>NC_141771.1:13027416-13645091 GCF_051362555.1 Lingula anatina | reverse complement strand
CTGTTCCATTGTTTAGCATAAACTTTGCTTTGCTTTAGTGGACAGGGCTTAATTCACTCAAAGTCTTTCATTTTCACAATCTCTATGCAAAAGGCACCAATGCTGTCTGACACATAGCACACACATTGGTTGAAGAAGGCAATCTCAATGAAGCCTTCTGTATTTATCTTGTTCTCCAATGAAAGAAGGAACAAATACAACTTGACTTACAACTTGACTGCTGTCTATATAAGAACTCCAACATGACTAAATCTGTTCAAGTTGGCCTCTTTTTCTCCGTACTCTTATACCAGGTACTGTCCTGTGCAGTCCTTATCAATTTACTTCTCAAACTATTACAAGATCCAGTGTAAGTTGCTATCTGAAAATATTCTGATACTCTGTTAGCATCACTTCTACTATATTGCTTTGGAACATCATACTGATGGCCATGTTGTGGCTTTCTTTTTCCGGCCACATCAGTGTGGGACCGAATACGATGGCAATGTTTTGAACCTGCATCCTGTTTTCATTGCTTCTTCCTATAACCCTGTAAGAATATAAAAAAGAGGGAAATCTTAACACTGGGTAAAAAAAGATCAGTATGTAAAACGACAAAGCACTACATTCAATTCAATACACAAATTGAATCTCAACAAGAAACCGACATGAATCACTCATCTGTTTGTTCATTTACTTCAAATACTTCTTTAAAAATGGAAACTTTCAAGGGGGCACTAATGAAGGACACTGAAGGGTCCACAGCAAGCAATGAAACTGCATCCCAGTTTAAATGTTTGTCACCAACAACAGGGGCGGATCCAGAGAAATTTTCTGACAGTCTTGCAAATTATCTTTGTTGATTCATCCTCTATTTTTGACCGTCTTCCGACAGAAAAAATTAGACACCCGTCAATGTAAACTTGAAAATCTGACCGTCTTCCAGAAGACCCAGAAGACGGCCTAAATCCGCCCCTGAAAAAACTGATATGGTGCTCCTTTCAAGTGACACCTGCAACGAATTTTCTACCTGACATATACTTGACAGTTAACTTTGGCTATGTTCACAACCAGTTCATCCACTTACCTATTAAGGTGTTCAAATAATACTTTGAGGGTGTCGTAGTTTGGGCGCGGTAGCGTCTTTACAATATCTCGTAACATTGGTATTCGTTTAGATGGGTCTCCTTCTGCAAAGGTAACACGGAAGTGTAGGTTTTAAAAATCATGTATTCCTCTGTTTGTAATTACAGTTTGCTGGCTTTAATTACAGTTTACTGAGTACATTAATAAATGTAATACAGGAATAAGTACCAAAACTGTTAACTTTTTTCAAAATATAACCCCCCTTTCCCCCCCCCCAAATAAAAAAAAAATTTAGAAAACAATATAATACAATACAAATGAAACACAACTTGTTGCAATAAATTACAAAAGAAAACAAAAGATGTGAATTGTGCCACTTCCAAAACGTGTCCACTCTAACAAATGCCAGAGACAAATAGCTCACTCATGTTATAGAAGTTTTCAAATACTTAAACATTTTTATCTTAAACTATTTGCGTACATATTCATTTATAATCCACTCACTTATTGCTGCTATTAGCCTATCGAATACCGCAAATGGGAAGACTGGCTCCTGAAGCTCTCGGAAGAACAACTTCAAAGATCCTGTCAACACGTGGATGTCCCACTCTGACTCAAAGAAGTTATACTCTCCTGAAAACATAAAAAACTTATTAATTAATAATAAGACCTTCAAAAGTTTAAGCATTTCTTAGAAATGAAAATGAAGTGAGCAACCACAAAATGCCATTTTTTTTTCTTTTTTTTTTTGCTGTTTTATATTTGAAAATGGAAAAATTATCTGAAATTTATTTTCTTTTCTGTTTCCTTTATCAGACAACATTAAATTCCCCTTATTTAAATTACTGTGAAAAGATAAAAATGTGCACCAATTATGCAAATAAAATTTTCATCCCAAATATCACTGTTTTCATCACAAATATCAATGTTATAAATACAAGGGTAATATTCACACACACATGATCTCTCTCTCTCTCTTACATGCACACAAACAATGGCAAAATACAATGATTTTTCAGTTTTATCAAATATGATTATCTTTGAAAATTCAACACTGAAAAAAGGTAAGATGGAAAGTATAGCCAATTAAGCCTGCCTTTACATGAAAAATCTGTTTTCTAAAAATCTATTTGCAGTATCTTGTGATCATGATCTGTGCCCTGAATATCCCACAGCGTAATTACGGGCAGCGCAAGCCAGTTTCTTCCAAAACTGTAATTAATTCTCCGAACTGCCAATAATTACGCCGCAGGGTATTCAGGGCACAGACTGTGATCACAAGATACCGCAAATAGATTTTTAGAAAATAGATTTTTCATGTGAATGCAGCCTAAGTCTCTCAAGTTATTTATAACAGGAATGTGTGTCTACACGTGAAAACACAGCAAACAGTGTGTAAAAGATCAGTTAAAAAAATAATGTGCCAAATCATTAACTGCACAATACAGTGAATACATGTATATTCAGACAAAAACTCAATCCTAATTCAGGCAAATCGTAATTCCACCTATGCTCAATCCGCTTGCTGGGACTGAGCCTAAGTAAATTTAGAATCTGCCCAAAACTGGGACTGGACTTTGACCCATTACAAATCCCAAAGTTCTGAAATTGGCAATCTCCTCTGTCGAGTGACAATGTCAATTAATATTTATCGTCATTTCTAGTTTAAGAGAGTATTGACAACCAGTTGATCCATGAACAAACTAGTCTGCAGATCAAATATGGCTGACCAACTTGAAGGTTGCCATTTAATCCCCACATAGACACAGAACAGATTCCCTGTGGGGATTATGCACATGCTTTCAAGTGGGTTGACCATATATGACCATCATATTTGATTAGTGTGTGGATCACCTAGTTGTGAATGCTCTCTTAGACAAACTGGTTAACAGAGATGTGAGCACACTTTATAAACAAAATGGACAGAAGTAAAGCAAGATGGAAGGTATCTTTTCATGGATCAAAATAGAAGAGGTTGTTGCTATATCATCTATTTTGGTAGATTTATAAATACAAAGTAATCTGTTATAAAATGGGGGAAGAAAATATCTACAAGGCAAATTAGATAAAGAATGTAGGATAATATCAACTGCTTTATTTAATGTTTTCATTTTTAAATTTTGATTTCAATTCTTTTTACTCTTGACAAAGAAGCTTGAATAAAGTTCCACACAACAGGGTTAGGAGAATCTCAAACTGCATTTCTACACTTCTATAAAAACTTGCCTTCTTGGTCAAGTAAGGACATAATCCCTACAAAAATTTTCAATTAAAGAAATTCAAAGGCTGTAGAATATATACACTTGAAAATTTGACTGCAATGAAGTAAAGAAAAAAAAGACAAAAACTAAAAAAAACATAATAACAAACTTGTACACAATTACATGCATGTACATTTATTTTATGAATATTGTACATATACAAATGTTGACACAGGTGTGAAATTTAATTACGGCCTCACCTTGGTCAACAGCACACCTGAGTTTTTGCACCTGTGCCAGATTTCCACTCACTCTGTAGATCCCATCTATACTGAGACCTGAAAGTTTATAATTTCACATCAATAACAAATAGCAATATTTTCACTACTTTTATCTCATTAATAACTGAAATGAAACAATGTCAATGAGCAGTATGAATCTTTGAGTCTCTAAAACATCAGAGAACCTTCCAAAGATATGTCCTCCAATAATTCAAAATAAATAAATAAATAAATACAACTTTTATCTCATACCTTTGTTCTCAATTGCCTGTATGCACCTTTTCACAAATATGGGCACTGTGGTCCTTTCTCTCTCACATAACCTATCCAGGTGAGACCCAAACACACTCTCTGTAAAAGTTCACCATTTTAAAATTTAAATTCCATTTCACAAACTTAACTGAAAAAATATATATACATTTCTTAACATTTTCATGTACAGGAACCAATGGCTTCAATAAAAATGTCAAATATGTACTTCTCTGGATTTTAGGTAAAAGGATAGTGTGCCCTTATTACAACAACACAAATTTCCACTGTTCTATGCAGAAGCAAATTGAAATTATTTCTTACGCCTTTTTAAAGAAACACTACTCTAACTCTAGTAGAAACAAAGAAAACTACTTAAATATCATTTCAAAGACATATTAATGTTGTAGACTGAAGAATTTCCTGGTTTTAAAATTGAAATGGACAAGGATGCAACTTGTTAACCTTGCAAAATTCCCTGCTCCTGTAAAGACTCCATCGTTGGCCGCTTCTTTAAGAATTTCAGCAACCTGTCACGGATTTTGCTCTTTTTGTCACTGAAGTTCATCTGGTCCACTGTTTCCTGGTCTGGGGTGACAATATATTTACTACTGGCTGGAAAAAAAATCAATTCAAAACTTCAGTAATATGTAATGGGAAAGGAGGGGCATACTGTAAACATTAAAACGGTTTGTGTAATTCTTTGAAATATGGGTAATATGGAGAATAAATTCTCATAATAGCCCAGATTGAAATGAGAAATTTACAGCAGGCAATTCAATTGTCATCATATATGACTGGCATACAGCTTTCCAAATATTTCTTGCATATTTAATATGATTGCATCTCAGCAAATTAAATTCAATACATTGATCAATTAATTACATTTAATATCAACTAATTAATACTGACTCTCGGTGATCACATATTGTTTGTCTATAAAAAATCTACAGTATGTTAGTATTACTTAGCATACTCTTTTTTTACTTTAAAAAATTGACAGAAATCAGTCTCCATTTATAATCACAACAATAAATCTGACAGTAATCATTCATACAATCTATTGAACTTCTGTATATCTGACTATAAAAAATTGCTGATAATCTTTCTATATTTTCCAAATCCTAATTACTGGCAATATATTATAGGGAAGCTTTTAAACAGAAGCCCTGGCTTTCTATAATTCAATGTACATATCATGTGATTGAACTAGAGTATGAATTTAAGAAAATAAAGCAAATCAGATGATTCTTCAATTTGTCCCTTGATTTCATTCTTAGGTTCATTGGAATGTAAAAAGCATGGGAATATCAAACAGAAGGAAGTCAAGTTTGATTTAGATTGCAATTTTTGTCTGTTTTTTAATTTATTTTTAATTTTTTTAGGTAACTGACAAGCAAAATGCAGGTTTATAACAAAAAGAGCATGTATCCTAAATAACTGTTAAGCAGGCTCTTAAAAAACTTTGCTACCACAAATATAAATAAATAAATAAATGCGATCAAATTATAGGGAATTATAAATCAAATGTAGCATTTACCTATAATACTATATAATTCTAAATGGAGAGGACAAAGGCATTTTTCACTGGCTTTGCCACATTGTGTTAGTTGAGACAGGAGGGCAGGGTTGGAGAATGCATCGGTTGAGATACTTGTCACATTTGATGCAAAGCCACAAGTTGCTGTTAAAAATTGTTCAAACAAAAGGAGTCATCAGTTCCCACACATTTGCACAGAGCTTTGAAACTGTTGCAGGAATGATAATATTTGCATTCTAAAATGTTTCATATTCAGTCAGTTCATTTTCACTGGGGCTTTAAAATAAATAAAAATACATTCTAAGATTTTTTTTCGTAATTATGTCAGATAAGCAAAATGTGGCTAGTAATACATCAATCAACCTTCAGAAGATTCATTTTCCTGAGATTCAACTTTTAATTCTGAAGTTTGTTTTACAGAAGCTCTTTGACGGAATTTTGATTTCTTTAAACTTCTGCGAAACCCTGTAGCTGTAATACAAAATATAGTGATTCTTAGTTTTGAATTCATACATTTTTTTCTTCATTTTAAGAGTTCAACAAGTATTAAAATCAGTCGGTAGTGAAAGTCATGGTCTAAATAAAATTCTTTCCAAATTCATCAATTTATAGAACGAGTTCCTTTTACTTAAATACAAACTGTTTTACATCTAATATTTCATAAGCTGACATGTTTAAAATAAGCAATACAGTGCAATGTTCTATTTAGGTTATCATAAATCAATGCATCACACTATGCCACATAAACAGCTAAATACAAGCAAAACACACTGCAAGCTGGAAACGTATCAAATACAGGACAAAATCTGTGAAAAGATAAAAAGAGAAAGCAAAGATAAAATTTTGCTCTCTTTCTGAGTGAGGTTTTATATTATCAGAATAAAAAGTGATTAAAAACAAACAACAAAAGTCATTAAAAGTGCTACCAGTACTATGCAGCTACAAATACTCTATATGCAGCCGAAAGCTCTCCAGCAGTGCATATGTACATGTATGTGATTCAAATATCATAAAAAGAAAAAACAAATCAAGTATGTTGTTTATGAACTCTGTAGAGGAAGAATAAGGGAAGGAAAAGGAGACAGGTAGGTTTATAATGAGAAATTATTTTTACCCATTCGAACCAATTCCGATTTTCTGCCTGAAAGTTGGGTTAAATGGGTGATAATGAAATTATAAATAATCTATTTCAAAAGCTTTAGCAGCTCTGTCGGTACCATCAAGGCAGACCAATTCCCCCTCTTGTGAATACAATAAATTTCAAATGTTTAATGTGTATTAGGCACTGGAAGTTGAGCCTGGATTGAAGTTAATAAAGAGAAATGAGTAGAATAATCTTTTAATCTGCATTTCACTTTAAATATTTTATCTACGGCAAGAAATAATTTAACATGAAATTCCCATGCTCAAGTATATTCTCTGTCAAAACATCATTGTATAGACAGAGGAATTTTACAGAAAAACTTTCATCTGTGTCTCTAACACTATTTATCATAATGCACATTTATTTTAGTACTAGCTGGTTTTTAAGAGTTAATTCTCTCTATTTCCTAAAACAGTTAATTAGGACAGTATTTCAAGGCATGGGGCTTCTAAATGATGTCAAGTTCAGATGGTTCCATCATGTGATATCCTACAATTCAACAACCTTAGGGAGAGGGCCGACAACAGTGTAATATGCATGCATTCCACAAGCCATATGTTTAAATGTAAAGGCATGTTCAAACCAGGTCAAACTTAAATCTGTTTTCACTTAGTTTAACTGACATAAAAAGCAATAAAAACAGGTCATAGGAGTGGGGTGCTGGAGCAGGGATGAGCCTCTTGCACCTTGGCTGTTCAATTCAGCATTAAGCAATAGCATCCTCAACATGGTGATGTCAGTAACAACTATCCGAGTTTAAGTTGCACCTAGTCTGAACTTGTCTTTAAACTGAAATGAGCATGCATTGATTAAGTTTCTTATGGATTCTGTTTTATATAAAGAATTATTTTCAGTGATGAGTATCTTCGGGTCTTTTTTTGCCAAATTCTGTTTCGGCCTAGTGCTGTAACTGACAGTCTGCTAAAGAGCATGGTAAGAACACCTCCCTTCTACTCCCCCTCCCCCCCCCCCCCCAACCGCATCCCCCTACCTAATCCTTATTCATATTTTGTGTTTATTGGTGGCAATATCGCAGGTTTTAAGGGTAGAATCATCACGGTGGATGTAAAAAAGCTTTAGATTGATTTTAACAATATCATATGACAGATTATGAAATAGGCAAAGACTATTCTGGAAAATTTCATAAATGATGGACTTTCAGTCAAAGCTTATTTCTTCAATAATTTTTGAGAGGGGGGCTGGGATTATGTGGTTTAGGAATAGGTATCTTAGAATTGACAAAATTTGGATGAGAGCTTATTCTTAAGGTGATTTTTAAGTTGATCAAGTTTTTCAGGATCAGGGTGTACTTATACTTACTTTTACCTGATCCCTTTTTGTTTTTAGCAGATGATCCTTGTAACATGTTGTCACTATGGCAGGCAAGGTACTCCCCTGTTGTAAAACTGGAAACCCCCACACCAGCCTTTCCGTCTTTCATATAAACATTTTGGGATAGATCATTTCCAAGTCCATATTTAGACAATTGCATTCCTTCACTTTTGCGTTTAGACTTCACAGAAGGGATGTTTTGAGTGAACAAGAAAGGATCACTCATTTTTCGAGGAGTTCTCAAATTTGGAAGAGTGCTTCGAGCAAGGAAAGCCGTGACACCTTGAGAGTGAGTCAGACCAGGAGACTGGGAATTACTGTCAAATCTAAAGAACGAACTGTTTGCCAAGTGAACATCAGTTTTAGCTGCCCCTTTACTAGTTTTATCTTTCTTTTTCTTCTTTTTAGCTGTGGAAGATTTAGCATCAGCCACAATGGAGTTTGCTTTTGAGGAATCCCCAACTGGTAGGGCTTCCATTTCAGTTCTACCATTTTGTTGCTGGACAGAATTGTAAGGTGTATACCATGCACTTTGAGCAGCCATCAAATCAGATTCAGCTTCAGGGACAAAATAACTGTCACATGTCGTCACCTCTTTTGAGTGACCTTTGGGGGCTTCAATTTCAGGGGCTTCAATTTCACAATCTGTTTTAAAATCTAAAAGACTCTGATCGACAGTTACTGTTGAATTTCGAGATTTCTTGATCACATCACACTCACTTTTTGATGATGACTGGAACCGCCCCCTGGCGCTGATTGGTCGCATTTGAACAGAGTCGTAACTCTCGTTGGATTGGAGTGTCGCAGGTAATGTTGCGCTCTTTTTAAAGGAAGTGCTATGTTGTAGGTTTTCTGCTGGTCTGGGTCTCTGAATAAACAGTAATATTTTGTTTTTCATTGTAAAAAAATTGGTAGGAAACATGGTATGAAAGCAGTGTATAACAACTTTAAAATGAGACCTTCTTAATGACTTATGACTTGAGAGTAATTTTATCAAAAAAAAAAAAAAAAAAAAAAAAAAAAAAAAAAAAAAAAAAACATTTATATTCATAACTGGCTAAACATGCTCATCTCGGAAACAATCTTATAATATTCCTCTGTGCTCATTTTACTTCTAATTTCAAACTAAAAATAACTATCAAAAATCAATGCAACTGTCAATTTACAACTTTAAACTGAAAAAAATCAAAATCTGAAAGAAAAATATTAATACTGGGATTCAACCAAAAATCTTACAAATCGTTTGATAGCCTTTGAGATGTCTGAATGCCATTCTTGCATGACTCCCTGGTCATCTTGCTGTAAGAGGTATTGTTGAAGTTCTAAGTCCACTGTGCAGCTTAACTGAAAAAAAAAAACAGAATTATTGACAAAATTACATTAACTACTAAATATCTGTTGTTGACGCCAATTTGAAAAATACCACAGCAATAAACATGTACTTTCAGAGATGTAATACAGAGAAGAAGGTATGAACAAATTTTACAAAAATTTAATTGATCTAAATTCTGGATAGATGAACCTGAATCAGATTTCAAGATTAATCTATTAGGTGTTCAACTGAGAGAATATATCCGCAAATGTTTGACTAGTTTACAAATTTAAGATCTTAGACACAAGGTGAGATAACATTATTCACAAATTTCTTGACTCTGGATGACATGTGGTAAACCATCAGCAAACAGCTGATTCTAGGCACTGTTAAGAGCATAATAAAAATACATCAAGACATCTTATTCATAGAACTGTCAGTCAAGAAACAGAAGTTACTTCTTTTTTAATTTCAATAACCTAGCTCTGCCTACAGTGCTAATTATCATTAATTAAAATTTGATGATCATTTTATTACCTGCATTGTGCCAAAATAGGAAAATAGGTCTTGCTGTCTCTTGCACAATTATGGTGATGATTAAGTAAACTGACTCCCCCCCCCCTGCCCCCAAATTATAAAATGTTATTACATCATAAATTCCAGAGCTCACATCAAATGAGTCAGTCATGTTGTCAAGGCCCTTTGATGAAGAGTTGGAATGTTATACCTCAAAGGTTAAAAGAAGTTTTTACTGGCATAATTTAGAAAAAAATGCCCTACTGGCATAAATAAGACACCATATTTTTAAAAGCATTATGATACCTGTATGGTGTTTTTTTTACTGGAGACTTCCTTGCCGGCCCACTCCACGTCCATCTTTCCCACCTCAAACTCCTGGTCTGGTTTACCTTGCTGCTAAAAGTAGAAATAATGAAAGGCTTTTACAGATATTAAGCATTTATTCTTCAATCAAATATTTTACAGTGGAAGTATGTCCACAGAGAGAGAGACAGCCTGCACGTGTGTGTGTGTGTGCATGCAGGAGTAATGTCCAGATGTTAGATAAGGCACCCTGTACTTCTTAATATTCACAGAAATAAAATTTTCATTCAATAATTAGATACAGTTAAAGCAAGGCAGAATTTTAAATGTTTTATGTCCGTTCTTCATTATTCTGTAATGTGTGTGTGTGTGTGTGCATGTGTGTGTGTGTGTGTGTGTGTTTGCGTGTGTGTGGATTAAGAAATTCAATATAATATTATATCCGTGCAGAATCATACACTCTTACCCCTACAGCACTTTTAGTATCCTTATAAAAGAAAAGTTTTGGACCTGTGAGAACGATAAAGATCTGTGACCAATTTTTCCTGCAACAGAAAAGCATTAAAGTATACTTTTGTAAATATAAGCAAATGGTTATTTCTGTATATAAAGACATTTGGAATATAAAGAATAATTTACATGCATTATAAATTTTACCACAAGTACACAATCAAAACTATGCAAAACTCATTGCTTTTGAAAAAATTAATGTTATCTCAATTTCTTGTCTAATATACGGTAGAAACTTGAAAATTTCATCAGTGAAAAAATATTTAACTTTTAATAAGTGTGGTTCCAATGCAAAAAATAATAAAAAAAATATATGATTTTGTCTAAGGCAGTTTGTATCAATTTCTAATTGAGCATGGATTGTAACAATTACACTTGGTCTTACTTCAACTTTTTATTTCCATCCATAATTTTTGTCACTTTGAGGTATCCTCTTTTTTCTGGAGGCTGGAAAAAGATAAAAAAAAAATATTCAAATTGGTGTTGTAATTTTAATCATGTCTCACATCCTTTGATTTGCCTTATTATATATTACATCATTATCGTTACAATTTTTACATGCAAGTGAACCAAAAATTGACATTATTCTCATTTATTTATAGTTAATATTTTAAAATATTCAAATTCCAGGGAGGGAAATGTGAAAAAGACAAAAGCAACAACACTCCACACAAATCACTGTGATCTGGATTTCAATTATTTCAAACACAAACACAAATAAGCATAGCAATTCAAACCACTACAGTGTCCTAATATTTTACCTTCACAATGCTTTCTTAAATTGCCATTGTGGATTTTTTGTATATAGACTGACCCAAAGCTTCAGTTTGGTTATATTAATATGGTTTTTTCTAAGTTGATTTGTTCAAACATGTTATATTAATATAGTTTTCTAAGCTGATTTGTTCAAACATGTTATATTAATATAGTTTTCTAAGCTGATTTGTTCAAATATGTTATATTAATATGGTTTTTTCTAAGTTGATTTGTTCATAAGTCCAACACTAATAAGCTATGACATACATAATGCATGGTAACCGTAGTATATCATCATATATTACTAAATTAAATTTAAGGTTTTCAAAGTATTCTGGCCTGAAATGCTGCACAGGAAATTAGTTCTGTTAAGTTTGCAAATTGTTTACAACAAAATAAGTAAACTAACACCTTAAGCGCCAATTTAAACTTAACATTGCAACCTTTTGACTTCTAACATTGTTAATATCTCAGAGGGCTTGCAATTTGAATGTTAGTAATAAATCCATAACTCACTATCAACCTAATAATTATACACTAATTTTTATAAATTTAAAGCAGGTTCACAAAAATCACTGACGTACAGGAAGGATAACAAGGATCCTTATTCCACTATGAAATGACATATCCAAAGTGTATTGAATCAGACATCAGTTCTGTAGGGTACCAACAATATAAGACCAGTTTTCTACTGTCTATCTGCCAGTTTTTGAGCTTCAGTCTCTCCTCTGTCTCATCCTTTTTTTAAAAGAGGGAAGCATTTTCCAGTATCGAAGCTAACTCACAAGTCATTAATACATCTCTCTGAAATCTTCATCCAACCTGATGAAACCTGCGTCAACGTTGATGCCATTTTTAATCCAATGACTATCAATCAGTTCTCAAACTTCAGGCTCTGTTAAATCTCCTTTTCTAACAGGCACAAGAATTTGCAATCATCATAGCTCTATCAGGAATCCCAAATACATCTTAAAGCTTACTAAAGTCAGCATCACAGTTAGTGGCTTTTTAATTGCAGTGAGGCGCAAGCTTTGTTCCCAAATTTTGACCACTGAGTGACCATGGAGTTGCCGGCCTGACACAGACACATTCTGACTTTTCTGCAATTTTTTTTCTTTTGCATTATCGCTGTTACACCCAAGAGCTACAATACCTGTGACTGCAAGCAAACGAACTGTGAACAGTCTAAATTATAATTTAGAGCTTCTCTTGTCCATCAATTCGGGACAGTAAAAAACAAACATATGGCAGCCTCAAGCTATCAAGAGCAACCTTCACTTTTTTTAACAATACGAGTAACCTTGATATTTTACGACAATGACTGCTTCACTTACTAATAACACCATACCCCCCTATAGCAATCTATTCCCATAACATGACAGAACTATGAGCTGCATGTATATTTGCCATAGCCAAACACATCTAACAAATTTTCCTTACGCCGATGGCATCAATTGAAAGTTTAGGAGCAATACATGGATTCCGATGTCAAAAACTGCTCATACTATGGATGCCATAAGTTTGTTAGATGTTTGCCAACAGCTTTTGGTATAACCCTTTTCAGAAATAACCACCAGCTTTCTAAGAGTTTACCAAGAAAATTGTCGGAGTTTTCCAAGAACTTAACTTATAATATACACAGCTTTTACCTAAACCTTTCATAGAGTTTACCTTTCAATCAGCTCTTCAGGGACGTTTTTTAAAAGAAACAACTATACAACTCTTAACAAACTATGGTCTATAATACATTAACAGTTTCCTGCTTGGCAGTTAGCTTCCTGGCAAATCTAACAACTTCCCCAGCTCTAGGCACTATGATTTTTACTGTTCGCCAGTGTCACATAAAAACCAGCATTATCACTTCTGATGATCATTTCACAATCAAAATGTAGCCTTCATCCTCACAACTGATGATTCAGAACATATAAAATATAACCAGCAATCAACACACCCTTTCATACATCATGCAGTATTAAACATTTTATATTATATTATATTATATTTTATTATATAATATTATATTATATTATAAGTAAGTCCTATAATTGAACTCATTGAGCTTCTATCTATAAAACAAATAACAGCACAGCAGGTCCTGTATTACTTAATAATTATCAGGATAGCATTTCTCTATAAATCAGCAATCAGTACTAGCACCCCTTCCATCACATCTAAACAAAAACTGATATAATCATAGTATTAATAGAATATGAGCAGATGATGCCTATATTCTAAATAAAACACTTGGTTTACAGATATATGGCCACAATATTGAGTGATTTTAGAAATATATCTGTAAAACAAGTGGGGGCTTCAATGTGCAGTGAGAATTACACTGGGTTCCCACAAACCTATCATACTACAATGATCGATCTAAATCTGACGGGATTCTCGATAAATTGCATTCAGTTCGATCTAGTTAGTATGATAGGGTTGTGGAAATGGTCCCCTACATGGGCTGCGAGTTCCCATCACCCTAAAACAAAACTCAACATAGGTGGCACTAGTGGCACCATCAAAACACACTAGAGATAGGTGGCACTAGTATCCTCCTTTTCTAAATACTAAGGATAGGTGGCACTAATATCACCCCTCACACAATACTACCTTTGGTGGCTGTGGTGCAGGCCCTTTCTTTCTATGGCTATACTGTCGACGAAAAGAAATAAAACAAAATAACAAATAGCCACTGGAAGGAAGAAAACCACAGAGGAGAAAGTAATGAAATAAAGAAGCAACAAACAAGTTCAGCAGTGTTTACATTGAATGATCTGGACACCAAATAAGCTAAAAAACTGAAAAACATAAATAAAATTATACACCATTGACCTCATCAAAAACTAAAGCAAACTTATGAATAAAACGTAGAAATCAAGAACATAACAATTAACAATGACACAAATAAAAGTTAAAATTTGGAAAACACCAAAGCATCACTCAAAGCTCACACAAATCAAAACAGGTTAACTTCAAAAGCACGCTGAAGTGTTACTCCTATGTTTAAGCCAAGATAAAATTCAATTCGAAAATGGAGTTAAAAGAAAAGTGTGTTTGTAACAAATTATTATAAGTGTCATCCATAACAGTTTTTTTGGCATATTTCTTGGTCATGTTGTGGTTATACCAGTCAGTGTGTAAGAAGCTAAGGATGATGACTGAATTTGTGCATTAGCAATTAGTAGTTAACAGAAATAATATTTTTAATGTACATTTTTTCATATCCTTATCAACTGTATGGTGTAATTAAGTTATATGTTATTATAATTATTGTTTCCATACAACAAACTCTTGAAAATGTATGTTAGGTCTAAAATATTATGTGTTCTTATTCATAGGTTGGCTTAGTGATGAAAATTGCGTGACATTACATTTTTTCTATCTAAAATTAACATTTCAGTTGTACAGCTGAAAGGTAATTGTGCCACAAATTCTCCAAAATGTCTTTCAAATAATGAAATGTTTCTCCCTTTTTCTCTTTTCTTCAGGGGGAAGCAGATTTTTGGACTTTATTAAATTTGTAAGCTTAGCCAAATGCAAAAGAATGAATTTAGAAATTGCATTTTGCCCAAAATAATTAATCATCAGGACCTAAGTTACAAACTACGCTGGTTCAGTGATGTTCAAAACACAGATTACGTGTAACGAGAACACTGTTATATGAGTATCCTCCAAGATGCAATACGAAATATGTCTTCGAATACTCAAGCTGCAAGCATCACAGAGAGAAAATGCAAAAATACATCAAACATTATACCCTTCAGCATAATAGTGACACTGACGATGCAAAACAGGCACAAAGAAGTCCTGTATATGGAAACCTCTGTCTGTCCAGAAAACTTACATATTATGTTGTCTAGTATTAACAACTTTGTGTAATCAGGGCAGATGTTCCATATGCAGCTTACTTCTTAGGCTTCATTCACATGCGATGTCTATTTTCTAAATTCTATTTTCTATTTGCGGTATGTCTTATGATCACGGTCTGTGCCCTGAATATCCTGCGGCGTAATTACTGGCAGCGCGAGCCAGTTACTATAAGTTACTATAAGTAACTGGCTCACGCTGCCAGTAATTACGCGGCAGGATATTCAGGGCACAGACCGTGATCATAAGATAGCGCGAATAGAAAATAGATTTTTAGAAAATAGACATTCCATGTGAACGAAGCCTTAGTGGGTATCATTTCTTGGGAATCTTCTGCACAATTTTTCAGCTGGTATGATACAATTTGACAAGTTCGGTTTGGATTTCTGAGTCAAAAATGAAATGTTGAATTTGGTTTTCTGGGTCAAAAATTTTTAGAAAATATTCAGTGTTTGGGTTTATACAGCTCTTAAATCACCAAATTGCCCAGTTGAATCCTGTGCAAGTTTCTATGTAAGTAACTGCACAGAAGTTTCATACAATAAAAGGGATATACATGTTTATTTTCTCCCAAAAATGTTGTCATGTATAAATTTGAGCCATTTGCAATACTATCCTTTAATTCACATGTCAAGAACTTAAATAATCCTATTCATGAACTGTTTTGAAAACGGATTTGTATGTAGAGAACTATAAACCATGTATATCCCTTCAGGCTCTGACATACACTCGGAGATCTTTTGTCATCTTGGAAATAAAAAGCTTGACCAATTTTCTAACCTTGTGTCATGAAGATATTATATCAAATTTCTGTATACTTTTTTGAGAAAAGAAAATCTTTTGAAAAATTTGCTGGAATCTTTGTATTTGGTTGGAAATTTTGTCATATTTCGCGAAAGGAAAAAAATTATCTCCCAAGTTCATCAAGGCCTTCACAACATTAACCCTGAGTTTCGCAACATCAACACTGATACTCGCATCTATCAAATGCTGAGCCATCATATCGATAAACTGTGAAAATTCAGGGTGACTATGAGAGCATTCACATCGAGAAGAGCTGAGGTCTAGCAAGGCCGAGACCCAAATATGGCAGACCTACATGAAAGGAAGACAGCAGAATCCTTTAATGGTCTCTCAATGATTACATGGTCTTCCTTTCATGTAGGTTCACCATATTTAGGTCTCGGCCTTGCTAGACCTCGGCTCTTCTCAATGCGAATGCTCTCTATAATCATGCAATGACCTAAATAAAGTATCTAGGTCACTGATTCATGCAACGGTTGTCAAATAAGCGGCGGCACCACTTCGTACACCTACATCGCTCTCCTCTAGTCTAGAACTAACAAGATGCAGAAAGGAAGGTCTGTGCGAGTGGTTAGGTAAAGTACTGGTACGCATTAATACCCGTTGCCGTGGTGATTGTGACACCTCGCCCGGTCCAACTGGGGCAGAAGGTCGGCGTGCGCCTCCGCTGCCGCCATGTTGGTCTGTGGGATCAAGGTCTGCGCTGAACTCTCTTTCGTCAGGTTGCGAGTCGTTGGAAAATTGTCTTTCATAATCCAACTGAAGAAAAAAAAAATTATTTAAAATCAATTTTCACAAGAAATATGATATATATCACCTAAATATTTCTTGAAGATGATTATCACAATTATAGCAACAGCTGGTTACACAATTACATGCATTGCTTGTAAATCTATAAAAAGATTCCTAGCTTCATTGAAGAAAACTGGGTTGATAGATGAGCATGTCTATGCATATATTAAGAGATTTAAGGTTCACAGTATTTCATTTTCTCAAATAGCATTAAGAAAGATTAAAGAACAACCAGTCAATAGTTAATTGTTAGCGGGTAACTTTGGCATGTACTTCAACCAGCTAAAAATAGAACAAAAACAGCACAGCCTTTTAACCTAAAACTGAAACATTAAATAGTAATGGTGACATCTTTCTCTACAGACATAGAAATAGTGACATCTTTCTTCTCGGACATGCAATCACACACAATAGCACTGTTGACTGTGAATGAAAATAGTGTTTCATGAGTCGTTCCTTTTGATGTGTAAATTTAAAATGAAACAAAAGAACCATTTGGCACTTGTGGGGCAAATGTTGCAGAAATACAACCAAAAAATTAGAACAAAAATTTCAATAACCCTTGTAAAAAATATCTGATTTTTGTACTCAGCCTAGCTTTTTATTAAATAAAGGTCCCTAACGAATTTAAAGTTAAACAAAATTAAGTTTTTATACTAATTTGATAAGCATCGCCTTTTTCTATGTGACTAGTACTTCTACATGAATTATTTACAAAACCTAAATATTTTAGAGACACTATGAAGCTATGAGCAGTTTCACATGATTTAATCTCTACACTCTATCCTATAACAAGTTTTCACACTGAGCTTACTTAGAAATCAGACTGAAACTTTTATATATTATTTACAAAAATTCATTAGCATACTGGAGAGCCTATACAAGTGGTGCTAGGCATCTCAAGTGTTTGCCAAGAATTCCGCACTAAAATGACATCATTCGTTTGAGATGTACAATTCAAAAACAGGCAGTCCTCATGAAAAGGTTAAATACAATGTCTCATTTGTATTCCGCCTGCTTCCTACTAACTAAAGATGGCTATTTCCTCTTATATCGTCAAGGCACATATCAATTAGTACTTGACAGTGTAACATCAGGCTTGTTTGCGGTTCAGGGCTCTTCACATCAACCATAATATCAATGTGATACAACTGTATCAGTATATTTTGAGAGATTGATAACTTAACGGCCTGGCCATTGGGTAAGAAAGTCAACTGAGCAGCGTCTCCGCATTGGACAAAGTCGATTAATAATCTTCTACTGTCTACTATACAACAGAAAGTCAACTTGGAAAAGGGATGTGCACAGTTCAGAATGAAGACATACTACCGAAATGTCTGTTCATGACAATTGAAAACATTGTGTGAAAAATGTGGATTGATGCTAAATTTTTTCAAGTGTAGAAATACTTGTAAGAAAATAATAAAATTAAAGAAAAGATAATTTTTGTACCTGTGACTATTCTGAAATGTAAATGATAAAACAACATGTATTCCTTCATACAAAAAACAAATAATGAATTAAAAAACCCAACAAATTAAATTTTTAAAAAATCACTACAAGTACCATGTCTGGCTTAATTCCTTAATTAAAGGTCAGCCATGTCCAGACATAAAGTGGGAGGTCAGCTGAGTTGTCCAGATACTAATCTGACCACCACCAAATCTTAGACATACCACCAATATATACTAAGACCAGATGGTATCAGCCTAAGTGCAGGAAATGACCACAAGCATACATATATTTTAGATAATATCCAGGCACTCTTTGTGGCTCTTATCTTAATAAGGTAAATACTAAATTTTTTCAACAAGAGAAAAATGTGAAATTTACAGATGCTGTATTTTTTATGTCATAATTTCATAAAATTAGAATTTTTCTATTGAGCTGTAGCAAGAAGATTAAAAATAGGCTACTCTGTAGTTCTATTCTATGCAGTAAAAGCATCACAAATATTATTACCGTGCAGAAGTATAATTTTATGTATCTGAAAGTTTGATAATTTTTGCCCATTGAAAAGACCAAGTAATTACCATACTCAGCTTTCTGTGGCCAATCTTTTTTTTTTACATACTGAAACACATGCTCTTAATGCTGTGCTTATCTAAACTTTATCGTGTAGGTGTTGCAACCTAAATTATACTGTTTTAGTTTTTGAAACAGGTGTTTGGCATAAAAAGTCCTTGTACTACCGGCAGAAGTTTTTCAAATTGGTGGCAAACAACTGATAATTGAAAGTTGAAAACTTTACAGTGCTATTATTAGATTCTTGTACCACACAAAGAGAAAAGAATGAAAAAAAAAATTTAGTGCAAAAGATCTCTTTATATCTCTCTCTATCTCTTTATATTATACCTCATTATAATAGTATTTGTTTAGAAAATTTGTTATTCTGAACCAATGCACCAATTGCTGTCATTACTTCAGGGTAGTCTGTTTTGTAATCTTGTTGCTACCACAATGTTCTTATTCTAAGAATTTATGACTTGAAAAATGCTATTATAATTTTTCCACTGAAAAGCTCAAGTCACTGTCATATGTTTTGTTTTAAAAATACTGGACTTGACAAGAAATTTCCCTGGTATTTCTGACAGTCACTGTCCAATGTCACCTCCATCAGTCACCAAACAACAAAAACAAAAACAACCGAAAAGAAAGACAAAAAAAAAAAACATGATATACAAAATGTACTTATCTGACCAGCCATGTGGGATGACATTAGCCCCTAGACAGTGATTTCAGAATATGTCTTGATATTGTTGTCAAAATGTTGTCTATTTAGTGCACTTAATGGAACAAATGCTGGTCCAAAGATACTGCTTTTTATGAAAAAAAAAAAAAAATGATGACCAATTTAGACTAGGTCACAGTAGCAGGATTTTTTTTTATCGAATGTTGGTCTTAAGTTCTTTTTTTTTTTCTTTCTTTTTTTTTTTTTTTTTTGCAACTGACCCCTGGCTAGTTGGCACATTTTTAACCTTGGTCAACACTGTCACCATAGCAACTGCAAATTTCATTATGTAAGTAAAATACATGTGCTGATGTATTAGACATGTCATTTATGTCATATAATTAACATCAGTACATGTTATACTTTCAAAGGATATATTTCTGATTGCCAGCATTAGCAAATATAACCACCGTCACCAGGGCAACCTGCCAAAGCATGGGTCAACTGGTGCAAACAAAATGGTGTCAACAAAACCCTTAAATATGCAATTGTCATTATAATATCTTCAGAATATTCTTATAGTGTATTTCCAAAGGGCTATCAAAATTCTGTTTTTCTCTACTAAAGATACCCCTTCTCTAATGAACTTTTCTTATTTGCTGTAAGACCTTGTGATACTTTCTATCTTGATCTTAAAAGATGCCACAGTGATTATCTGGTAAGTGCTTGAAAAGCAATGCACTAATGTCTTAAAATTATTTGTGAAAACACAATTATATTAAGTATGATTCAAAATAATTTTTCCAAAGACCGTGCACGGATGCATTACATTTTTGCATTACAGTCCTCAGATATGACAACATCAATATATTTACCATCAAAATATTTCCCTATCACTATCAGAATGAACATTTTTAAACTCACTGTCAACATTTTTTAGTTGAAATACTGTAAATGACAAAATGGCTACTGCAACATTATCCATCACTAGGTTCTTAAGTGTGGACACAACATTAAATTCCCCCGTAACCATAGGTTAAAGAGTTCAGTGTCAGTCAAAGATGTCAAATCTTGTATGTCGCATGGACATTAACCTATGAGATCAAAGAAAAACAAGGCTAGAATGTTAAAAGTTAATTAATTGCTGATGATCCACCAACAAACACATGTAAAAAGCCATGGGCATCATATGTATTCACCGTTAAAATGGCTTTTTGCATGGATTGTAGCATCTTGGTGAAAAATGTTTGAATTCATGTCTATCCACATCTAGGATCTGTTATTTATTATTTTTTTTTTTTGGGCATTCTACCAGTCAAAGTAAAACTAAAAACATATCAGATTTGCAGAGAGAGAGAGAGAAAGACTGAAAGGGATGTCAAAAACCAAGTACCAGAGAGAGAGAGAGAGAGAGAGAGAGAGAGAGAGAGAGAGAGAGAGAGATGCATGTTAGGTGAGAGGGGCAGGGAGGGAGGGGGTAGAATACTCCCCATCTCTTTCTTTGAACTCAAAAATGGACTGCTTCAGTGATGATACACTTTAAAGAACACCTCAGATTCCAGGCCCCATTTAATGAGGAGCAACATGTGCTTTGGGAAGACACATTTAAGCAAAGTGCCATTAAGACCCCCATTTGCTCCTTATTAATTCTGCCTCATATCCTAATTACGCTGTTGATGATACTTGTGCATGTGCATGAGTGGAAACACGCATACACCAGTGCCCAGATATACACTAAAGCTTCTTTTTATTGGAATTTAACAGGTGATTTTCAATTCCCCTTATTCTTAACTTTTTTAAATGATGAAAAGAGCCATACAATAAGAAAATTTAAAGAAATCAAGGCTTTCTGAAGAGAACTGTCTAGCCATCATGTGGACAGTCACTGGCCTCATATGAAGCCTCTGTTTTCAAAGACAGCTTTTGATTTTTTTTGGGGAATGTTTATTTTATTCAAATGGACTTGTAACTGTGGATTTATATTCAACTTAAGTAGGCTAAATTTGGGGTCTAAATATTTAGACCAATTATTGGGCAACAGCCATTTTGTGAAACTGTACTAATGAAAACTTAATGTAAATGGTCTTGTAACTGTGGATTTATATTCAACTAAAGTAGGCTAAATTTGGGGTCTAAGTGTTCAGACCAATTATCAGGCAATAGCCATTTTGTGAAAGTGTCCTCATGATGAGGTACTAATGAATAGAATTAGTCATACAAAAGTCCTTATCACTTCTATTTCAGCTTAGGAGACAGATTTAGCTGTAAGACAGGCACAGTCATTTTTGAAGGAAGACATATACCCCATCTATCGTCTGGACATACATAGCCTTTATTGTTAAGGAACTACTTTCAAGGACTTCAACTTGGAAAAAATACAGAGAAATAGATTTTTCATTGTCTCTTGTGTAGTGAAGTCTCGTAGGTACACTGTACCAAAAATGTTTCATCTTTTTAAAAATAGGGGTCTATATTTGTTATTTCTGAAATATACCTTAGTGAGTGGTTCTTTAATTGGGTTTGTTTTCTTCATTATTTTGACAGGTTTTCAGAAAAATGTGTCTTAACTATTCTCATGCCAAATAACAAGGCTTAGCATCATATGGCAGTTTTTCTCCCTCCACCTATCCATCCATTCACATAATTATTCATTCACTTACTCACTAACACATCATTTTTCATTCATTATTTATCCATCAACTCTTCTTAAGCATATTATTTGCCATTTTGTCTTTCCTCTTGAAGAAACATATATATCCCACAAGCAAAGCTCAACTTGAGCTCAGCCTGGTATTTGCATACAAGTCTAAGAGTCTCTTTAGAACAAGTTGATCTGCGAACTAACTAATCTGCGCATCAAAGTCGATATGATCCACTTGACAGCATGCTGAGAATTAATTGCTCTGCCCCTGCTGGTACGACGCCTATGGGAGACAGAGCACATGTCAAGTGTGCGCCATATTTGATCCATGGACTAGTTAGTCTGTGGACCAACTGGTTCTGAACAGGCCCTAATGGCTAATGGTATTCAAGTATTCTGAAAACAAGATTAAGATAAAACTAAATGTGATCTTAACTCTTGATTTGCAATTAAAGCAATGCTCAATGCATATATACATACCACATTAGACAGCCACCTCCTGTAGGAAAGAATTCTCACTCTTTTCAACCTGACTCCGTTGTTATTAGAATCAAAATCGAAATCCATTTTTGTAGTTAGTTTCCTCTGCCAATAAAGAGTGCAGGCTTATACTGTGACCGAGTTATTCTCTCAGTTTTTTTATCTTTCTACATTCACATATAAGTCACAAAATGTGACTTTTGTTATACTTGGAGCATTTGAGTTTTTCCTTTTAGATAAAACAGTTTAGTTTCCTTCTGACATTCTTCACCTTCTTCTCACAAAGGCAACAAATAGTCTTGTTTTCAAAGTAGCTGACTTTCTTGCGTTCAAGTTTTTCAAATGTACTTAAGAAAGCTGTGCTTTTCTCTGATAATTTTTCGCTTTCTGGATAAAACAATCTTTCTTGCACTTGAATTGGCAGAGTCTTTCTAGAATGAACTCAAAATGGCAGAGTCTAAACCTGACACTCTTCACTTTCCGCATGCACATGCATCATGCAAAAGCCTTCCTTGTACTCAAAATGGCTGGACCTTCTTGTGAATTGTACTTTCTCTGATACTTTTTCCTCCCAACATGCACAAGCAGCACATAGAGTCTATCTCATCTATGATATGTCTATCACTTCATGTGAAAATAACAGATGGAGTACTTTTAGTCCAAAAATATCTCGGTGTCAAGTCCTTGTCAGGTAAATAGAATATCCACTCCAGTTTTATATGTACAAGTTTTTCCTCCCTGCATTTTGACTGGATTGTGATAATTACAACAAATGTACCTAACCAATCAGTGATTTCTTAATCATTATTATTATTGATCCCGGAAAATAATGACCTAATATTAGTCTCTAGCAGCTGCACTTCAGCTGAGGTTGAGTTGAAAGCATCAGTCTGAGCCTTATGAGGACAATCGATGATGTTTTATCTTAAAATCTTGAGATCAAGATAAAAATTCATGGAATATAAAATCCCAATGTATCATAATATATCAGCGATTCCTTGGTGTAATATTTGGAATCTGAAGATCAGAATTTTCAGAAGAAAACAAATATGTCACTAGATCAGTGTGTTTAATTCACTGTAAGTCAGTATCATGACATTAAAAAACACCCAAATGAGAGTTGGGATGTTTTAAGAAATAGCTTGGATATCTCTCTGCAGTATCATTGGCATACTTCATGGATCTTTGTATCCTTCTTCAGAAACCTCACTGCATCAGAGCTTTATGGATTTAAACATCAAATATCTTCAGGACCTTTTTTACCAATGTCACTCTATCTCCATTGGTAAATCTTGGAACATTTCGAGAGAACTTTGCACCTTAAACACAAGACTAACTGCAACTGCAGTTCTTCAGTTTAAACAGATCTTAAATTTGCATACATATAATGTCATGCACTGTCATGCCTATCTCAGTCTGATGATGTGACCTATTACCACACAATAGAACGTCATTGCAGGTGGTTGAGCAACAGCCAGGAAAGGGAGTTCACGTATAAAGAAATCTGATAGACAATGAAGTCATCCAATGCACTAACAGGCTGGATTATCAGACTCGGCATAAAAAACTAGTCCCTACTTGTTTCCTTAAAAAGGATCCAGTGTTTCGCAGGTTTGGTTATAAATACTGCTGTAGGCTTTTTATTTCCACTTGAATGATGCAAGTATTGTTGTCCAAATATCCTGTTGATTATTCTAAATCAGTCATCAAAGAGTGCTTGTAATATTAGACTGGAAAAATTGCTCCAAAAGTCCAGGAAAATGCTTTACAAAACTTTTTTTTTATCTTTTAAGTTGAATCTAAAGAATTAGGTAATTGTCTCTTTTTTGTCTGTCTACCTTATCATGCAGCAGTATAGATCAAAGTCAGTGAAACCTCAGGCGCGTCACACTTCCCTCTCAAAGGACATACTACTCCAAAAAAAAATGACAAATAAAAATAGGCCCACAATCCTTTTGCACAGATGTTTTTTTTCTTTTACATATAACAGAAATATCCACTTCTAGACCACCTCTATTGCATATGTAAAAATATAAACTTCTCATTCAGTTCTCCTGCAGACATCAATTTTTCAATTTTTGGGCAATATCTTCCTCCAGCCAGTCTCTATATTAAAAATCCACAAAACATCCACTTTTAGTTCACCTGTACAGAAAATATATAAATATCCACCTTCCAGAACACTTCAGTTGAAGATACCAAGATGTTTAGATGTTACAAATACTATTCTCGCTGCCAAGTCTTCTTCTTCCAGGTTAAATATATATGTATATATATGTGTATAATGGACCAAATGTTTTCATACACTAAGCTTGCCGAATAGAACCTAAAGCTGTTTAGCAAAACACACAGCTTGCCAAATGCCTGACAAGAAAGTTGTCGTGTAGGCCATGGGTCTCTGTACTGGTCAACTGATGTTATCCGTCCCACTTTCAGACAATCTTATCGACACACCGAATAATATGTTTTTATTTCAGCCAGTTTTCTATAGAAGTGTCTGGCTGTTAACCGCAGTGACTGTCTCCTATTTCTGCAGCACTGAACTGTGA
Organism: Lingula anatina; assembly: GCF_051362555.1. Taxonomy (NCBI): domain Eukaryota; kingdom Metazoa; phylum Brachiopoda; class Lingulata; order Lingulida; family Lingulidae; genus Lingula; species Lingula anatina. The sequence continues at coordinate 13,620,078 of NC_141771.1, read as the reverse complement.
ATCTTACAAGTTTAAATGTCACATGGGTCTCGTCTCTGCCACCTACACAAGGTTGACTTTAACACGAAATTCCACTTTGCTGATAATAGTGACCATGTCAGTTATCAAATCCACAGCCACCTGTAAAAGTCTGACCGCAGCAGCGTCCACTGCCACCAAGCAAGACTGCTAATGATGGCCCGGACGATGTCAGCAATTGCAATGCACTGCCAAAAACTCCTTTAGTTACAATAACAATATCAGCAGCTCCTCATGAATAATAATGCATAAAGAGTCCCATTCAGTCTACTTAAGAAAGCTCTACCTCAACAGTGCACTGATAATAATAATGACAACACAGCTCTTACAGCCACATGAATTCTCCCGAAGACAAAATAAATAATGAAATCCTGCAATGAATATCAAAAAAACATTGCCAATCCCTTTCACTGCGTTCCGGAAGATCAATGGTTTTAATGTGAAAGGCCACTAAACACTGCATTGCATGACACAGGTAGTAGGAACTGAAGACCTGACTTCATTCTTTCAGTCTACCAATCTGCCATCCCTGACAACTAATTTTTGGGGCTCACAAAGGGGGGGGGGGGTGGCTAAAGGTGAAAGGAATTAATTTAGTTGGGGCACCTCAGGGAACACAGATCAAAGGAGTCATCCAAGGTGTATTCAAATGTATTCAAGGTTTTAAAATTGGTTATATTTGAAATAAATTAAGAGAAGTTCAGATCTATAGTGACTACCAGTGAGGGTCACAAAGGGGGCACCCTGGAGCCACTCAAGAGATGCTCAAAAGGCTTAGTTATATGAAGACCATAACTAATTTCTATTCTCTCGTCCATCAAACTACAATCTATAGAAATTCCACGAGGGACCCACTCAGGGTTGTCTTAAGAGGGGGGGGGGGGGTTACATATCTGACTTTGACCTAAAAATATGAGGTTCACAAAGGTGGGTGCAGGTTGGGGCTGACAGCTGTAAATATTAATGTCAATCATCTGGGGCATACGTTTGCCTAAGGGGCTCACAGGGGGAGGGGGAGAGATATTAAAACCTATCATGCAACATTACAATCATTGGTGAGGTTAACATAAAGAGGTATCCTGCCTCTGTAATGCAATATTGTGATTATTATTAGGGGCTCCCTAAGGTAAATCACATGCCATATGCAGATAAGCTTCAGCATACAAACAATAATACTGGGAGGGGGCTCAAACAGGGAGGCATTTCCAGCCATCACAAGTCATTTTAACTGTTCTTGATTCCCAGCTGGGAAATAATTTTTTTTTTAATTTTTAGAAATTATTTAAAATTTTTAAGATTGAACATGTTGCCAAAATCTACTTGAAGTTTTTTTCTTTACTTCTTTTAGTGTTTTACTTCTTTAATACTTCTGCTGTAAATCAACTCATTTGAATCCTCGATCCATTTTCCAGATTATATATTGATCTCCTCATTAGTATCTCATATCAGCATAAAAAAAGGAAAAAAAAAGAAATTTAAAACGGAAAATCAAGTTTATCAGGAACCCACCCAGAGATATTTTCTGACAGTCTTCCAAATTATCTTTGTTGATCCATCTTCCATTTTTGACGTTGAAAAATTAGATGCCAATCAAAGTAAACTTTAAAAAATTCTGACCATCTTCCAAAAGACCGCTTTTGCACGCCACTGTTTATAGATTGTAATTTCCCAAAAGTGTTTGCTATATACTTTAAGTGGGTGATTAAAAAGGAAACTTGAAATTTCCAAGGCTGGGTTTTTCAATATAAAGATCTAACACACATATGCCTTAAACCCAACTGTTCATACAATTAATCTGATAAAAACAGTGGTTTATAGGAAACAAAAGGTACTCGGTCGTACGGTAGCTTTCACATACCTGTGCACCATTCTCCTCTGCCTTGGGAGGATTTTTATGTTCTATCAGTCTTTTCAGTGACCTCCTAGGTAAAACTGATGTCAGCCTGACAGTAGTATGAACTATTTCCACCAATACACTATCCATTGTGTATTTATAAATATTGACAATTTTAGGTCACTATATATTGTAGTTATTTCCTTTCAACTCTGAAATTGCTGTCCACTGAAAATTCAATCTTTGTCTTTGGCATCACAGCTGCCATGTTTACATAGTAAATTTCTTCTTCGTGTCTCTTTCAGTACAAGTCAATTATTCTGCCATATTTATCAATTTGTCTCTTTGCTGTATAAATTTCACACAATGCTCTTTCCTTTATCACCTTCAGTCCACTTTTCAGCATTCACTTCATAACTTTTCTTTAATCCCAGGAATTTTCCACTGATAATATTCTTCTGCAACACTTCATATTATGTTTAATTGCCTCCTTGCTGTCTTCCTCCTCATCTATATTTCTTCTCAAACTTCTCAACCACCTTTTCAAACATCTTTTTTTTTCTACTGCATTCTATGAGTTTTGCTTTTCCAACGTCTAACTTCCACCTTGTCTCCGTGGCAACTTTTCCTAGAATTCCAACCTGAATTCCTCAAAACATAGTCCAGATGTCACTGGCCTCGTGTGACATTTTTGAACTACAACCACAACTTCTGTTATCAAATAACAGTCAAGACACGATCTTGACCAGGGCAAATAATATCAAAACTTTCAGAAGGTAATATATTTCTGAAAAATAACGTCAATAACATGTACTGCTGATCAGAAATGTAATGAAAATAAAAATCCTCCTAAATCCAATCCAAACAAATCATCAACTGGAAAAAATTAAAAATGCTCAACCTACTAAGAAAACACAACTGTAACAGACTCGCATTATTTCAGCTATTCTCAAAATCCATCGCCTGAACTCTGAAGAATTCTAGTCATCATGGCTGCAGTGCGACATATTGCACCATATTGCACCTAATGGACAATATGTTACCCTGTTACACAGAGTGTGCTGCTATGGTCAGGCTGTTATACGCTCCCAAAAGGAGCAGGTAAATTAAAAATATTTTAGGACTAACCCCAAGAAGACTTTGTATTTCCGACCACCTTCTACGCATATTTTAGAAAAAAAAAATCTTGCAAGCAGAAAGGTAGTTGGGGGGGGGAGGGGGGGGATAGAAGACTTATATCCTCCTTGGTTTCTTAGATCATCCAATTGATTCTCATGACCTTGTGAGAAAATAATCATACCACTAGCCTAACTACCCTGTAACAATATCGGATGTGTGTATTACCATATGTTAAAATTATCAGCAATTATTATGTCACCGTGAAATGATAATTGCCTTTTCTTCCAATTAGGAATGAAAATGAACTAGTGCTAACAGCTGGTAGATATTTCATTCAGCTTAAAAACAGTTAAAATAGGCAATAAGCACTATATATATAATTCTTTCAAGATGACCATGTCCCAACCTTTTAAGAGATCCACTTGATATAAAATATATTTTTTTGTTTTAACTGCCTACTAAATGACTGAGATAGAAAGAATCCACCCCTCCTCCTCTATTGTAAAAAAAAAATAAATAAATAAATAAAAAAAAAATAAAAAATAATAATAAAAACTGACATATTAAGTGAGTAGGTGAAGGGCTGTGGCCAATTCATGTTGAGAACATAAAAAAACAGGGGACAAATAGAAATAAGCACCTTTTTTGGAAATGCATACAAACAGCTACAATGAGGAAGATCATGAAAACCCTTTGTCTGCGCTACCACATGTTACCAAGGCAACAGATGTGACTATCTGGAAAAAGACAAAGAGCTAACAAGGTCAGTTCTTTATAAATTCAAATTTTTTTTCCTATTAACATCTATTAATGAGCAATCATTAGGGTTCATCAAACACGCAATTATCTCATCAAAAGATTTTGATTACTTTTAGTCACAGATTTGTTGGAATCAAATCCTTAAATTACATCAGTTCTCCATATTACTCTTACCATCTTTCATTCTCACTAGAATCCTTCACAAAAAATGTCTCACTTTTTCCTTACTCAGTTCTTCATTAACGAACAATAATGCTTCTCTCTTGGCTAGTTGGAATGTTGTTTTTAGTTCCAAGTATGGATTTTATTTCAATGCTTCAATCCAGACTTTTGTCTTATTTGTACCCTATATTCATTTCAGTAAAGCATCCGTTTTTTTTTTTTGTTTGTTTGTTTTTTTTTTTTAAGGGTGGTTTCAACAGCAAAGACACAATATGCATTCCACTGCTACTTATTAAACTTTGATCTATTTATCTTAACTTTTTACTTACTGATATATTTAAAATAATGTTCTCATTACTAAACCACTAATGCTCATTTTTTTTTTTATACTTAACGGGTGCTTTTAGGAACCAAACCTCAAATGGGACTGCACTAAAAGCTGCTTGCATCCAGTCACAACCATGGCAGGCACTGGCACAACTAACGCATTCCAGCACCTCCAACAACATTTTATTACCAACACCAAGCAATTATTTGTAAATACTGCAAACTGTGGATTTTTGTAGTTTTAGCTGATTATGGCACTTTTTTTAATGTGTCATACAGACTGTTATGTACTGAAACTAACAGTCATAATTTGTCAAACAGTTAAAGATGCAATGTGTAGTTAATTCTTCAAATTTAGCGTCAAGAAGAAGGACGTGGCTTATCCACCCCTACGAAGGTATCTTATCACGTAAGTTTGCACAGATAATTTTAATCGGTGGTTAATCATATGTTGCCCTATTGAAGTGCATTTCATGGAACGATTCCAATACAGAATACTAAATAAAACTGTGATTATTATTCTTTTTTGTCATTGACAGCATCATGCTTTGTCAAAGTTCACCTATAAATATGATACAATTCTGGAGATTGAATATCAATTATCTATAGAACAGATTACGATGTTGGGTAACTTTTGTATGCTTAGCCTTACTGTGCACTGTGAATCCCATTAACATGTGAACTTTTAACTACATATTTTTCTGTTATTAATAATCATACGTTCATTCATTATTTTGAAAATCCACATAACCACTTTAAATGAACATTTTGAATCACAGCACACCATCTTTTACATTTTAATAAAGTATATAATAACTTTTTTTGTTAATGTTTGACCTTTCCAAAAGCAAATGAAGATGACTCACTGAGCAGTAATCTTTGACCTGGATCTTATAACCATCAGTTCATGCCTTAACTCTGACTATAATTGTCAGTCAGAAATGCAGACAGAACACATGCTGTGGATTCACTTTATCTCTCTATGCCTGATATTCTGCACAGAGCTTTTAACTTACACCCTAAACATGATATCCTATTCAACTGAAGTCCCAACAGAAGTCTCAACAGACAGTGAGTCATTTTACTTTCAGAGCCACTAAAGCTTCATATTCAGTGACAAATTCTTTTGTCCCCTGAATATGAGATAATATGCCATTTTTGAACAAAGAAAAAAAGAGTTGATGATGCCACAGCAAATTCATGCTTCAAATTTCATGTGCATCATTACAAATTTGTCATCACACGTACTCCCACACTTCCCTGTAAAAGTCCTATTCTGTAACCATAAACCTTCTGTCACTATTTCACAACACCATCATTAAGTCTATGGTTTTAGAGTTACATTTCCATGTACTGGTTCCTTTTGTTATATATTTTGTATATATTTGTTATATATTTAATATATATTTGTTCTCTGTGATAGAGTAAAATTTTGAAAATTTAGTTGGTCTTGAAAATTTTGTCGGAAAATTTCATCAAACTTGAACACTTTGGGCATTTTAAAATATTAATCAATTTTTAAGTGACAAAATTTTCAAGCTTTTGCCATATAGCAACATTTGTGGGGGTTGTTACAGAAGATAAATACGCGGACTTACCTTTGGCATTTCAGGCAACTCCCATGCCGACTCGGAGCCATCTTCTTTGTAGTAATATGTCCTCCCTTGGTCGTCTTGGGAACACAGCCACTAAAAAGATAAAAATTAACAGTTTAACACAATTTACTTTGGTTGGATGTCAAATTGAAGCATTAATCTGGATATTTAAGGTATAACATCGAAATGTCAGCTTGTCCCAAAGTCATATTTTCTGTATCTATACATCCTGCTAACAGCTAATTATCTTTCCCAATTCAGAAACTAAAAACAAAACAACCTCCCAATTAAAGGTACTGTGTATCAATATTTCCCGATGAAATGCAGCCAGAAGGACGTGGCAGTCTTAAAGTTGTGGGAAGCATTTGGAACTACATTACTTAATCAAAAATGGTACAAAATGTCAGATCCAAGTCAAAGAACAAGTTTTGCACTGATGAAAATTACTTTGGAAAAAAATTGAAAGTTTTGGCACACTTTAAACAGGATTCTATGTAGAAAATTATGAATCCAAAGTGCTAGTGGCATCAGATGGTCTCAAAAAAAACAACTCTTGAATATAAATTCCATTGCATTTCTCAGAAGCTCCTTTGATTTCATTTTTGCAAAATCATTTAAATTTGATAAACCAAAACAAATACCTTTTCCCCAAGACCGTCATTCACAAAAGTCACCTCTCCGCCATCATTTACTTCCTGTTTCCAACCTCGCGGAAGACTGGCACTTTTAGAGGAGAGAGTTGAAGGTCTCAGTGGACTAATACTGGGGCTGTGAGGGGAAACTGGACTCGCCTGTAGAGTATTAAAGGCATGACAATAATATTCTTGAACTTCTCATATGATATCTGCTCATTTTGCTCATATAAATTACCTGACTTTAAAATTTTCTTTCAAAAAAATAATTATCTCATTAACATCACAGAAAATTTTTCACATCCTTTTTTCATGATAATGGTACATAAAAATGGAAACAATGAGAATATATATTGACATAATGTAAGTTAAACAATGTGTCCTGTTTATACACATAACACAAATTTATTTGAGGTTTACAAGAAAATTTCAAAATAGTATAATAAGTGTATTGTGACAGACAAATATACAACTACATGTGGCAATATATTCAAAAGCATAAAAATATAATGACATAAAATATAACACAACAAAAATGTTAATAACAGATGTAGAATAACAAATAAAGCCTAACCACTGCCCATACATATCAAGACAAAACAATCTGCAATACCCTAAACCCTGTAAATACAAACCAATAATTCTAAAGGCTATATTACTTGGGGAAAAATAAGACATGAAGACCAAACTTACTTAACCTCTTTAAGATAATAATAAGTATAGTTTACCATAACATCTCAATTCAGGAAAATAAATCTAAATTCTCATTAGACATAGTATTAGTTGAAGCGAAGAAGCAGAATTGACGTCAACATTCATATAAAATTTCAGATAATGATGCTTCTTCATCAGGCAGGCAAAGATTATTGACTAAATTAGTTTTATGAGTTAGTGGTAAGATTAACATATTAAAATCACTAAGGTGCTACTGTGCATGCATTTTAAGATATTCTTGTCCATTATTATATAGCTGAAAAAAAAAATTTTGACAACATGAACTCTCAGTCTCTCTCTTGCTGTGTGTGTGTGTGTGTGTGTGTGTGTGTGTGTGCACGCACGTGCGATTATCTTGCACTTGGCTCTGGACATTCACGTATGTGTATAAACTGAAGTGTATTTAATGCTGCTTTAATACTGGTCTTTAAAACAAAGGCATCATGGGTGCTTCCCTAGTTCCAAAGTGTTTTACAATCGACAGAAATATTTTCAGGTATTTTGGTAGATCTGAGGTTAAAAATGGAATGAAGAAGATGGCAGAGTAGTGTGTGTGTGTGTGTGTGTGTGTGTGTGTGTGTGTGTGTGTGTGTGTGTGTGTGTGTGTGTGTGTGTGTGTGTGTGTGTGTGTGTGTGTTATGTCATTATCTTATTATGCTAGCTATTAAAATTGTTAGTCAAATGTACCAAACAGATAACCCTATTCAGCATATAATCAATATGGCCATGCATATTCCAGTTAGTCATCATGCTGCACAGTGCACAATATGCAAGTGTTAATACCAATAAACATGCAAATGCCCCCCCCCCCTTGCATCTACTCTCATTCCCCCTGCTTGGTGTATATTTGCGCCAGATTCAATGTGCCTGCACTGACATGCACACAAGCATGTGTACGCAATCATATGCACATGAATGGTTTGACAAATGTACTATGTGAAAGAAACATTACTTGCAACCAAAACAACAGGGATAGGAGAATTTGTCTCTTTTTCAAATCCCAAACATTTTGCCATTTTGAGATGTCAGTTTTGATTATTCAAGGGCCTATTTCACAAAATGAGTAAAATAAAAAAATCTGTCTTATCAAAGACTATTGAAAATTTTTACAAAGAATTTAAAAAGGATCTGTTTTTGGACTTTCAATCAAGCCCCTGACTCAATTTTAACTGTCCTGACAAATACTTTTCGTCTCAATGGTAATAAAAGCCTATTTTGGACTCTATGTTAACTAAATATTTTGTGCACCAATTGTTCATAAAATGCTCTTCGACCAATATCAAAAATACAACTTATAAGCAGTATGAATCAGTTAATAATTAGGCTTAAGGTCTTATGTGACACGTCACCAGACTCAACTGGTCTAGTAGCAAACATGACCTAAAATAGGCATCTGTCTTTTAAGATATCTGCTATTATTTGCTAGATAAATATTTTTGTCAATTTGAAACACGTTGCAATTTTATCATCAGGTGCAGCAGGCGTTGCAGCCCCTCCCCCCTTCTTTAATGTTTGTTTTGTGAGAATAAGTGCAATAAAACATATTATATGTAAGTATTAGAAATGCGATTAGTGGTAGCAGGCAGAATACATCAAATGCAATAATTAGAACAAAAAGGCTGTTAATGGGGCATGCAGTATAGTTAGATGAAATATAACAGATAATGATGCATACACAGAATAAAAAAATATAATGTGGAACTGTCAATGAATTTCTGAGTCACAGAAAGTTCCAAAAGGAAGTAAAGAAATGTGCATGACACGCCACCTACAGGTGAAAAATCAGAGGAAAATGCAGAGTCCCGACTGGTGTTAAGTTGAAGCCGTTGCCTGGCGGTAAAAACCGCATCCGAGTGTGAGCGAATACGTGCTCGTACCCGAGGTGGGTTCCACGATGTTTGTCGCGTGTGCACGTTGTAGTAGTAAGTTCGTCCTGTAGTTTCGTCCAGATGTTCTTCCCAGCCGTAGTCGAGATTTTTCTTAGGGTTATTGGGGACGAGGCTGGGGGAGGGAGGAGAGATAGCGAAAGTGGAAAAGGGAGAGAGAGAACCTGGTCTGTAATTCGCATAGTCTCGGTCAGAATCTGGGGAGTCCTGTGAAAGGGAGAGAAAGCACACAGAGATTAAAAAAACATACTATTAGTTACTTTTTAATATGATCAAGTTTTCTGAGGAATTTCACAGAAATTCTGTTATTGTTGATTAAATCAGAGAAAGCACACTCAGAAACTAAAACACACTACAAAGATGAAAAAATTATCTGGTTTCTGTTTTTATGGTAATTCTCTGTTTTGGCTGTTCTTAAATAACAGAGATAAAAACACAATGACTAGAAATATTATTTAAATTTACATGACAATGTATCATGTTAATAAAGAAGAGATTTGTTATAAAAGTCAATGAAATTGAGCCTTTTTTACATATCAGATAAAATGTAGTAAGTTAATTAGGGTGATTTAAAGTTTGAAATTTGAAAGAGAAACTAGAGATAAAATTAAAAAAGACAATCTGTATCAGTTCTAAGATTGGTTATCAGTATAAATAAATGATTATAATATTGAATTATGAATAAATTAATTAAATATTATTTTTCTTTTGGAAGAATGAATGGAAGAGTTCCTAAAGAAATGTTTAAAAATAATTTTAATACAGCACATTATAAAATATACCATAAGTGACATTCCATTGACAACAGGTTTTTATCACATGACAGATTCCCATGCAGCAACCCTGAAGAAAAGCCAAACTGGATGACTTCCCTAGCTAAAAGTCAACTAAAAATCCTCAAAATAAAAAGAGATTAAGAATTTAAAAATAGTAAATAAGTGTGATAAGATTTTCTGGCAATGGTTTCTGTTCAAAGCAAACAAGTATAGTAGATGACTGAAATTGTTGACATCAGGAAAGGTCTGCAAAAAATGTCTGGAAATGCACCTACTAGTGCCAAGATGGGTTATACAAAGTTGAAAAAAAAGGGACACAAAACTAACTCTCTTTCTCTCTCTCTCTCTCTCTCTCTCTCTAATGCACACACACACACACACACACACATCTTATCTACCCATAGAACATAAAGCGAAGCCTGGGGTTTCTCCATTATTTAAAATACAGGGAGTCCAAAATGTTGATCTGTAATTTGGTCACCTATTTTCAGGGGGTCCAACTACTAATATACCATTATTCCCCAAAAATTTTATAAGCTGTCCAGCTGTCTTGGAAAATACGAACAGTCTTTTGAGGACAAAGGCTGTCCAAATGATGGCTGGACTGCTCTCTGGGAAAACTCATGGGTGAGGAACAGTTAACTCTACGGTGGCCTGGCCCTTACAATTAAAACCATATATAGACAACTGAGTCTAGATAGTAAATGATGTCAGCATGATTATCATCAGTTTATAAACAACAGACACCCAATAACATTTCTGTAACCAGCTGTAATCTAATATTTCCAAGAAATCAATGACTTAATATTGACTTAGTAAGTTAATTTCTATCTAAGTCTATATACCACTTAGACGTGCAGCCCTGGTAAATTGTTCAATGATGTCCTTGTGCATACCGTGTGCCATTCATATCAAATAACATAATATATTTACTATAGAGGATACAGTACTAGTATATACTGGTACACTCTGAAAGGCCCTAACAAGTAATTAACTGACAATTAAATCCCTTATACTAGTTTCCCATAATTCTCTTTCCTGTTGTGAAGTTTCTAGTTTTTAATTGGTTTTGTCAAAGATGGGGATGCCGATGGGGAAGGACATTTTGGTGACTCTCACAAAAAAGAAAGACTATTAGACTGTCACTGCAATCTCACAAAGTGTACTAGTACAGGCTATTATATCGCTTAGGTATACAATCTATGTATAAAGGACCTTACATCATGGCAGCTTACAAATATATTACGATTTTTAAAATGAAATATTTCTAGAAGTCAACATCAATGAAGGAGGTGGATCTGCATCTGATCATTCTTCTGTATTGACTATAATTATTGTACTAGTAGGCCCACGCTCAAAATGTGGCACTGGGATAAAAACTAAACTTTCTTCCTGAATAAATTATTACAATGCACACTCCGCCCTGGTGTAGCCTTTTGTACAATGTAGGATGGGGGAGTTCAAGAAGAACTGGCTTTATAAAATATGAGACTATGTATCGTTTATCATGATGACAACAAGAGTTAAAGAAATGGGGCATATAAATTCTCTGATACTATCGTACTTTGCAAGCCCTTGCTTGAAAGATGACATCACTTATATGGCAATATTTCATCCTTGCTTTATATTGTAGTAAGGGCAGTTTTTCAAGTATCAATATTACATTTGACACCGTATCAAATATCATATAAGTTATAAAAATCAGTACTAGTACAGATTAATAAAATGACAAAACTTAGAATTCATTCTTGCAAGGGCTTTCAATGGGATTTGGGGCACAGGAAGTCCAAAATATGAATCTGTAATTTGGACGCACAAATTTTAAAACTTTTTCAAGGTTGAGACTGCCATTTAGTGAAAAAGTAGTAGATATGGCAGGGGCTCCAGGGGGGCTGGCTAGGCCAATGACATTTTTCATTCCAAAAAAAAACTGGAAATCTGCCATTAGTCAGAAAAATCTCATCCCTGCTTTTTACGATAAGACTTAGTCTCTGCCATCTACAGACTTTTTGAAAAAACTGATCCCTGAAGCTTCTCTCTTTATATATATATATATATATATATATATATATAAGGTCCAGGGTGGACAGCAGTATTTTTATTTGCCTTTTGCATGCACAGGCTACTTTTAATGCTTACTTTATGCAAAGGAGAAGCATGACAGTTGAGACGCATTTATATAAAGTTAGTGAAGATGCTGTTTGTTCACTGGCAGACATCTTGATGGTCATAACAATCTTTCATCAATCATCACTGTATATCCCCCTGACACTGCCATTTTGGATACATGAATTTCTTTATTTCTATTTCTTTTAAAAAGTATTGTTGCAATTTTGAATTCACACAACAAAGCAAAACTGATTGTCTTTGCTAAGAATTCCGGTGACCACTTCATATATTAGAGAACAATATGGCATGTGTCGTGTGTGCATGCAAAAATATGGTGTCAACTTCTGTTTTCAACATCTCTTTTACCTTTTTGCTTTTTCTTTGTAAGTTTTGCTATCTCAAAACTATTTTCTGGCATTCTTGTGCACGCACACACACACACAATAAACCCCTCAACCATTTCAAGTTACGATGAATTCTCTAAATGGCTCTCAGAAATCCATCTCACTGTAAATCAATTTACAGATATCCTCATGCATTAATTGAGCACATATATCCTCATGCATTGACACGACTGCACTCATTTGCATCCCGATCCAGTCCACAACTTATCCGGATTAATGACCCTAGCATGGACAGGGTAGAGGTGATCTATAAGATAAGGCAGACGGCATCACATTTTATGGTTCAACTTGTAGCCGGAGGTATTACATCACATGTCTATGTAGCGTGTGTTTTGGCAAGCGGTTGTGTTATGATTTTATCACATATACTGAATCTAAATCTGCTGTCATCTCTGTATCATTTAATCACTGTGGTTAAGGCACTGCTCCAGAGGTCTGGACAGTTGCAGAGGGGGGGGGGGGGGGGGGGGGAGGGGGTAACAAAAGATTGCCTCACTTTGCTCACAGGTTTGCATGTATGAAACTATTTGAGAAGTGGGGGAGGGGTACCATCTGCCATTGACAGCAAAGACAGGTTTTAATACAGATTTATATAATGAAACTCATGTGACTGCTGATTTTATCAAACTTGTGGTGTTTTGCTTTCCAGAATGCCAATTTGTATAACTTGATTTTATCTGCATCTGCAGCCTTCTCCTGTGTGTAAACATTCCTATATTGTGTTTTAATTAAAATCCGTAGTTTGCAATGTTCTCCAAAAACCTGTGTGTAAATGTTCCTCAGATGTGGCCACTGACTGCACATAGATCAGATAAACACAGCAGATTATAGACAAAATAACTTTCAACCTTCATGGCCACAGATAACAGTAAACATGTTCAAAAAAATGCTCACAGACGATATCATGGTTTTTTGCACAAGCAGTTTATGGGCCCATTCAGAACAAGTTGACCTGTGGACTAACTGATCTGCGGATCAAATATGGCATCACCTACTTGATGGGGGGGGGGTCTAACACCCAATGTCCTCCAGACTTTCAAAATAATTATTCCGTAACTAACCAGACTTCCAGATAAAATATGTTGGAAACTTTCATCTCTGATTAAAAGAAGAGAATCACTAGTCTATCACTTCTTACAACAGGTTATGGTTGAACCATTCAAAATTGTTCAGTGCTTAGTTCAAGCAGTTACTAGTAGAAGTTTAGTTCCTGGTGTTGGTTTCATAAGAAAAATCTTTGGACCGAAAATTGGTCTGAACATTTAGACCAAAATTTTGATCTACTCCAACATGAGATAGCTTTATACCAATCAAATTTTAGGATGCGATCAATAAAAAACTGCCAAAATTTGCATGTTTTTGTGAAAATAGTGGCATTAAATCAAGTGAAATGTTATCTACAAATTAACAGGTCTAAAATATCAATACAGAAGAAATAAAAAGCATTGTATATCCTTATGTAACTGGCACATAATTAAATAAGGATATGAAATGAATATCTGTTGAAATAATGATAAGCAAAATGTTGGAATATTTTCCAGTGGGCTAAGAAGATATAGACATGTTCCTTGAACCATATGTTCATCCTTAAAAAATCACTGGTTCCAAACATTAGCCATATTTGACTAGTTATAAAACAGGGCAAAATCCCATTGTGAATTGATGCTATGATTCATCTTTTAAATTAACACCAATTTTCAGTATGAATGTATTTTGTGGAACCAATTTTACCCAGAATTATACAGCTAACTGTGTCCTGACTACTGAACAGAACAAACTGTTTACTGACTGACACTAATATTCCATGAACATGGCTACATCTGTATTGTTATCAGAACTGCTATTTCAAGACAACAGCGACTAATGCTGTCACCATATTTTACTATATTGATTTCTCCCTCCTGACCTTTCCTGTTTTCTCTTTTATAGCACTCTAAAGCCCCCTTTACACTGGATGGCGTCCCTTCTGCGTCCAGCAGTTCGGCCCCATTTGAGAGTTAAAAAATTATAATACTTTATGTGCCGACAACTGGCCGATCATTGAGCATTCATTCTGATACCAGATCAATGCTCGTGCCTCCTTATTAAGACCACAGCGATGCCAAATTTCATGGTTGCAGAAAGGAAGCCGTCCAGTGTAAAGGGGGTATAAATGGAGTGGGCGGTTGTCACTTTTAAGGATAATTATTTAAGTTTCATAAAAATGCCTCTTCCCTAAATATCTTGTAGTCTCCTCTCTACCCGGGACCCCACTGCACCTTTTCAACCCTTAATGAGAATTGAATTTAATGAGAAGGTCACATTGACCATTAGACAATGGCAATGGATGCAAATATTATATTGCATATTCTTGCCAGTGTAAAGGACAGAAATATTCTACTTGATATCATCTTTGGACCTTCAACTTTCAAAGTCTGACCTACTTCATGTCAGTTCAAACAAAATATAACTCAGAATGACAATGTCTGTCTAACATACATAGCAGTATATACCAAGAAATAATCTTAAGAGGATTTGTGAAGTTTGAAGCAAAGCTGGATCGCATTATAAAGGAGAAGGCATGGAGAAATGCATTTAGATTCAGACATATCCAAAGCACACTAGGGTGACTAATCAGGATGTCCAATTTAGACCAGAAATAATCAGAAATAAAACCTGTCTGAACACACATGATCATTTTATACATTAAACTCTCTCTCTCTCTCTCTCTTTATAGAGGGAAATAAAAGAAAATCTATTCATTAATAAGTATAAACCTACATTGAATAGATAAAAGCATTGGTAAAAGTAACAATTAAACACTCATTGTTAAAGACGTCACATTTAAGCCTTTATGACATCACCTAGTAACAAATAAACAAAACCCCCTGAAGAAAGAAAGAAACCGGTCGGGGCAAGAAAGTTGCTGTTCTTCTTTTTCTTTTTATTATATATAATATTACTCGTACAGGAAAAACGTTTCCATTTATAATATATATATATATATATTAGCCACCATATTGCCCACTGCCTATAATAAAGTGTATGCCATGGTGAGTGACCATTAATCATGATGACCATCTGGACTTCATGTGACGCACTGACCAGTGACTGACCATGTACAACTTAACTCCAAGTATGAGCCTCTTGCTCAGGTAATGGGGCATTATGCATGTGTGGTTGTTGATGTTTTTTTCCACCTGAACAACACCACATGTATGTTAAGTGTACTTTTATGTTCATCTTAGTGCCCTATAATACACAAGGGTCTTATGTTAGTGTGATACAGTGGCCATTTAAATGACTATCTCTACAAAGTCAAGCATTAACTGGTACTTGAGCACAGGCTATATACACTGAGCAAAAATATAAATGCCCCATTCAAAACTTTAAAAATGATATCAGCATTATGTTACATTATGTTTATTTATATACATGTACCTAGAGATTAATGTCCATAGCCCATTACAAGCTACAAAAATAATTCACAAGGGGCATTTACATTTTTGCCCAGTGTCTGTACTAGTACATGAGCTTGCAAATAAATGCAGCTTTACAAATATTTTTTTCAATTTTACCTCCTAAGACTAAGGGCGTATTCCCAGAGCTTTTGGATCGATCTATCGCCATGCCGAGTCTCACTAGATTACCGTCAGATAATCCGGCTTAAATGTCCACCTACTACAATCTGTAAGGGGGTAATTAACTTTCGTGACCGCTCGGCTGACAGCTATTTAGTGTGAACCCCCAGGGAGTTAGGTCGATCTAAAGTAGATCGATCTAATCTCGGGGAATGGGGTCTAAAAGAGGATAATTCCCTTGTCTTTGGAATCCTACTAGTAAACAAGTCCTGTTTTCAAAACAGCTGTCAAAAGAACCCTGGACATTTTGTAAAACATGTAGTTTATACTTTAAACATGTGTTTTTATCCAGCACATGTACACTTACAAACATGACAACTGTCACAGTACTAGTACTTAGTACAGGGTCCAGAACAGTGGAAAAAAAACTCCTTCATGTAATCTGAAAAATGAACAGTGAATCCCCCCTCCAAGCCTCAACCTCCTCCCCTCCTCTCTATCCCCCATGTCAAATACATGTGTAACTGTAAACTGACCAGTTAAATACTTGAGTAACTGACACTTTTACAGTGAATAATAACTACAGGTATTAAATAGGGCAGCAGATACAAGTAATAAGTACAGTACTTTCATTTTCTGCAATGGGACAAAGAAACAGGAATAAAATGTTTACACAAACTGCATCACTTTCACATTCCTCATCAAGTTTCTGAAAGAAGAAAGAATCAAAAATTAAGTTGGAAAAAAAATGCATACTCAGTAATGATAAAGTCCCTTTCTTAAGATGACCACCCTTACCTGTGACAAATCTGACGATTGTGACACTTGGGACAATGGTCTGTCCATCCCCGCCGCCACTCTCACTTCCTCTAAATTAGCATAGGTCGGGTCTTCATACCTTCGTTGGGGTTTTTGTGGAACCTCAGGGGGCGCCGATTTCTGCCGCACGATTTGGGGTGATTGTTTAACTCTCACTGAGTCCGAATCTTCCTGAAAACTGAAATCCTTCATGTTGTTATTGTCTAAATCCTCGTTTGGTTTTGGGGTCTTTGGGTGCAAGTCAGGGGGGTCACCAGGATAATCTGGCTCTGGTTCTTGATCATATCCAACCTTAATAGTTGTTACTTGGTCCTCATTAACTGTGACTGTAGCATCCATTTGAACATCCTCAATCGTTTCTCGTATTTCACCTGGTCCTACTGATATCACGTTTTTGTATATTTCTTCTACATAGGCCGCAGGCACGTAAAAAGGCTTCTCCCCGTTCGCCTTCGCGTGAAGGTTAGCGACATGCCACCAGTCTTTGTTAGCTTTCTTGAGCAAAACATATTCCTCGTCTTTCTTTATTGAAACTGGACTTCCATCGTCAGCGACATAGTCGTAATCATAGAGGACAAGAACATATGTGTGAGACCCACGCCCAGTTGCCATTTTAAAAAAATGGTATTATATACCCTGGTAAAGGGTCTCGAATCTAATGGACTAATACTACAAGCATCAGTAAGAACACTGATCTAAATTGTAGGCATTATTACATGGTATGAAATAGATATCGACTGTCCAATTTTGCAGAATCAAAAACAGCTGTTCTGCAGAATAATGACGCTGATATCTAAATAACAAGGGCACAAGAAACTCTTTGCTATGTATTACAATCTGTGCAGTGTTTATACTGTCCTATGCACTGAAATCATCAAGAGATTTGAGGAAACGAATACAACTTAAAACGTGTAATCCTAGTGAAGTCTGCTGGTTTACAAGTCCACAGAAAGTGTCTCCACAAAACCGCTTTAAAGCAAATGAGTGACAGCCGACAGACAGAAAAAAGTATATGTTCTACCTGGAATGGCTATAATCTGACGACAGGCAATGAAGTATACCAGCTGTAGAATACAAATCACATACTTGCACGAGCTGATTACATAGCTGTACCCAGGAAATAAGTCGCTTGTTGTAGGTTCAGTTCTGCATTTCAAGGCAACCACCTGTTAAATGTGACTTGACCACACTCAGAAGTACGCTCGCCTGTATCTTTTTCCCTGCCTGTGATAACTCAGAGGTTAAACGTGTATCTAATTTGCTTGCATTGCCTGTAATACACGTCCGATGGGCGTTTTACTGTGTCTACAAGGTGATTTCATAGCGAAACAAACCCCATGACCCAATTTACATCGCCCCTTGCCGAAGCACGGACATCTATAACCTAGTGTGTCAAAACGTCATGCTGTGATTGGTCGCAGGTGACAATATTCTTCCGCTGTCACGAAAAGCGACCAATGACAGTAGGTGTTACAATGTTATTACAGTAGCATTCCGAGTTGAAATATTACCCTTTTATCACGTGGCTTTGTTTATTTTACATGATAAAGATTTACTGCAACTGAATATCGTCCTTTTGTGCGACACTGACAATTTTTGTGAGGTTGGTGAGGTTTAAGAGACAGACATAATGCACCAAATACAATTGCAACGACCAACTGCTCTAAAATGTTCGAGTTAGTAAAAGGGTAACTTTAATTATTTATTTTCTTCAAATCCAATGCATGGTGGGTGTGGCAGGTTAAGCAGCACTTGCAGTAAGATCCACTCTTTACACAATTCTCTGTTTTTTTTTTTTTTTTACCTTTAAAAAAAGGATTTGGTGACAATGATAGTAGGCCTTTCGAAAAAATATCACACCAATGATCACTTCTTGAAATTAGAATTTTTACTAACTGAATCATACTGTAGTTCTAAACCGTATCAAATGGCACCGTTCTTCCCCTAAAACACCAAATTTTCAGGGCATTTTAACGTGCGTGCCCTGAACCCCCCCATTTGGGGGGGGGGGGAGCGATCGGTCGGCTTCGCATCCGCGGCCTGTCGATCATTCCTAAAAACCGGACCCCCCCCCCCCAAAAAAAAAAAAAATAAATAAAAATAATAATAATAATAATATTAATAATAATCCTGGATCCGCCCCTGGGTTTCTTTTTTCCTTTCATGGTTTTATAACAAGACACACGTTTCAGCCATATTTCATTCATAAAATTTCTTACTTTTTTTTACACATTCATTGCGTTGCGTTGTCTTCTCTATCGCAATCGTTGTTGTTTACAATATGGCAACTTCTACAAGACCGCGACGCGCTGCAAGCACCAAACGTTCTGTCAGCCCTGGGTCATCAACCCCAAGCACGAGAAAGAAACGACCAGGAACGGTAGGTCTAGGGACATCTTTTACTCTACCCAGCCACTTTAACATAGTTTCATTGCTGTTTTGAGTGAGATGCATAGCTTTGAAATGTTGAACACGTTAAATCTTCTGTCAAAAATCCAGACGTCCCTGATTTTCTTAGATAAGGATTTAACTGGCCGTGTGAAAAACTCACTGAATCTTTTGATATGGTGGTTTCTCACCTCGAAATTTGGATGTAGGAAGGAAATATGAAGACAGATCGAGGGGGTTATCGGCACATCTGAAGATGCTACTAAACCCCCTCCCCTCCCCCTTACCCGAAGGTTACAAGAAAGACTCCGAGATATTGGATTGTATATAATCATAATGATATTATTTGTTCTAAAATTTTTTTTTTATTGTACGGCGTGCTTTTGTTATAAATTAGCAGTTACTACACCTTTGTTTTCACGGAAGTATCAAAATTAGTTCACTTCCGGTACCCGCCATCTTGTTTAGCAAGGCAATGAGAAAACGCTGTACTGAAGCGTGCAACTGCAAAAACTTTAGATAAGCAGAGGGGTTACAGCGTTTTACCGCACTAAATCCTAGCAAAGAATCATGCGAATATGTGGTATCGTTGGTTGTCCAAGTAACAGTAATAAAGAAAAAGGTCTTCGATTTTACAAAATCCCCAGAATTATCAAAAACCAAGGGGAAGAGACACGGAGACTATCGGAAGAGAGGCGGCGGTTATGGAAGGCGGCAGTAAATAGGAAGGACATCAGATCGGAGGAGAAGTGGGATCGAACCACGCTTTGCGCTAAACACTTTGTAGATGGTAAGTGTACTAGTATCATGATATAATCTTTAACTTTGTTTGGTACGTTTGCAAAGTACAATTATTATGTTGCTCTTTGTCATAACTATTTATTACCCACTTTGATCTTCTTGAGACTAGTGCAATACAGAATGCATATTATCTCACCATTAATCAATGAAAATACTAAGATCTGCTGAAGCAAAGTTAATTGTTCCCTTCATTAACCTTAATGGTCTTCATTCCATTTGATTTAAGAAAACATTACTCTGCTCTTTTCAGGAGAAAAAGCATATCTGCACGATAGATTAAATCCTTCCTGGCTACCAACACTTAACCTGGGCTACACAGCATGTACTGTCCCAGAATCTGCCATGAGACGATACGAGCGTGCCGTTCAGCGCAAGGAAAGGAAGAAATTATCAGATGCAGCTCCATCACTGTCAAGCCCAAAGAAACCTAGACTTGCTTCGAAATCTGGAACACTTGCAGAGAACAGCCACATCAATGGCATTAATAGTTTAGATCCCTCACTTATTGCAGAAGTTGAAGTTAAAGTGGAACCGCAAGGTGCAAATTTAGAAGTACACAATTGTACAAGTAATACCAAAGAGACGCAGACTGAATTAACCGCAAAAGACATTGAGAATATTGAAAATGATAACAGAGCTAGAGTGGCAGAAGCAGGCAGCAAACCACCTTTCGGACGGCATGGTTTATACAGTTTTGAGGCATACGAGAACAATCCTGATAAAATTTCTTTTTACACAGGCTTGCCTAGTTTCGAAACCTTGAAACTTGTTTTTGACTATGTAGAAGCGTACATGACTGAAACAAGAAGTCTGACAAAGGAAGCCCAATTCATGTTATGCCTAATAAAACTAAAAATGAATTACACCATCCAAGACATTGCATATCAGTTAGACGTGTCACATGTTACAGTATACAGACATTTCTATTCCACTCTCAATCTCCTTCACCAAAGGCTGAGTTTCATAGTGAAGTGGCCAGATAGGGAAACACTGACAGCTTCAATGCCAGCGACTTTCAAAGAAGACTTTGGGGATAAGGTTCTCTTTGTTTTTGATAGCTTTGAGCTCAGTGTGGAGAAACCTAATGCCCATATAAGCAAGGTGTGTGGCTTTTCAAGTAACACATGTCCAGATACAGTAAAGTACCTGATAGGGATATCGCCCCAAGGCACAGTTACTTGCGTTTCTGAGAGTTGTAACTTTGAAACCTCAGATAGACAAATTGCTGAAGAATCGGGAATGCTCGATAATTTCCAACCAGGCGACTTTGTTATGATCGACAAGAGGTTTTCTACTGATACAGCCGAATCTTTTAATTTGTACCAAGCAGAATTGGCAGGTACTACATCGGGAAAAATACAGTTATGCCCTCTGGATGTGAAAAAGAAGCGTAAAATTGCTGGTTTGAAGATTCGCACAGGGCGTCTCATTGGACTTATTTGTAGCAAATTCAAAATATTTGACAATATTCCTGCAGAGTATTTGAAAGTGAGAAGTGGAGAGAGTGAGCCTAACATTGACAAGATTTTGAAAATCTGTTGTTGCCTTACAAATTTATGCCCTTCTGCAGTTTCCTATGACTGAAAAAAATGGCAAAGTCATAAGACCATGCATGCAAAACATAATTGAAAAAATGTCTGCTATTTCTTTATTATTTTTTTTTTTTAATAATGTGATGAATAAATACTGATGAATAAATACTACCATTCAGTTCAGTTTCATTTCTGAATACATGACATTTACACACTTTTACACAAAATAGGTGAAAAGTGTATGCTACATCATTTTATTTTTTGGAGAAATGGCAAAGTGGATGCCAATGTTAACTGTTGTAAGACTTGAGATGCATTTCTTTCAAATAATGTGATTACTTGATTTTCACATGTGCACAGACACACGAAGATTACAGTATTGGCATATCTATTGTTCATCATTGTTAATGTTATGAATCAATCTTGTTTCTTCATGTCACCGTCAAACTTTTATTAAGTGCATATTAGTTGGAAAGCTTTTTAAGAATAGAAAATCGTGGGGCTTTTAACTCTTCATTGAAATCTTTGGCTGCTTTCAAAACAGTGGACTACTAGTAACTACTCAGAGGGTCAAATATGGCTGACCCACTTGAATACTTCCCCACGGGAAATCTATTGTGTCTATTAGCTGATGAGACGACAAACTTTTTAGTGAGTCACCATATTTGACCCGTGGATTAGTCAATCCACGATTCTGAATGTGGCCTTATTCTTGAAACCAGACACGGGTTAAGCAGAATATTAAAACTACTGAACATGTTTAATGTTACTTGATCAGAAAATGATTAAAAAAATTAAAACAATCCTATAAATATGTTAATTTCCTGAACTGGGCAACTCACTGATTGATAATCTTTTTGAACACAATAAATATCTTAGACAGGGTTCACATAAATCTATCATACAAGCAGGATAGATCTAACTCCCCTCAGAGATAGATCGATCCTGCTAGTACGATAGGGTTATGGGAATGGTTCCTCATAGTAACATGTAACAGATACCGATGACATATATATTTCAGCCTGCCTCCACAGCAACAGAGGAGACCCCAGAGGAGTCCGAAGTTCCCACAGCACCAGCCACGCCCATCCCCACCAACCCCAACTCATCTTCTCCATCAGCATGTAGCACGCCAGCTCCAGGACCTAGCCCTCTCACAGTCCCACCAGATGTCAGCACTGAGAAGATCCCAGTTTTTAAGGATCCTAACTTTGTAGTGCGTAATAGACTTGAGTGAAGTATTTCTGTTAAATATCTTAATACTTTTCTCTTGTGTACTCTTAAGATGTGCATTTTATGTATTTGTTTGATTTTGGGGTGTATTTTGTTTTGTTTTATTTATGAAAACTACGAAATACAGTATTTTATGTTTGTCTGACAGTATTAAAAGATCTAACATCTGGTATATAAAGAAGGTAAAAGTAGCATTTCATAGCTTGTTTGCATTACCTGGAATAAATAAATATATTACTTAATTTATTTTAAAGATACAATTAAAATATAATAATGCATAATTCTACAGGTGTTTTCCACTTTTACTTTGCAGCAAGCCAGGCAGGAAGCAGCAGCTAGTAAAAAAGGTAGAACTTGGAAAAATCTCAAACAAATTGTAGCTGCCGAGAAACTGTTACAATGGAAACCAGATGACCCCACTTGTGAGTTTGATTTTTTTTTTTTTTTTGCCAATTTACCATTCATTTTAGATATCCATATTAAACCCAATCTTGACATATCTTATCATGTTGCAAAGAGTAATACATGGACTTAAAATTGAGATGATTTTGAAGTTCACTTTCTCGAGTGTCAGTGTTAAACACAGCTGATGAGATTTTAAAACAGGTAAATCGTGTGAAATCTTCTAAGATTAATTTATCTTTTGTTTTTTTTTTTTTTAAGATTTGTTTTTCTGTCAGTGTAATTTGTTATTTTTATGTATTTATTTATTTATTATTTTTGTTAATATCAGATGGATCAATAGATGCTCCACCTACCTTAAAGCCATCGCTTGAAATCTTCTAAGATAAATTTATCATTCTGTTTTTTCAGAGTTGTTTTTCTGTCAATGTAATTTGTTGTTATTATTATTATTTTTTTTTTAATATCAGATGGATCAATAGATGCCCCACCTACCTTTAAGCCAGTTAAGAAATATTCAGATCTGTCAGGGTTGATGGTAAGTACAGCTTAAAGATATTATCCATTATATCTTAGCTAAAAATTGTAAAATAATGCTAGAATGTATATAATTATAGATGTTCTCCAATTATAAAGGTATGGAGCAGATTTTGTTGAAATTGGTTCCTGAATCACTAGGCAATAAATGAAACTATATAGGTAAAGTGTTTATTTATTAATTAATTAATTAATTAATTTATTTATTTATTTTTAACAGGCTAACTACAGAGATCCACATACCAAGTTAAGGTATGCCAATGCAGATGAGTACGCTCGTGTGAAAATGTTGCCAAGTGACATCATTACAGGATTATTGACGTTGCGGAGAGCTAACACAACTGTACCTTGAAATACGTGTAAAATGAAGAAGAGATAATATAATATCCAGTACTTTAACCATCTGCTGTCTTGAGAGACAAGACGTAATTTGAGATGACACTCACAACATCATGAGAGAGTTTCGGTGAAACTGGCGCTGGAATTGGCCGAGGTTAATCGAAGTTCAGTTCAATTCAATAACAACTAATTTCCATCATTTCATGAGTTTTTATTCTTCCTTATATGTGAATATTTTAAAACCTTTTTCAATCATAAGTGTGTGATTTTAGCTGCGAAACTGAAAAGATACATATACTTTGGGCGCCTTTAGTATCAAATACTTAACAAGCTGAAATGTTGCTGAAACTGTCAATGAAATGGACAAAAGCGTGAAATTTTCAAGTTGCAAACGTGAAGAATATGACGAAAGAATGGGGGAAATAAAGCGCAAGTTTAAGGAAACTGAAAAGGAGAATCGTCACCTGAAAAGGGATCGGATGAAAAACCAGTATAGCCGGCACTTTGATTTACAAGCGAGGTCAAAGAGGGACAATATCATTTTCCAAGGGATAGAAGAAAAAGGGGGCGAGGACTTCAAATGGGTACTGAGAGATTTTACGAGGGAAGAATTTAATACTGAAAATGTAGAATTTCACCGCGTGCGCAGAATAGGACGGAATATAGCGGGGTTGCTACAACTAAAACCGTCCCATTGTGCTCTTTGTCGTCATTGTTGAAGCCAAAGTAAATCTTAGCATAAAACAAAGAAAATCATCGTAAAAAAGGAATCTATGTAGGAACGGTCCGTGTTGGCTTCTCAAATAAGTCCTCTTGTACTTGTACAGGCTCTCGTGGGTCACGGCAAATGACCTTTTGCATAAAAGTCCGGTATAGTAAAGCAACTAATTGCTTGTTATTTTCATAAAATCCGCGTAGTCTATTATGCTTCTTTTCTATTAACTTTAAAAATCGGTATTGGGAAAGATGTTTTTTGATTATTTTTATTTTATCATTCCAATAAGGCTTATGTCCTTCTTCTTATATCTTTATCCTCGCTACTGAGTTTCTCTTTTCACAAATTTGACCGTGTAATTGTTATTCAATAACAACTAATTTCCATCATTTCATGAGTTTTTATTCTTCCTTATATGTGAATATTTTAAATTCGACATTTATCTTAACTGAATACAGCATTAAGTGTTCGTTTTCTTAAAAGTTCACTTGTTATGAATTTTTATTTCACTTTTCTTAATTTGATTCCCCAGCATCAACCAAGGTGAAAATGAAATTAGAATAATATTGAAGGATATTTGTAAGTTTCATACTTCATATAGGGCCTACATCTCAAAGTGCTTAGACTTTCCGGTTATTAACTCTTTTTCAAAAGTTTCAATCAAAACAAAGATATCTCGTATCAGTATGAGGAAGATAAAACTACACCTGAATCTGTTCAGAAAAAGTTTTCAACAGGGACTGAAGTACAAGTAATTTGGCACTCTTCATTTTCAGAAAAATCTACTACTACTACTGATTAAAGACTACATGTTTGTTGAAAATTTGAGACATGGTTAAGTCTTATCTAAAACATATAATAAGAATAATTCTATAATAAATATAAATAAACACACATTAAAATTGCATTGTTTTGCTTTTTTCCCCACGATGCCTTTTGACGCTTTGCGTTACTGGACACTTAAATAATCGTTAAGACTTACAGTATGTGCATCATTAAATCTTTTTAACGTGAAAATACGGTTACCCGGATGTTCTTGGCAGGAGTTAAAGAAATCTTGCAAACTTGAAAGATAAAAAAATATCCTTATATCTCCGTAATACATAGCTTAGTTTAAAAACTCGCATTGTAAAAACGACCAATCTGTATTAAGCCCGCCGACGCCAAATTTATGCACAGGCGCGGAGATCCTACAATAGCATTTGCTCTTTTTTTTCTCACTTATGTACAAACGGCACTTTAGCTTTCATTTTCCTCCAATTTACCGACATTTTTATAATCTTGAAATGTTGGCTTATTGATGGCCATTTGAATGCCGTTTGTTTTACGAACACTTTCTTTAGCCTCATTTCTGCAGCAAACCTATCATTGACTTTCATTTGCCGCAACAAAATTGCAGCAATCCTAAGTCCGTCTGTCATTGGTCAGTTCCACTGCTTCCGAGTGTCGACGTTGAATATCCAGATTCCTCGTCCCAATCCACTTGTACGCATGCGCCCGCCCCTCCGATGAATAACTTTTTTGTTTGTGGCTGATTTGCAGATCTTATGGAATTATTGTTGAACGCCATGTTCAAGTCACCGGGGCAAGTAGAGGATTTTCGAGTGAGAAATGGCTGGCTGGGAGGAGGTAGATTGGTCAATGTGATATCCCCAGCACCGCCGTTCTGTTTTTGCCTTTCTAAAAGTTCACTCCACTGTTCTTCAGTGCAGTCATGTTGCTTATACGTCGTGCTTTCGGGTTTCTTTGGTTTCCCTCTCATGCAAAGAGAAAGCACCACAGGGATAATTACAAGCCCGTGGAAAGCACCAAATAGGATCACCATGAAGATGATTTTAAAGAAGGTTCTGAACATGTACGCAGAAGATTGGCTCAACACCAAGACGCCCAATATCGTGGACAGGGCACCTTGAAGAATTGGGAGGCCCAATACGTAGAGGGCTTTTCTGATTCTCTTCTTAGCCTTGCCCTTTGCAGTGACGTACGCGTAGGCAATATGTGCTGAGAAGTCCACTGAAAACCCGATACAAATGATAACGTAGATCATAGACATGTAGTCGAGGTTAACTCCCCAAAGCGTCATGTAGCCAATGACACCGACCTCGATGGAGGCGACGGAGAGGGCCACCCACATGGAGCAGACCGGGTCCGGAATGAGAAACAAGGCGACCAGCATCATGGAACCCCAAGCGATTCCAACGTTCTGTAGCATGTTAGGGAGAATCGTGACGTACTGGTCGTAGTAGACAAAGGCAGGGTGGTAGACGGTGACATTGAGCTCTGAGTTGTCCGCGATGGCGCGAGAGTGCATCATCATGTCCTTCTCGCGCACTGTGTCGTTGGTGTTCGTTGACTGCACGAAACAGCGAGAGGCAATGATTTCTGTCCTGTTTTCATTGTAAACGATGTCAGATTTGTATTTTTCCTTTCCAGGCATTTTTAGAAAAGCGTTCTCCAGAGTGGGAATGAAGTTCGATTCGGTCAACTCTATGTTACTTTCGTTGGCGAATAGCAAGAAATCCGTCAGCCAGCATTCGAATTCCTGTTTGTAGAAAAAGTCCGTATCATTTTCAAATTCTTCCAAAACTCCTTGAATAAGTTCCTGATCAGAAGAGTTGAGATAGTTCAGTTTTTGGTCGAACACGACGGCAACTTTTGGTCCAAATTTCTTGAAATATTCGGTCTCTAGTTCGTAGAATGTAACGGCGTAACTGTCGTCTGCGGGCATGTTACGTAATTCGATACCCTCGCGCACACGTGTGCAGCCAAACAGGGCAACGGCTAAATAGGCCAAGTAAATCCCAATCACGACAAACTTTACTGGACGTTTTGAGAGGAAAGGTCCGGCGCAATCCCGAAAGAAAATCATAATATGGTGTTTGTTCAGTTCCTTTTTCTTTTTGATCTCAACGGATTCCGGGGTACCACCGGCGCAGAATATACGGTATGCTTTGGATTTGTGATCTAGAAAGTAAAAAAGCAAGAACGATTATGAAAGGTACAAGATATCCATCTTTACAACTTTCCCTCATGCTTTAGGCTCTAATAACAAATGCTTAGAAAAATTAGAAAGAAAACTTAGGACAATGAAAGAAGCCACAAGTAAATAATGGACATGTGTTTTATCGCTTTTTGAAACTGATATTTGAAGCACCAGAGGGTGTGTACCACCACGATTAAAAAATAGAGCATATTTACCTGCATCAGCCTCGGGTATAACTTTGCATAAAGTTATACAGTGTCTGTTGGCTTTCTCCCTCCGGCCTATCCAAGCCATGCAGGCGCCGAAGAATGTGATTTGATAGCAGTAGTGAAACACAAGGGCCACGCCTAAGAAAACAAACAGCAAAAGATGCAATTGAATTAAATTATCTCAAGGAATATACGAGTTTGACACGGAACATGAGTAAATATTATAATGTTAGGGTCGAAAATGAGCAATCAACGAGGTAGCTTGCTGTTTGTTTGTTTGTTTTTGTTTTTGTTTTCATTTTTTGCTTTTAATGTTATCATCTTACAAATGTATTGCACTGACATTGAACAATTTCAAATTATGCTTAATTTAAGAACAAGGCATGTTACCTTATGAATTTTCTTATCACAAAACAGGGTGACCCCCCCCCTCCCCCCATTTGCACACGGTAGCTTGTGCATGGAATAGTGACACGTGCCACCGCTGTGACGCTATACTTGAACTGATAAAGTAGGACCCAGGACGGTGGCATGGCGGTCACTTGGTTCAATGGTTTACTTATCAGTCATTGCCCGCACTTTAATCATATCATTTGATAATCAGACATACGTCGACTTGTCCGTGATTTATCACAGTGTATTAGGTTCTGCGTTTATGTTATTATTATTTTTTTTTTTGTTTTATTTTTTTAAATTGCTTTTATTCATGTTTTAAGCTTTGCATGAAAGACGCCGTACTTTAGACCGTTATATATATATATATATATATATATATATATATATATATATATATATATATATCCTAGATACACTAAATCTCTGGATTCACCGAATTCTCACGATAATGCCGCCAGTGTTGAGGATTTTCAAGATTTTTGTGTTTTGGGTTACATGAACCACTTTTTTTGTTTTTTAAGAACTCACGCGGTTTTTGGTAACACATGCTCGTCAAATCTTGCAAATGTTATACCCAGTAGAACGCTTTTCTCTAGCAGATGATCAATAGTGCGCTTCAATAAGACCCCGTACAGTTCAATACATTAGTGCCAAGTTCACCGGTTCATTAAGTAATCAATCTAAAAATCACATTATTTTGAACAAAAAATATTCTTTCTTTAAACGGAATTGTTTATAAGTACGTATATCACGTAATATTGAATTAAAATGAATATACCACTGTATCATACAACGAAATAAAAAATCAACATCACTTTTGTATTATAAGAGGCATTTAAAAATAAAATTGTTAACCTTTGCAGGAGCGATAAGTTCGGTGTCGCGCAGTACATCTACACAAGGACAATAAGATACTGAACAAGGACACAGTTAATTATTTATCAGTCACTATCAATTATTTATCAAAGTTCGGAAGCAAAGAGAGCTGTAAGTTCAAGGATAGGCCACTTTATCTACAGACAAACGTATCCAGAAAGAGGAGCAGTGGTGGGTCCGGGGGAGGGGGGGGGTGAGACAGTGGACCACGTGACACCTCCCCCCCCCCCTTTAGATTCGGATGTAGGCCTACCCCTTCTCCCTTCCGTAAAGCCAGTAAAAGGTCAGTAGCTGATCCAGAGGGGGCACAGTCTTTGGGTTATACCTCTAAAAAGAGAACTATATCAATAGTATCCATAGTAAAATAACCGGTAGAGATCTTTTTCAATTGGGTGGCCACATGAAACTTAGAATGGAAAAAACAACGGAACGAATTTTGGGGATCCAACCAATCTAACAAATCCTCATTTAAATCATTACCTAGCAACAGTGCGCTTCTGCCTATAAGGGCAGTAAACGGGTTTAATGAATTTTTATCTCTAAGCAGTATGTAATCTTTAGTATTTTAATTCCACCTTTAATTCGACCTTTTAATTCCACCTTTCAGCCTTAGTCATAAACATTCCAATGCTCATTTATATTAGTTTTATCTTTTAAAGTAAAACGCTTCCCGATGCTCGTATCTTTATACATTTATTGGCTCAATAAATTCTTATCTTATTTTTCATCCTTGTGCCCCCCCCTCTTCCCCAGCAAAACCCTACATCCGCCAATGAAGGCCAATCGTGTCCTGATAAGGCCCCGTTGTCGCCACTAATTACACAATGTCCAAAGTTCTCTTTCCGCACTCCAGTGTGGTGGGACATGTAGTGATTTGCCCTTGGTGACTGTTGTCAAGCTCGAGCGTGACATGTAACCGTTCTAATAAAGCACGCGCCGATCATAGGACTTCTAAATTGGACTACCGTAAAACTCAATTTGAATATGTTAGATAAATATAGACGAGTGGCCCTTAAAATTATGTCATCTTTTGTGCTAAAAGTGTTGTTGCTTTTTAATAATAATTTTGGGATTAATAATTATCTATGCTTCGTAAATCTACTCATTCATCTCCCCTCTCTCCATTTCATCTTATCAATCTGTTCTTTCATATGTTCACTTGCACTTAAATTGATGTACTGCAATTATTACATCGGCAAAACCACTACTTTTGCGAGTTTTTTTTTTTTTTAATACTGAACGTCACGAAACAATTTGGTCCTTTAGAAATATATTTTTATCGTTGAAAAAACATTTATTCTATCAAATACTTTTATTTATGCAACAGTTATGTTTTTATTTATTTATTTAAAGTGTACCTATTTCCATACCTGCATAAAGACAGAAAATCCGGACAGACGGGTAGAAAGTGATGGAGCCGACGACGAAGGAAACGACGTCCGTAATGGCCGTGATGGTGATAGAGACGCCAGCGTCTGAGAACGTTCCCGCCATCCTCTTCTCCACGCTGTCTCTAGGGTCTGTCTCCCGCCATGAGGCCAACATCACAAACATGTTGTCCACACCAATACCTGGAAGAATAATTTATTGACGCCATACATGAGAGTGTTGGCTGATTACTTTTGATTGTTATAAGAAATCTGACGATTTTACCAAGGTGATCTCTCTTTCTCTCTCTCTTTCTCTCTCTCTCTCTCAGTGTGTGTGTGTGTGTGCTTGTGCGTGTGCGTGCGTGCACGCTAAAATGTGTGAGAACAGGAACACGAGTCAAACTTTAAAAAGAAAATGACTTTCAATAAAAAATATGTAAGTATAGGTTTGTGAACTACTTAATGACTGTAAATATATTGGTTCGCTTTCTTTTTACCATTCGCACGCCTTTCTTGCTTGAAATATTCTAAGATGCAATATATAAGAGCAATTTTGTTCCTCTCGAAACTACCAAGAAATCTTTTTTTTTATTTGTTTTCCTGAAGATCATGTTCAAACAATTTAACAATATTCAATAACAAGTAAATTAATTACAAGTAAATGGCAATTACAAGTAAAATGTAATTATGTAGAAAACTGATATCTGACAACCATTTTGGTAAATACTTAAGATATAATTGTCACTCTATTTTCGGATACGTCAATTTATAATGTATTATATACTGTGATAAATGAAAACGTCCACTTGTGCTTTTGTCGCCAAAAGTCAAGTGATTTATCGTGAACTATGCCTATTCTTTCGATGGAAGATGGTTAGGGTCATACATATATATTTAAAGGATGTGGCCTTATAAATTACTTATTACAGGTAAAACATTAATTTTCACGTGTACAGACTGTGCCTTGTAAGTTCATCAAAGTACACAGTGAGGACATGGACCAGGTTTTACATTGAGTCTTGTGTGATGATGATAAAAATAGAGTGAAGGGTGGGAGCGTTATACTTTATTGGTGGAAAAACACATTTAGATTCCTTTTAGAAACGGTTTCCTTTTTCATCAGTAAAGAAATGCCTTTTAGGAAGTCCTAAATTGTTACCCGCTCGTAATTTCAAGAGGCGACGTCAATCGGTGCACAGTTAAGTATTGATAATTGACGTCAATTCTTAAAGATAAAGAAACCAGTGTTGGAAAATCTAGACAGGTGAATAAATTAAATCGAAAAAAAGTTGTGATAAAGTTTTAGGACCAAAACTACACAGAAAAAATATACATATTTAAAAGCCACAATTAATGCCCAGATGCTCTCCCGTTTTTCTTTTTTTTTTTTTTTCCAGACAATTTAAGCCTTTGGGCGAAGCTGAGAAAGCAGATCAGAAAACTGAAATTCATTCAATCAAGACAGTCATGAATCTGTGATAGAACCCAAGTTGTCAAAGCTATCCACAAATTGAGTATCGAAAATGAAAAGGTAATGTCCACGACCCGTGTGATTCCGCTGACCCCGTCAGAGGGCCAGTCAGTGCGCGACCGATAACCAAACAAATGTCGAATATACTGTATATAAAGATTGCTTACATGTCAAGCAGTACACCCAGGTGCCAGTACTAATATATGACTTATAACCTTATCAATATACCAGATATCAATGTTAAAGGCTCCTGGATGTACCGCCTAAGGGTAGTGTGCAAGAGCCTAGACGCGACATTGCCTTGAACTTTGTACTGCTCAAAGTGTCCCTACTGCCAGAACGTCACATGAAGGTATTCTTTTTATTATGCTCATCATTGGGGAAAGCAGATTATCGTTCTATCTCTCTTACTTTGTTTCATATGTTTGTCATGTGAAAGAAAGTTGATTTGTAGGCCTATTGTCCAACTACTGGGGAGATATTTTAATAATTATATAAAATGATTTTTGTAAACGAGTACTATTTAGGCTATTAATGGAAAATGTCATCATTCGGGCTACTATCAGTGGCCTACTCGTCAACAAAATATATTTGTTATGATACCGCCTTACCTTTTGTACATAAAAACATAGAGGTGGGGGGGGGGGGCTTTTTTTTACCCACGTTTTAGGTAGCACAGGCACGTGGAGAGTCTTCCCACCTTTCCAGCCAGCATCCCCCCCCCCTCCCACACACACAAAATTCTAAATTACCTTTTCTCGCGATTGTGCTGTGTACAAGAATACTCTATACCCTTAAGACTACAATGCAACCATTGTTGTTCGTTCAATAAAGTAATCGTGATAAAGAATTCAAAACAGCGACTTTGATCGCTGATACTTGCCCTTCGTATGACTACCTACAAAACATATATTTTTTTCTTCTTTGGTCTTTGACTTTTGCCCCTACCACATAGTGCAAGTTGCTAGTGAAACATTTAATAGCGCCACATGACATATGTGTCCAATGAAATAATCATGAACAACAGAAGAAGTGAACGGAAATCCAGAAAATAAACACCTTTTTTGATCTTTGAATTTTGCCCCTGACACATATACGTCTCCCAAGTATCTACTGTAACATCGCGCATAACGGTGTAGTTTTTAAATACGAAATAAGGGCTAGAGGGAATATCGCTTTAAAGATTACTGTCCCAACAGTACTAACACGTTTTAGGGACCATTCCCACAGATATTTGGATCGATCTATCTCCCTGGGGAGTCTCACTAAATTGCTTTCAACTTATCTGTCTTAAATATCTGTCACGCCTTGTAAAGCTGTTAGTAATTAGCTTTATAATTTATCTACTGGCTGATTCTGTAGGCGCGACAGATATTTAAGCCGGTTAGTTGATAGCAATTTACTGAGCCTCCCCAGGGAGTTAGACCGATCCAGATGGATCGATCTAGTCATGGGAACATAGTCTTAGTTTCAGTGACAACACTCTCTGACCACAAGGTCTGTTATAAATTATTGTTATTCTGTATACTATTTTAGAGGCCCCTATGCGTACCACAATAAACGTCGTTTAGGATGAAATTGAAACAGACGACTACGCCACTGCTTTAAATAGATGATGTCACAAATGGCGCACACACGCAAGCACAAACACACTTCAAACGTGATATAACCCTTACCTAGAATTAAGAAGGGCGTGACGGCCACGATGTCGTTGTACTCCACTCCAATATGTAGCAGTAAGCCAAAGGAAGAAATGATGGCAAGCGCCGCCGTAACCACCCCCAGTACCCCCAGCCACGGCTTGCTGCGAACCCAATCCGACATCAGACAGGAGAGAACGGAGAACAACACCAGTATAGCAATAGTGATGGTGAAAAGCGGGATCACCATTTCGCGGTTCTTTGCCAGCTCGGTCTGCAAGGTTTGTGACGTAAAGTAGGCGACGTTGACGTCAGAAAACTTGTCTGACGTCACCAATTCTTCGAACTCGTGCATGAAGGCCTGTTCCCATTCGTCGGTTAAGGAGCCATTGCCGGTTTCGTCTAGGTAGTACACCAGCTGGATTGCTTTGGATTCTTGGAGTTTCTTTTCCTCATCTACGTCGGCGCCTCCGAGAGAACCTCCTAGAAACAGCGGCAGAAAGACGGTTCTGAGGTACGGTGTATTTGGGATGGGCACCCTGATGGGCATATCGTAGGTTGGGTAGGAAAGCGACACCCCACGGATGTTACTAGCGTTATAATTCAGGGCGACGAGAAAGGGGTTGGTGACGGCGCAGGCGTCTTCCCATCGCCCGCAGATGTCAATAAATTTATAACCATCAACGGAGATATTATTGACAGTCTTGTCAATTTCTAGAACTTGCCGCAAAATGTCCTCACGCAAGACATCGCCGTCGTCTTTGGCGGTGATGATTAGACGACTGTAACGGCCCTCTCTGTTCAGGCGGTGGGCGTTGAAGTTTTTGGTGGTGTTTGTCGGAAAGAGGTGCTCCACCGTCGTGCGCTCGAGCTTACCGCGTCCGTTCTCTGGCGTGAAGAGATACTCAATGTCATACACCTGAAAGATGGATTAAATTAAGAATTGTACCTGCAAATCAACTTGATAAATCCTCTTTTTTCTTAATTAGAGTCCATTTGTTATTTCTCATTTTTACATTGGCGGGTTTTGCTTGACTTGGGAGAGTTGATAGGATAAAATTTAGCGAGTGAAGCCAGGGAAAAATAAAGCAGTAGACGATGAAAATTAACTAAATTATGTAGGACGGCGTTGAAAAAAAATCTGACCTTGCCTCGTTTCGGTTGTCATACCTTTTTGGGGCTATTTGCTAAGAGATAGGGTGGTGGTGGTGGGGGGGGGGGGGGGTAGGCAAGTGTCCATTCCCGAGTGTAAATGGGTTTTCGGGAACTCACAATACTTTTACAGATCCAATGCGATAAATACATGAAAATACACAAACTTATCTGACTTAGGTTTTATACATCCGCTTGTTAGGGCCCTATATTATGACTATCCCGGCCCACAAAATACATTATATATATATATATATATATATATATATAATCTTTATAATTAAACCTCAGGACTTGGGCAGAATGGGCGCACATCTTTGGATAACGGCGTTACGCGATCTGTAAAACTATTACGGAGATTCCCAGGTTCCATATCTTAAACGAAGAATTAAACGACCTCATGTTGTAACTTTAACAATATATATTTTGCTAATTTAAAAGACACATGGCACAATAAAGATCCAATCTTAGTCTCAATCTAATCCTCTTTCTCTAGTCTCCCAAATTTTAGGTCACAGAATTTTATGCTAAACTTTATCAATTAATAAACCGATTAGTTACTTCAGACACAAGTCCACCCGTCATGGCGGGCACTCCCAATAACTCCATGTAATCAAGCCCTAACGGATTACGAGCTTGAAACAAAGGACATTAAAAGTTGACCTGCTAGGGTGTGGAATATTACCTAAGCTACTTATACATCTTAGCTTCCCATGTGAGAATTTTCTCAGACAAAGACAGACTTCAACTGATTAAATTAATAACACACCTAGTATGAAAATTTTGAAAATATTAATTACAACTTTTTTCAGTACTGTGGTCCCTGACACGTTGTCCACATTAAGTCCCCCCCCCCCCAAAAAAAAAAAAAAAAAAAAAAAAAAAAAAAAAAAAAAAAAAACAGATACAAAGAATAAATTAAAAAGCAACAGGGCAACAGGCTTTATCATAACGATTATATTTAATAGAGGTTAAACAGTCTGTTTCGAACACGAGCGAAAGAAAAACAGTTATTCAAATTTGAATAAAGAAAATTAGTAAAAGAGGGATAATCAAAAGGCCATATTAATTTCTTTTGATATACGTCTGAGAAACGTTCAAATAAAGATATGGGGGGTATAATATGCTGACATTTGATGATGGAAAGTGCTCAAAATCGTGGGCTCGACGTGTAATCAATGTTAATAATATACCAGACGCGAGTATTGAATGAAACCTGTACAAAGTCCAACAGTCATAGGAAATGCTGATTTCACACACAGTCTGGACGGATAGCATACACTTCGTAATGATTGGCGCTGATGGTGAAAGAGCTGGGCAATATATCGTTGTAATCATTATCAAGTAAATGTTTTGTGTATTGGATTTCCAAAATCAAATAAATATGTTATTTTATAGCATAATACGCATTAACACGTGTAATTTAGCATACTGCATATGTGAACATTTATAAATGTATATCCTTATATATTGTGTAAATAATGTAGTCTAGTGAGCCTGCAAATGTAATTATATCATTTAGTGCTCAACAAACGTATTATTATACAGTTTATGTCATTCTGTAGTGCGCTTTTAAAATCGTGTCGGTTTATTTTGTGTTCCGAGTAACCAGCTATCTCTATTTTACGTTCTGAATTATTATACATGTACAATTTCGTTATTAGAATCCCTCTATAATAGTCATGAAAAATTTCAACCCACGGGTTGAAGTTTTTGAAAAAAAATTATCATTTAAAATGAAATACAATTACTATTTACTTTACCTGAGTAAAGTGATTCATCCCTGTAGACAGCACAATGGCGAGTAGAAGAGGTACCAGGAAGAAAAAGAAGGGGTGCCTTGCGAGAAACGCCCCATGACGATAGAAAACCCGACTCAGGGGTCTCTCCACGCAGTTCCAGCGGCGTGTCATCTTTGTTCTGT
Organism: Lingula anatina; assembly: GCF_051362555.1. Taxonomy (NCBI): domain Eukaryota; kingdom Metazoa; phylum Brachiopoda; class Lingulata; order Lingulida; family Lingulidae; genus Lingula; species Lingula anatina. The sequence goes on along the minus strand of NC_141771.1, from coordinate 13,583,396 downwards.
TGTCGTCTAATTCAAGTTCTGTTTAAAAAAGATTTTTTTAAAAATCATGAATTCAGATAAAGCATGCTTATATGACGTTTCTTTATCTAATACTGGACTTACCATTTCGGTCTAACTGACTTTATTGCAAGTTGCGTAACAAGAATTAGAATATTTTACCCATATTCTCAACAGACCTGTTGAAGTTTCCGAGAGGGAGACGCAACGACAAAGGTCGAAAGTCCAGTATGAGACTTTCAAAACTTCCCTTATGTAAAATACGACTGGAAAACTAGTATTTCATTAAAACAGGCTTTTACTTTCAAAAATAGACCAATAACTCGATAATAAATAACTCCACTTTCTCGGTTCGGTGTGGGAAATAAGAAAAACCGATGCAGTACTACTAGTGGTAATATAACAGTGTACTGATTCAGTTTAAGGTGACGGGACGTTTGGTCGTCTAAAACTGGCAAAACACAAACAAAGCATTTGCGTGCTGATTTTACTTAGAGGCTTGGTGAACCTTTAATTAAATGCTGATTGAAATATTCGCTTTGTTTGGGCCGTTTACCTGCAACTCTTGCATACACGCAGATCATTGCTTCGACGCATAGTAATTTGCAACAACAAAATTTGAATGAAATGTGGCGCAGGTTTACAATTCGAAAAGTCGAAGTCAAGAGATTTTCGGTATTGCGTCGTTTTAACAATTAAAAGTACAATCCCAATTCACAATAGCAAGTTAGTTCCGACCAAGAGAGTGAGTACCGTTTTATGGTGTACAGAACTCACTGTATTGTAATACTGCGTAAAATATATGTAATCATTTGGTCGTACTTTAAATAGATGAAGTTTTTTAATCTGTTACTTCTTGACTTAAAATTTAGTCTAGCTGACAACGCTGCCCCTCCATCACACATACTCCGTCCGGTCCAGTTATAACCGAATAATAGATTACAAAACCTTTATCACTGCCTAGCGTTTTTCGCGAAAGAAAATAAATGAATTGAAATTACCTTATGAGTCACAATAACACATGTCCCTAAGAAGTGTATTTAAATTATATAACATTTCATTAAAGACTTAATAATATCAGCGAAACTGCCTACCTTTCTTCTCTGTCGATGCCTTCTCTCCCGAGCCTTCGTCGCACTGCAGTTCAACTCAGTCTGTCACAAAGGTATATGTATAATACTGTACAGTGAAGTCATTAGTGCAAAGTTCTGGCTAATAATTATCTATGCACATGCACAGTGCAACTTTAAGCGATCCGAGTATATTGCACTTGGTTAGTACATTTGCTGATAACGTTCTCCGCGTGACGTTACGGGATGCAAGCACACGGCCTCGCGGAATACATCGGGGCCTGGTAACTGTATAACGTCAAACTTCTAATTGTATTCAGGTCCAGGGCGCTCTAGGTAAGTTTTAGAGCCAAGATGCGGTGTAATATGAAGCCATAGGGAATTTTTACTATCCAGCACGCGTCACAGATAAAACTACGGAAATTGGAGTGTTGGTTTCATTTGTGATATTGTGTTTAAAGCATAAATGCTGAAAAACCATTGTCTATCTAAAATTCTAATAAAACAAGTTTAAGAGGAGGCTTGAAGATGTCGGCTTTTCAGATAAGGTTATCAACTGTCATTCATTTTCTTACCTATGAAATCTAATTATGATTGTGAAAATTTTTCCTCGTATGCGAAATAAATACCTTATGGGTTTAAATGAAAGTCTTATAAAAGCGTGAAATCTACACCTTTTTAGAACTGGTCATCCAATGATTTGTCACTGGCAATTTTGGAACGCTGTTTCGTGACACTAGTTTCGTTAGGATCTAAAGATTACAGAATTCACACCTGTCTACGGTGAAAACGACCAATAACTAAAGGGTATTCTTCATTTGTGATGATAATCATCCATACGTGTTTCTAGATAGCACCTTTCAGCTTTCTTGGAAAACCCTTTACGAATTATTTGGCGGGAAATGCATGGATATATACATAACGTTTTTATTGCAGAATGCAAAACCATTTAAATAGCTCGATCGAATCCTTTAAACGCTACCGGTCTCTCGTAGTGTGTTATCGTACATGTCAAATCATTTTCAGCCGGATAAGATTTCGATGTAAATATTTATAAGTTTCGATATTTACAAATTACAAATTACTTTCCAATTCTTGATAGCATAGATGTCCAACATCTGGGTTGATATTGACACGTCTGATAGCTTAGTGCTCATCAGATTATGAAGGTTAAAAAGGGGTCAAAGGCACATTGCAGAGAGAGAGAGAGAGAGAGAGAGAGAGAGAGAGAGAGAGAGAGAGAGAGTTGTAGGCTGGAGTGCTTTAGTGAGATTTTGACACTGGAATATCGTTCGGGTATTCAGTAAGTTTAAAAAAAATTACGTCAGTCGTTTTCTTTGCCCACTCCCAATTTTAATATAAAAACCATTATCAACAGTGGTAGTGGGAAGGGTGGGGGGAGAGTCAAAATCAGCATTTTCGATACCATGAACGCATCAGAAAAAGTGTGCATTTCACTAAGTGCGCTTTGTAATTTTTCAAAAAATTATTTCAGCTTACATTTATTTGACATGCCATTTAAACGCAGTTTGGCTGCAAATCAACCTGCGTCTGATCGAGAAGGCCTTGCGCACACTGCGGATGGTTAAAGGCGGGTCAGAAGGTGCACTAGTAGTTTTAGTGCACCGATTGAGTTCATTGGAGATAAGAGGAGTCGAGGCTACGCACCAAGTTAGACAACTGAGAGGGTTCGAGGCTATGCACGAGGCGAGACACCTCCGTCACAAGAACTTGCACCTGGTTGCTACGATTCGCATATTATTCACGTTTTCAATATCGATTCCCTTGGTTTTCTTGTGTTTTTCTTGGTAATAGATGTGTGTATTTAAGAAATGTAATAGCATTAACTATGGGAGCAGAAAGTGGCCCTAAAAATGATATTTTTTTCTCAGGGAAAATTATGACCAACATTTACCCTTATCTGTTTATTTTTACTTTATTAATTACATATTTCTTTACACTTTATTGCAATTCTGTTTATTGAACAGGCTTCATAGTACCACCTTTTGTTTGGTGTCTCGGAGTACGTTGTGTAAATTAATAGCTAGCACAGCCCAAGTGAAAAGATCGACGCAAACAAAAAGAGACAGTTCAAACTTATTACAGCATGGTTGACAGGGCTGGCTATGAAATGATAGTATTGTTTATGATGTGCGCGTATCCATATAGACTTTCTATAAATATTAGCATATATTACCACTAGGCAGATTATCTGCTGATTAGTTGATAAAATGTACTCAACATTGTACAATACAAATAAATATGTCAATATTTAGGCGACCTTATATCCAGGCCTACGATGATGTATAAACATTTGCAAGATCTCAACAAATAAACTTCCACGTGTCCAGTATTATTATCCAGAAATATATTTGCTTACACTCAGTTAACGTTGGTCCTACTTAATTAGAAGAGCGTTTTATTTGTTTTTGAAAAAAACTTTCCTTTTATCAACTTTTTTGTGAAAGGAAGCGCTCGGTCTAAGAAATTAATGACAAATATTTTTTATCGTTTATTAAATGAAATATACAGAAATAAATAAAAACTCTCCGTACGGCAATGTTACCCCCCCCCCCCCCCTCCAATGTCTTCAACAAAGCCGCGGCGCAAAAGTCGACAGGGATTTTGTGATTTCAACCATATTTTGCAACGTACTGCAAAAGTTCAGTAAGCAGGTTTTTTAATTAGATTTTTTTTGTAGTTTTTTCTTAGTGTCACTGGGTTTATCTGGAACACTTGCTGACCCCAGTTATCGCAGTTTACAGTTAACTTTTTATAACCTACGAAGGACCCAAGGACGTACAACACCCAAATATTTACAAACTCAAGATCTGAACTTTTCTCCGTTGCTCATACACACAAATCGTTAGATTTCTGTTTCACCATCTGTACATGCCTAGAGGTCATTCATCTTATCGTCATTATTTTCACAAGTCCACAGGCCGTACTCTGGGGGGTGGGGTGGGGGGCAATTACTGTTCACTGTACGTGTTCGACAAAAAGTTATCCTAATTGCTGTCAAAGGGCTTGAGTTTTAGCTTTTCACCATGTGCACGCTGTAGGGGGATGGAATCTTGAGAAAATCTGCGCTTTGTAGACTTGTAAAAATGACATGAAATGTTACAATTTTGTTCACATATCATCTCAGTTTTGTTGGACAAGCTTCACAAACTTTCCTCTTTGGAAATTTGTTGGTTTCGTTACAGTTTACGCGTGTTTGAGATACCTGTGAATGTGTTTTCTAAATGTTACAGGGGCAATGCCATGATGACAAATCATATTTCCTTTTTAAAAATTTGACAAATTTATTCTCTTCCATATCACTATATATTAATAATATTTATACATTTTCTTTCTTATGTGGAGACATCTTCCTCGTAATCTAGCTAAAACCACATAATATTAAAATACACGCCTCTAAAATCAATGTCACTGCATCAAAACTTTTGTATCTAGTAAATCCTGTTTTTCTATAAATAACTGGAATCTTGCCTCAAAAGAGTTAGCACTATGTAAGGACTTGATGTTTGTCTCTTTACTCTGCTCTATTTGTATGCGTTTGCCTTGTGCTTAGGAAGAAAAGTGAACCCTGGCTTGACCGGTCCCAAAAGCATCTCACTGGAATAAAAACAAAGGAAGTATTCAAGATTGTATATTGGCCAAAAAATTAATGAATTATTAAAATAAAATAAATACCGTGTTTGTGAGTTCCCTCCCGGATCAAACTTATCATCTACTACAAATTATTTAGCTCATAAGATGTTGCAATATATTGCTATCCTTAGGCAACAAATAGTCCAAAGGGAATTTGAGGTTCCATAGCGTCTAAGTGTTCCTAGTTAATTGTATAGTTATACAATAAAGGCTCTGCAAATTTCATGAGCTGTACATTATGATCCAAGTGCTAATTACAAAGGTTGGGGTTTCCATATTCTGGGTTTAAAAGTTGTTTTATCAAAATTATTTAATCAAACAAATCTATAAAAAAAGTTTCTAAGGAGAAATTTTATCCCTTTTATCTAAACACATTGAAATATGTTAATAAAAATAAATAAATAAATAGTTATCATTGGTCACCTTATCTTGACCCAGTCTCCACTGTTTCCACTGGCCATCAGAGTCTCCAGGTCATTACGGCCAAAGAACGGCTGTGGCCTCTCGTTAATCTTCTGAGGGACTCTGTCAAGCACTCCAACCGGGATATACCTAACACAAAGAGGAACACAGGGCTAAGTGTTTATCATGGGGTTTAAGTCGTAAAACCTGAAAAACCTGAAAACCTAGCTTGCAATTTGTCACTGCATTTAGACCACATGAACAAAATGATCAATTTGACAAAATGAAGACTGAAAATCTTGAAATCAGGCATAATCCAGAAAACGTTCACCCATGGTGTTTATATACTTGGCTTTGTGTGCTATTAAATAATTTCCTTATGATAAGTTTTGTTGTACGATCTTATATTATATTTTTCCTAAAAATAAACATGGACATATTTAGACGACATGGCAGTAAGGGGGGTCAAGTTGAAGATTAGGGTGTGAGAAATTATGTGACCCCAGCAACATCTACATGTCATGTCTGACTGATGAAGGTATCTAGTGAGTCGATGTTTGAGGAAAAAAGTAAACATCAAGTTCTTCTAACATTTTACCAAGTAGATTCAACAACTTGAAATGAAAAGAAACTTGTTTTAACATTATCCTAGAAGTATGTCTCTCTGTTTGTGCTTAAACTATGCAAATTACCTGTACAGAAAAGACAACCACTCCAGTAAAAACTTCCTGGTGGTGTCCACCCCCTGGTCATCAGAGCCCCAGTGTTCCAAGCCATAGTTGGTGAATGACTGCAGCATGTCCAGCCTTTCACTGGCAGAAATGTCCCAGTGTCTCTGTTCCTTGATTTCTGTGAACAACCATGGCTTAATGAGGGCTCCTCTGAAAATGTTTTTAAAACTAGAGGATCAGAGAGGCGATACCGCCTCCGAATATTGTACCACCAGCTGGAGCAAGCGCATTCGTAAAGACACCCACATACGCAAAATAAGGGACACAGCCACCAGTCTTATGCTTGACAAGCTGTAAAAATGCAGTCAACAAGAATTTTCAAAATACGCAAAAAATATATATATAACTTAAAATGGCACAATCAAAGTTAAGTTCATTGTAAGGTAGGTCAAAGGTCAATTTCAAGGTCACAGTAAATTTCCAGTATATGACTTCCTATTCAACTTCAATAGTAACTATGGACCTATCTCTGCCAGGTTTGGAGTTAAAAGAGAAAGAAATTAGCAGAGTTCAGTTCATGATTATAAATAGGTCAAACGTCAATTTCAAGGTCACACTAAGATTGCCAGTATATGACTTCCTATTCAAGTTCAATAGTAACTATGGACCTAACTCGCTAGTTTTGGAAATAAAAGGGAACCAAAATTTGCAAAGTTCAATTCATGATAAAAAGTAGGTCAAAGGTCAATTTCAAGGTCACATTTAGATTGCCAGTATATGACTGCCTATTCAAGTTCAATAGTAACTATGGACCTATCTCTGCCAGTTTTGGAGATAAAAGGGAACCAAAATTTGCAAAGTTCAATTCATGATAAAAAGTAGGTCAAAGGTCAATTTCAAGGTCACATTTAGATTGCCAGTATATGACTTCCTATTCAACTTCAATAGTAACTATGGACCTATCTCTGCCAGGTTTGGAGTTGAAAGAGAAAGAAATTAGCAGAGTTCAGTTCATGGTGAAAAGTAGGTCAAAGGTCAATTTTAAGGTCACATTTAGATTGCCAGTATATGACTTCCTATTCAACTTCAATAGTAACTATGGACCTATCTCTGCTAGTTTTGGAGATAAAAGGGAAGCAAAATTTCCAAAGTTCAGTTCATGGTGAAAAGTAGGTCAAAGGTCAATTTCAAGGTCACATTTAGATTGCCAGTATATGACTTCATATTCAAGTTCAATAGAAACTATGGACCTATCTCTGCCAGTTTTGGAGATAAAAGGGAGGCAAAATTTGCAAAGTTCAGTTCATGGTGAAAAGTAGGTCAAAGGTCAATTTCAAGGTAACAGTAAGATTGCCAGTATATGACTTCCTATTCAAGTTCAATAGTAACTATGGACCTATCTCTGCCAGTTTTGGAGATAAAAGGGAACCAAAATTTGCAAAGTTCAATTCATGATAAAAAGTAGGTCAAAGGTCAATTTCAAGGTCACATTTAGATTGCCAGTATATGACTTCCTATTCAACTTCAATAGTAACTATGGACCTATCTCTGCCAGTTTTGGAGTTAAAAGAGAAAGAAATAAAGCAGAGTTCAGTTCATGGTGAAAAGTAGGTCAAAGGTCAATTTAAAGGTCACATTTAGATTGCCAGTATATGACTTCCTATTCAACTTCAATAGTAACTATGGACCTATCTCTGCCAGTTTTGGAGATAAAAGGGAGGCAAAATTTGCAAAGTTCAGTTCATGGTGAAAAGTAGGTCAAAGGTCAATTTCAAGGTAACAGTAAGATTGCCAGTATATGACTTCCTATTCAAGTTCAATAGTAACTATGGACCTATCTCTGCCAGTTTTGGAGATAAAAGGGAACCAAAATTTGCAAAGTTCAATTCATGATAAAAAGTAGGTCAAAGGTCAATTTCAAGGTCACATTTAGATTGCCAGTATATGACTTCCTATTCAACTTCAATAGTAACTATGGACCTATCTCTGCCAGTTTTGGAGTTAAAAGAGAAAGAAATAAAGCAGAGTTCAGTTCATGGTGAAAAGTAGGTCAAAGGTCAATTTAAAGGTCACATTTAGATTGCCAGTATATGACTTCCTATTCAACTTCAATAGTAACTATGGACCTATCTCTGCTAGTTTTGGAGATAAAAGGGAAGCAAAATTTCCAAAGTTCAGTTCATGGTGAAAAGTAGGTCAAAGGTCAATTTCAAGGTCACAGTAAGATTGCCAGTACATGACTTCCTATTCAACTTCAATAGTAACTATAGACTTATCTCTGCCAGTTTTGGAGATATAAGGGACTAAATGTTATAATTTTAAAGTTACCATAATGTGCAATAAATTTCCTACGGAAAAAATTAATTAAAATAAAGAAAAGGTCATTTTGGTCAAAATTCTTGAAATGGGAGGTGCTCTGAAGTTCCAGATGTTCAAATTTGATGAAATAATGTCATTTTTGACCACAAGTTGCCTGCTTTGCCAAGCCTTATGTTTTATTTTTCCAGAGTTCAAAATTTATTATCCATTACCGTACTGCACATTTTGCTTTAACCACCAAAATGTACTTTTTGATACAGCGTAACTTTGGAGATAAAAGGGAAGCAAAATTTGCAAAGTTCAGTTCATGATGAAAAGTAGGTCAAAGGTCAATTTCAAGGTCACAGAAAGATTGCCAGTGTATGACTTCCTATTCAAGTTCAATAGTAACTATGGACCTATGTCTGCCAGTTTTGGAGATAAAAGGGAACCAAATTTGCAAAGTTCAATTCATGATAAAAAGTAGGTCAAAGGTCAATTTCAAGGTCACATTTAGATTGCCAGTATATGACTTCCTATTCAACTTCAATAGTAACTATGGACCTATCTCTGCCAGTTTTGGAGATAAAAGGGAAGCAAAATTTGCAAAGTTCAATTCATGGTGTAAAGTAGGTCAAAGGTCAATTTCAAGGTCACAGTAAGATTGCCAGTATATGACTTCCTATTCAACTTCAATAGTAACTATGGACCTATCTCTGCCAGTTTTGGAGATAAAAAGGAGGCAAAATTTGCAAAGTTCAGTTCATGGTGAAAAGTAGGTCAAAGGTCAATTTCAAGGTCACATTTAGATTGCAAGTATATGACTTTCTATTCAACTTCAATAGTAACTATGGACCTATCTCTGCCAGTTTTGGAGATAAAAAGGAGGCAAAATTTGCAAAGTTCAGTTCATGGTGAAAAGTAGGTCAAAGGTCAATTTCAAGGTCACAGTAAGATTGCCAGTATATGACTTCCTATTCAACTTCAATAGTAACTATGGACCTATCTCTGCCAGTTTTGGAGATATAAGGGACTAAATGTTATAATTTCGGAGTTACCTTAATGTGCAATAAATTTCCTACAGAAAAAATTAATTAAAATAAAGAAAAGGTCATTTTGGTCAAAATTCTTGAAATGGGAGGTGCTCTGAAGTTCCAGAAGTTCAAATTTGATGAAATAATGTCATTTTTGACCACAAGTTGTCTGCTTTGCCAAGCCTTATGTTTTATTTTTCCGGAGTTCAAAATTTATTATCCATTACCGTACTGCACATTTTGCTTTCACCACCAATATGTACTTTTTGATACAGTGTAACTCGAAAACCGTATGGAATACAAAAAAACGGAGACCACTTCCAGTGTTGGGCTTTACATGCTCTACAAAATGCAAAAAAGAATGGGTCTCTAGCATTAATGGTTCCTGAATTAGAGACAGTTTTCAGTTTCGGTATCTTATGGCCGCTACACCCGTGAAAATGCACCGATTGACCCCAAATTCACACAGATGAAAGATGACCTGAAGGGTAACATTTTCCAATAATATTATTGGTTAAGTCTGTGTGGTGTCTGAATAACAGCGCAAATAAATTTTTTTTCGAAAAAAAATTAATTTTTTTGAAAATTTTGGCCCGTTTGACCTTGAAATAAAGGTCAAAGGTCAAATCCAAGGGCATATTTGAAATCTACACATATGACTTTTGGAAAGCCGTCTGTAGAAATTTTTCCCATAATTCCTTCCGTAGGGTAGATAATTAGCATTTAATTTTGCCATTTTTGGACAAGGGTGCATTGCAATGAGTGCCACACCTAGACCCCAATACCGACATCGCCCAAATTTTACGTGGAACGAGTTGAGATTATAGGTGACCTAAATCCAAGAGATGGGTATGGGGGCCCTTACCGTCTAGGAGGAGAAGCGGTAACGGTAACATGGCGGCGGAGCCGGCGGAGCCGCAGGAGCCGGCGGAACGGACCGGACGGGACTAAAACCATGTGTACCGCCAGCGCTAACGCTGGTGGTACAATTAATTTATCAATTACTGGAGAAATATGTAAATTAAGTAAGATAAACAAGAAACATAAATGAAATACAAATTTTAATAAATAATATAGAAGAGTAAAGAAATATATCTTTATGAATACCAAAATGTTAAATCGAAATTATCCACAGGAGACAGAGTCATACAGTACAAGTGGATGAGAATGTTCCTTTTTCTCCTGTTAATATACCACTTAAATATGAGTACATGGTAAATAAGCAAGTGAACAAAACTATCAATAAACATTAAAAACTCTGACTATTGACTTTGACCTTCAACTTGACCTTTGACCCATGGTATATGACCTCTTAAATGACCTTTGACCTTACCTTGCTACCATGATCCCTGACACCCCAGTCTGCTCTCTGTGCTGGTTGTAGTCTTCAAATGACAGCACATCTCCATTACCTGATCAGACACATACAAGTAGGAGCTCTGCATCAGTGAGCCACAATTGCATTCTATTTAAAACACTACATTTGGATCCAGAATAACTGTGCCAAAAAAAAAAAAGAATCTTCTGCCAACTTGCCCTTCAGGCAACAAAGGTCTAAGAAACTATCAGTCTAAACCATAAACAGAGACTAATATCATTTTTTTTTTTTGCTTTTTCAAATACTGGGTTTTATAAGACTTTAGCAATAGATAATACAGATGGCAGTAGCTGAATAATTTTACAAACTTTATTTCCCTGCATGGCTTCAAATTATTGTGCAATAAATTATAAAAATATATCTCACTTACCAAAGAAAGGCACTGGATCTGCTAATTTAGAGCAAGTGTTGATGTAGTCCCAGTCTGCCATCTTTGTGTATCTCTGCTCACGAGTCCGTCCATGTAACTGAAATACAAAATAGTATCAGCGAACCAATTAAGATGCCATGCTCATACGCAATGAGGTGCAAATTAGCTCAATGAAAGGGATTAATACAATAAAAATAACATTAACCTATAATAATTATAATATTACATTACTTTCATTACAAATGTGTCATAGAATCTAAACCCTTGGTGGTCAGCTGATTTTTGCAGGACAGACATTTGAGTGAGAAAATTGTAAGGAATTCTACCATAGATCAGAGATCTAAACCAGAGATTTTTGAGAAAAACATTTGGGAAAATCAAGTAATCAGTGACCACTCATTAATTCACCCTGGGGATCACAGTGTGACCTACTTACTGTCATCAGTGACACCCCCCCCACTCCACCCTGGGGATAACAGTGTGAGTTACTTACTGTCATCAGTGACACCCCCACTCCTTCACCCTGGGGATCACAGTGTGACCTACTTACTGTCATCAGTGACACCCCCCACTCCTTCACCCTGGGGATCACAGTGTGAGTTACTTACTGTCATCAGTGACACCCCCCACTCCTTCACCCTGGGGATCACAGTGTGAGCTACTTACTGTCATCAGTGACACCCCCCCACTCCTTCACCCTGGGGATCACAGTGTGAGTTACTTACTGTCATCAGTGACACTCCCGACTCCTTCACCCTGGAGATCACAGTGTGAGGTACTTACTGTCATCAGTGACACTCCCCACTCCTTCACCCTGGGGATCACAGTGTGAGCTATCTGCTTGTTCTCATAGATTCCAGTTCTCATCTTCACGGTGACAGGGATATCAGAGATGGCAGTCATGTTTCTAACAATTTGCTCAAATCTGTTCAGTCGTCCCATTAGTGCACTGCCCTCACCCTGAAAAACAGAGGAAAACCACAATTTTTCTTTTGTCTCAACAATTTACCTGGCTTACAACTTATTTATCAAACATTCCTGACATAATGTTTTATAACAGGAGAAAAATGGCTTATATTGCCCTTTTTTCACAATCACCACCTCAAATTTGAAAACAAAATACCCTCCCTTTCATATCCTTTAAAGCAGTGCATGCGTGTGTGCATGAGTGTGTGTGTGCATGTGCACGCATGAGTACATGCACTTGCTTGCATCCTTTTTACATCTTTAACAAAAATCACCAACACAATACCTTTTTAAAGACCATATCAATGGGGCATCCCACATTAATATCTATGAAGTCCACGTCTATGGTGTCATTCAGAAGCTGGGTACACCTGGCCATGGTATCAGGGTAGCCTCCACACACCTGGAAACACAGGATACTCAGGGTGAACACTGAGAGATCAAACTGGGCCCCGTAACTTGAAAGCATAGCATATTCCGAACAGTGATATCACACAGAGGCTACACTGTATTATATGAGGCGAGTATGGGCGAGTTATGGAATCAAGATGCTTGCGCTCGGTCGCAATGTGCAATGCTTTAGAGTTACGGGGCCCTGGTTTACAATGTCAAATTCCCATATTATATACAGGGGCGGATCCAGAGATATTTTCTGACGGTCTTGCAGTTCTTTGTAAATTATCAGAAAGAGAAGGACACTCCATCCAAATAAGAGAAAGGAAGAGAGGGGGAGGTATGGGGAAGCATAAATAGAACTACAGCCAAATATCAACGAGGATTTTCCGATAAACCCAGAAACTTTCACTGCTACAACTATACCTGGACTCCAAACAGGTCCTCACTGGCGTGTCTCTTGAGAAGTGCCCACTCTGACTGGTGACCCTGTAGCAGATTGGTTGACATCGCCATCTCTCCACACGTAATGTCTGCGCCGTATACCTTGCAGATTCTACGGAATGGGAGGTTACCAACCTGAAGATATTGTCATTATGGCACTGATTATGCATGTCAGCAACAAAAATCTTGCAGATTTTACTACTACTTGAATGAATTTTTTTAACATTATACTGCATTAATTTTCATTGTGTGCAATTAAAAACTTTTTTCTATGAACATACGTATACAAAACGACAAATTATAATAAAGGATGCAGAATGAAAAATAGGTGTAATCTATATGTGTAATACCTGAAGCCTTTTGATTTCTATACCTAGTAAGATAGCAATCTAATATGAGAAGTTTTAACAGACATGATAAAAGCTTTCGAAGTATAAGCAGAAATTGAATTTTTTAAACTCCGACAACAAATTCATCTGCTATACAACTACACTTTTAATTGATAACAGAATGTAATATGTGTTAACACTCAGATTTACTCTACTTTACAAAGACTATTGACAAGGCACCTTTAAACTTAAACCATACTTTTGAAACTCACCGTGGTCAGGGGGGCTAGGTAGAGCTTATCCCTGAAATCAATCTAAAAAGAAAACAGCTCAACAGTGTTAATCAGAAAAAAAAAGATTAAATACATTTTTAAGTAATGGATCATTGCAACTGAAAGGGTTGATTATATTATTTATTCACAGCTAACTACTTATTAAAATGCACACAAATATCAGTGGGAGTTAAATCTTCACATAACAGCAAATATTTTATTTCACTGCTTTAAAATAACATTTATTCAATCAACCTATATTCAACCTATATCCTTAGTGAACACAACCAGAGTTTCATAACTTGAAACAAATTTTTACCTTCTTTCTCTCCTGGGGGCGTAGCTTTACAGGCCCGTCATGACTCTCTGTTGCCAAAGGCTTTGCCTCTGCACCTTTGTCACTTTCAGCGGTAACACTGCTGCTACTACAGTCACTGTTGTCGGGCGCTGTTTGCTTCAGTGCTGTTGTATCATTCAACGTACCATCTGCTAATGTTTCTGACAGACTTGATTCAATTGTGCTGGGAGAGATTTCCTCCTTTTCTTTGCTATTTGATGATGTTTTGCAACCATTTTCAGATAAAGAATCAGAACCCTGTTCTGGGACTGAGGCCTTCAAAACATCATTGTTACTTTGTGTCTCTGACTTCTCCGTCTTTTTCCCAACGTTTTTGTAAGTGCTCTCTGCTAGCGTGAAATCATATTGCCTTCTCCTCAACTTGGTTTGGACATCTTTTGACAGAGTATTCAGCGTTTGTGTCTCTTTACATGTGCGTGCGTGCAGTTCCTCGTTCATTACATTTTTAAAGTCTTCTGATATATGTTGCCCTGCATATCTGCATGTGATGCCATATGGGCATTTACCGAATGTCTCGAAATTATAACAGTGAGAGCCTAGGTCAGCTGGTTTAGCTTTAAAGTACTCCTCAACATTGTGATTAAATTTACACCTCTCTCCAAAAGAGCACTGTGTCTCAGTGACAAAGGCTGGACAAAGCCTGGTGGAAGGATCTGAATGCTTGGCAATTGGTCTTTTCTTGTGTTGGCCTTTCAACTTCTTGATCTTCTTTTGTGGAGGTTGGGAAGAGTCATCAGGATCATGTGATGATGCTTCGTCATTTTTCTTGGCTTTTTCCCTGCTCTGTTCAACCAATAATAGTTCTTCCTTTACATCCTGGGGCAAGTATTCAGTGACAATTTTGGGTTTATAGTTCAGATTCAAGTATCTGAAAGTACAACAGGAATTGAGTCAACAAAAAAATCTGCGGAAATGTGACAAATCTGATGTTTGTTTCTTGTAACACCCTGTATCGGTACAGTAGTTATATATATATATAATATATATAACAGCAATGAATATTTCTTCTTGATAATCCACATTTTGAATAAGGAAAATGTTACATCCCCAAATAAATTAGATACACGTCAGTGCCAGTATAAATCAAAAGAGTAAAATTTTAAATAAAGGAGGGGTGGGTGTAGAGGTGTTTCGGGGATGGGGGGAGGGGGGAGGCAATCGGAAAAGGAGACAGAAACATAAACCTGCATGGGGTACTGGCGTAAAATTCATATACCAGTAAACCTGGGCCAATGTTAACAGACTGATTTACGAAACTCGCAAATATTTCAGAAAACACAACATACTCCGCTTTGATTCGCGCTACCCCTGGTTCATAGACGTAATCTTTCACCAGTCTCGGAAGGGCTGCAGCTCCAGTTTCTTTGGGGTTTTCTTCTTGTCCGGTAGATCTGGCGCCTTCACCGACGTCTTCAGACTTTGCAGAGTCAGTAGTTGGATCCATTTTTGACAAATTCTACGAAACAAGTATGATCAGTTGTCCATATGTTGTTACATTACAACAAAAGTGATTTCATTTCAACAGGCTGCAGCAACACATGTGCACAGGAAGTTAATGCAGCTACAATGCGCATGCCCAGAAGTGTAAATAAAAGTCGCTTGTGTCGTTTCCGGTCCACGACAGCACGTGTTTGTGTTTTTATTATCTTTGTAGGTCAAACATCGAAATGTAGGGACGAGAGGTTGTTATTTTCCGCCACGTGGAAAAGGGGTGAGTAAAATATATAGTAGCTGATGTTTTTAAAGTTTAGATAATCTTATAGACACTATAGAACTAAAGGAGAGGAAGTTTTAATTAATATGACCTGCATTTGGACTGGATCGACGTTGACAACATGATCGCTGCAGGCTACACTACAGCCTTGGAAATTCTATCTAATACCAAAGGTTATACGTAAGTCATATAACTATCCACGTGCATATATCCCAGCTGTGAAATTATCTAAACTAAAAACATTTGTGATCTGATATTGGGTGTTGTGAGATTTTCTCACACATCTAGCTTTTATTATTAAATTTTTAATTTTAATTAAAATCATTTAAAATGTAATTAATTGCTTTGTCTCTACTTATTTGATTTATAAGTAAACCAGTATGTTTACTTGTTTTTATAAGCAGACTTGACTGATTTGTTGTTATTATTGTTTTTGAATTTATTTACAGTAAATTCAGAGTGCGATTTTAATATATTAGTAGTTATGGTGCGTGACCCCCCCCCCTCCCTCCCCAAAAAGGTAGCAAAAAATTGTCAAAGTACCAAAAATAATCATGGTTTTCAAAAAAACCAAGACCCATTATTATCATGTATCAGTAATAATCTTACTTAACCAGGAAATAATATGGTAGTGTGGAGGGAATTGATCGCAATCATACTACTTTGTCAAATTATTTATTATCTCCAAGGGGGACTGTTAATATTATCTGTCTAGTGCTATATAATCTCATACGTTTCCCCTTGTAAATTATCTCATATTCTAGCTGGTGTTGTCAGAGAAGTAACATTATCTTTAGGTACTGTATAAAGACAGACATTAAATAAGCTAGCTTACTGTACTCTCTCTATATATACAGTATGTACTGTAGTCAATATATATATAAACCAGAGGTCAGCTTAGTGATAACGTCATTTCTGTGCAAATTAAAAGTCTCGCTTGCACAGTATAGACATTTGCACAGAAGTAGCCAGAGAACTATATGTGAATGTCTATAGTGGAAAAAAATATTTTTGGTCCTGAAAAGTGGTCCTCAGGTGAGAGTTAATTATTAGAAGCTTAAATTAACTGATGCGACTTCAGAGGAGCAGATGCAACAACAGCATATAGTGAACTTTGACCTTAATTGGAACAGAAAACCTGTTATGTTTTTTTTTTCTTTTTCTTTTTCTTTTTTTTTTTTTTTTTTTTTTTTTTTGCAGAACCCACCTTATGCCATAGTGATTAACAGTTTATTTTCAGCTACTTAAGATATATATAAGATATACAAAAACAAGCAGTCTTGCAGGCACGGTCAGCTCACGACTCCTATCTTTCAATTCAGTAGCAGCTAACATAAACTGATGTCTTGCATAATCGAGCTATTTCAAACAATATATTAAAACATTATCTAAAATTGATATTTGTCAACATGTACAGATGCTATGTTTAAGTTTGAGCTAGCTAGAGGTGAGGAATATCTTCAGGAATTTTCATGCATGTGGTTGGTCTTTGGTTCATTTAAATTTACTTACTGACAGAAGTCTTATCTGTTTTGTTCCAGTTTTGTTTCTGTTGTCCCTACAATTAGGATTTACTTATAACAGTAATAAGAATTATACTTGAGATTTACTGATGAAACCCTCTTTGGTGGCTCAAAGGGTTATTTCCCACAAGTTACATAATTACCCACCAAAAAGTCAGCAGATTCACACATTTTGTGGAGGACCTGAGCAACTAAAAAGAAAAGAAAAAATGAAGTTACATAAAGACTACTGAAATAAATGCCCATGCATTCTCTGGTCCAAGAGGAAAGAGCATTTAAAAATGCTTAATAGAAATGCTACTGAAATAAATGTCCATGCATTCTCTGGTCCAAGTGGAAAGAGCATTTAAATTAAAATGCTAATAGAAAATGAAGGTGTAGAAATTAGTGCAAGGCCCACTAATTAACAATTACAAACATTTAGTCTGAAACATATATATTATCATGCAGATACTGCAAACTGTACTATTTTAATTTTGTTCTTCTACTACACATCAACATGGACTTCTCACTCATGCTATAATATAAGGTTCTGTTTGTTTAAGGCCTTGTTTTTTACATGTGTTATATAATGGGACACTACTGTGGAATTTCCTCTTAAGGCTGGGGTCCTTTTCACATGGAGGTGTACTGTACATTTAAAGCTGGACCGATACACTTTGAATGATTGACAACTGAATAGCCTAGCTACTATGTAAAAGTCTAAACTAAATAGAGCTCTCTTCCCCAAAGCCCCTACTCCTCCCTCCCCCCCCCCAAAAAAAAAAAAAAAAAAGTCTCCACTTTAACGAACTGCACTGGACATCGCAGAGCAATTTATTAACTAAACAGCAGAAAACAAAATTGTGGAGAATTTGTGAAAGGGAGTAAATGCAAAATGTTATGACTACTCAAAGTAAACCTTTACAGTTAATTGTAGTTGTTTCATGTGATAATTAAGACCCTGTTGCTATACACCATCAGTCCACATAAATCGATCCAACTCTGCATGGACTCTTGCTGAGTGCAATCAGCTTAACTTAATGAAATGCCTCCTTTTGTTTCCTATGTACTTGTATAATCACCAGTTTTTTTTAAATATCATGTATGTCTAGTATTGTACACTGCAATATTGGAAGTTGGGCATAGGCTGGGAAGGGGGGGGGGGTTGAAGGTACACTCAAACCATCCTTTTTGAAAAGAAAATATCAGCTCTGAATCAAAGTTTGATCTTATTTAATGTTCTGTGAACACACTTCAGCAAGTTTTTGTGGAAAAAGCCCCCTCCCTTTATCATTATTATCATTATTACTATTATATATTTTTTTGAAAACAAGATCTTCATGGCCACCTTCTTTGAAATTGATGGCTGATAATAGGACATTGTATGACAGTAAATGATACAACTTAATTTGGCGCTTTTCTATAAGAGCTTCATGTATCACCCAGAATGAGATCGATGCAAATATCTTAATATATTGAAAATGCTTACATATGCTGAAAATAGAACATTAATATTAGGAGCGTACCAGCATAAATGCTATAAATCATTATGTGCAGGTTGACCCCAAATGTAGGTAAACCAACATACTAATTCTACACAGAGCTGATATATTTATGTACTGCATATGTACACTGCATATATACTGAACTACCTACAGAACATGTATAGCTTAGACTGATATTACTTATGGATATATGCTCGTCAGCAGTGGATGTACTACACAAATCCAATAATTGACAGAGGTAACAGTTTTTGTCAATAACTACTCTCAAGTTTGTGTCAGTCTGACTTAATATGAAATTTTTATTAGGAGATGCCAGATGAGTGAATGTAGTACAGTGAATTAATTCCCCAAGATTTGAATATACACTGTACATGTATTATGTAGTATGTATTCTGTATGTGTGTGTGTGTGTGTGTGTGTATGCTACATGTGTGCTCAGAAATGCATGTGTATGTTGTGTGTGTTGTACATTAGGTAAGTTAACAGTTTCATTAAAAAGATGTGGAATTAAGTGCAGTGTGAGTAAACAGGATTAAAATCTTAGATATATATATATATATATATATATATATATATATATATATATATATATATATATATATATATATATATACTTATCTTGGATATATCATATTAATTTGGGTTTTGATAATTTTTTAGCTAACAAAGAATTTGGGCCAAAAATGTCCAGTGTGTGAGTGAGGGACAACTAGCATTGAAGTTCCTAAGCTTGACATTTTATTTAAATTTACACTTTGAAAAATACTTAAGTTAATGAAACAAGGCATTTATAATTACAAACAAAATAACCATAAAATAGAGCAAAAAATCAATTCATAATCCTTTTTTTATTTCCTCAAAAATCTGTAGTTAATAATACATATCTTACATCTAATATAAAGTACTTGGACAAAACAGGTCTTTTCTTGCTGAGTTTTGAATAATACACTATGTTTAGGCTTTATGTTATCTTTTATGAAAATATGAAACCAAAATGACTGTAGTCAGTAAGTACAAGTATATACATCATTGTAACAAATGGCACAGCTGGCTTGCTTAATACAGGTGTAGGTAGAAATATGTGGCTGTCTCAACTGTCAGGTGTTTTACTCACTTAATCCATTGTTGTCTTTAAAAGAATTTGACCTTGGTCATGTGCATCAATTCTTATAAAAACACAAAGGTTGTGCTGTGTGTTATTTTGGATAAAGAAGAGGAGCATCCAAAGTAATGTACAGGTAGAGCGGTGAAATTAATAGGTTTGTCATCATCTTTTTAATGTGTGATGATCATATGGAAAAAGGGTCTTTGTTTCTGTGATCAATTAAGGCTCTTAGATGTGGAGACAAAACACAGTGGCTCAAAGTTAAAGGTCAAAAAATCCCGTTTTGTCTCTTTGACAACAATTTCCATTTTAAGTCTTAAGGATTTTTAAATTCATTTCCGTGGTTGGATCCATTTATATTATACCAGTACATTAAAATGTAGTTTTACATTTAGTTTCAGGATAGAGCCGACTGAATGAGATCTCATCTGGGCAGTTTTGGAAACGCGCTGGTATTTTGGTAAAACTGTACACAGAAAATGGCAACAGCGTTGGAGGAAGAGGTTCGGCAGCATCACCTGGGTGTGACATTTTTCTACCTTGCTGTCACAACTTTGCTGGGACATCTTCTACGAGGCGTCACCAGGAGATACATTCCTGCTCCTTACCGCTCCGTATTATTAGACTGCATTTCCACGCTACAGCTCTGTTCCTGTACATGGGAAAATGGCTTCACTTTTAGAACACACGGATTTTATGCACTGTTGTTCCAGATCTTTTGTCTGGTGAACTTGTATAAGTATTTTTTCTACGATTCTTCGCCAAATCCCATTGCCAACCTGGCCAAGTATTTCCAGGGAGAGTGCCCTCTATCGGTTGTTTTGGTTACCATGACACTTCAGATGCTGGCAGGTAAGAATAATGGGATGTGATTTTGTTCGAGTTTTTTTAAAGACTTAAAAAAAACAATTGGCAATTATAAAAAAGTTTCTGAAGTTTTCTGAAAACTTGTGCTCATATTCTATGAGTCATAAAAATTTTTTACTCTAACTGAAGTATTTCTGTCGACTTCAGTTAAATATTATTTCATATATGCTCAGTATATGTTGTGGTTGGACCATTTTATATTATCATTATTATTATTATTATTATTATTATTATTATTATTACAAGTATTGACTATTATTTCAGGGCAGCTGTCTTTCTATTATGCCCAGTGTATGTGGTGGTTAGAGCTCTCTCCTGCCTACACAATACGCCGGGCAGACCTGGCTATACCTTGTGTCTCTGACCTCACGGTAAATGTCCTAACTTAAAAGATTTCACATGAAATAATAGGGATGTTTAGTTTAAACAATCAAATCCTCTTTATTATATAAATTAATAAATTTAATGATTGCAGTTATTATTTTAATCAAAGTTTGGAAAAGTTAAAACCTTTAAAATAGTTCTTATTTCAATGATTTCTAGCATATGTGAATGGAATTTTTTTCAACAGACTGAGCCTTATTGTTTGGTCACTGCACAAATTAAGGGCTTTCAAATTGAAAAAGGGAAGTGTGTAGGTTGTGCTATGACAGTTGTGAAATGCGACGGCACATGCAGAGGATGCTTATTAAAAAAAATCTACCCATGTAAATATGAGGGTCTCACATAAGATAATTGTACCACCAGCGTTAGCGCTGGCGGTACACATGGTTTCGGTCCCGTCCGGATCGTTCCGCCGGCTCCGCCGGCTCCGCCGGACGGCTACCGTTACCGCTTCTCCTCCTAGACGGTAAGGGCCCCCGTACCCATCTCATGGATTTAGGTCACCTATAATCTCAACTCGTTCCACGTAAAATTTGGGCTTTGTCGGTATTGGGGTCTGGGTGTGGCACTCATTGCAATGCACCCTTGTCTAAAAATGGCAAAATTAAATGCTAATTATCTACCCTACGGAAGGAGTTATGGGAAAAATTTCTATAGACGGCTTTCCAAAAGTCATATGTGTAGATTTCAAATATACCCTTGGATTTGACCTTTGACCTCTACTTCAAGGTCAAATGGGCCAAAATTTTCAAAAAAATGAAATTTTTTACGAAAAAAAAATTTTTTTGCCCTGTTATTCAGACACCACACAGACATAACCAATGATATTATTGGAAAATGTTACCCTTCAGGTCATCTTTCATCTCCATGAATTTGGGGTCAATCGGTGCATTTTCACGGGAGTAGCGGCCATAAGATACCGAAACTGAAAACTGTCTCTAATTTGGGAACCGTTAATGCTAGAGACCCATTCTTTTTTTCATTTTGTAGAGCATGTAAAGCCCAACACTGGAGGTGGTCTCGGTTTTTTTGTATTCCATACGGTTTTCGAGTTATGCTGTATCAAAAAGTACATATTGGTGGTAAAAGCAAAATGTGCAGTACGGTAATGGATAATAAATTTTGAACTCTGGAAAAATAAAACAAAAGGCTTGGCAAAGCAGACAACTTGTGTTCAAAAATGACATTATTTCATCAAATTTGAACTTCTGAAACTTCAGAGCACCTCCTATTTCAAGAATTTTGACCAAAATGACATTTTCTTTATTTTAATTAATTTTTTCTGTACGAAATTTAAGGCACATTATGGTAACTCCAAAATTATAACATTTAGTCCCTTATATCTCCAAAACTGGCAGAGATAGGTCAATAGTTACTATTGAAGTTGAATAGGAAGTCATATACTGGCAATCTTACTGTGACCTTGAAATTGACCTTTGACCTACTTTTCACCATGAACTGAACTTTGCAAATTTTGCTTCCCTTTTATCTCCAAAACTGGCAGAGATAGGTCCGTAGTTACTATTGAACTTGAATAGGAAGTCATATACTGGCAATCTATATGTGACCTTAAAATTGACCTTTGACCTACTTTTCACCATAAACTGAACTTTGCAAATTTTGCTTCCCTTTTATCTCCAAAACTGGCAGAGATAGGTCCATAGTTACTATTGAACTTGAAAAGGAAGTCATATACTGGCAATCTAAATGTGACCTTAAAATTGACCTTTGACCTACTTTACACCATGAACTGAATTTTGCAAATTTTGCTTTCTTTTTATCTCCAAAACTGGCTGAGATAGGTCCGTAGTTACTATTGAACTTGAATAGGAAGTCATATACTGGCATTATAAATGTGACATTAAAATTGACCTTTGTCCTACTTTTCACCATAAACTGAACTTTGCAAATTTTGCTTCCCTTTTATCTCCAAAACTGGCAGAGATAGGTCCATAGTTACTATTGAACTTGAATAGAAAGTCATATACTGGCAATCTAAATGTGACCTTGAAATTGACCTTTGACCTACTTTTCACCATGAACTGAATTTTGCAAATTTTGCTTCCCTTTTATCTCCAAAACTGGCTGAGATAGGTCCATAGTTACTATTGAAGTTGAATAGGAAGTCCTATACTGGCAATCTAAGTGTGACCTTGAAATTGACCTTTGACCTACTTTTTATCATGAACTGAACTCTGCTAATTTCTTTCTCATTAACTTCAAACTTGACAGAGATAGGTCCATAGTTACTCTTGAACTTGAATAGGAAGTCATATACTGGCAATTTACTGTGACCTTGAAATTGACCCTTGACCTACCTTACGAAGAACTTAAATTTGATTGTACCATATATATTTTTTGCAATAGTTAAAAAATTCTTGTTGATTGCATTTTTACAGCTTGTCAAGCACAAAACTGGTGGCTGTGTCCCTTATTTTGTGTATGTGGGGGTCTATACGAATGCGTTTGCTCCAGCTGGTGGTACAATATTTGGAGGCGGTATCGCCTCTCTGATCCTCTAGTTGGGAAAAATAAGTGGTCAGCTCAACTAACTAACTGAATTATACAAACATTATTGTTTCAGGTGACAGTTTTCCAAGGGATGCTTCTAGAAGGTGGTGGTTGCTTTATTGACCGTGTGTTTGGGTTGAAGCAGTGGACAAGGCGAGAGAGGGGTGAGCAGGTGCTGCAGGCTTTACTGGGAACTCTGCTGACTGGAGCAGGTAGGTAGATGCTAACATCAAGGGAGTACTCCATGTTGATCTCTTTCTCTCTCTCTCTCTTCTTTTCTAGATAGACTGTTGCAAGTCATACTCTCTCTATCCCTATCTCTCTCTCTCTCTCTCTCTCTCTCAAGACACAAAATTGACTTGTATCGGTGGATAGCTGCTCAGCTAATGTTTATATTTTCATTCTTTCTGCCACAAAATAAACTTCATTTTATTGTATTGTGTGAAGATTTTGTGTATGTCTGTTGATTAGCATGTTTTGAACAACTGAAAATTTGTTAATGTGTGTGTGTGGGGGGGGGGGGAAGAGGGTTCAATGACTAGACGGGAAATGGAAAAACAAAAATAACTGAAAAATAATCTGAATTTTAATTAGATAGTAAAATTGGTTCACAGATATGATTGAAAAATATGTTTGTTTTGAATCTATGAAATAATGTGATATTTATGTTCACAGGGTTGACACTGACAGGGATGTATATCAACCCTGCCAATGCCTCATCTCAGGGTTTTGGCTGTGCTGGGAGCTCTTTGATTGGGCACATCTTGGTCTACTGGATAGCGCCATCTATAGGATGTTATTTATCTGTGCAGATCAAGAAAAGATACTTCCACAATGAAATTGTTCATTTTGTCCATGGTTCCTGTGAAAATACAAAGGAAGACAGAAAGTCTGTTTATGAAAATGGTGTGTCACACAAAAAGAGTGATTAGGGTTTTAAAAAGTATGCATTTGAAGGATTGTTTACATTTGCAATTTTTATGTACAGACACAGATGTGTCTGTACATATTGCCATCACCTGCGTCTGTCGTCGCCGTCGCCGTCGCCGATCATGTCGCCGTCGCCGTGCACTTTCAGCGTTAACACCATAAGTGGAAGACAGTTTTACTTTTTGGCTTTATATTTACAGAGCTGACCTAATATTCATAAAACGCAGGTCAAGTTCGAAAATCAGCATGATCGGGCCATTATTGTAGAATTTATGCTGTTTTTTCACTTTTTATGTACAGACACAGATGTGTCTGTACATATTGCCATCACCTGCGTCTGTCGTCGCCGTCGCCGTCGCCGATCATGTCGCCGTCGCCGTCGCCGTCGCCGTGCACTTTCAGCGTTAACACCATAAGTGGAAGACAGTTTTACTTTTTGGTTTTATATTAACAGAGCTGACTAATATTCATAAAACGCAGGTCAAGTTCGAAAATCAGCATGATCGGGCCATTATTGAAGAATTTATGCTGTTTTTTCACTTTTTAGCATATATGCAACACTGTTAACACATTTCAAGGAAAACCGATAGGCCTGTTGTCATGAAACTCACAGGAATAATCAATCTTACTAAAACACAGATCAAGTTCGAAAATCGGCATGATCGGGCCACTATTTTAGTAGTTATGCTGTTTTTTCACTTTTCAGCATATATGCAACACTGTTAACACATTTCAAGGAAAACCGATAGACCTGTTGTCATGAAACTCACAGGAGTAATCAGTCTTACTAAAATGCAGGTCAAGTTCGAAAATCAGCATAATCGGGCCATTATTTTATAAGTTATGCTGTTTTTAAACATTTCCTCAGATTCAATTCTTAGGCATGTTAACAGTCTCATTATTTAACTAATAAGATTCGTAAAAGTGTTTGTTTGACATTTCCTGCATCTTTACAACATTGTTAGTTGATTATGTTAAAATGATGGTAAACTTGTCATCATGTATTGTAAAATAGAGTTTCAAAAATGGAAAAAAAAAACTCATATCATTGCAGTTTGTCAGATTCATTCATTCACTATGTTCAGAAACTCAGAATGGAGGAAATTGGACATTAAACACTGTTCTATTGATATTTTTCCCATCTCATCAATTTTCTAAGTTGATCATATAAAAATGGCAGTAAATTGTTAATTTTGTTATATGTTAAAAAATTGTTAAAAATGAAAAAAAAACATTTCAGGACAGTGCTGTCTTGTCTACATTTTGGCATTTTGAAGGTATGACTTTGAAGTTCCTTGGGTCTGAAGACCTTTGCTAGGCACATTTTCTGAATATCCATGATACTAATATTTTATTATTAAAAATTGATGGTTATTATCCTGTTAAACATTATGTAATATTGCATCAAAATTTGAAGAAACCCCTATTTTTGGCACTGCTCCCATGATGACCATTTAAGGAAAACCTGTCATTACTGTTCTCAAACTTACAGGATAGAAACATGGGACATGAATAAAGCTTCAGTGGCCAATGCAGTCTGTTTGGTAAATTTTTCTGGCAGTTAAACTGTTTTTTTTTTTTTTTTTTTTTTTTTTTTTTTTTTTTTTTTTTTTGTGAAAATTTAATTTTTATCTATTGGCATTTTCAAGGTGTGACTTAAGAACCTCCACGAGCTTGAAGACCCATGCTAATCACATTTTCTGAAAATCCATGATACAGATCTTTAATATTAAAAACTGAGGGTCATTCTGCTGTCAAGCATTATGTAATATTGCATTAAAATAGAAGAAAACACAATTTTGGGTGCTGCTGCCATGATGACCATTATGGGAAAACCATGTTACTTATGATTGTCAAACTTTCAAAAAAGAAACTAAAGACTAAAATGCAGCCTGAGTTGGAAAAGCAGTCTAATTGGCTTCTTTTTCTGGAAGTTATACATTTTAGTAAAATATTCACTTTTATCATGTTGGCATATTTATTGTGGGACTCGAAGCTCCCATGGCCATAAAGCCAAATGGTAATCAAATTTTCTACATGCCCATGCTATTTATAGTCAATAATCAAAAATTGGTGATAATTATTCTGTAATTTATTATGTAATGTTACATCAAAATTGACAAAAATCTTTTTGCACTGCTACTACAAACATTATGAAAAGAGACTGTATTACTTATTATTATTTTCAACTTACAAGTATGATTTGTAGGATTGGCATGCAGTTCAAATAAGAAAGCCAGCTCAAATGGGTTATCATTTATTATTGAATTTAAGCAGTTTAATGTGAAATTTTCATTTTTCTCATTCTGGCATTTTCAAAGTGTGAACTTAAACTTCCATGGGCCTGAAGCCTTACGCTTGTTACACATTTCACTTACATTGGTATTACCTGTTGAGCATAATTAAAATTTGATGTTGAATTTGCAGTTAAGCATAATGTACTTTTGCATCAGAATTGACAGTAGCCTATTTTGTGCATTGTTATTGTCTGCTTTTTGTCTGTACATTTGACAGCTTTGCTGCCTTGTTAGCATATATGCAACACTGTTAACACATTTCAAGGAAAACCGATAGGCCTGTTGTCATGAAACTCACAGGAGTAATCAGTCTTACTAAAACGCAGATCAAGTTCGAAAATCGGCATGATCGGGCCACTATTTTAGTATTTATGCTGTTTTTTCACTTTTCAGCATATATGCAACACTGTTAACACATTTCAAGGAAAACCGATAGACCTGTTGTCATGAAACTCACAGGAGTAATCAATCTTACTAAAACGCAGGTCAAGTTCGAAAATCGGCATGATCGGGCCACTATTTTACTAGTTATGCTGTTTTTTACACTTTTCAGCATATATGCAACACTGTAAACACAATATAAGAAAAACAGATGGGCCAATTGTCATGAAAGTCACAGGAGTGGTCAATTTTACTAAAATGCAGGTTGAGTTCGTAAATCAGCATAATCATGCCATTATTTTAGAAGGTATGCTGTTTTTTCACATTTCCTCAGATTCAGTTTTTAGGCATGTTAACAGTCTCATTATTAAACTAATAAGATACGTGAAAGTGTTTGTTTGACATTTCCTGCATCTTTACAACATTGTTAGTTGATTTTGTAAAAATGATGGTAAACATGTTATCGTGTATTGTGTTATAAAGTTTCAAAAATGGAAATAAATTCATATCATTGCAGTTTGTCAGATTCAATCATTCACTATGTTCAGAATCTCAGAATGGAAGAAATTGGACATTTAACATTGCTCTATTGATATTTTTCTCATCTCATCAATTTTCTTAGTTGATCATATAAAAATGGCAGTAAACTGTTAATTTTATTTTATGTTAAAAAATGTTAAAAATGGGGAAAAAAACATTTCAGAACAGTGCTGTCTTGTTTACATTTTGGCATTTACAAGTTGTGATTTATGGGCCTGAAGACCTTTGCTAGTCACATTTTCTGAATATTCATGATACTAATATTTTATTATTAAAAATTGATGGTCATTATGCTGTTAAACATTATGTAATATTGCATCAAAATTTGAAAAAAACCTATTTTGGGTACTGCTCCCATGATTACCTTTTTAAAAGAAAAACCATGTCACTTACTGTTCTCAAACGTACAGGAAAGAAACATGGGACTAAAATACAGCTTCAGTAGGCAATGCAATCTGCCAGTTAAACAGTTTTTTTGTAAAAATTTAATTTTTCACATATTGGCATTTTCAAGGTGTGACTTTGAAGTTCCACAGGCTTGAAGACCCAGGCCAGTCACATTTTCTGAAAATCCATGATACTTATATTTTGTTATTAAAAATTGATTGTCATTATGCTGTTAACCATTATGTAATATTGCATCAGAATAGAAGAAAACACAATTTTGGGTGCTGCTGCCATGATGACCATTATGGGAAAACCATGTTACCAATGATTGCCAAACTTTCAAAAAAGAAATACAGGACTAAAATGCAGCCTGAGTTGGAAAAGCAGTCTAATTGACTTCTTTTTCTGGAAGTTTTACATTTTCAAAGTGTGAACTTGAACTCCCATGGGCCTGAAGCCTTATGCTTGTTTCACATTTTACTTACATTGGTATTACCTGTTGAGCATAATTAAAATTTGATGTTGAATTTGCAGTACGTTTAACATAATGTACTTTTGTATCTGAATTGACAGTAGCCTATTTTGTTATTTCCTGCTTTTTGTCTGTACATTTGACAGCTTTGCTGCCTTGTTATGGAATGTCTGACTTACATGTAGAATTTAATTGAAATTAATTATTGATAGTAAAAAGTACTATACATTCATTTATTGTTTCTTTCTTTCTTTTTTTATTTGTTCTTTGGGTTAGATATGAATTCTTCATTATCTTTAATGACTGTGTAAGCAATATTGAATGCAATTTTGAAAATATTTTAATATAGCATTTATGGCACTTCATATTGATGTTCAGTATATTTTCTTGTTGGTCTTTTTATATATGATGAAATATGACTTGAAATTTTGCTGTGGGTTTCAATAAATTTTTAACTTGATAGAAAAAAGCATGATTGAAATGTATTTTTGTGTAGTTTTTAGCTCAACATTTTTTTTAAAATTTAGAAATAAATATGATTTATTTTTGTATAGTTGATTTAGCTGGTTTTTTTAGAAGTATTTATCAGAAGAAAGTATACTTTAGTGATTAGTTTAAGTAATAGCTGAACAAATTAATCATATGATTCATTACCTCTTTGAGTGCTACTACTACCATTACTGTGTATTATTATGAAGTTTTTAACTTGTTTCAAAGTGGAAATGTGACTTCCATAGCTCAATTTAAAATGAGGCAACTTTATTAAAGGTTTGTTCTGATATACCAAATATGATCAACCATTAGTATTGTGGATATATATATAATAATGTCAGTAATATTTTATTGTCCTATTGCTCAGTGTGTACTAGTGAAAATGTACATTTGCTTATAACTAAATAATTAGGAATGAATATGTAATGAACAAAATTCCTCAGTAAAAGATTTATTTTCTTTTAGACACAATTTACATATTTATCTAATAGTTTTTCAGAACAAATGATAATAAAGTAATTTTAGAAGGGGAAAGAATGCCCAATGGTACATTGGGGGAAACAGGTAACTAATATTTCATTACGTATCTAACATAGACTTACTTACAGGTGGTTGCAGACTTGACTGTCTTCAAATAATTTATCGTAACAGCGTCATGACTGTTGTGCTCTCATTCTTTAATTATAATTTTGCTGCATTCCCATTGGAATGCTGTGGTAACATATATTAGCGGTGGCTCTTGGACTTAAAATACAGTAATGACTCTATTTCCATGGGGAAAAAAATCATCAATCTTTCAGATACATTATTTTTGATTCATTAAAATTATATTCTTTGCAGCATTTTTTGGTATAGTTTCTGTACAGAATAGAACTAAAAGGGTGACTTGCTTTTACATTTTGTTGCTACCACTCAGTAGGAATGTTCTTACCCTAAGCATTTATGACTGATAAAATTACAGTATCTGTAATATTCAGTTTTTCAAGTCATTATCGTATGTTTTATTTATTTACATTTTCTAGCTATACCTCTTGATAGGTATCCACTGTTTTGACATAGTGCACGTTTTTTTATGTCAAACCTACTGCTGAATATAGGATTTCAACTTAAATAATTTTGAATGTCTTTTGACTTGTAGTCAAGTTTTTTCATTACTCTTAGAGATTTAATATGCACAACAAATAATTTTGGATGCAGTGGGCACAACTTACAACCTCTTGTGTATTCAACAGTTGACTTTGCATGTTTGTGGGTGCCGAAAAAGACTGACGAAATTTGTATTTTGTGTAATATTGACTGATTTTGTGGAAAGTATTTTAGCGGAAAATACTTGTTTTTGAATGTGATGAATAAAATATGATGATACAATGGGTCTTTTGTGTTCTCTTCTCTCCAAAAGTTTCATTGTTGTGCCGATGAGTCGTCTCTTCCAGAAAAAAAAAGTGTTTTAACATTACTCAACAAAAAAAAAAATGTAAAATTTTTGCTTGCTTAGCCGACTAAGTATAGTATAGACAACTATGCGACATTGGACTTAACGGGCGAAGTACTCCAGTGGACATAATTGCCATACCAAAGTGCGTTCGATTCGGTAAAAAATAAAAAGATTGTCCGACCTGAGATACCCAGAGAAATACATCTAAAATTTCTAATCAGATTTTGCTAAAACTGATTTTCCCTATTGTTGCATGGCTTTGAAAGTTGTCACAGAAAGATACCCATTTATTATTATTTTTTATTTTTATTTTTTTATTTCTGCAATTTGAAACTTCCTGTCTCCTGCCTCCGATGAAAAATGGGAAAATGTCTGAACGCATTCTCGTATTGATCAGTGGAAAGAAAAGAGTTATGCATCACACATAAACTTCCTTAGACACACGTAACGAAGAGAATAGCATAAGTACTTGCTCAAAAATAATGAAAAAAAAAAAAAAAAAAAAAAACGCAGAAGGGGGACGTGCTTGTTGAAGTTCATACCCAAGCCATAGTTAACAAAGTATGGCGCCAACGCATTATCCAGCTTTAGATGTAAAATCAGCGGTCATAACTTAAATATTATCTTTTCCCTTGAACGCTTTTACAATGGCTTAAAGACATCTTTAAAATTAACCGCAATGAGTGTTAAGGTATTTTGCGAACTTAACACGCCTGTAATTTGTAACAACTATGATTGGAGTCTACCCGTGATCTCTGTGGACAGACCTAATATCTTAATGCCAATGCTTAACTGATGTTAACTGTATTCTATCACAGGGCCCATTCCATATGAAACTATCGTACTGCGTAGATCGATCCAACTCTGTGGGGACTCTCGCTGAATGCAATCAGACTAAAACACGCCTCCTCCTGGCGTTGAGTAGAATGCAGAAAACAAGAAACAAGAAACGTTTGGAAATAAGAAAAGGCGTGTCTTCCAGTTAAACTGATTGCATTCAGCTAGAGTCCCCACAGAGTTGGATCGATCTACGTAGAACGTTAGTTTAAATGGGAATGGGCCCTAATATGTAAAATGCTAATGGCGTCTTAATAGCCATACTTACACTCAGTTATCAATGTTTTTTAGAATGCGGAATCATCTTTTATCTAATTATCATTTTTTATTAAATTATGCTCCTTGGTAGTTTGGTGTTTAAGTGAACCATGCGGGTACTTATCTATTATTTACGGCTACAGCACCCTTAAATCTCCTTAAATTAATGTAAAAATTGAACTACCATGGGCGGGCAGATCGGAGTTGAGATATAAAGGCGGAAGCTATAGAATACTCATAACACGTTTTAAGCTATGTTTACAATGAACTAGCACGGGTGTTAAGATGTTAAGCTACCTTGATACATATATAAATTAGGTTATGATTACAGTCAATCTCAGTATGATTATAGTCAACTGACACGATTGTAAAATGTTTTACCGCTTTGATAGTATCGAGGAGTTGTTTACTGTACGAATAATTTGCTTTAATTTGGTTTAGGATAGACAAGTGTGTTTTATTTCCGTCTTTCTGTATTAATTTTTTTATATCTTGGGAAAAATATCCTGAATACAGTTGTAGATTAAAAAATTAATCAAAACAAAAGTTACTTTCACAGGGGAATACCTAGAATTTCTTTAGCATTTCATATAGCAGTAATTCAGTACTAATGGCAACTGTTTTAAATAAATGGACGCAAAATTATACGTTTGCCGCCATATACACTCTTCACCCTGATGATCCTTGACCATCGGTCAAATGTTGACTGGCGATGACTCCTTTAACGACCACTTTTGGCCAGAGACAGTGCGTGTAAGCCACTGACCGACCAAAACACAGATGAAACTAATAACAATTTTGTAGACGGTCACTCCAAGGTTGCTTGTCAGCCATAATGCCAAGTGGTCTGTTATCCGGAATATATTTCCCAGTTAAATCAATTAATTCTAAGGGAATTATGATTTG
The DNA here is from genome assembly GCF_051362555.1 of Lingula anatina. Taxonomy (NCBI): domain Eukaryota; kingdom Metazoa; phylum Brachiopoda; class Lingulata; order Lingulida; family Lingulidae; genus Lingula; species Lingula anatina. Next base: position 13,551,234 of record NC_141771.1, on the reverse strand, counting down.
AGGGGGGGAGGGGGGGTTCATTGTTTTCTTATTACCTTTTTCTTATTCGTAACATCGGTAATACGATAGGGCATCTTGTGCAAAAAAGGTGAATCCTTTCTATTTTTATTTTAATCTAATGTATATATTTTTAATATCTATTTAACAATGTGCAAAAGAATATTAAAGAACATTTCATCGTTTTTTATAAAAGGGACAAGGAAAAAATATTTCACCGAAGAACCAAGTGCAGCAACACTAATTCTGTTTGCTCTTATCTTTAAAGCCGTGATGCTGATTTGTATAAAGCAAACAATTGGCATCACTCTTATATATATCTACATCAAACTCGATGTAGTTCGTCAAAATTGCAGTTATAGCTGTTTTATTTCTTTTTCAACGAGTCCAGGAAACTACAAAAAAAGTTCATTCCGAAGGCAAACTGGTCATGTTATACTTTTGGGGCGCATACATGTATGTCGGCCTGCCATTAAAGACGGACATCGTTAATGATATCACTTTTTAGTTTGAAACTGGATGTCAGTCGGACACTCAGTCTTAAAGTGTGTTGTCTTTCGGACTCTACCTCACATTTCACCGGGGCTTGTTTCACAATAGTCGAATAGCCGACCACAGTAAGTCGCTACTGAGATGTTGGACTTTTTAAATAATATTTTAATTAATTTATTTATTGATTTTTTGAGCGATTGATTCCGCAATAGATGTGGTTATCTTGTTTGCATTGGGAATCGTCACCAGTGAGAGTAAAAACCACTGATCTAATCTCACTCACTATCTAATCTTAAGACACAGTTAAAAGACCTTGAAAAGACTCAACTTCCCTTTAAATTTCACTTGAATTTTAAAAGTCTTTGCCAAGATCGAATTTTGGTGTAAAGGAATTATGATTCGCCTAAAACTAATTTATTCAAAAATAAATGACACATAACATAGCATCCAAGTGTAGGAGCAAGTCAAGCAATTGTTCTTGAGTTGGAGAAAAGTGTTGTTTTTTTTCTCGAAGAAAATAAGATTTGATGCAAAAATTTTGCACAGAATGCTTTATTTTCAAAATTAAAACAGCACAAAAATCGAATGGGCGTGAACGTCCAGGATAAGTGGGGATAAAAAGGAACACCGTTCGTTAATATGTGCATAATGATTAAAATCAAAGAATATGCTTTGGCAATGAAGTCGTATTTCTAGTCAGAATGAGTCGACGTACCTCACGACGACTTTTAAAAAGTGTTCTGATTATAGCTCAGGGGCGGATCCAGGATTATTTGAAGGGGGGGGGGGAGGTCTGTAGATGCGAGCCCCTCCCCCCCCCCCCCCCCCCCCCCCCCGTGCCCTTTGGTGTGGGGTTCGGTGTCCGCTAAAGGGCCCTGAAAATTTTTGGTATTTTAGAGGGCGAACGGTGCCATTTGGTACGGTTTAGAACTATGATTCAGCTAGTCAAAATTCTAATTTCAAGAGGGGACAATTGGTGTGACTTGTTTTCAGATATCGAAGGGCGGTCAACCCTCCCTGACACCCCTACTCTAAATCCGTCACTGTATTAGTTCAATCTGACGGCACATGGCTCAACTCAGTTGAAGAGGAGGTAGAGGTAGGTGACAGAGGGATGGAAAGAGAGGGCTATATTTGCTTCCTGTTCTGAACTGAAACTTAACAGACAACATACATAGGATCGTTGCACAAAGCTTGGCCGGTCTTTCTGTATTGGAAACAGGCTTTCACCTTGACACAATGGTGCAGTGGTAAAAAACATAGTCCCACTCTTCAAACTACCGAGTAATGATTAGGTATACAGATATGACAATGTGTCACCATGTTGTCCGGTAAAACCTCAAGACCTACAGATTATCAGTGGGTCATTAAGAATAAAAAAATATCTACACATATAATTTGCTCCTTTTCGACGCTGAGCTTGACCCGCCCCTTGTTCACAGAGGTCGATATAAAAGGAAAATCCTCCCATTTGTGTGTGCTTGCAGGCCATGGCTATGGTAAGATGAATGCCATTTTGAGCTTTTTTCTTTGAATTACTACGACGCTTGTTAGCATCGTATAAAAAAGGTGCTTTAAATATAAATTATGAATTGATTTTTGGTTTTCATTGTGTTCATTTGATGTTTTCAGTTACATTCCGGAAGGGTAGAGTTATACTGTATTTGAAAATTACTTTTCAATTTGTCAACAGTTTTGGCACTTGTATTGAGCAGGAAAATCTCTCTTTGTTCATGAATTGAAGCGCACTCTCTCTCTCTCTCGACACACTTGTCGTTTTCCAGATTCAAATAATCTGATTTTCTCTTGGACATCAATAAAAACGAAGATGAAGACAGCTGGGACGCTTGCAGTCGTTTTCCTCTCCTTTTATGTCACCCTGGCCGTCATACCAAACGACGAACGTAAGAACTTACTGCACTTAGAAGTCTTTTATTACATAATTAGCATGTAAGATCTTTTGGTCAATGTTTTAAGGTCAGTATTTTGGGTGATGGTTTTCTTCAGAAATGGCCATGGTTATACGTTGTATTTTCAATGAGGATGAAAATAATAACATGAAAATGATAACACCACGCACAAAAAGAAGATAGGCCTATAAATCAGTTTGAACACTGTGTATCTGAATCCCCAAGGATATTGACAACTTAGGGTTGAAAATTCTACAGATCGTCCAGATAGGGAACGAGTTTTATCCAATCTTGATCCGTCTTTACAGTATTTGAAACTTGCCCCGTCACAGAGGCCGGATCCAGTTGCGGAGTGGGAGCCGTCTGCGAGGAAATACCGCTGCCGAATTTCTCGGGCTTGAAGAGGAGGAATTTGAACAAGAAAGGTCTGTCTTTGTATCTCTTCTCCGATTCAAATTATTGCCACTAAGCCCGACAAAAATCACTATATTGTTTCGAATAGTATAACTTAGGGCAACACCGCAGACATTTTTGTCATAATTTCTTTCTATGTCTCTCATTTTTGGTTTTATTATGAACTACAGAAAAGGTTAAGTACGTGTACATGAAGACCAGAAAATTGAAGAAGGCGCAGTTTTAAAGCTGTTTATCGGTTGACATAATGACTGATTTGTGTTTTTTTTTTTTTTTTGGCATCTGGATGTTATTCGAATTTCGTTAGAAACTTGTAGCATTAAGTTGCATACTTTACAGGGATTAGACACAGCTGTAATATCGCCTGATACATGGACAGTATGTATCTTCAATTAAGGCGGTTGAGATAGAGAGGGAGATTGCAAAAAGCGTCTCGAGAGGAGCGAGAGGGAAGAGAATGTATAACTTGGAAACTATTGCACTAACAGCGAGTGCACACACACACACACACACACACACACACACACACACACACATTTACACATACATACACACACACCCGCGTGCGCGTAAACAATTGGTATCTTATCCATCTCCGTTTCTCAAATAGATTTTCTTAAAACTTTTAATCAGATAAATAAATTGGATAAATTCGTCTTTATATATTTATTACAGCCGCCGCTGCCTACCATCACAAGGAAGAAGTTCGGGGCAGTCCTCTGGTATTTTGCGTATGCCAGCAAGGCTTCACTGCAGCCATCAATGGAGTGAACGAGGCGAACAAGTCTTGCTCCCAAAGTTAGTAACCTACAGGGGCATGGTGTCATTGACCCCATTCCCACAGAGATTTTAGATCGATCTATCCCCGTGGGGAGTTTCACTAGATTACTGTCAGCCTAGCCGGCTTAAATGTCTGTCCCGCCTACTAAAAGCTGTAAGGGGATAATTAACTTCGGTCCGCGGCCCGCTGACAGCAATTTAGCGTGAACCTCCAGGGAGTTAGGTCGATCTAGTTGGATCGATCTAAATCTCTGGGAATGCGCTCATTGCGACGACATTATTTAGTTAATTTGTAATAGGTTGTTCGGTAGGTACTTATACAATTGTAGTTAGTTAGTTACAACTGAATAAAGTTGTGCCTGCTTGCCTACGTGTTTGAATGAGTATTATCTGATTAATTAATTAATTAATTAATTAATTAATTACTTTATTCATTTATTTACTAAACTGTGATTGTGATTATTATTGTATGAAATCATCCACTTCTCTCAGTCACCGGCACTGCCTGCACCACTGCAGAAGATTGTTATTCCCGTGACGCCCTATGCTTACCAACCATCAGCTTAGATACTGGTTCAGCAGGGGTAAGTGATGACGTCGGTTTTTTAACCCCCCCCCCCCCCCCATGTACACTGGGCGGCGTCCTTTCTGCGTCCTTTCTGCGACCATGCAACTGGCATCGCTGTGGTCGTAGAAAGGAGGCACAAGCTTCGCTTTATTGCAGAATGAATGCTCAGTGATCGACCAGTTGTCGCACAAAGTTTTTCAGTTTACTCTCAAACTATGTCGTACTACAGGACGCAGAGAGGACGCCGTCTAGTGTAAATGGGGCTTTAGGAAATGGACACAGCAGGAGCGGATCCAGAGATAATTTCTGACAGTCTTTCCAATTATCTTTGTTGATCTTTTATCTATTTTTGACCATCTTCCGACAGACAAAAAGTTAGAAAAATTATACACGTCAATGTAAACTTTAAAATCTGACCGTCTTCCGGAAGACCCAGAAGACGGCCTCAATCCGCCCCTGCACAGTGCAGAGAATATCGTTACTTTACCAGAGACATACCTGTGAATATCTAGTGAAAAACCAGGCCCGTGGCCCGCAATTTCAAAGGGGTGTTCTTTTTCTGAAATGGTGGACCTTTTACCATGAAACCTTGTGTACCCTGATCAAATTTTACCCCCCCCCCCTAAATTTTTTTGTCGTTCATTTATTCTTCCATCCTTACACGAATCGGAAGTAAGGTATCAACATGCATTACCCATAAGTCTCTCCGTTAATTTACCCTCTTGTTTCCCCAACCTAGGCTACCTATACTCCGTTGATAATATTTATATGTTGTCTACATAAATACCAATTAGTCTATTGATTGCTTTTCACAATTTCATCAGTGTTTATATACATTCATATTCACTGCTTTACTAATACGTTCATCCCGTTGTACTTTGTATTTTGTTTAGAGAAGATACAGATATGAATATGGAATCTTCTAAATTCAATAATAATAATAATAATAATAATAATAATAATAATAATAATAATAATAATATTTTTATTATCATGACTATTTTTTTAATTATAAGGTAACGGACACTTTAGCCCTCATATTCAGGTGGGCGGCTAGTAGCATATGCAGTAGCAGGAAACGGAACTACCAGTGGTTATGCACTAACAGCCAGTGCCAAAAAGGTGATCTGTAGATTTTGTAATGATATTGGCCAAAAATGTACAGCTATCGGCAAGCAAGAATGGTCTCTTTATATCATAAATGTGTTAATCAGTCGATTTAATGACAAAGAGAGATTTTTTCCATTCCTTCGGTAGTCTGATGATGCAAGTACATTCTTCTGTTTTTGAAGGGGAGTTTGGTCTTAATGTCAGCTTTTTCAGCGTTTCAATATAAAAAATTGTGAATTCGTGTATGTATATTTCTACTTTTTTTGCAGTAGTGATTTGCAATGTAATATAGAATACATATACAAACAACGCAACATGAAACAATACAACCCGATGTAATGGAATACAATACAATACAATACAATACAAATACTGATATACAATGTTTTCTACATTCATAGCGGACAAAGATCCGAAGCGGATTCTTCACCCCCCTCCAATACCAAAACCACCACCCCCACTTCCACCACCGCCACCCCCACCCCCTATAGTGCACCAACCCCCTCCCCAACCGATAGTGCCAATCAAAACTGTATATACTGGTAAGTGAAATATTATATTATATTATATTATATTATATTATATTATATTATATTATATTATATTATATTATATTATATTATATTATATTATATTATATTTTGTATTGTATTATTCGTTCATTCCAATTTCCATCTGTTTTGAAACCACTTATCTTTATGAAAGCGTTTGGTTAAAATTGAGAATTCAGCAAAGGATTATTAGCATCATCATTTTGCTATGCAGTGAAAATATTAATTGATTTATTAAATGAAAATCTTTATTACCAATGAAGGACACCCAGCACCAAAAACAGAAACTAAAGTCATCAACAACAACAACGCTGTGGCAGAGGCTTTCTTAAATGTGCTCGCACTAAAGGGATTAATGGATCAAGGTAAATACCCCCTCTGTGCATCTCTCGATGACAAACTCTCTATCGACTCTCTCTCTCTCTCTCTCTTGACGCACACACTCTCTCTCTCTCTCGACACACGCTCTCTATCGACTCTCTCTCTCTCTCTTGACGCACAATGTAAACATCAAATCTGAATATTTATCATTTACATGTACCTGTTTTTGTAAAAGGGAGGGATTCATGTAATCTTGCTTCAGTTTAAGGATATATCTTCTATGGAAATTATGGGGAGTAAATTGGCAAAATTCTTATTGGTTTTCCCCGCTGCAGGAGCGCGCACACACACACACACATACGCGCGCGCGCTCTATTTCCTTCTTTTATTAGTGTGATGCTGTTAGACTGACACTACCTTCTTCTTCCTATCTGTTTAATAATTAATTTATTTACGTGTATTTATTCCTCTATTCATAAGGTTCCAAAGAAGAAACGAAACCGCACTATCACCCTCCGCATCCGCCACCACAACCACCACCACAACCGCCGCCACCACCGCCGCCAAAAACACACTACGTTCCTGTTCCACAACCACCGCAGGTCGTCCACGTTCCGGTTGAAAAACCAGTGTACATTCCCGTACAATACAGCCCGCCTCCAGCACAGAAACCACAGTATAACCCGTACAGAACGGTGTCAAACCACGGATACAACCATCAGCCTGCCATCAAGGCACCTGCGCATAATCCTCACTCTTATCCTCAACAGTATGCTCAACCTCATCATCAACCACATCCTCAAAAACATCATCAACCACATGCTCAACCACATCATCAACCACATGCTCAACCATATCATCAACCGCATGCTCAGCCCTACCCGAACACATACCCCCAAAAACCCTACCCCGGTTTAGTTGGAATAATGTCAGTGTCCAAAACTAGTGGCGGGAAGAGCGGGGGTCAGGTAGACAGTGGACAATCCGGTCACGGAGGTACAGGCCATTCCAGCCATAGTTAGACAACAGGTTCCAGGCACTCTACCTCAGCAGATAGCCATGGTTTACAAATGGCTACCGTTTGATCTGGACAAGCAACTGTAGGCAGTTCCGGCTTTGTACAGATGGCGATAACGGCGTCAAACACAAAGGGCACTGACCTCAAATCTGGAACCGCCAGTGGCAAAGGATATATTACTCCCTGGGTTAAGGGACAGAGAGCTGTTACTTAAGTCTTAGGGTGACATATACTGTATAAAGATTAATAGTAGTTTAAATAATTTTACGTTACATAAATTAAATTATTAAGATAGATAAAAGTGTCTTCTTCAAGGACTGGAAAACGTCTTCTTCAAGGACTGAAAATTTAGACCCCGAAGAAGAGACACAAGCCGAAAGCTCGGGTACATTTTATCTATTTTAGTTGATCTTAACAGATACGTTTTCAATGTCATGTATTTATATTTTTTATATCAGATCAACACGATTAATTTGCTAAATCGTCAAAGTGTCTAGCTTAATAACGCTCAGGGTATACGTGTCTCGTGAAGCACAATGTTTCTAGTTACATTTGTACGAGAAAGATAATTTTTATCCAAATACTAATAAAATTTGTTGTTTTGGCAAAAAAGTCAATATAATAAAATTATCAAAACTTGTTAAGGAATATTTTATTTCTTTTCTCTCTTCTTCTTTTTTTATTGTATTGATTCTTTCTTTCTTTTTTCTTTCAAGTCGATTGGATGAATATTAATAGAAATGCATCCATCCAATGATAACAGCTCTCCCTCCATGAAAAAGGTTTTCATTGCGTTTCAAATACAATACAATAACGACAAAAACCCAAATCCAAACCACACACCTTTCAAATGAATTTCTTAGGCGTAACCTTAAGGTCCAAATATAATCGGATCCGTGGTGATAGTGGCCTCGGTTGGCAAGCTTGAATCTATTGCTTGTCTACACCGCAGGGGATACAAAACTCATTCTCTTGTCATGACATAGTCAGAAACTCCCAAGAAAACCAAGGTAGAGTCATATATGTATCAGTGCGCGCGCGCACACACACACACACACACACGTGCACACATACTCACTTGGGGGTACTCACATCCAACCGTGATCGAGTCACATAAATTATCTCTACGGCGACATATGCAATATAAATAGAAATGCTAATGTTAAGTAAAAATAAACTAAGACAACTATGTCTAGAGCCTATGCCAAAAACAGAAATACTTGGTGAGGTACACAGAAAACTTTTTTTTTAATTTTGAGAAAAGACTAATGAGCATGCCAGGCTCCTCGCACTCTTGATGATATTTTTATCTTTATACGAGCACTGAGATGATTAGAATCTTAAACATCACTACAGGCACATCATCGTGGAAAGCAAAGCAATTTATAAAAATGATGCTGCAATAAAAGTTATTTACCGGTGATTATGATAATCATTGTAGGAGGAATGTAAATGGTGTAATCTGGTTAATTACGGAACTACACTCGCCCCCGTAGTGATCTAATCTTAAACGTAATCAACCAAGGTTATTGTATTTGGTGCAAAAACATCTTTAAATGATAATGAAAATGATCAAGTTATTTTTAGACGTGGTAATCAGGAGGCAAAATGAACCATTATGCATTCTCACGCTCTCTCTCTCTCTCTCTCTCTCTCTCTCTCAGTAAGTTGCTGTACAGCTACATGTAGGCCTACATGTATAACAGAAATATTCACTTGTAAAGAATAAGCCATGAAACTTTCACTACTTGAGTCGTTTACAGGCTGATTTCAAAGGCATAATCCCTAGACACACAAGATAACTGACTGAACATACACGTACCAGCGCTGTCATATATAAATTATTAAATATATAAGAAATGTCGAAGTTTAATATCGTTGGTTGTATCATTGCGATAGCTGTGACAGATGACTTCTGGCAGACTGAAAGAAAGATTTCTTTCTAAAAAAAAAAAACAGAGTGAAAGACAGGGTGACAGAAAGACAGGAAATTTTGGGCTTGTTTTAAGGTAGAAACACCACATTTGTAGAACAGAGCTTAACAATGTGGGGATTTCTACTAAACTGAATTCTTCCACAACAGGAAAAAGAGTTTAAAAGCTTCGAGATTGAATTCCCTTTAACATACCAATCCAAGGTAAGGAAAACATAACAAAGTGGCAGTTCAAAAAGTGACAGTTACCTGTAGGAGACAATTTTCACGTAAACAAATTAAATGAGCTTTCCAGATTAAGCGTAGGCGAAGATTTATTATAAGGCAAATTTTAACCACCTATCTGCACCCTCGAAATGTGACGTTTATAGCAGGAGGGACATTTCTAGCCACAAATACATCAGGTAGGTTGTTAATGACACTGAAGCATGTCGTGGTGGCGTTGGGATGAGTGAAAATTGAATTTTATCAGACACGTAATTAATATTTAAAGTTCATGTTTAAACGTACTCCCCCAATAGTTTAAGACTCTTGAGTACTTGGTACTTGTGTTTTTCAAATATCACGTTTAACCGAGACAAGTGGTCTACTTCATGTAGGTGTAAGAAGTTATTCAGTACAATGCAATACCCGTATATATTGAGTAACAGGTACATTAATTTACAGTGGAAATTTGAACTAGATTATTTCTACTTTTTTTTACTTGTACATGTACATGTAAGCCCCTATCCCGAGACATGAAATAACTTTTGAAAATAACAAAATTAAAACGTCTACTACATGCACTGTAGTTCATGTTTAAACGTTGGATTTTTATACAAAAAAAAAAATTATTCATTGACTGCGCAAAATCAAAATAATTATAAAATGGTTAATAAAGAATTATTTAATAAAGAATAAGGATGCTTACAAGCGTGCATTAGAATTAAACTTCTGCGTTTACTACTCGATTAAGTGGTGATCGATATATAAGCACTAGCAAATTGTTAAGAACACTTAAACCCTTCAACATTTTTTTCAATTCCTCGACAACATTCTATACATACCACATTTCTGTGGTCTCTTGTTTCTTACAGGTTTCATATACCATGAATCTGAATAAAAAACCAAAACTTTGCAGCAAGCTAGATACATTCCCGTTGTAAAATTAATATTCGAGTGTCCTAAAACTGCTGAGGACCTGAACTATTCGAATTCTGAGGAATATAATTATTCAGTATCACCTAGACACAAACAGGCCTTGTGTCCGTTGTGTGAGTACTATGTTTATGTACATGTGGGGCGCCATTTTAGGAGTTGAAACCAAAGAGTAGACAAAACATATCAGTAACGATTCGATGGCGTGATCGAGAGCAATCTGAAGAATCAGAAAAATGATTGCGGTTTGTTCCTATTACCACATGAATTTCAACGCGCGTGTCGTTGGCGTGCCCCAGGTTACGCTATCTCGACTCGACTGGATCCGTTTTGTCTAGCATGGGTGCCAAGGAGAATACCATATCAATCAAATCAACATTGCTGCACATGGGAAATACTTCAGCGGAAGTCACGATGATATCAGTAAACAGGATATATTTCTGGTGAACAAAATGTTTACGTTTTAAGCATTGCATAACCTAATTATGCAACACACTAAGAAAAGGTAAAGCCGCCAAGTTGTTTACAAACTTCTGTTAAGGTACGCTTAATCCATCTACTTAAACTTAAAGGCTAACAGAACCACAATATTGACTGTACTTTGCATTTTTCGGAAAATGATCCAGTTTTCGTCTTGTCTTGCTCAAATCGAGGCTGGATACTATAGAAACAGGATCTGGCTCTGGAACTTTGGGAGATGTAGAAAATTCAATGACAACCAGTTTCAAATTGGTACCATGAAAAATCATGCAGAATGCTGGGAATAACGAATAAAGTATAAAAATGAATAAACAAGCGGCTGCAACAGCCAAAATATAATTGATGATGCCGGTAAAGAGGCGTATGTACCATGTGTCCAGTATAAATAATTTGTTTACGTGCTGAGAGGCACCAGACACCTTGACGATATAAATTATACGCTAACCAAGTGCCGGTGTACTGACTTACTGTGAATGTCATCTTGTAATTTCGGTTCGTTTCCTTTTTTTATGCTCTCTCTCTCTCTCTCTCTCTCTCTCTCTCTCTCTCGTTTACCTAACTTAGGTTTGCATGGGAACATTTTTTCATTCGCACAATAGCAGTGAAAAATTTTATCAGGTGATGTTTGTTTTTCTGTCGACCTCCCCTTCCCAATTTTTTTACATGTTGCAGTAAACATTTTACATTTTACACCCTAGTGCAAAAGACCTGTATAACCGTTGCACCTGTTTTCCTTTAATTCATGATCTATTCAGTTTGCATGAATGTATTATTTCGTTAAAGAAATCTGCCAAAAATCGTAAGCAGGAAACACACAGAAATCAACCTATTTATAGCCTTCACTAATTAATTCGCATGTTTCATCAGCCTGTCAGCGGGAGCGTGATGCCCGCGACGTCACAGTTCTAAATATACTCTCACCTTATCCTCCGAAAACGAGTATAAAGGTGCTTAAAGCGCTGTGGCATTTTGACATTGAGAATTCTATTAGAGATAGCCTGCTTTGCGAGACACTTGAAACATCGCTCACGTTTCCGTGCGGTTGGAACGAGCAAATAATTCGCTTAAATTTCTTTCCCATTCCAGACATTTTCAGCAATCCTAACATTCATCACGGGCGAAGAGGAAGTGGATTTGTGCACGTGCGCGAGAGTATTTATGTACGCTTTCTGAGCCGTTTCCCGTCAGAGAGGTGATTTGGCGGACACTCGCGCACTTCTTCAAAGGGAGCATTCATCAAATATCATCTTGAGTAATTCTCCTTACAGAGTGGGTAATTTTGATCAAGCACGCACAAAATTCATCAGTGCAGTAAGGCCAACTTAAAAATATCAACCAGATAAAAATAGGGCTGACGCTAACGGAGTGCCTGCTAACTCACGTGGTCAAGGGTTCGTTTTAAAATAAGCATATAAGCCAAGTTACGGCATCAATCATAGACAGACTTCTACCCATTCGAAAGCAAGAACCGTCCAGATTTTCCCGGCACCGAAGAACTTCGGAAAAAGCGACAGGTCCCGTAACTTTTACATTGGCACAAAATGAAGATAAGAGTTGCTTCCCTTGCGTTTGTGGCCGTTTGCTGCTTCATTCTTAATGTTGATGCTTTCTGCAATAGGTCACGACCGAAGATCGACTTGACACGTAAGTATAGTTTGTTACCCTTTTTTTCTGTCGTTTCTTTACACTTATGCCTTTTTCTAATACTTGCTATAGTTTGCATTACAGGTTTGCTGCGAACGCAAAAAAAAAAAAAAAAAAAAAAAAAAAAAAAAAAAAAAAAAAATGCCGACATCTTTTCGTGAAGTATATTGTTTAACAGTATGCATCAACTATAATTTAGATCTGCGATTGTAGGTTAAAATGTAAAAAAAGGATATGATATTTGAATGTCTGCACGCAAAATCAAGATTGTCATAAAACTGAAACTGCGAAGTTAATATGGTTAAGATGGTGTTAGGCGTCTATGTACTGTCCATAGAGAATTAAGAGGGAAAAATCACTCTATGAGGCGTCATTTCAGCCTACTCTAAATAACCACCACTTCAGTGATACTATTTTAAGACTGTAATACCTTTGAAATATATAAACAGATTTAGGAGTACAGGAGCACACAAGTGCGCTTTTTATTGGCCGCATTGGATCTGAAATAACATCACTGCACCACAAAAAACTCTAATGGTTGTGTTTTAACCCTACCGCAGATTTTCAGTATTCCATATGGGAAACATAAATATTTAAAGATTGACATAAAATCCTTACCAATACTTCCTTTCAACACAACATGTTACTTTGTGGAATGCATTAAACCGACAGTTTTACCGATAGATCTCCACCAGTTAATGGGTGCAGTTCTTGTTTCAATTTAGGAAACGTTTCCATGCCGTAATCTTAAAAGTGTATATTGCTTTTTATAACCCTTCTAACGTTACTTAAACACGGCATTTCGACTGCAAAAATGCATTAATCCGATATTTGGATTTCGGTGCGTTGACTCACTGATTCAGGATTTCCTTTTTAATATTTAAAACTAACAGACCATTCCACATTGTGTTAATAAGAACCGGAAAGTATCACTTTACTGTAGGGATAGAAATATCTAACCTCGAGACTTAGCGAGATTTCATGGGTTTTGAAGGACATTGGGGTCAGAAGTAATGGCAGACTAACGGGTTCGTTACGGCAACAAGTATAATCTGATAGAGTTTATTCGTTGGTATTTTCTGGTTGTTTTGCTTAAATTATGTATAATTACTGTCTACTTTATCGCAAAACAATGCGAATGCTCCATGCTTTGCGCGTCATTTTTGTATTGGTTGCTAAGAAAACTTTCCCGGAGCTTTCACCCCAAGTTTCATCTTTATCACTAAAAATATAATCCCACTTTACACGGATTTCCACATGTTTTATTATTTCACATGACGTCACAAATACCGAACACCTCGTTCTAAGATGATACCCATTATCATGTACAAGTTTACAACAATATCAGCGAAAACCTACAGATTTACAAAGTTCTGTTTTCTTACAGCTTATGGTGCATTTCCCTACTGCGAGTACAAAGGGATCGGACTCCGTCCCGGGTCTGTTATATATACCAAAGACTGCATGCGCTGTGAGTGCTTCAGGACCGGGCTATCCTGTTGCGGGTAGGTTGACTATACACATATGTAATGATTTGCATTCTAATTTTTAAAGAGAAAAAAAATTAAATGTGAAAGTGGTTAACGGGGATTAATTAATTGTGGGGACTGACGGAATTCTAAAAAAAGGAGATAAACGAAAGTGGCATTTTTGTTTTAAGATAAAAAAGTTTTGAGATTGATACATGTATCTTGTCTTTATTAGTGAAAGGGTACCGTGTGTATGTTTACACCTTACATCACGCTTTGTTCGTACTAAATATGACACAGAGGAGAGGTGGTGGTCGGATTTGGACGAAATTGATCAGACAATTTGCTAAATACTCAGTCTAAAACTGTATAAAAAGTTTTTTCTGATATTCTGTTCTTTTTTTATTCATATTTTGACGGGGTAGGGTTATGACGCAATCATGCACCTAGATTGCATTCAAAAGCAAAAAAAAAAGTTTAGAGAACTTACAAAACACTTTGTTCAAATGAAAATGAGTTATGGAAAAGTGCCGCCCTCTATCGGACCCATAAATCATCATATGTCGGTGGTGCTGTGCTCATAGCTCCCGCTGTGGTGAATGCGGAAATAATGCATAAAAATGTTGTTTTGTATACTTGGAGTATTTTGTGGTTATTTCGAGTAATAAATTCATCAAGAGATGAACCGTGGTAACCAAACGACAATTTAATTTTCATTCGAATGATAAATGACCCTAGCTTATCGCCTACTAAGATGGGCTGTCGTATCTTTATTATCCTAATTATCATTTTGTTTATTGGTTGTGAAAAAATGAAAGATACCCTTCACATTTATATTTCACTGATATACATTTCCTTATCATTCCATCCTTGGGTTTCTTTTCGTCCTTCTCTCTCTCTCTCTCTCTCTCTCTCTCAAATGTCACATGAATGGATCTAACCCTGTCTGCAGTGTCACTTCTGCTGAAATCATGTGTGGTTTGCCTTAAATATAAACAACCTTCATTTGTGGTCGATTTTTCTTATCAAAAAGCTTTTCCATCTTTGCAGGCAGGGTTTGAAGGCCGGTGTGATCGCTGGACCGCCTGGGCTCAAAGCGGTCAGCGTGAATTGCAAGATCCAGTGGGTACCTGATGAGGTCGGTACTGCGGGTCTGTCGGAGAAAGAACCAAGCAGTGAAATCCCCTCCGTGTTGGTGGGGTAATCAGCAACAGCAGCAGCGGCAGCAACAGCGGCGGTAGCAGCTCTTGACTTGATTTCCGCTTTTATTCTGTGAATGAATCTATTATATATCACTGTGTCGTCGTCCAGGTCCAATGTCACGGTTATAAACTAGTGAACATTTTTGTTCGAAAATGGGGATTCTTGGTCTGTATTTCCACAAATGAATAAAATACCGGTGTTATTACGGCCGGCACACGCTATGAGTTACGAGCTGAGCGAATGTTCTCGTGAGCTTAGCAATTCGACTGGTTGTTATCGTTTTTTCCTCGGGGAATGTCGAGCGTGTTTTGTATCTCAAGTCAGCGCACACTTTCAATGATGTTTCAAATTTGATTTGAGTTAGATGACTGAGCTTGGATCTCGTAGTGTGCGCCGGACGTTAATTCGTGGGCTCTTTCAGTACGTGTTTGATGGTTGTCAACTAATTATAGCGACAGATGGAGTTATCAAACATGTTTTTCCTGGCATTAAGTGAAAAATACTCGTTCCAGGGGTTACAAACTCTGCATTTCTCTACGTGCCTAGATTTAGTGCACAGTGTATATTGACTTTCATAGTTATTTAAAATAACTGCTGAATTGCTATTATCTACCGGTACTATTATTAATTAATTCATTTATTTATTTCGAAAAAAGTCTTGCAAGCATATAATGTGGGTATATATTTAGTGTTGGTGGCCTTTAAGTTCCCACAGAAAACCGACGTAAAAATCGGTGTTATAATGTGTGACAAGATGATGACTTGATAAAAAACTGTACATTTAATATTATGATGTTTAGCATCCGCAGGATCCATATTGTTAAAGACAGAGGAGATCGAAGCACTTAGTGTTCCACTGTCCGTCTCATTCACGTGTGCATTCATATTTTCATATACTTAAACCGGATACCTGGGTAGGCTTTGGTCAACATTCATTATGGTGATATGTGTGCCTATAGCATTCTAGATGGTATCCACCTTTACTAATTATATGACAATATTTCAAAATGGTATTAAATACAGTTCTTGATGTACGTGCATCATGTATTTCAATCTAGGTTTGCAATTGCGTCACGCAAAAAATTCTTTTGTTGCCCCTGTCATGATTTTTGAAAAGGGTGGTGATGAATCTTGTTTTTTTTTTGTGTTGTAAATATGAGTGGAACAGAGAAGTGCGTTATAGAATGATAAACATATCATTTGTAATAAAGGCTTTCGTATTATGATGTGGTCTGTTTTTGATACACTTGACGGCAACCCTGCCCGTTTTGAATAAGGATAACGGGGCATATGTATTTCTATGGAAAATTAAATGGAAAGTAACCAACAAGCCCTATGCAACGTGCCATGTGCCCCCCCCCCCCCCCCACGTGAACAATGTCACACTGCAATAACGTTACTCGGATGCTGTAACATTGTTATAACGACGTGGAGACGCCATTGCACCACGTGATGTGTTCTTTTTTTTAAATCTCAAATTAGTTGGTCCAAAAACTGGTCAAAGTTCATTAAATGCACACAAATACCCCAAAAAGAATTTTGTGTCATATATTTTCTTATGTTGCCATCTTTCAATGCAAAAATCGCGATAAACAATAACAATTCTTTGATATACCAAAAAGATGAATTAAACCAGATGGACAAAATTGCCCTATGCACTAAAAGTGGCTAGATTACTGCCGCCACGTTGGTTGGCGGAAATTACACTTTGAACGCATTTTGAGCTATTTGATCTAAGGTGATTAAGATGAAAATAAGCGTAATTGACCACATTAACTAAGAAATAATGAGTGCAGCAGTAAACGAGGCTTATAAATGAGGCTTGACTATGGTGAAGTTTTTAACGATATGTGAAATACACAAACCCAGGGACCTCTTTCACGAAAGAACTTAGTTACCAAAATTGGTCTAAATATCTAGACCGACATTTTAGCCTACAGTGGTTAGTGAAAAGTCAGTGGTAATACAATCTAGTGAAATATTGCGCCTGTTTTAATACGAAAAGACAAATACGTACTTTATTTAACTACACTACCTTGGTTTTATCTTGAACTACAGACTACGCTTTTATAGTGTACCAGGTTCTTTTACCAATATTGCTGCTTAATTTTTATAACAAAACCAGTCCCTGATCAAATGGGAGTAATGGAGTCATTTACATATAATGCGTCATTAGTAAAACGCTTCTTGTACCCATTTCCGCCAAGTCGTTATCATATGAAATCGAAACAACTATTTACAACGAGCAAATTGTCGATCCGAGCTAAAACAATTCCCACGAAATCCCTCATTATTTTAGCCTAGGACCCATAATCATTTTCGCTTATTTCAATAACTGGTATCAAAGCGAACAAACTAAATTGCTCAACAATGTGAAAATCTACGTTCGCCAGGTCTTTTTTTCTCCTATTGGATTTTAAGGCGTGATCAGATCAGTTCTAACTTAAAGCAAAAGGCTTTAACCGAAGTTGCCAGGGATGCGAATTGTTAGTACGGATTTGAACGAGTCTTCACATGTTGAAATTGTCCAGTTAAGCTTGAGGTCCGTTCATGTGCCTAATCTAAGCTGTCTCCAAAAGATAAAAAAAAAGATGGTCAAAGGTTTTCCTAGTCGTGACGTGACGTCATTTGTGGAGGATGCCTCGACACAATTTTCTTTCAAAGTGTAGCTTTCCCGGAAAAGCGCCGAGTTATAGAACAATCTCCCCTACACAAATAAAATAAAATAAAATAAAATAAATAAATAAATAGATATATTTAGGTAGATGAATAGATAGATAAAATGATATATAAATTAAAAAAGAAATAAAATCAACAATTGAAAATTTTCCGTGGGTTCTTTCTAGGTGCTTTTTCAGTATTGATTCCACAAAATGCATAAAACCGATTGATTTATTGGGAGAGGGGGTGTCAGCCTTACTCCACGGAATTGTTGGCCAATTTCGGACAGTGCCATTCATTCAGTTTGACGCATGGATCCTGGTAAACATTTAATAAACTTTCAATTATAGTCAAATTGCCTGGATGCAAACGTTATCTTTTAATTTCCTTTCTCCTTAAATGAGAAATATTAAAAGGTACAAGTTCCTCATCAAATTGATATCGCTTGACTGCACCCTTAGTTTCAATATGACAAAAACCATTTCTGTCAAGGCCTTATATCAAAATAGGGCTAATCGGATGAATTCTGATTCTCCTCTTCTCAGGTACTGTTCTCGATCAGAGGAAAATGGGTTTCTGATTTTCGGGAGGACTATAATGTGTCCTGTACCTTGGTTTATTTGGCAAAGACAATATAACCACCACCATCAACAACAGAACCTTTTTTACGCAACCCCTCTCGTCCCTTCTATGGATGAAAAATGGTAGACAAAATGTTGTTCATTGGAAGCCAGTAAGCGACATTTGTGCCCTTTCCCATGGATAACGAGGTGAATTAGAGCTTACCACCACCATCGCCGCCACCGCAAATCCTCTGCCAGACCTAATCACAAATAGATATTTTATCTTCTGTTTGTTCGCCACAGTGGAGAGGTCAAAATTGTGCATTTATACACGCTGACCCACAGGGTGCTTACCTTCCCAATTACCAAAGTCGTGACTATAAAAACTCTGACCCGAGAATTTTATCTGCACAGAGCGTCCGTGTTCTTGGTCTCCAAACAAGTGAGTCTTCAGCTCTCATTCGCATAGTGAACGTGTTGAAGTTTTTTTAGGAAGCACTTGTGAGTCTTCAAGGTTTTCAAATCGAATTCCAAAAATATAATTTTCAACATTTGTTCATCTATTTTGTGCGCAATCGGATTTCGGTCAAAAATGAATGTGTGGCTTTTTTCGCTCCTGTTTGCTTGTTTCTACATTAGAGGGTTTGAGAGTTTCTGTTATACCAGTATGCCCGTCTGGAAAATGTCAGGTAAGTCTATGTAGTCGATATCCATTTAAATAGAGACTTTGTTTCATGCATATCTATTTTAATTATTTATTTTTTAGTATTATCATCTTTTTTTTGTGAGGGGAGGGGGAGGGGAAGACGAATTTTATACAAAATTACATGTATGTACATCTACATATTAAAGTTATTTTCTTGCAGGGGTATTTCAGTGTATTAAATGTAACTCTTTTCCAATGGAGCGTTCTATCTAAGCGTTCTTCTTTGAGAGACTGGCAGCTCATCAGTCCAGTTATAGTGCCGTCTAAAAGGAACGCCAAAATGGAGCTTCCGCGCCAGACACTGCCAATTTTGCTCGGTGTGTCGAATTTCAACTAAACTCGTTTTAAAAAGAATATGATCTAAGCAGAATTTCGTGAAGTCCCCTAGTAGGACGTCATATCAATGAACACTAAAAACGGAACGCTAAAAAATACGTTAGATGTAAAAAATGAACCTGTACTTTTAAAGAATACATGTACAGTCATCTTTTTCTTCTTTAGCGAAAGGTCACTATCATGCACACAATGAGCATTGTACATTTTTATAACAAAAAATATTTTCTGGACATTTCAACCCTTTATCATGAAGGTACACTATTAATGAACATCAGCACCAGTGGTAAGATCAATGAATCTGTGTTTGATGTTCTAAGGTTCTAGTTTCTTTCATCACTCTTGCCATGGAGATACAGATTGGCAAATATCACGCTGGACTTTAAATATCATGAATTCACAAATACAAAATAGGTGCAAGATCGCAATTTTCTCAACGGTTTCGGACAAAGGATTATGAAGGGAAGACAACTGAAATTTCCCGGAAAATCCATCCATTGCTTCCATCGAGTCTGACACACATTGCATGCTTTTTTGTCTCTAAATTTCAGACTTTGGGACCGGCATTACTTACTGCAAGCATAAAGACCTGCTGCTGCGTCCCGGCAGCGTGCTTAAAACAGCGGACTGCATGCGCTGTACATGCACAGAGAATGGAATGAGTTGTTGTGGGTAAGTGAGATTTGATGCGCATGTGCAAAAACAGCTGAATCTAACTAAACCAATTTGGTCTAATCGACGTTGTTAGGCGTCTAATTTACAAGCACAACAGTATATTACTTGTTAATTTGTGAGTAATGCAGGCATCTATTTACTAAATATTACTGACAGCAGGTTTTATTATCTGGTCTGATAGCCATTTTCAAGAGTGTTATAACATTAAACAGCATTCCGGAGCTTATATTTGAGATCCCCTTTCTGTTTACTTACATCTCTCGCCCTCCCTTAAGTGAAGCTCGTATAGCTCGTACGTAGTGTTTAACACAGTGAAATTTAATTGGTGATAACATATTATACATGCAGTAGGGCCTACATGGGCACCTACCCAGCAAATACATCTGACGTTTTATAACGTTACCATATAACCTGGTCATTGGTAAAATTAACGTTATAGTAACGTTATAATAACGTTGTGTGTTTGTGTATGTATGGTCCAAATGCTATCCAGATACATGCTGTGCATGTAACATGTTAGACATACAAAAGCGTTAGATTTATCCTTACAAGCATGAAAACATGTATACACAAACATGATAAAATATTGATCATTTCTATGATATCATTTCATTATTATTATTATTATTATTATTATTGCAGCGAAGGACTAAAGGCAGGGACCTTTGGGCTGCCGCCGAAGTGCAAGATGGTAGAAGACAACTGTAAGGCTTATGCAGTTCTAAAAGAGAACGAGAGGATGGATTGTTTTACCAAGAAACCGGTGGAATTTGGAAACTAAATACAGTTAAAAAACAAATAAAACATTTATTGACAAGACATTGGGCTTTTATCTATTTACCAATGTTTTTTCTCAATATTTGTGAAAAACGTTGCATTTAGACAGTGAATTGAATTACTTCTTAAAACAAATTCTTCTGAAGGAGCAAAGTGTATGGCAAACGTTTAAATTGTTGTCAGAATTTATTTCTTTAATTTTTGGTGTTTTTCTAAGACCTATTGGAGCTGAGTATCACAGAACCGCTCTCTCAGGCTGCAAGGCTTGCATATTGATTATATCTGTCTGTCTTACATTATGAACATGTGACCACATGCGTAGGAAAGTAAAAAACACGTTTTTCCAGAACGAAATTGAAAATTAATAAAACAATGGCTTTAAGGCAAGAAGTACAGTGTATGGCAAACAGATAAAATACATCTAATTAATTACAGATAAAAATGTTACAGCGTTGACCCGAAATTGAGGAAACCAATTTCTCAGTGGCGAATAGAATGTATATTTTCAAGCGTGTCACGAAAATGCGTCTCAAATCTGAAACTTAATCTAATTTAAGGACATGTCTTGTCATATGAGCTTTTTTGTTTCTTTTTTATTAAGTGACATGAAAGGTCTATCGACTTAAACGTGCTCTCTTTTAAAGCAATTCAGGCCAACGTTCAGGTTAACGGAAACTGGTAAATTCGCCCCAATATATTTTCAAAAACAAGTCATATTCTTCTTACAAGTGTGTTTGCTTGGACAGTGCCGTCGCGGTAAAACAATGGGGATTTATTGATCTGAAAAATATAGGCAGTGCCATTTGCTAATATCATAAAAAGCATGCATGATCCGAGCGTGTTCTAACAATATTAGCATAGCTAATGCATCGCGGTCAACTTCCACTGTGCCGGAACAACGATGTTCTTGCGTCTGGCCTATTATTTTCTTTTGAGATGAAAGCGGCAGTTCTCAGAGATCTAGTTCCGCCTGTTTTTCTGGTCGTGTAAAACAAGTTTTTGCTTCAAAGTGAAGGAAAATGGTTTGTGTATTGACTCTAACGTACTTAGCAAGCGAGTTCACAAAATGATAAATTACATCGATTTCAGGAAGTTGCAATAACGTCCATAATTATCCAGTTAGATGTTTTGTCAAAGTCTAAAATTGCAAGTCACGCTTACGTCAGCACGTGTTGTTTCTCAAAATGGACGTTATGACTAATTTTCAAAAACTGAAACAATGTCGAAATCTGCAAGTCATCTTGTCCAGATTATCAACAGTTTTTGTTAAGTTGCAAGTATTTGGGAATATACTTATATCTAATGGCTCGAGTCAAGTGCAAGAGCACAGAAGTAATGATTATCATTTCTGGTGCGTCACCAATTAGCAGCATATGATTGTCAACAGGCAAGTCTGCATGGTAATTACGGAAGAGAACATCTTGACCCCCCCCCCCCCCTCAAATAAAATGTACGAACAAAAGAAAAGAAAATAGGTAAAGTTAAAAGACAATTAAGAAAGAGAAGAAAACGTATAAATATGTAAATATTTACCATGTATGTGAATTTATATGGTTTTCAAGCTCGATTACTACAATATATTATGTGTATGAACTTTCAACCTTAATCATTGGACATCGGAATCTTTGTTTTTTTACTGAATTTTCATTGACTTCTTGGTGGTATTCTTAATGCTCATGTACACGACCATGCTCTTCAGCTTAGGAGAGCTAGCTGAAAAACAAAAACAAAAACAAAAACAATATCTCAATTTGTGTTCAGGTGCCACATATTTTTCCAGGATTCATAACGACATAGAATCGTCTGGGATATTGATGTAGAAAGTTAATGATAAATTACTTAATAAATATTTTATTATATCTCACACGGATTCAACCTGTCACAAAAATCATTCAGAATTACAACGAAAGAAATGAATCGGATAATATCTTGTATTACACTGTAACAAAACTTCAGACGTCATTCGCAAATGGCATTAAATGCCTTAATAACGAACAAAATGATTCTTTACACTTCCTCGTCTGTAACCGGTTCTTTGTTAACCAGGTTATGTAAGGTAAATATTTATAGATTACGACTTAAACGTAACTCAATAAAGTCAACAAAGTTATACCAGTATTATTACAAGTCAACACCTAAGTAAACACATCCGAAAGAAATGTTTGAATGACTCGATACTCTAGATCTGGTGTCGGTGGAGGATTCAGGAATGGGCATATCGGGTTTCGGAGGTACCTCTTCCCCCATTCAAACCCACAATAAAATAAAATAGAATAAATCATAGTAACCCAAATAAAACAGAAATGAATAAATAAATAATATAAATAAAACAATCATAATAAAACGGATTAATAATAATCGAAACGTGACAAAAGCAAGCATTTCTGCCATTCCGATCCCCACCTAATTACGGTAAAAATTGGTCTACCTTCTCATATTTTCATCACTTAATCGGCAGTTTTAAAACTTCTTGACCACCCCAACCCCTTTCAAAACAAAATCCTGGATCCACCAGAGAATATTATACAGTAAACCTCTTCAGAATGTGACAAACTCAACGTGTGTGAACTTGGATGTTAAAGCTAATTAATTGTCATAGAATAACCGGGTCTAACCATTAAAATACGACTTCATTTTAAAGTACGTACATAGATGCAGAAATGATACAGAAGCAAACAATATAAATTATAGCAAATGAAGTTTTTGAAAGAAACTCTAACGTAAGATATATGCTCTTTTTGCAGTGATGCTGATCCGGATCCAAATAATTTTTTAAACTTATAGTAATAATCAAAGAACATTATTGTTGTTCCTTGTCATTTGGAAGTGTTCGATGACTGGTAAAAATGATGCCGCTACATGGGTCATACACATTTTAATACAATTAAGTCATCAGGTAAAATACTGTGTTTTATACACACAATCTGAGCTCCTCCTCTAACAAAGTTAAGTGATAACGATTTTCCAATTAACTAAATCGGGAATTGTTTAACGTCTCCAAAGCATAAATGATGCTTGCCATTCGTTAAAGCGTATCACGATTGACCGTCGCGCATTGATCGATAAGTAGGATATAAAGTAGGCCACTTTGGGTGTTCTGCACCAGTCAGCGATACGAGCACCTGTGGGTTCAAAACACATGAAAAATAATGCCTCGAAAGCGAAGCGGCTCAATCACGACCATAAGAGTCGAGGAATTTCTCAGTCACGGGAAACCAGAGGTTGGGTACGGCAACGGCAATGTGGTACATGCCACGGAGGTGACCCAGTCGCAGTCGGAAATTTATCAACTCTTCAAACCATTCCTTGCCTTAATGTCGGTTTTGGGACTGTACCACGAGCGCCGAAGTGGTGCCAAAGTTCACGATGCTTTTTTGTCTGATAAAAAGAACAGCACGGCAAAATTGAACTGGTGGAAAGTGTACGGGGTGGTGGCAGTTGTGGTTCTGTGGCTGAATGCTGTGCGTGGATTCACTGCATTTGACGGCAATGAGTCGCTTTCAAGTCCGTTTGTATTCTTCAAAGTTTTGTACGTGGCGTACTACATATACTGTGCCTTACTTTCCACGCTCTGCTTCCACATGTGCAACCAGGAAGATGGCTTAGGAACCTTCTGGCAAGAGGTGGCACAATTAGAACACGAAATCCCGACGATCGTAAAAGCAAACGGCCTGCGTCGCGTGATCAGCGTATCCGCCGCTTTCGCCATCATCTTCGTTCTCTTCAACTTCGTGTACATGGTGTCCACGACCGTCATAGGCGCCCAATTCCCGTTCTTTTTCACTCCATTCGACCGCTTTGTGAACATGACGGTCATGACCACTGAAAGCGGCCTCGTACTGGGATTCACCTGTCTCGTCGGACTCATCATGTCCGGGGCCGCTTACGCCTCGGTGGCTCTTTTCGTCTGTGTCTGCTACGTCCACTACTGTTCTTTTCGAGAGTTCAACGCCGAATTCAAAGAGGCGGTGAAACACTCCATAAAATCCGAGAGGTTAATTGACCTAGAAACGTACCGCCGGAAGCATCAGAAAATTTGCCGGTTGATGGAGATTTCCGACGATCTCTTCTCTGCGTTTGTCGCCTTCACGTTAGTATTCAGTACGGGACTTCTCTGCCTCCTTATATATATCTTGATATATCACTTTTCCGCCGTGACAAGCAGTGTCATCAACATCATCGCCTTCACCATCTGGATATCCCAGTTTATATTGCAGTTGACGCTTATTTCTATGGGGGCGTTTGTCAATCACCAGGTGAGTTGGGAATGGGCCTACTGTAGCTACTTTTCAAAATGACTTAAGATCCTAAAATGGTTTTAACTTATCAAACTTTAGTAGGTAGACACAATATAAATTCAGTAGATGTGCAGTTAAATGAAACATTGCGCCTGTTTTATTACAAGGAAGACATGGTTTATGTGTCAGACCAAGGTTTACTTAGTCCATATATTTATAAATATAACACATACTGTACCTAGAGATGTTTTGTGACCGTGGCGTTAAACGTTTTATTCGGTTTTAGGGGTGTTTTTCGGTGGAATTCGAGCACTTTTCTCTCAGTATGTATGTCAAATAATAAACTTCCACCCTCTTGCGATATATGCCTTGAACACATCTCGCTGAAGCTTGAGGTGTTCTGGCAAGCTATGTATATTGCTCAGGCGACAGTGTATTACCTCACACAAAATACCTTTCTAACAAAATTGGCCAGGCTAAATTATTATGCAAGATTATTATGTAAATTGTTCAAAATTCTGGAAAAATAGCAGTCTTTTATCATCAAGTACATGTATGCGTAGAGCAATCAAAATGTGTAGAATAATGAGACAAAGTTACACATATATTCATGGACAAATTAGATATCAATAAGGGATGTTATTGTTTTCGTTCTCATGTGTCCAACATAACATCTGGGCGATACGTCCATTTTCACTGTCACACACGAGACAACGCTGTTTTGGTGTCCTGTTATTTCAGTATTGACTTCTCAAAGTTACACTTACTACACTGTTTATATGCGTGTGAGTCCTTAAAGCCTGAAGTGTACCTTAAGTCATACGCTTTTGTTCCATAATGCTAAATAATACATAAAACAAACACTGGACCACAGCGAGCCCCTAGAGTAGGAATGCCAATGCAGATTGTTCCTTTTCATTATTCGGATGGGTTTTGTACAAAAGTTAATTCTCTATCCGATAACAAATGTATCATATTTCCCGAATTACGTCGAAAGTACTAGTGACCACAGCTTGAAGCTAGTCAGTTATGGCTTATTGGTCATATGTCATTTCAATAGTAAAGGAATAATATATCTTTTTTCACGAACAGACTGTGTTAACAGAGTCAGTAAACGAAAATTGAGGCAATCACCAGCTTTGACTTTACAAAAGGCAAAGTTAGCCATTGTTTACCTCAGCATGGGCTGTACATGTGTATGTATGAGAAAGAAATCAATTTATCAATAGATCAACGTAATTTTAAAAAGAAAAAAGCCTACTCCTCCTCGCTCGAAAAAAAAAGGAAAGAAAAATGCTGCATGCTGTACGTTAAGCACCAGTTCAGCAAAGGACGATGGGGGGGGGGGGGGGGGGGGGGGCGGTGGGTGAATTTATTTATTTCATATTCTTCCTGAAATAAAAAGAATACTGCAACATCAACATCGGAAACGCCGATGCTATGAAAAAAATGGAGAAATTTATAAACAGATACCAGAATAAGTGTAAAAGCATTTGTGGCATTTTTTTTAGCAAATCGGAATAAAATAATTTTAGGGGAAATTTTTATAAATATATATTTTCTTCTATTTCCAGGCTCACTCCCCACTCTCAGAGCTTCATGACATTCAACTGGACCCCTTCAAGATCGATCAACTAATTCCAGTGAGTGATTTATACGTGTACCCCGGTACACCATCGTGTGGATAACATTTACATACTGTTCACTTTCAAAAATGCCACTGAAATAATTACCTTGTGTAAATATACTCCAGTGTAACGTGACAGAGAATGCCCATGATAGAGAGTCCGCTTTCCATTCATTTGTACAGGGATCCCTCGCCCTAGATTTTGACCCACTAACCCTAACCCTAAGCAATATAACTAAATAGAGGATGGACTTTCTGTTACACAGGCCCTCAGTTTTGTTACGCCCGAATGCTTTCCGAGCAGAAGTGGCATTCTTATCGTCTAAATCTAAGAAAATTATTTTATTCTTTCACAAGCAATGTACTTATGTTGTACACTGTATAACGATGTCACAAAAATATGTTATAATGCAAATATTCAGAAAGCGATTATTGGCATGTTGTTTCCAAATTTGTTCGACGCTTATGAATAATGAATGCATACACTTAAAATATTAAACCAATATTCTGTGATTTAGTTTCAGATGTTCTTGAACAAGTTGAGTGTCAATCCAATAGGGTTTAGTGCACTTGGCCTCTTTACTATAGACAAACCAACCATTTTGACGGTGAGTGTGTTCTGAAAATGGATGATTTTGCAAGTTTGTTAGAAATCCACGGACATTGCAATTAGAATCAATTTCCAAAACCTGAGAAGCAAGCCACACTAAATTTGTAGACTGTAAATACATAACTCCTCACGCAATTCTATAATTTTCTTAAATGTTTATATAACAGATTGATTTTGAACGAAATGGCCATTTGAATGAAATAGTTACTAGGTTTTATCCTAAACGAAGTTTCAGTTAAGATCTTTAACCAGGTTTTCTCGCGTTACACACGCACGCGCGCGTGCACACACATACACACACACACACACACACGCACGCGTACAAGTAAACATTAAGTAGCCATACCTGTACACCACTAGATTCTATTAAGTGACATAATCCTTTATAATCCTTTTATTTCTAATGTGATGGAACTCAATATTTTATCTAACAAACACAGCTGGTGTTACCGAATCACTTTCCTTTCACGTATAGTCCAAACTTGAAGTAACACACGTAATTGGTGTTTTTCCCTAATGTAGTTCCAATTAACTTTATTGATCCGGGGGCATTACTGTATTCAGTCCACTTAAAGCATTAAGGATAATCTATAAAACGACAAGGATACTTCTACAACTATAGTCACAACACTAAATCACTGCCAAAGTGCTTAGTAAGGTAACTAATGTAATTGGTATTTTTTAAGCTAAAATGTATCATCAATTAATCAGGAAAATGGTGTAAACGTACCTTGTAAGCATTAATAGGTGTAAATACATGTAAATTGATGTGTGTGTGTGTGTGTGTGTGTGCGTGCGCGTGTGTGTTTGTGTGTGTGTGGCCCCCATTGACCATTTAAGCCCTATAGCGACTGGGTTTACATAACACCAAGTTCTATTTGATATTGACAAAATTTGACTAAGCATATCCCGTAAACGGTTTATTTGTTTCTAGAACGTTTATGCAAGTAGTTTTATTGAGCTGTAAAACATTACCAATAATAACTACTTCAGTCCCTTTCATGCATTATTTAGAATGAAAACAGAATATAATAGTGCAGCAGTGGTGACTACGGGTTCGCTAATCGTTAGATGTCCTGTGGGTACGGGGCAAGGTCTGGTATGAATAAATCGGTAGTTGATCCGTGTAAATAAAAAAAAATTATAATCAAAAGACAATCAAAGAAATAAACGAACAATATGCCTCAAGGTCCGCTAGGAAGGGGAGTTCTCTCAGAAATGCCAAATTAAGGTAAAAAAAAAACATTAAGAAGAATAAAAAAATAAGTGAACAAGGACATTCAGAAGAATAATCAGAAATTCATAGAAATAGATTATATATTTTATAAAACATTGTTTAACGGAGGTATGTATGTTGTTTTCGTTTCAGATAATTGGTATGGTTTTAACTTACTTCTTCCTCATGATTCAATTTCAACCATCAATAGGATCGTCATCTGATTCAACAGGATTGTCGTCTGCCACGAATACGTCGTCTGCGGCAAACGCCACTGTCACGTGATCTGAGATGAAATCACAAAGGGGTGCGCGTGATAAATGGACATTATACATATTATAAGTAGCTGGTACATGTAAAACGTCTCCGTATGTGTTATTTGTACATTATGACATTATGTAACTCTGAACTATAAAGTAGTGAATGTCTAAATTAATAAAGCAGATTTCTCATTTACATGTACTGTAGTGCTCTTTTGCATTTTTACATATTACAAATTTCAAAAATGCAGCAAATTGACTTATGATTTAGAAGGTAGATAATAAACAGCAGTGGTGTAGCAATTGCGGTTTGTTACCGATTATTTTACTTATGATTGATGTCATAGTGCCATTACTCAGAAAATGACACTGTCGTAATACTTATGAAACAAGACCCCTCTTAATTCACTGGAAACTTTGAACAATACAACGGATATTTAGTAACAAAGTGAATGATCATAGAAGGGAAATGCACTAAGTATATGTGAATATAATCAATATACGGAAAAAAAGGGGGAAGTGAATACTGTGTCGGTGCATTCCATTCTTATATAATGCCCTAATGCTAATTTACCAGTAATTGTTGCATGATCGTCACCTGATTCAGCAGAAATTTGTGCCATAGATACATCGTCTGTGACATATGCCACTCACGTGATTTGAGATGAAATTACAAACGAGAGCGCGTGATAAATAATAAGTGTGCATATACGTCATAGGTTAGTAGTATTTGCGGAAACACGTCTACGCCTACGTATGTAATATTTGTACAAAATATATTTTTCACTTAAATCAATGATATTGGATGATAAGAGATTGAATGATTATGAGTTAAGCAGTTTTTAAGAATTAAAAAATATCTTCATTAGATCTTTGATAGGTAATTGCCCTCACAGATACAGTAAGATACAGTAATTGTTCAATGTATTACTTCGTTTAAGGTACATACGAACCGAGCATCGGTGGAGCGTGGATTCCCGGTAGCTCATGTAAACCAATTAAACAAGTTTCTTATACGACTCAAATAAATAAGACATATGCCAAGGGATAAACTGAATAGATCACTCGATCAGCCCAAAATAGCTTTAGACTGCTCCTTTCTTTAAATTTTTGGTCGAAAATTTAACCTACTATCGTGACCTACTTTTCTGCCCCATTGACATACAGCGTAGAATGCAAGCAGAAAAATCAAACATCATTTTCGGGTAAAATTAAATGATGCCTTTTGGTAAGTCTCTTAGTTATACTACTTGAAACTATATGCTGGCATTTGGTCGGTTTTTGTGGCAAAAATTGACTTTGTATGCATCTTTAATTAAAAGACTGTTAACTTGACACTATGTCATTTTGAATGAGCAAGGTAGTATTTGTCTCAATAAAAACGGAAAACCCCTCACGTACTCCTTCTCTGTGAATTTTTAAATATTTCAAACTTCTAATAAGTGGCTAATTGACTTATTGCTTTTAGTCGGTACACAATTAATCATTTCCAATAGCAATGCTGTAATTATGGTTTTCAATGAAGTGTTTTACTCCTCCGGCGTCAGCAACGTCATGGAACCCCGACCCAGAAATTGACTCCGGTGTAAGAATGCTTATGAAACCCGACGATTGACCTATCCCCCTTAATTCACTGGAAACTTTCCACAATACAACGGATATTTTGGCTGATAATAGAAGGGAAATGTACTACGTATGTGCGAATTTGATCAATACAAGGAAAAGTGAATGCATTCCATTTAACTCTTAGATCAATGAAAATCAACCAACAGCTATGTACTTTTTCCGTTTGAAGGAAGTCGCTTTTTCATCCTTCGTGTTGTCCACACAAATCATGTTTAAGTTGAACATTTGCATTTCTTCATAATTAATTTTTTTTACTTGAGGTTTCCGCATCATTTTGAATAAGCAGTTTTTTTCTTTCTGACCACGAAGTTGAATGAATTTTGATAATCAAATATCATATCATAAGAGGCGATTTTTCTATGATGTTATGCCAGTTTTTAATTGATCATCAATTATAGCACTTCATCACATATTATTTAAAAAATTCTTTCTTTATATAAAATCGAAATTAGAAACCCGGATGGAAGATTGGTAACGGCGTGATATGGTAGTGAATTTCGTCAGGAGCACTGCAAGATTAGCTGAGGTTCGCACAGACGGCACAAAAACTGGTAATTTCGTTAGAAGTATGCGGATCTGAAGTAACCATACATTTTACCAATCTTAAATTAAAAACCTTTAAACCTCGATACACATTTAGACATCCAAGATCCAATGCCGTACAAGCGTATAAAGTATCGATCACTTGAATAAACATTTCAGGTTTAAGGGACGTCGCCTTTTAGGCTTAATTAGCAGTGGCATTCCAGCCTGTCGTCTGCCAACATGTCTCACGTGCATCCAGACGCTGAGATAGAAGAATACATCCTACGTGATAAAGAGAATCATAAAAAAGTTGGGAATTTAAAAGAGCGTGCCACCATTATGTGCTACACGGTACCTTATAGAGAGTCGGCTATTTACCAAGGTTTGAGACAGATTTTAAGAATAATGACTGTATTTGGGTTGTACTTTGAGAATTACAGCGATGGGAGAATCCATGACTTAGCAGGAGCGCACACTGAAAGCAAACGCTCCAAATGGACCTTTGCCAAAATTTGGAGCTTCGTCGTTGTGCTTATTCTATGGATAAATTTCTTCTCGCGAGGTCTTGGTGCTTTTGACGGCACCGAAGTGCTTGCTAATCCAGTACTGTTCTTCAAAGGAACGTATAGCATTTTCTTCCTGTTGGCCGCGATTCTAGGGACGCTCTGCTTCCACGTTTGCCACCGCCAAGACAAATTACCGGCTTTCTGGAAGGAATGTGCTCGACTGGAACAAGATATGCCGTGGATAGCAGGCGAAGTGAAAGTGCGTTGCCTCGTGGTCACCTTCACCGGCCTGGCCCTGTCCTCCATAGTCATGAACCTGACCTATATTTTGTGGATCACAGTTGCGTACCAGAACCAACGGGTGCCTTTCATACACGCCCCGTTCCATCGTTTCATGGACATGTCAGTGATGAACGCGAGCAACATATTCGTGACAGTTTACACTTGTATATCAACGGTCGTAATATCAGCAGCCGCTTACTTCCCGTTCTCTTTTTACATATGCGTATGCGGCGTGTTCCAGAACGCCTTTAGGGCGTACAATGACCACTTCAAGAACGCGGTGCAGAAATCGGTCGAGAGCAGAACTCCTCTGGACCTTGAAACATTCCGGAGAAGACATCAAAAACTTTGTCGAATCATGGAAATTGGGGATGACTTGTACTCCTTTTTTATTGCCTACGCTCTTGTAAGCAGTACAGCCACCGCTTGCATCACGCTGTATATCTTCATATACCATTTTGCCGCAGTGATGGAGGATGTGCCCACCATCGTTGCCATGGTGATTTGGAGCATGCAAGCGTTCACGCAGCTGGGGCTGATAGCGTATGGCGCTGTTGTCAACGAGCAGGTAGATAATGGAAAAATTTTAATGTTCTTTTTAATCACAAATTCACAGGTGAGAGAGTGGATACCTGAAAAGAACTTGCTGTTTCTAATTGGCTGAAAGTGTACTTGCGTCTTGTTTTACTTTAACTTGAGGTTTCCAGTGAGCAAACTCATAAAATTTGTGTCTTTGTATCTCTTATATTTGGTACTTTACAGTGAAAATCCTATATCAAGTCCGACGGGTTTAAGACAAAGGTAATTTTTGATACGTGCTAAAAACATGATTTTATTTTCTTCTTATCTTTATCTTAGGCACATGCGCCACTTTCGGAACTTCACGACATAGAATTTCACACTTCGCAACAGGACCTGCAAATACCGGTAAGTAGTCAGGTATCATGTTCGATACAGTTCCCTTGGACCAATACACACACGCACGCACGCACAAACACACACGTGTGTGTGTGCGTGTGTGTATGCGTGTTTGTGTGTGTGTGTGTGTTTAAAAGATCTAATTTGCACATCTGCAATTTTTGTTCTTTAAAAAGTTATTATCTTCCTTGCATCCGCGCAGGATTGTCATATAGCATTGCACTTACAATAATTGTTATGTTATTTGTCATATAGCATTGCTCTTACAATAATTGTTATGTTATTTATCGGACCTTGAAGTATTTCTTTTTTGCAACACATGGCGTTTTTATATATTCTGGAATATACTGTTTTATGAGCCGAAATTATAAATTTACAAACAGTCCAGGATATGTTATTTTCCGATCATGAATGAAGTAAGATTAAAAATACTTAATGTACAAAAATATGTAGGGCATAGCAAGCAAAATTGTTTCTTATCTTGCTGAACTGAGGATACAGTGAAAAGGAAATCGTTGGGGCTAATTGGATTAGTTCCTTATTTAATCAACGGTTGATTATCAATTTCACTCTAGTAACAATGCTTTAATTTGTTGTATTTGCCATTAAAACACATACGCACAAATTTTATTATGCAAACTACACAGCCATAACCCTCCTCCCATTAAAATTCTCCTCCTTAACAAGCCATTTCACCTGGCATTAATAATTGATCCATTTCACTAATAAGTAACAATGGGGGCTTGTTGAAGGGGCAGTGGGTTAATCTGTCACGCCCCCCTTGCAGTATTTGGAAGTACAAATGTACCACCTCTTTCACTTCCCCCTTCCAAAATTTCAATTTAACAAACGAAATAACACAAAACCAATGACATTTTCATCCTTGCTTTCTACATTATAAAAAAATCTATCATCGTCTACTATGTTTTATTTCAATATTTATTGTTAATCCTTGTGACCCCTCCCCACCTCTGAACAATTTCCGTAATCCGCCATGGGGTAATTAACGCTCAATCTCCATTCAGTTTCAGATGTTTCTCAATAAACTAAGCGCAACTTCGATCGGCTTCAGCGCCATGGGTTTGTTCACTATTGACAAGCCCACCATTCTGACGGTAAGTTAGCTCACATAGCATAACATTACATTTCTAAAAGTATTGGAATTTATGTGCTGCGAATGCTTCTAACGATATGTTCATGTACATAATATACAGTATAATAATTGGTTTTAAAATGCCCCGTATGCCGGCAATCTAAACATCCAGCTGGTGCATGTACGAACAACAAACTGCTTGAAATGTAAAAAACTATAATGATAACAATAAAAATACTGTATATCGTCCCTGCCGTTAACAGATGGGGAGGGGGGGGGGGAGGGGGCTCTCGTCAAACAATTAGTACATGGAATTGGAGGTGGGACAAACTTTTAGACCAATGATGAGGGCACTTGCATATCAAAAGGGAGGGGGTCCTCTATATCTTAGACATCTTTGGAAAATTGGGTATTTTAATTCGTAATAATAAGTTAGGACAGAAGTCTTTAAGAATATCAACAGAATAGAAATTGTCAGTCGATTGCAGTAGTTGAGATTGCGCTTGTTAACGTAAAGTGTATTTCAAATAATTGGGATGTAAATGCAGTGTTATTTGTCCTAATTACTGATGTCACATTTCTTTTAAGAGAATAAGAAATAGGAGAAACCATACCATTTTATCGCTATTTTTGCATTTCCCCGATAAGTCATATTTATTTAATATTATTCCGTTCCAACTAAAGCATTCGTGTAATTTCAGATTGTTGGCATGTTCCTGACGTATTTTTTCCTGATGGTTCAGTTCAAACCGTCAACAGAGGACGCAACTGCAGTGAACGCGACCAGCACTGGATAGAACGGCCACAAAGTCCACTGTAATAGCAAGGACGGAACTGGGGTGGAGGGGAGGGGGGAGAGAAAGGGGTGGGGGTGGGGGTGGGCGTGTTACTTTCTTACCTTTGGTGGTATCACCTTCTTATCTTTCACCCTCAAAAAAGTATATTAACGTGTGACCAAAAGTGTAAACTATAATACTATAACTGCCATCAAGGCGGAACATTTACCAGCTCGGCCATTTTGTAGGTAGGAAATGTACGACTTGGTAACGGGTGTAAAGCTATGACCCATGATCAGAGGTCATGGGTGTGAATGTTAAGCACTAGATTCGCTAGTGGGCACAAGAAACTGGATATACTAAATCGTGTTTTACTCGTGTATATGTATTAATATTTGGATATAGAAACAATTAGTCCATTTTTACACGTGTATAGTGTGTCTGAAGTGCCAGCAGTTTTGTGAGGGGAACAGGTCATAATGTACTGTAAAACTATATTGTAAATCAATATAATGGTAGATTTCTACATGTATTTAGATAGCACGGAGTAGAATTTATCTGGAGATTGTCCGTGTTTAGTTGTAATATTGATATTCATAAGAAAATTAAATGGAATGCTTTTGAATATGTTTAACTGTCATTTTATAATAAATAACGATCAGCGGTTGCATTATTATTATTATTTTTCTTGTTTTTGAGAAAATGCGCGGAAGCTAAATGTCACTGCTTTGTTTTGATTTTATGATGAAATTACTAATTAGGTACCAATTGAATTAATTGTTTTATTGCCCAATCCTACTGTATAAGTAACATATATAAATTATTATTATTATTATTATTATTTTGACTATACTCAGATCGGAGATTTCAGATCTACGTAAGTGCCGCCAGAACCAGCTGGATGGGGCGGAAACATTCATTGACCAATTTCAAAAACAAGGCGTGTAAATGGGCAGTTTGATAGGAACGGATCCTCCTTGCATGGAACGAATTCTCCTTGCATGGCGATTGTTTTCCTTAATTCTGTACCAAAAATCTGCAAACAAACCAAGTAAAAGCCTGTCATCAAAAGTTAACAAGTCAACATACATGCACAATCGATAGATGTTAGTAGTAGGACATTTTAGCCTATCTACCACAGAAAACGGAAACATACTAATCGCAGTTATTGGTTCAAAACTATTAGAAGGAAGTTGAAATAAATAAAATCAAATATTGAACAGCTATTAAATGTATATAAAATCAAATATATGCAAACTATTTTTGTTTATCAGCGCTTTTTTGATAATGAATTTCAAAAGTACCGTGAATTTTAGGTATATCATGTTTGGTTGTTTGATATGCAAGTACAGGGATCTGTGCTTGGAAGAGTGTGTACTCATGAAATCTCTCAACATAGACTTCCTGTCTTCAATTGCAAATGGCCATGGATCAGTGATAAAAAATCAATATGAAGCTTATATAAAGGTACAGCAGCTCACGTCCGAGTACTTTAGTGACCATTTACCTTTAACAATGGCTGAGGGTCGAGTCACAGTGATAGACCTTGATAGATTTGAATTGGTTGGAAAACAACATGATACCAAGGGCGTATCTGAGACTTTATCAAAGAGACAAAATGGCGAAGCAGTGGCCATAGAAGATTCGAAGGTTTACAGAAGCTTTAAACCAATAAGAGTTGTCATGGCAATATTCGGGCTTTACCACGACAGAAAGGGTGCCGCTTACAAAATTCACGACACCACGATGAAGGGGAAGGAGCAAAGGAAGAGGAATGTGTCATTTCTGGAAGTTTACAGTTTTTTTGCCGTGTTTTATATTTGGGTACATTTCATAGTACATGGATTGGTGGCATTTGATGGCAACGAGAGTGTAGCAAACCCAGCACTGTACTATAAAATCATGTTTGCGGTTTGGGACATGACTGCAGTTCTTCAAGCTACATTCTGCTTCTGTGCGTGTCGCTATAGATTGCCGTCTTTTTGGAGGGAATGCGCACGGTTAGAATCTGATCTGCCTAGCGTCATGGAGGCAATAAAGCTCGAACTAAGAACCAAAATTGCGGTCGTACTTGTCATAGTTTATGCCGTTTTTTACATTGCATACGGCGTGTACGTAATGTCAAGTGGCTTAATACCAGTCTTTTTTTATTCTCCCTTTCATTACTACGTGGATTTCAAAATCCCCAGCGTCGAGGTGACAGTACTGATAGTATATTCCGCAATGAGTGGTTTTTACGTGACTCTTGCTGCTTTACTCCCATATGCTATTTACACATTCTTTTGCATTCTGTTTTATACCATGTTTAAGGCATTCAACGATGAGTTTAAAAAGGAAGTTAAACAAGCCCTTGACACAGGCGAGCCCCTCCGCGTGGAGTTCCACCGACGCCGTCATCTGAAACTTTGTAAATTGTTCGACATTGCTGGTGGAATGTTCAGCTTCTTTGTGGCCTACGTTTTAGTTTTGAATACAGGCCTTTGTTGCCTCGTATGTTACCTGTTGATTTATCATTTTGACACGGCGACCGATTCCCCAATTGACATAATGGCCACGATGACTTGGGCAGTTCAGTCCGTCGTGCAACTGGGCATTATTTCCGCTGGAGCAGTAGTTAACGAGCAGGTTAGTCTCTCTCTCTCTCTCTCTCTCTCTCTCTCAGTTTCAATCTATTTGACTGTTCTTCGAATGAGCGAAACTGTATCACACAATTAATTTGTGTCACTCGATCTCTTTGACATTACATTTTTTTGTACTTTTGGTCGTCATTTCAACATGCGTGTCTTAATCGGAATCGCTTTTTTTTTCTGGTAAGAGGAAATATTTTAAAACTCAATCGACGTTTTTCTTTGGCTGTGTGTTTTCTGCAAATCCATCAGTTTGCAAAGTATGCTGTTTGCATTGGAAATCAACTTCATTCATCGCGTTAAGTTAACATGGCTTCCCTTTTCAAAATGTAAAAGGCTCTTTATCGTTAAAAGCCTAACAAATGATATCCTTTTTATCGAACTAGCATTTTGGCAACTCCTGTTCAAATATTTACTCGCTTAACATGCTTTTCCGGTGCATGGACTACCGGAAGGATGTTAAAGCTAGAAAGTGCATTACGTAACTAGACTGTTTGGGCAAACCGTTTCAAGTACATGGTCGTCAGTTTTGTCAACCTTATGAAAAAGAAAAAGCAAATGCAAAAAATGTATGTTGACAAGCCTTTGTTTCATTGCTCTTATAGTTGACGTTTTTCAAAAAGGTTTCAATCTATGACGCACTCACAAAAATTGCAACGGATTAAATAATTGTTTTAATGTGGTAAAACGCTGTATATATAAAACCGTTTTGTGTTTTAATAAAATATTTTTTGTTATCTTGAAAATTATAAACCGATTACAGTTAATGTTATTTCTAAATCTGAGACAGAGAGACAGAAAATGTGCAGTTTGTAACATAAACCGTGTAATAGTTATAAGAAATAATCACAAATTTAACACATTAGCTGTTAACCACATATTTTTATCATGTTATTTTAACCATATTGTTTTTTATTTCATTATTTTTTATCATATCATCAAGGCTTGCTTCTCTTTATTCAGGGTGCTGAATCAAATATTTTGCTTGCTGTGGTTTATAAGGCCACCACACAAATTTAGTATTAGTTTTACTTATGATTTGCTCTGCGATCTATCTTATGTAGAGGAATATTAAGGTTGCGTTTAATGAACCATGCCGAGAGACAAAAGATAAACTATATTCTGTCTCTTTCTTATATATGTGATAACCCTGTTTGGTATTATATTTTTATTTATAGTGGCATTTTTTCAACCATTAGAAGGAATCGGATATCTGAAATATATGAGGCTAAATTATAACACAAATATTTGTAATACGTTTTGCTTAGGCACACATGACCAAGTGAGTTTAGATAGCGACCTACAATATGACTGAGCACAACTGGCACGGAGTCTTAGAAACGACGGCGAAATTAGGTCATGGCTCTGATCAACCTAAATTTCATGTATAATCGACGTCAATCCGGCCAAGTCAATACGCGATTTACGCGACCTTTATTTATAACGTCACATGTGGTCGACGTGAAGTAAAAATTACGTTCGATTGGTTTTCCTGATTAATTTGCATTTTATTTATGGTGCATGTGATTGGAAATTATTGTTTAACAATTATTATATTCAAAAATATTTTTTAAAAACCTTGGCACTTCGTAGTAATTAAACATATTTAGAAATATTTAAACTATTTAATCGCATATAATGAAAATAAATTTACATCAAACTAATTTTATGTACATCGTATACGTGCAAGCAATACTTGAAAGGGTTTTAATGATTTTGATGCATATTACAATTTTCTACCAATGTAAATATGTACTGTACAACTATGTATTGTGAACCAATAGAGAATTTTTTTTAAATATATGGAGAAGGTTATTGTTAAGATATAAGGTGAACACTGGTTATGATATATCTTTCGAATTTAGTTACAATAGTTATTTTTATGCGATAAAACCAAATGGATTGCTTTTGAATAAAAATCTGTGATTTTGATTTTTAACCAATCAATATTATATTTGCATGTTATTTAGAAATAAAGGATCATATAAGCGCTTTTTCTTGTTAAACCCCTGCGTAATTGACTTCTAAGAAAGCATTTCACAGTGATTAACTGATTTGAAATATTGCCATAAAATGTCAATATTAAAAAAAAAACATCAGCTGTGCATAAGCTGAAGTACATTATAACTCTGTGCCCCTTTTTCATATCCTTGATGAACGTATAATATCAATTTAATCTGTTTAAACGCATAGACGCCAATTTAATTTGTTGTAGTTTTAATATTGCATTAATTTATTTTTATTCTAGAATTCTATTTGTAATGTAACAGTTTTTGGCCGCAAATCATTAATATAATTATAGTTTTTTTTTACTTTTAGACCACCACCCATACTAGAAATTTGAGGTCAAAGTAAATCACGCCCAGAAAACGTGGTGGGCTAAATGTAATCAATGATGTAATCAAAGGCTCCATTAAACAAGGCGTTTAGTTGGCAATTCTGCAGGAACGGAACTTCGCCGTGAATGGAGGGCCCCTCTTCGTCTCCACACCCAGAAGCTTAAAGTAAAAGTCTGACATCAAAAGGTAATAAGTGGACACGTATGCACAATCGATACCTATTAGTGGTAGGATATTTGACCATATCCACCGAAGAAAACGGAAACTTTTTGAATTCGGTTTCGTCGCCTGTGCCATTAGACAAAAATCGAATGATAAATGTCTTAGAACTGTTTAATAACTAATTGGTGCTTTGTGCATGGATAATTGCCGTATTGTACGGTTTTTGGCGCCCTGTGTGGTAAGAAGAAGTGATATACCATGACGATTACTGAAAATCTCGTGCATAAATGGCCCCAAGGTAATTATTCAAATATACAACTAAATATGGTTTAATTTAAATGTGCATCTATACTAATGCTACGGTGACATTTCTTATTAAGTTACACAAATTCAGCACATTCATGCATTTAAAAGGATAAAAATAGTTCGTATGAGATTCATATTTTTCAATAAATACATTGTAAACAGCTCGAAGGAATGTAATTCTCTTGTACCACCAATACGGCAGTTATTGCGATCATTCTGCAATCTTTGCTTGCCATCTGGCCACGTGGAGCATCATACAGGCATATGGCCACCCTCTGTAATAATCATTTAAGGAATTATTACAAAAAACCAGAGTTAAAAAATACATGGACTATCTGTGGTTGCCGGAACATATTCATTAATACGCATTTTAAATATCGGAAAATAGTCGCTTACCCCAGGAAATTCCATTTTTGGGCAAAATGAACAGTTGTTTTAACCCATTTTATTTCTCTGCCATTCTCAAATTCATTTTTTTTTTACAAATGAAAATTAAGTGCTTGGAAATTACGTGCGATCAATACAGCTGTACTTCACCGACTATCTTTATTAAATAATGTTTTAAAATGCACGGCTTACAAAGTTTATAATGAGAACTATGAAAAATAAGTATGTGTGTTTAATCTGAAAGATACCGCATATATGAACGTGATAATTGAATTGTACTTGGGGATCGAAGAATTTGTAAATAAAAAAACAAACGTACCGATTTTCCCCAGTAAAAAGTGCGTACTAATGGGTCAACAATAATCAATCGATATAACGCTCATATAAGTACAGAAGCTCACGCCTAACTGTGTATTCAAATTGACACACAGTTTGAAAAATGGCTGACGTTAAAGTCACAATTGCAAACCTTGATGGATTTGAAATAGTTGGGAAACAAAACGCTAAAGGAGGTGTTTCTGAGACTGTTCCGAGTAGGCAAAATGGCGAAGTGTTGTCTGTAGAAAAATCCAAGGTTTTTAGAAGTTTTAAACCGTTACGCGTTGTTATGAAACTATTCGGACTTTACCACGAGAAAAAAAGTGGCGCCAAAATCCACGACATATCGGCGCTAGGAAAGGGACGTAGAAAGAGGAATGTGTCATTTTTGCAAGTTTACAGTATTATTGCCGTGTCCTACATGTGGGTAAATTTCATAGGACGTGGACTGGTTGCGTTCGATGGCAATGATAGTGTAGCAAACCCAGTACTGTACTATAAAATTATGTACACCTTTTGGTACATGCGTTGCGCTTTCCAAGCTACGTTCTGTTACTATGCGTGTCAGTATAAATTGCCAGCGATCTGGAGGGAATGCGCCCAGTTGGAAACAGATCTGCCTAGCGTTATGGACGCAATAAAGCTCGATCTGCGAACTAAAATTGCAGTGGCAATTGTGGTTATTTATAATGGCTTTAACTTTATATCTGTGGTTTACTTGATGTCAAACGCCTTAATGCCTGCATTTCTTTATTCTCCCTTTCATTACTTCGTGGATTTGACAGTTCCCAGCATCGAGGTAACACTGCTGAATGTATTTGTGGCATTTAGTGCATTTTACACGAGCCTGGCTGTTTTTGTGACATACGCAATTTATACATTCTTCTGCTGTCTGTTTTACTCCATGCTTAAGGCATTCAACAATGAATTCAAAGAGGCCGTTCACCAAACCCTTGTTACCGGTGAGCCCTTCCAAGTGGAGTTCCACCGACGCCGTCACCTGAGACTCTGTAAATTGGTCGACATTGCCGATGGAATGTTCAGTTTCTTCGTGGCCTACACTTTGGTTTTTAACACAATATTTTGTTGCCTCATATGCTATATGTTGATTTATCATTTGGACGAGGTGGCTGGTACACCCCTGGACATTATGTCCATGATAACTTGGACAGTACAGGGCATCGTAATGCTGGGCATCGTTTTAGTTGGTGCAATAGTTAATGATCAGGTTAGTACGTCTCTTTCTCTCTCCCTCTCTGTCTCTCCCTCTCTCTCTCTCTCACTACATATAATTTGTAGAGCAAACG
Source organism: Lingula anatina (assembly GCF_051362555.1). Classification (NCBI taxonomy): domain Eukaryota; kingdom Metazoa; phylum Brachiopoda; class Lingulata; order Lingulida; family Lingulidae; genus Lingula; species Lingula anatina. The sequence continues at coordinate 13,509,369 of NC_141771.1, read as the reverse complement.
TTTTATCATAACAAAATGTGTTTGTGATAAATTTTAGGCACATTCCCCACTCTTGGAGCTCAACGAGGCTCAGTTGGACACCATACCCGATAACCAGTTGATTCCGGTAAGAATAAAACAAATGTTCAACAAATATGGGAAATTTGTCATGGATGCATTAATTATAGAGTACGGTTGGCGTCATAGCTGTGAAAACCGCTAATTACATTTCATTGTCGTCCTCCTTCTTCTAAAATGAGATACTTGTAACAAACATCCAACAAAGGGTAAAACCATCAACAGACGATGCCTATTGATTTTCTTCGTGTGCTGATAAAACAGTATTTGCAACATGCTACTTTGTCTAATTGATTAATGCATCAAGAAAAAAAAACGTCCATTAGTAATACAGGAAAGTCCATAGCAAATTGGTTACTTAGATCAATTGACGTTAACAATGCTTTTAACGTTAGCTGAAAGCTAATTGAGATATAACGTTTTGGTCTAGCTCTGGCACTTGTCTCAGTTCTTTGGAAAGGCCAGTTTGTGACGAAAGCTCGAATTTTCACAAAAAAACAATATGAATAAATTGGGATTTGGATTAAGAGAACGGAACAATTATAAATATAATTGGGAAAGTTAATTATGAAAATCAAGATTCGTTAATAACAGTTAAAAGTGATTAACTACATTAGTGCAAAAATGCAACTGATTCCTAGTGCTATACATGTACTTCCATTGTTCAAAAAGTAGGCGGTAGGCTTGGTCACGGTGAAGAGTAACCGTGTCCGTAGACACGATCACGGTAGTGAGAACAGATTAAAAAGCCTAGCTGTAATTCACACTCTGATAGAAATTAATCTGTTAAGTCTGTTGATAACTTATAAGATTAAACTCTTTCGACACTGAAACTATAGCTATGCCAAAGCATTCCTTCCTCTGTTTGTGTTACTGTGCGAATGAGCCGATTCACAGATGTCTCAGTAAAGTGCGACAATTAATGTTTCTCTCTCTCTCTCTCTCACTCTCTCTCTCTCTCTCCCCAGTCTCGGAGAGAAGGGTTAAGGTTACAGGCACATCCTTGCCCACAACCCGAGCCTGCACCGATACGCAGAGACACAAATTGCCGCACATATAGGACAGCACTATTACTGAGACATTAGTGAATGGGTCCCTCTCGATCATAGTAACACACATACACAAAGAAAGGACCTGGAGTGACCGAAAGCTTTGTTTAGGTATACCTATCTGTCATGTTAGTTTAGGAGGTGAAAAATTTACTCTCATAAACTACAATTCCTAATTGACAATTTCTGTACTATTATTAAGATTCATTTTACAAAATAATACAGGTTTAACACTACACCATTTTACGATAGCAAATGATATAGTTTCAGATGTTCCTGAACAAGCTAAGTGTCAATCCTATAGGATTTAGTGCATTGGGGATGTTTACCATAGACAAACCTACTATTTTGACGGTCAGTACAAATTTGAGGTGGTATATTCCGTATTATTTTAGGCTTCCGGTCCTTTATATGCGAAAAATACGTATAATAAAATACATATCTTTGTTAAAGTTAACAAAACATTAAGTTGTAGCCTTAGACAACGGTGTACATGTTTATACAGTTTTGTTATAAATACAATATTCATAACTGTTGTAAAGGTAAACATAAAGTTGGTAAAAATGATAAATTTGGTTAACGACCACAACGCCCTTTATTTTGAGAAAGTCAGAATTTTATTTTTATGCATTTTTACCATTTAGTTTATAGTCTGGTTGTGTTTTGCTTTGGTAACAAGAAGATATTTAACCGACTCTAGAAAAACACCCTAATGTAATTATATACATAAGCTTCACGTTCTAGAATAGCCCACCCCGAGACTTTGCCATCACTCCTCCCATCGTAAAAGATGTGCGGTGTTAACGTCACTGTCAATGCCCTTTAGCCAATGTTATTGATGTTTTTCACAATACAAGGGCGAGATGAAGCAATAATTTACATGAAAAAATAACATCTAAATAAACAGCTATTTATTTCAGATAATCGGCATGTTCCTGACGTATTTCTTTCTGATGATCCAGTTTAAACCATCAGATGCCACAATGCCCTTTGCCGGGAATGTTACGGTCTCGTGAACATAGATGCAGCAATAATGTATGGACACATCAAGATGAACACAGACATGCTTTAAGCCATGTCAATTATTGAACTGTACAAGGTACCGGTAAACATATTTTGAGGACTGCCATATCATATGCAAGGAAGAAAAATCTAGTGCAAGAAAATTGTTCAGTATCACAAACCAACTGTACATACTGGTACCAAGAACGTTTGCAAAACCTCTCCAAATATATGTGCTATCATAGTTTCCTCTCCTTTCAAATGTTCTTCATTAGCTACTGATTCACCGTTTAACAATATACAATATATAAAAATAAAAATGAAAAAAAAAAGTTTACAATTTCAAAGAAGTGAAGGAAAATTACTTCCGCTGTCAGCTTTTGTTGTTGGCATGGCAATGGTCACCACTTGACATTTTAGCCTTTTTTTAAATAAAATTTACTATGCCTATTACCATAGCAGACCCAAACCTAAACGCTCTGTCTCGCTCGTATAGATCACAATAAAATCACTGCACTGTTCTATTTGAAAGAGATTGCCCTTTCTCCGCTGAACCAATCACCGTCCGATTGTACGAGTGAACAAATGTTTCATTGTCGCTGAAATGGATCTCCCTGGTTAAAAGTGGTTTCATCTATAATTCGTCGTATTCCTTGTCAGTAAGTTTGTATACAAACTTTTTTCTCTCCCTGTGGAAGAAAGACGAATTAAAACACTCCCACATCAGCTGAAGCTCTCTGTGTCGGTGGAAAGAAAGAACTCGGAACCACTCTTCGTTACGTGTGCGTTTTTTGACCGTGATGATTTCTCCCGTAGCTTTGTCCGTGGCTAAATCGTTGATGAAGATCGGGAGCTTTTTATAAAAGTCCATCTTGTTTCTGCAAAATGAAAGTAGAATGCAATTTTCGTCGATTAATACATGGAGCCACGCACATAATACCTGTATACAGTGCATGTGCTTCATTTACCGGTAAGTAGGCCTACTGTACACGTTTATATACAAGCACACTAGCATTTAACAAAATGATTCACGAAAAGTCCAATTTACTTTTTTAAACGTTTCCTCGTATCACGGAACACATTGTGCATGTAATACTGTTACAACATTGCGTAATATCATACTTAATTGGATTCCATTTGTGATAAGAGACATTTAGAAAGGAAAGCCAACTATGGTAGCGTCGGTACGCATATGAACTGATGGATTCAGAATTTTGTTCAAGGGACGGGTGAGAATAAGAGTAAAATGTTTTGCCACGCCTGGTAAATAAATAGAAACAGACTGGAAAATATTTGATTTTGTCCCTTTTAGTTCTTTATACAAACTATATTTATGGGGAAAAAAAGAGAGTACCGTGGCAGAAAAGAGAGGGCCGCTGAACGGGTCTACACATTGAATGCACATGCGCGTTGTTGTTACCAATCACGTGTAATTTGACTAACTTTCCAATCACGTGGTCCACAATGCCCAACTCTTGCGCATGCTCAGCAAGGATAGGCCCAGGGTTAGAATACATTATTTCATCTGTCTTTTCTTTACCAACCCTCTTCGGGAAGAAGTACGTCCAGTATTCCGAGCCATACAAGTTCATGTTCTGATAAGAAGGGCCCAGAAATACACCCTGAATATAAAAAAGATAATAATAATATAAACAAGGTCATTTTGCAGAAAGGTGTGAGATACAGTATATGCCAGCCAGGCGTTATCACTTACGCCATCAAGATACTGTATGGGCACATCTGCGATGCATTCCCCGTACTGTGATTATGGCGTAATCGTTCTCATATACTGTATTAGGGTCAGTTCAACATTGGAAAGATCGTTTTAATACAAACTTTTTGATTAAAATGAAAGCGAAATACTTGATTCTAGTACCAAGATTAACAAATATAATGATAAGATATAATGAAGCAAACAAAAACTAAAAAATATATAAATGAATAAATGAAAATATATAAACAAGCTAACAATGAAAAAAAAACATAAAACTCATTAACAGATAAATGGAAAATATAATAATAATAATAATAATAATAATAATAATAATAATAATAAAACGCTCAAATCTAAAACCACATCTTAAGGCAATGACATAATACATACCGGATGTGCCACGACAACGTCGGTCGCTGCCGCAAGCATCGCTCCCCCGGCCCCAGCGTTCCCCTGAAGAGCAGCAACCACCAACTTATCGGTCATCTTGCTCATTTCCAGTATGACGTCATCGATTTTGTTTATATTCTTCCAAGCTTCCAATACTGGGTCACTGCTAGCTTCTATTCGGCAGAGATTGATTCCTGATTTTACGAAAATACAATATTATTATCTTCATTTCTCATTTTTCTTTCATGTCAGTTTAAGTACATTTCTGATCAGTTCACTTCATTTGTTTATAATTTTATAATTGTGACAGAGCGTGACCAAAACATTTTTAATGACCCAATCGCTATTGCAAAGGGTTATTTATATCTTTTGTAGACTTAATGATAAATTACCGTTGCTTTCAAAAATAAATTAAAACATCTATTTTTATGTGTTACATAGTGATTTGATTGCCTATTCTAAAACAAATTGCCACAGTATTAATTATATATGAAAGAACCGAATAAATAAATATAAAACACAGTCAGTACTGTGAACAAATCTCAGCCAGAATTGTCTGAACATCTGTGTAAATCAAGATTTCACCTGTCGAAAAGAAACGCTCTCCGCCCATCAACACAACAACTCGGATGTGGCTCATCTTGGCAACTTGACGAAGAACCTCTGTCAAATGATCTGCCTGGTTGCTGTCCATAGCACCATTGTAAAAATCAAAGTGAATGTAGCACGCTTGTCCGGATTGACTCACCCAGACTTGATTATATGAAGACAAATTGCTCAAATCCGCAATTCCCAAGGCCAGAGTTGGTGAAATTGCAGACACTGCTGGAAGCTTGAGGGACAACTTCTTTTTGTCCTTTAAAGCAAATTAGAAATCTATTCAAAAACTACTAGTTACCAGTTTGATATAAGAGAAACTCCAATCAAACGACCCCCTCCAATTTTTAAAGCAAAAAAGTGTCTCTCTCCATAAGAGACAGAGTGAACATCAATCTGAGATCCACGAAAGCATTCTTATTGTAGAAACTACTGTAAAGCGCCGCCGTGATCAACAGACTTTCAGGAGTGACACCTGGTGGTAACAGGTGGGTTTATTTTTTTAATTTTCTGCTATTCAGTATCGTGGATTAGCAAGTAAAATATGAATGTGTCATTACTGCAGACCTGTACACTTCACCGCTTGGAAAATAAAACACTCTCACCTTCAAACAAGTTATCCAAACTCCCAGCTTGTCTCCGCTTTTTACCAAAAGTGCCCCCTGCTTCTTTCCAATTACAGAACCAGGTTTGTGGGCATTCAACCTTTGTTCCAAAGCTCCACTACGGTCTTGCTCTATGTGGGCACCGTATACCCTATAAGTTTCGGTTAGTTCTGTATTGTTGTCGCGGAATGTGATATTTGCAAGGGCGCCTGGATGTGTGTCGGAACTTCGAATGATTCGGCATATATCATCAGCTGAGGCAGACAAGTCAATCTCCCTGTCGGACTTTTTCATTGGGGGTAACGGACAGCCTTTTATTTCTGGTCGATTGTAATCAAGTGGCGTTGGAATCACTCCAAGTCGATACCTTAATTAGGAATAAGATGGAATGGAGTAAATCGAGATTAAAACTCAGCGTGTCGCCGCATTATATAACAGTATACAAAGAAAAATAATAAAAAGAAGCTACAAAACCCCAATGGCAAAGACAGCAAAGAATATTTAAAATTAATTGATTAATTTATTAATTGATCACTGAAATGAAGGGCAGTCACATTGGACTGAAATACCTCGTAAGCCCGTCAACGACCAGCTCGGCGGCCAAGTCACTGATTTCCCCACCGTACACGCCTGTTTTCGTGGCGTTTTCTTTTAATGGGAATGTCCCCGTACTCCAGATGTCGCCTCCGTCCATAACCGGGCTAGCTTGCAGCAGCGTCGCACCCCATTCCTTCTTGTCTTGCCGTATGGCCCAATCAATGGAATTAGGTCCGCGGTCACCTGCAATACCCGGATGAAAAACTAAACATGGCCGCTTGGTCGTCTGCCAAATTGTTTCTGGGATGTATTTTGTAAGGTATGGGCAGATGATGACGTCGGGTTGGTAAAGTGTTACTGCATTTTCCATGGCGCTTCCACTAACGAACGGCAGGACATGGGTAATCACCTGGATGATAAAAATGAATAAAATGCATACTTTTATCAGTACAATGTAGTGACGTAAATGTACACGCACAGAGAGGGTGACGGTCCTTCGATGTGGTTTTAATAAACAGTATTAACCGAGGCTCACCGCAGGGATATGCCATTAACAAACAGTTACTCCAAGTATGAGTACTCTATATACCTAATATACTGAAGGCCGTAATAGGATCCGATTGTATGGGTAATTCACTGTCTTCAATCTTTCGATGCACACTAATTTCCGGGAATAACTACAGGTAAGCTCAGTACCTGTGCTATATTTTATGCGCACATTTGAAACGAAAAAAATGCCAAGATACATGTGTTCACACGTAGTGACAAGGTGCACGTTCTACACGTATTTTCAGCGAACTGTGTGTAAAATACGACTTATCCAACTACACTATGAGCAAGTCGTTTTGACAAAAATGTTCATATTTTTTTCTTATTATACTCAAGAGTTGAGTCTACCATTAACTATACTATTTGCTTAGTTATAACTTTCAACCTTAATCATATTTTTTTGTTTTGTTTTTGTTTCTGATATATGCAGAAACTTCGGTGACTTGTAGGCCCATGGGGTAGGGTGATTTGTAAAACTATATCACGTCACGTTAATAAATAAATACTATACTATATTCTACAATTTACCAACCCGACGTCATCATCTGCCCATACCTTAAAAAAAAAAAAAATATATATATATATATATATATATATATTGTAAATATTGGCTTGTGCACAAGGACTTGGTTTATTTACTTCCGATGATTAACAAGTAGTTAGAAGTAAGACACTACAGACCGTAGAAGTGAGCCTGTAGAGCTGGTTTTACCTTGCATGTGTTTTTACTTGTTAGGGTAATTGCCGAGACTTTGTAAACTACGATGACAGTGAAACCGTGGCGTTTTGAGAGCGATATCAGCTCAGCAATGCAAATAAACACACGTCCGTTGCCAAGGAGCAATTAACGGTTGTGACACGGATCTTGACACTGTTTCTGAAAAGAAAATCCTAATAGACTTAAGTAATTTGCCTATGAGCTCAATAATGACTTGGACAAATAAATCATTGTCAAAGGTTTAAGGTCAAACAGTTAAACAAGCGATCTTTTAGATTTATTGTAAAAGGCACCTTAGTCAGCTGAACAGCAGTTGTCTAAAATTCGCGCCCCTTAACTAAATTTAACACTTTTGCAAAAGGGGCTATGGGAAGCCTACTGTACACGCAAAATAGTATTTAACCATAATATGTAGATAAAAAACATAGTTTTAAAATCTTACTTAATTTCCCTACTACAGTGTATGAACAACGTCTACTCCTTACCCCCATTTTTTCAAAAATCATTAAGTCATTTAAATGCAGACGATTTTTAACAAAAGTACCCTTTAGTATTATACAGGTATTCTAGGTTAAAATTCACTGAAAATTTAACTTTATTGGTTTATGTCAGAACTTTTAAACATTTTCCTAAGAAATGCTTCACTGTTGCACGCATTAATTATTTATATGTTTTGAACAATCCTTCAGTTAAATTACTACTACTACTACTACTACTACTACTACTATCTCTTTTTACACCGTCGAGCGTCTAAGGCACCAACAAAACACTTCCACTGCTCTCTGTCACGAGCCAGCTAGGTGTTGAATGGTTCCCCAGCTTTCTCCCAGTTGTCTCAACTCTACTTCAACAGTCCTTCTCCATGTGATGTAAGGTCTACCTTTTTTCTATGTCCCTCTGGTGTCCTGTGCATGGCTACTTTGGTGGTGGAACGTGGGTCTTTTCATGGCACTGTTATGTCATATACTATAAACGGTTTCCTTTCCCGTACCCCCGTTTTTCGGCAATTGGACTTAACTACCTCTACAGTTCAGTAAATATAAATTAATCTACAGTGTAACAGACTATAGGATAAACTGTCAAAATTGCATTAACTATTTGTAATATAAAATGATGAAATTTATCAAAATATCCAAAAATCATATTCTTAACTCTCTTTTTTTTCTGAATAAATAAAGTATAATGGTTTGTTTTCATGAGAATGTTTCAAATTTTTGTTCTGAACCTAAAAACATTATTTTGTTGCCCTTCTAAAATAAGATTGAACTAATTCTCATTTTATGTGGCAGTTTTCAGCAGCATACATAACTGGGTTGTAACTATTTTGGCAACGCACTGTAATAAATATTAAGTTGACATTTTGTATGGAATATTTCACTTGAAAAGGCATTTCCAGGTTTAGACGAATTGTTATTTTAAAAAAAATTCCCTTCTGGTTTAAGTTATGTGAATAGAGAATTTGGTAGCCAGGTGTGTCAGTACCAATAAATTGACTACCTTGTCTATGGCACTCCAGTATTACGTAATATGTGATAATTCCATTGGGCAGTACTCTTTGAGGTAGTCCTAGCAGTAAGTATACATATCTTGGAAACGCCTTCACTGGTGATTGAAATTTTGCATAAAAGCAAGCAGCTTGCGTAGATTGAGCGAAGCAATGTTTCACAGAACCGTTGCTCTAGTTATAGCTACGCTAGAATGGTGCAATTACCAGACAGATAAATTGTGTCATAAGGTTAAGGAACGATCGGCACAGTGTTCCAGAGGCATGCCCAGATTGGTGTACCTTCGCAGATGTCACGCCCAGGGTGACCACAACTTAAAACCACAGTTTGGCTTTTACCTGTACAACTAAACAACGGCAGCCGTTTCCCATCAAACTGAGGGACAAATTTCCATCAGAAAAAAGTGTTTTTCAAGGCCTTTTGCGAACGCTACAGTGGTTTAAGCAGGTTACTAATCCTATGGAAAGTACAACCTTGTCGCCTATGTAATATGTAAGGAACCATTAACTGTTCCTGGCACAACATTGGAACCGTATGGCTTTTTCTGTTGAGGTTAGATTTCATTTGTACCACCAAAGTGGTCAAATATGAGCTCAGGGACACTTTGAAGAGGTCTACAACGAAGTGTGCGTCACTCCTAAAATGGTGCCAAAACAGCAATGGTAGTCATCGTTTGAAATCTGACCACGTCAAATACAGGAATATTCTGGAGACCACCTGCCTACTACTTGCTAGAGGACACCTCAGGAAGAATTTTTTTACAATTTGAAAATGCCAGTCCGCTCAGACCGCTTGTATGCGTAGATTACTTACAGAACCCAAGGACTGAGGAGCTACCACAGCCATCAAGATCACCAGATTTGAACACTTCAGACAAACCATCGGTCTACTGGTCCTGCAACAAACCGGAACAAAATTGAACAAGTTCTGACCGATGCCAGGAATACTATTCCAGCTAGGTTACACTTTTACAAAACTTGTCCCAGGGAATGCCTTGCCGCTTGAGAACCCTGGTAGCAGCCTGTGACAAGACACTGATACGATCAAGCCTCCTCTCGTTTACAGATGTAAAACTTATTTACATATTATGATATCGAATATGTGGAGATCCAAAACACCTTTTTAGTGGTTGTTGTATGAGTAAGAATAGTCCATTTATATTTCTTTGCTTAATGAGGATAATTCAAATAAAGAACTCATGACAATGACTCATTCAACACAGTGGCACTGAAGATTTAATTAAAAGTTTTTTAAAAGATGAAATAAATCCTCGAATTCATTTTTCAGTCAGAAAAAAAAGCAAAAAAAAAAAATGATTTGGAAAAATTATTCCATATGAAATGTCAAGACTTTTTGGCAGTACATGTACCTGAGCTATGGGAACGTGCAATGATTCGACTTTGCTATTAAATAGATTAATAGGCCCCATAAACTGTCAGAACACAAAAATAGCATTGTACTCTTATTAATCAATGCTATTTAAATGCACAAAACATTCTGTATGGGTTTTAGAGTTTAAGGGAGCCTTAAAGCAGTACAAATAAGTTGTTTTTGTAATTACTATTTTACTTACCTTCAATCTTTGTAAGGTCATCTTAACTCTATTGGTCAAACTGTTGACAGAGTTGGAAACTAGTAAAACACGGAGTCCTGCTATTGAAGATGGGTTTCTTGATATCTGACCTGGCATAGGCAAATACGGCGGCATAATTGAATGGCTTTTTTCCCTTTCTACAGTCGAGGAAAATATTTATATGCATTTATTGTGCGTACCACGCGAATTCTATGGGTCTAAGTACTGGGTAGTTCTATCAAACTCTCGCTGAATGCAGTCAGTTTAACAGATTAACACGTCTCTTTTTCCCAAAGTTCTTGTACAAACACCAGCTTTTCTGTATGCTACTCAGTAGGAGGCGTGTTGATCTGTTAAACTGATTGTATTTAGCGAATGTCCCCACGGGGTTGGATCGATCTACCAAGTACTTAGACAGATAGTTTCAACGAGAATGAGTCCTAAGACAGGAAATTGGAAGTTTTGACTGCAAAGGACAGGTATGATTTTTACACTTTCACTAATAATGATCGTTGCGGAATAAGGTGACTGGCCTAATCACCCAGACGAATAGGAAAGCACGCCCCCTTTAAGTACCTTTAAAATCAAACTCGTGTAATCAATCTCCCGTGGCGTTTTGTTCCTTTTGTTCATAGAGGATTATTTTATAGCGTCGCAAGCTACCCCCCCCCCCCTTTAACACTGGAAGGCAACCCTAGTGCGACCATGAAACTGGACAGGTTTCGATAACTTGAGAGCATGACAAATTGCGACCGCAGACAAACATTGCGATCCGGCTCTTCTGCCTAAATCGAAGGTATCGCAATTTTTGACTGCGCGCTAAAAGCGATATCGCCGCTTGTTTGAAGACTATGATCATCATCATTTATTAACGTGTCAAATGTATAGAACACCAAGCCCTTCGGGCTTATAAATATATAATTTGCGATGAGTCAACCGAGGCGCAATTGCCTTTGCGTACCTTGTATTCGGTTTTTTGGCTTGAAAATGTCATGGGTAAAATGCTATGTATATAGAATATTATTTCATCAAAAATAAAAGACAAAAATTATACTGTGGAGCATTTTATAAATCAAAGTCATTTAATATGTATGAATCTTCCAAAATAAAACATTCCATTTATGACCTGAATTTTTCCAATGAAAATCATCTGTGCAATCCACTGATAATAATCATAAGTTTAAACATTCTCTGTCTGCACAAAATGAATGCTAAACTTCTTAAAGCATTCGGTAACTTTACCCTCCTCTCAAGGAGTTCGCAAGTAAGACGTGCGTGGTCCAAGACTCACGTCGCAAGCAATGAAGGAGCAAGTGCCCTTTGCGTGTTGAGTACGTCGCACACCCTCACAGCTAACGAACACAGTCGAAAGCACATGAGTCACTCCTACGCCAGGAGCATAAAAGGAGTGCTCACGACGGACGCTCGAATCTCAACAATTAGCGGCGTTGTGCAACGTGTACAAAAATGTTCAGAAATGTCTAATATGAGATTTTTTAATTTTTCTAATGTGATATAGAATAACATAAAAAGTGGAAGTCACCAAGTGGACAATTTGGTATGAGCGGAACTCTGTTATAACGGGGGGGTCATTTTTGCATCCACACCTAAAAGCGACATACAAAACTCTGACATCAAATGTTTTACTTAATTGGTGAACATACCTACACAATCGATAGAGTTTGGACATCTGACCATTATTATATCTGTAATTACCACAGAAAAGGGAAACATTTGAATTTAGTTGCTATTTGAGTGCCATTAGATCGGATGTTTATTGTCATCAAGTTGTTTAATTTAGCACAACCAGCGCTTTGTGTGATCAATTTTCGCAGAACCGCACTTTTCAGATATATTGTGTGTCCCTGTATTATGTAAAGGTGCATATGGAATTTTCCACAGGGAGGTGTTTGTCCACAAATCTATGAAAACAACTCCCCAACTTCTCCTTGCTCAACGTGCATACATAACTAGGGATGTTATGTGACCGTGGCGATATGCTGATCACTGAAGCCTGTCCATTTAGCCAAGCTTCAGTGAAGATCGAGGGCAACCTCGAGCCGCTACCCAGAAATATCTCGCTTCACTTGACATTTCTGCGTAGCGTCTCTCGGAAAACTCGGATTTAACCTCGATGTAGGCCTACTGTAGACTTTCACGACTACATCTTGGTTAAATCAGTCGAGGTCTCTAAAATGCTGAAAGCCGAAGACGGAAGTTTACATGTAACCTTCTTGACAAGAGAATAGCGACTTTGCTTGCGTTATATACGTAGACAAATTTAAAATCCAAAAATTGGTCAGACAATACGTAAGAATTTGGCGGGAGGTGACCAGCGCACGTGGACGAGTTTATTCCATATAACATCTCTAGAGCATGACATAGGATCAATTTATTCGGTTTTAGGGGTGTTTTAGGATGACGCTCGAGGTGTTATGGCATATATCGCTCGGGTGACAGTGCATTATCTCACACTTAATGTACTAATGGGTCAAAGATAATAGGTAATCAATATAACGCTTATATAAGTGTACAGCAGCTCACGCCTGTGTTTCTAATTGCCATTCATTTTGGACATAATGGCCAACGTTCAAGACGCAATATCAACTCTTGACGGATTTGACATGGTTGGGAGACAACATGATACGAGGCGTATACCTGAGGCTTTTTCTAAGAGACAAGCTGGCCAGGTTTTGGCCATAGAAGATTCCAAAGTTTATAAAAGTTTTAAACCGTTACGTGTTGTTATGGCAATATTTGGACTTTACCACGAGAGAAAGAGTGGCACCCAAATTCACGATGTCTCGGCGAAGAGGGGCGAACCAGGGAAGCAGAAAGTGTCCGCTTTACAAGTTTACAGTTTCATTGCTGTGTCCTATATGTGGGTACATTTCATAGCACGTGGACTGGTTGCATTTGATGGCAATGAGAGTGTAGCAAACTCAGAACTTTATTATAAAATTATGCTTGCGGTTTGGTACTTGATTTGCGCTCTTCAAGCTACGTTCTGTTACTGTGCTTGTCATTACAACGACCGGTTACCAGCGATCTGGAGGGAATGCGCCCGGTTGGAAACAGATCTTCCTAGCGTCATGGAGGCAATAAAACTCGATCTAAAGACAAAAATTGCAGCAGCATTTGTGGTATTTTATAATGCCATTAACATTGTTTATATGGTTTACTTAATGGCAAATGAATTAACGCCGGTATTTCTCTATCCTCCGTTTCACTACGTTGTGAATGTCACAGTCCCCAGCACCGAGGTTACTATACTGAATGTAGTTGTGGCATTTAGTGCATTTTACACGAGTCTGGCTGCTTTTGTGCCATATGTCATTTACATATTATTCTGTATTCTGTTTTACACCCTGTTTAAGGCATTCAACGATGAGTTTAAAGAGGAAGTACAACAAGCACTTGTTTCAGGTGAGCCTCTCCGTGTGGAGTTCCACCGTCGCCGTCATCTGAAACTTTGTAAATTATTCGACATTGCCGATGGGATGTTCAGCTTTTTTCTGGCCTACGTTTTGGTTTTAAATACAGGACTTTGTTGCCTCATATGTTACATGTTGATTTATCATTTGGACGAGGTGGCCGGTACACCCCTTGACATATTGGTAATGGCATCTTGGGCAGTGCAGGTCGTAATGCAACTGGGCGTCGTTTCCATTGGGGCAATAGTTAACGATCAGGTCAGTCTATCTCTCTCTCTCTCTCTCTCTCTCTCTCTCTCTCACACACACACAGTTTGCCTTATGATTACATGCATATGCACGCATAGAAGTTCATCTCAACATCTCTCTCTCTCAACCTCTATTTGAACGCCGCACGAATGTCGAAAAAAAACAAAGGTTTCGGGGACAAAATAGCTTTAGTTTCTTATAGTAATTTTAGTTATTTCCATTGGAGCAACAATCGGAGATCAGCTAGATGAGATGCCGTCTGCTTTTTTTTTTTTTTTCTACATATGTACGGATCATCTGGCTAAATTCATCAAAATCAGTGCTTTGTAAATTGTACAATATTTAATGACAATTTAGACATGTCTGACATGTCTCGATTTTTTGTAGCTCGAGGATTAAAAAAAAAAAACAATCGACGTTTTCCTCGGCTGAGCATTTTCAGTATATTGATCAACACGTAATGTAGCTGGACCCGAATTTCGTTTATGGCCCTGTCACGTACACCTTGACGATTTTGCCAGCGTATACCCGACGTGATCATTGTGATGGCAATGTCGACGTTTTTTTTCCAAATTTTGGCGTATACATAGCGTATTCATAACGAGTTCGGCGTATGCATGACGTATTAGTAACTTATATAGAACGTTTCTATTTCTTATAGACAACTTATACCAACGAATGCGTAGCGTGTTGCCGGCGTTCACAACTTATGCCCAACGCCAGTCTAACTTATGCATACCACACGGCAGCGTATGGCCGACGATCACGTGCCGTAGCCTTTGAAAAGGCTGCCACTTGATGACTCAAATCTTAACCTCACTAGGCATCGCAGTGTCAACATCACCATTATGCGAACCCCATTTTTATACCCCAATTCTCCTAAACACTGCCAACAAGCCATCATAAGGTAGCTCAACGTTATCACGTTTAGTTAGTTCCGGGGTTGTTCGGAATGCGTCAAATACGTCTAAATATGTCAATGTGCGTTAGAGGTAATTTCGATATAAGTTACACATAGGTTCGAAACACGTTAATCAAAGGTTGAACAAACGTCTTGGTAAGCTTGATATTATCTTGACGTATTACGACTTGTGAGTAATTAACACATAACGTTTGTTTGAATGGGGTGTCAACGATCGCATAACTTATTGCTCGCGTATGCGGGACGTATGAATCATACGTTGACATACGTCCAAAAGTTTTGTGCATGCATAAAATTTTTGGACTACCGGCGTGCTTCAGCGTGTTCTTAACTTATACAAAACTTACCCACCACTCATTCGACGTACGCCAGCGTATTGGCCAAATTTTTCATACGTTGGCGTTCGCTAGCTAAATCGTCAAGGTGTGACAGGGCCATTACATAGGAAACCAAAAAACAATGAATTGGCAGTATGTCTTCCTGCAATGTCTGACGGATAATTTCCTTTTTATTGAATTGTTTTGACAACTGATCCAATATTTAAAATGCATTCAAGTAAAAATACTCAATGTATGCTTTTCGATCTAACGATGTAATGTCCTACTTGTGCTGAACCGACAGATTTGGGCTAGTGCATGTGGGAAGACACGGCTATATTGCTTGGGATACAATGGGCCCAGTCTCCTCCTCCTTTTTTTTTTTTTTTTTTTTTTTTTTGGGGGGGGGGTCGAAACCAGGAGAGTTTACTGAGAAAGACAGTTGTTTTGTTGATCTGGTACTATACGAGGATATGGAATAAAACACGTTATTGCTCAAACAAAAATACATCACAGTTGTGTTAAGAAAATATTACCGATTATTGAAGTGATTAAATTGTTGTTTCGGTTGTCACATATGCTGTTAAATATATATGTAAATGTTTAATTATAACAAAGTATATTTAAATCCGCCAAGGAGGTTAAGTTTTCACCCCTGGTTGTTTGTCTGTTTGTCCGTCTGTCATCAACATAACTCAAAAAGTTATGGACTGATTTTTATGAAATTTTCAGGAACTATCAGAAGCGGGCCACGGAAGAGATGATTAGTTTTTGGTGGTTATCCGGGTCAATAATCAATCAATTATCAATTGCCAAAAATATTGAAAATTGAAACGGCATTGGATGGAGACTTTGCTGCCTTGGCGGAGGTATGCGCTCTCTGAGTGCTTTTCTAGTTGTAATGTCTTTTTTCTTTTAGGCACATTCCCCACTCTTGGAGCTCAACGAGGCTCAGTTGGACATCATACCCGATAACCAGTTGATTTCGGTAAGAATAAAATGGTTCCGCATTAACCAACGCTTCGGGGCAATAGACTATAGAAGAGGTAGTGTCCTGCAAGTAAAATTAAATATACACTTTTCAAATTATAGATAATGTTTTTGGATTCAATAAATAACGTCTTCGGCTTGTATGCTCCCAGAGAAACAATTTTTTTAATTAACAGCCATCAAAAACTAAATAAATAAATAAATAAATAAATAAATAAAACAATAGAGGAATTTACTTTGGCCTTTATGAAATTTTGATTGACACTTATATATTTATGGAACCAACCAGTTGCCACGGCAAGAAATTAAAGCACAGTTTTATATGTTTCATAAAAACTGCACATTTGACGGAATGAACCTCATTCGGAATACTTTGGACTGGTTTTTACACCGAAGGATCGACATCATCCTTATCATCAGTTCAATATATTGTTAACTCTTTTTAACATTAGATGTTTACCAACTGTTCATTACCGCCCTATATGACCAACCTGCTCTAAAATGAAACGTCCAGCAAATAGGATAAAAATCGATCGATAAAACTCAAAAACAGTAATTGCAATATAAATACCTACCATAAGTAGTATGGGAGAAATCGATGCTTTAGTTCAATAGACGTGACGTAAGCTTTTAAAATATTATAAAAACCGGCTGGGATCATATTTTGCTCTCTCTCATCATGCCCGCGACAATTGTTTGGAAACGCCAGTTAATCCCAGCGATGTTCACAAGTTTTAGTCTTCTCTGTAGCATTCCACAACTTAAAAATAATTGTTTTAAAGCTTTTTGACCAAAGAAGGTGTAGAGAAACTGAGGGTCCGTGTAACACAGTTTCCGCCCTCTATTTAGTTATATAATGGTAAACCTGACCTAAATGGGTCAAAATCTAGGGCGAGGCTTACCTGTACAAATGAATGGGAAGCGGACTCTGCCATTGAGGACTCTCTGTCGTGTTACACCGGTTTTGCAAAATATCAATGGAATATTGTAATGTGAATTTGAACACATGGCTATTGAGCTCATTGATCGGTGATAAAGAACAACATGCAATTATGATTAGTGAAATACAGTAAAATTCAATTAAACTGCTAGCATAATAAGTCCTAATTTGACAACTTTTGTAAAAAGATACTTTACAAAAAAAAAAAAAAAAAAAAAAAAAAAAAAAAAAAAAAAAAAAAAGCAAGCGTTTAACACTGTCATTAAATAATTACAAATTATTTAGTTTCAGATGTTCTTGAACAAGCTTAGTGTAACTCCAATAGGATTTAGTGCACTGGGGATGTTTACAATAGATAAACCTACCATTTTGACGGTGAGTGGATTCTAGAAACAGTCTTCAGTTCCTTCAAATGGTTACATTGTAAATGTTTTCACAGTAATGTTATAAAATGGATCAATTATATCTGTAGTCAAGAAATACAAAAATGATAATTTTGTCAAGGAGCGTGAGACCCCTCATTGCGAAAAAATCATATTTTTCTTATTTCAACATTTTTTCAAATTAAGAAATGCATTGGGATTTAGATTGGTAGGAGGGAGACAATTACAGCTGATCACAGAAAAAAATAACACCTGTGCTGTTTTCACGGTCTTAAACAGCTTACACCCTGTCTTTTAAATATTTCACCTAAATATTATAATAAAAAAGAAAGATAATGGTAAGATCGAACGACGTAACAATTATTTTTTTGCTTATTAAACGTAGCACGAGAAGAAAAAGACGTGGTCATTGTTTACAGAGATTAACCAAATTATTAAGTTTGTCTGGTGTTAAGTAATTTTTCTGACATTATATATTGCAAGAATTTAAAGAAGGTATATTAACAAATGTAGTCTAATGCAATTTTGTCAATGGTTGCTGGGATTGATATTTTAATAAATTTTGAAAATTGTTGGTTTTACGGTGAGTGGATTTTAACACCATTTTCAGTGCAAGGGTGAAGCGTTTAATTGTTAAGTGTTTGGAAATAAATTCACAAGTATAAGTAAGACAAATAAACCGTCATCTCTTTCAGATAATCGGCATGTTCCTGACTTATTTCTTTTTGATGATCCAGTTTAAACCATCAGATGTCACTGTGCCCTGTGCTGGGAATTTTACGGCCACTTGACCGGAAATTAGAAATAGCAATACTTTATTAATGAGACTCACAAAAATTGAAAACCCACGAGACATTTAGAGGATATCAGATGGAATGAAATAATGCTTGAATGCCTTACAATTGTAGTTCTGTTGTATTGCAAGCTACAAACTAGTGAAATGTATTTTGGAGAATTCATTGTCACAACATTTCATTATGGTTACAATATTATAAGTTACCATTCTCTGTTCGTTGTAATTAATGTAACTATTAATAAAATACAATAGCTTAGCAAGTGGATAATGAATAGTGTCTAGAATGAGAGGAGAGATGACTTCGACACGTTATTACTTGAAAGAAATATATGGTAATTCAAAAAGAAAAAAAAGGAAAAAAAAACGAAAAACTTGCTGTTTCCTGTTTGTCTAAGCTGACGGTTAATTGTTTTAATGCTAAAATACAAAGAATTGTGTACTTATTATGATTATTTATGAAAACATCTGCTCATGTTTGTATATACGATTCAACAGCCACGTAATGGCGCAAACAATATCGTAATGTCTATTTGTATAATCCCCTGTTCTAAAGAAGAGCGTCTATAAGTCTATTCGATATCTTTTAATGTTAAGCCGGCGGCAAAGAACTTATAGAAGGATGGTATCAATTTCGATAATTACATGAGTTATACATTCCATACCCTTGTCCCTGTTCTCTATAAGCCAAGAAATAAACTGACGTCCGACCTCAAAAGCACCCTTGCCTTAAAAGCAACCTCTCGTGCCGCGCTTTGTCTTTCTTGGTTGCATATTGAACAGGACCCATTTTAAAAGGTTTGAATGTTTCACTCTTTTTAAGATAAAAGATTATATTTTCGTAGTGGCGCACGACCAACACTTTTTACACACGTGTTCATGTATTTGTCTGCAAGATTTTAATGTCTGTAGAGTTTTGTTTATCCTGTCAGTGCATAAATATACAATGTTAGTTTGACAACGTAAAACTATATATATCTAATCTTAGGAGAAAAAATTAATGTAGTTGATGGACTCATACAGAAACTACGTAACGGGACAAGCCCAAAAGATCAATGGCACTCATTTCCCTGATGACGATTTTTTAATGATCTCAGATTTTTTAAGTTGAGCGCTTGATTTATCATTTCTCCTTGATAATACATAACGAGATGAATCGGAACAGTCACGCTTCCGATATCTGATTTGGTTAATGAAGAGATATTTTTAAGATTTCAGGGAGTTTGTTGGTTCAGCTCTTTAGACTGGTGCCAAAAAAAAAAGAAAAAAAAAAAGCACAGCATGTGCCAGGCATTTGGTCGTTTTTTGTGGCAAAAAATTATCTGTGCTATAGATAAGGCACCATCTACAATAGCAAAGCCTGCTAGACTTGCACCATCGTTTGTGACCTCCGTTGATTTTTGCTTCCTGGTCACTTGGTAAACTGCCTTTAGAAAATATAAACAAAACTTACAACATGAATAAGAATGTGCCTTTAGAAAATATAAACAAAACTTACAACATAAATATATGCATGTACCAGACTAAAGTTTTAAAGGCGTTCACGACTGTAAATCCCTAGGGCCAGCAAACTCTTCCAGGTCATTTACGACTAATTTTATCTAATAGGCTTTACAATTACTTTAATTTATGTATTTTATGTAATTTATTTGATCACTTGCCCTCGAGCAAGTAACCAAATGGGCAATTTATGAACGGGGATCCTTTCTGTATCCACACCTAAAAGCCACAAACAAAACTCTGACATCAAATGTTTTACTTAATTGGTGAACATACCTACCTAATCGATAGAGTTTGGACATTTGACCACTATTATATCTGCAATTACCACAGGAAAGGGAAACGTTTGAATTTAGTTGCTGTTTGAGCCCATTACATCGGATATTAATTGTCATCAAGTTGTTTAGTTTAGGACAACCAGCTTGCGAGATCAATTTTCCCAGAACCGCATTGTGTGTCCCAGCATTATATCAAGGTGTATATGGAATTTTTCTTGGGGAGGTGTTTGTCCACAATTCCATGAAAACAACTCCCCAACTTTTCCTTGCTAAAAGTGCTTAATGTACTAATGGGTCAACGTTTATAAATCAATATAACGCTCATATAAATGTACAGCAGCTCACGTCTGTGTTTCTAATCGCCATTCACTTTGGAAAAAATGGCCGACGTTCAAGTCACTATACCAACTCTTGATGGATTCGACATGGTTGGGAGACAACATGATACGAGGTGTATACCCGAGGCTTTATCTAAGAGACAAAATGGTCAGGCGTTGGCCATAGAAGATTCCAAGGTGTATAAAAGTTTTAAGCCGTTACGCGTTGTTATGACAATATTTGGACTTTACCACGAGAAAAGGAGTGGCGCCAAAATTCACGATGTCTCGGCGAAGAGGGACGAACCAGGGAAGCAGAAAGTGTCCGCTTTACACGTTTATAGTTTCATTGCTGTGTCCTATATGTGGGTACATTTCATAGCACGTGGACTGGTTGCATTTGATGGCAATGAGAGTGTAGCAAACCCAGCACTGTACTATAAAATTATGTTTGCGGTTTGGTACCTGGTTTGCGCTCTTCAAGCTACGTTCTGTTACTGTGCTTGTTATTACAACGACCGGTTGCCAGCGATCTGGAGGGAATGCACCCAGTTGGAAAGAGATCTTCCTAGCGTGATGGAGGCAATCAAACTCGATCTAAAGACAAAAATTGCAGCAGCATTTGTGGTATTTTATAATGTCCTTAACTTTGTTTACATGGTTTACTTAATGTCAAATGAATTAACGCCGGTATTTCTCTATTCTCCGTTTCACTACGTTGTGAATGTCACAGTTTCCAGCACCGATGTTACTATACTGAATGCATTTGTGGCATTTGGCGGTTTTTACACGAGTCTTGCTGCTTTTGTGCCATATGCCATTTATACATTCTTCTGCATTCTGTTCTACAACCTGTTTAAGGCATTCAACGATGAGTTTAAAGAGGAAGTACAACAAGCACTTGTAACAGGTGAGCCTCTCCGTGTGGAGTTTCACCGACGCCGTCATCTGAAACTCTGTAAATTATTTGACATTGCCGACGGGATGTTCAGTTTCTTCGTGGCCTACACTTTGGTTTTAAATACAGGACTTTGTTGCCTCATATGCTACTTGTTGATTTATCATTTGGACGACGTGGCCGGTACACCCTTGGACATATTGGCAATGATATCTTGGGCAGTACAGGCCGTAATGCAACTGGGCGTCATTTCCATTGGGGCATTAGTTCACGATCAGGTCAGTCTCTCTCTCTCTCTCTTTCTCTCTCTCTCTCTCTCTCTCTCTCTCTCTCACACACACACACACACACATACACACACACACACACACACAATTTGCCTTACGATAGTATGTACATGCACGCAACGGAGTACATCTCTACATCTCTCTATCTCTCAACCTAAATTAAATCACCCCACTAGTGTCGATAAAAACAAAGTTTTCAGGGACAAAATTGCATCAGTTTCTTTTTCCGTTATTGGAGTTGGATCAACAATCGGACATCAGCTAGATGGGATGTCGTCTCGTCTTCGCTTTTGTAATTTATTCTACATATGTAGAGATCATCTTGCTAAATCCCTCAAAACCAGTGCTTTGTATAACATTGAACGACAATTTAGACATGTCTGGAACTCGATTTTTTGTAGCTCGAGGATGTGTAAAAAACAATCGAAGTTTTCCTCACCTGAGAATTTTCAGTGCATTGATCAATACGCAAAGTACTTGCACCCGATTTTGTTTACATTGGAAACCAAAAAACAATGAATTGGCAGTATTTCTTCCTCCAATGCCTAACGGATAATTTCCTTTTTATTGAACTGTTTTGACAACTGATCCAATATTTAAAATGCATTCAAGTAAAAATACTCAATGCATGCTTTTCGATCTAACGATGTCCTACTTGTATTGAACCGGCAGATTTGGGCTTGTGCAAGTGGGAAGAAACGGTTATATTGCTTGGGATACAATGGGCCCAGCCGCTTACTTATTACTTCGGAACCAGGCGTGCTTACTGAGAAAGAGATGAGTTTACTGGACCTATACGAGGTTGATGGAACCAAACACGTTACTGCTGAAACAAAAATACACCACTGTTGAATTAGGATAATTTTACAGATAATTGAATTAATTTATTGTTGCTTAGGTTTTAACACACACACACACACACATATATACATATAATTTATGTTTAATTTTAACAAAGTGTATTTGTAATAATTATGTTCTATATATGTTCTTTATAGGCACATTCCCCACTGTTGGAGCTCAACGAGGCTCAGCTGGACATCATACCCGATAGCCAGTTGATTCCGGTAAGAATAAATGGTATAACATTTACCACCAGGTAGGGGCTAAAGATAAATAAGGTGGTGTCTCACATAGAAATATAGACATTTCAAATTATAGATAATATTCTGGATTCAAACAAGTCACGTCTTCGGCTGGTATGCTCCCAGAGATACAAAAAGATTTTTTTCAATTAACAACCGTCAAAAAATAATGTAATCGAGGAATTTATTTTGTCCTTTATGAAATTTTGAATGTCACTTGCATTCTTCTGGGGCCCACCAGTTTACCATCTGTTAATTACAGTCCCCTATGACCAACCTTGCTCTAAAAACGAAACGTTAATCGTCCAGCAAATGGGAGTGAAATCGACTGATAAAACTCATTTGCTTTGCCAATAAAACAGTAATTGCAACATATAGTTTCATATTGATTGTCTCGTTTGGAATAAAATACCTTCTTTAAGTAGTATGGAAGAAATCGATGCTTTAGTTCAATAGGCGTGACTTAAGCTTTTAAAACATTATAAAAGCCGATTGGAATAATATTTTGCTCTCTCAAGCTCACGGCAACTGTCTGGAAACACCAATTAATCCCATCGATGTTCACAAGTTTTAGTCTTCTCTATAGCATTCCACAACTTAAAAAATAATTGTTTTTAACACTTTTTGACCAAAGCCGGTGTAACGAAACTGAGGGTCCGTGTAACGTAATGTCCGCCCTCTATTTAGTTATAATGGTAAGCATGACCTAAATGGGTCAAAATCTAGGGCGATCGAGGCTAACATGTAGACATGAATGGGAAGCTGACTCTCTATCATGGGGAACTCTCTGTCGCGTTACACCGGTTTTGCAAAATATCAATGGGATTTTGTAATGTGAATTTGAACAAATGGCTATTGATCTCATTGATCGGCGATAAGGATACTAAAGAGCAGCATGCAATTATGATTAGTGAAATACAATAAAACTTTTGTAATAAAATGCTTTACACAAAATAATGCAAGCGTTTCACACCGTCATTAAATGATTACAAATTATTTAGTTTCAGATGTTCCTGAACAAGCTAAGTGTAACTCCAATAGGATTTAGTGCACTGGGGATGTTTACCATAGATAAACCTACTATTTTGACGGTGAGTGAAACATGTAGAAACAAGGTTCAGTTACTTTAAATGGTTACAATGTAATGGTTACAGTAATGTTATAAAATGGATCAATAATATATGTAGTAAAGAAATACAAAATTGATAAGTTTGTTATCGAGCGTGAGACCCCTCATTTCGACAAAAAATCATATTTTTCTTATTGCAACATTGTTTCAAATTAAGAAATGCATTAGAATTTAGATTGGTAAGAGGGAAACATTTACAACTGATCACAGACAAAAAACACCGGAGCTGTTTTCACGCTCTTAAATAGCTTACACCCTGTCTTTTAAATATCTCATCTAAATATTAAAATAAAAAAAGAAAGATAATGGAAAGATCGAACGACTTAACAATTATTTTCTTTGCTAATTAAACGTAACACGAGAAGAAAAAGACGTGGACATTGTTTACAGGGATTAACCAAATTATTAATTTTGTCTGGTTTTAAGTAATATTTCTGACATTATATATTGCAATAGTTTAAAGGTATATTAATATATGAAGTCTATAGCGCCATTTTGTCAATGGTTGCTTGGATTGATGTTTTAATAAATTTTAAAAATTGTTGGTTTTAACAATGATATTTTGATACCATTTTCAGTGCAAGAGAGAAGCGTTTGTTAAGTGTTTGAAAATAAGTAAGGCTAATAATCTAATCTAAGTAAGGCTAATAAACCGTCATTTCTTTCAGATAATCGGCATGTTCCTGACTTATTTCTTTCTGATGATCCAGTTTAAACCATCTGATGTCACTGTGCCCTGTGCTGGGAATTTTACGGTCACTTGAACAGAAATAAGAAATACCAATACTACATGTATATTAATGAGACTCACAAAAAATGGAAACCCAAGAGACGTATAAATGATAACAGATGGAATGCAATTATGCTTGTTAGCTTCACAATTGTAATTCTGTTGTATTGCAAGCTACAAACAATTGAAATATATTTTGGAGAATACATTGTTATAACATTCCAACATGGTTACAATATTGAAAGTTATCATTCTCTATACGTGGTAATTAATGTAATTATTAATAAAATGCAATAGGTTAGGAAGTGGATAGTGACGTAATTGTCTAGCATGAGAGGGGAGATGCTTTTTACACATTACTTGAAAGAAAAATATGGTAATTCAGAAAGAAAAAATATCGAAAAGCTTGTTGTTTCTTTCTTGTTTGACTAAGCTTAAGGTTGTTTTAATGGTAAAATGAAAAGAGTTGTGTACTAATCATGATTATTTATGACCATCTGTCAAAGTCCCTTTCAGCCAATGTTTGTATATATGATTTCAACAATAATATAATGGCACAAACAATATCAGAATGTCTATTTGTATACCAGTACGCACGTGTATTAAAATACGATACGAAAACAGAAAAGGAGTTGATTGGAGTCTTTATTATTGGACTGATTCCCTTTGAAATTTTGACCCTCACGAGTCTCTGAAACACAATAGGTTCATGCTTTGGAACTGATTCACTTGCCCAACATTTCTGCAAAGATATAGTATAATAAACAAACTCATTATTTAGCCAAGCAGATGGAGAAGCAAATGATTCAGCGATACTTTAGTACATTAATAAGCAATCAATTCAAAATATACCAGCCATTACCTTTTTATACAGACCTAGCTGGCTAAGTGGGTCTGTTAAAATATAGATAACGAAATGTTGTGTTTTGATTGAATGCACACACCTGGATAGATAGATGGATGGTCGGATGAAAGAAAAAAGAAACGCAAACAGAAACTTAATTAGTTTGTGATGTACACACGCAACAGGGAACACGCAAGCATCGACAGAAATGCATTATTTGTTTGCATTAATCAACGCCACACACAATGCACGACTCTGCCGATCTACGACACACTTAAATAATTCAGCCGTACTCCAGGTCATATGAGATCTTTATATAGAACCCACATCATCATCATCTGTCTGTGTATAAAGGTCTATAGGAAGAGGTGGCATATTTTTTCAAGTTCTTCACACATCAAAATATAAGAGTAGGTTTCGTATGTACCTGTGTTGGCCACACCTTGACAAGTACAATGAGTTTCCGTGGGCTTCTCGGCATTATCGTCTACTTTGGAGGCATCCCATTGACAGGTATGAAGCTACAATTGCATTCTGTGTTCAGTGTTGTCTCTTGCGTTAATATTTAATAGAACAAAATGTATCACGGCAAATGTATAAGCCTTTCTGATGCGCAGTTTAGTTTAGCGTGTATTAGATATTATATATTGTATATAAATATGTCGGTAATTGAGTAATGTATTCAGTTGTGTCTTAATAATTTTATGAGGTGCTTGCTTTTACATCACTCAGCAAATCGAGTACCGCAAATCATTCAGCCTACTTTGACTTACATTATATATTCAATCCACTTGACATGTGACCGCTTCCCCATCATTTACCCAAGTATTACGTGACTTTGGGAGATCATGTAATTCCTAACATAAATTTCCTTGATTATGTTCTACATAAACATCATTTTGAAAAACAATGTAATCAGTTTGAAACCATGGGCAATATACCTCTCTCCCCTAATACCACCTTCTACCAAATGTAAGTATACTCTAAAACATGTTTTAACCACAGGGGGTGGGGGTACTATGAAAAAAAAAATGACATTTTACTATGACATCTTTGTGTGCCTAGATAAAATTTTACCCAGAGGGGACCTTTTCCCAGCAAATAAGGGGGTTCTTTCGGGCCTGTTACACATGTATAATCAGCTTATACTTCTTTTTGGCGACCTTACGAAGGCTAGACCGTCAGTGTAATAATTATACACATGGGCGAAGCCTGTTACAGTGGTGTAATTACAGATCACCCAGAAAGCATTGCAGAAACAAAAAGGCTTTTCAACATTTTATATCGCCCCCTCCCCCTTATCCACCTTAATTGACATCAATGTGCTTGGTCCGAACATGCTAATAACCCCCCCCCCCCCCCCCAGTAATATATCTTTTACCTCCTCGTTGTTTCCAAAACTGTGTAGTAATCCATTAATTCAGTAATTGTCTCATCCATATCCTGAATCTGCCATCTGTTTTAGAAGTGGTATATAGTGGTTTAAATCAACACAAATTTTCTAGATATAAGCAATCCAAAGAAAAATGGTCATGAATCAATTCCATTCCCGTACATTGCAAAATGTCTTCCTTTTACGTTTCAGTCAATGGGCAGCAAAATGTTAATCTTACCGTTACACCAGGAACGGTTTCAACAAGTTCCGGGGAGAGAGTGGAATTACAATGTATATTCTCCGGGGCGTGGATGCCAGGGTATAACCTGCAATGGAAAAAAGGGGACACTCCCATTGCTGAAAAATCGTCCACGACCATTTTGGCGCCGTTTGCAAGCACGAGTCGATTTTCCCTATCCATGGAGACACCAAATGATATAATATATGTACTGAACATTACAGGTATTGTTTATACATATATAAATGGTTTGGGTTAGTAAGACACAGCTTAAGGCAAATGGGCAAAAATTATCAAACTTTCAGATACATTATGTTATAATCGCAGAATTCTATTTCCATATAAGATCGATGTGTGGTGTTTCACTGTATAGATATAGCAATACTTTTCTGTACAGCACTATGGAGTAGGCTGCTTTTCAATTTTGTTGCTTCTAATCAATAACAATGATCTAATTTTAAGAAACTAGACTTAATCAAAAATGCAGTATCTGTAAAATTCACAATTTTCCCCCATCGGAATAGATCAAGTAATTACCCTATAATTTCAGAACATTCCAAACCCTGTCAAACTTTTTTTCAATACGCATAATCGTCCAAAATCTCAAAGAAGATGCGGGTAATTGTGTACTATCAGCGCAGTCGCTATGGTAATTAAGATGCGGGTAGTCTCACTGCAATAACACACTAGTCACTTTGTACATTGACATGCTGTATACTAGTATATACAGTTGTACAATATACTTCATAAATGTGATGTGTCCTTTGGTTTGTCGAGGTAGCAAGAATGGAGGATTAAAGAATATGAAGTCCGGCGAATGCGGGAAGCCGACTCATTCCCAGAACTGTATGTCCTGTTGAAATTGGGACGTAGCTATCTTCAAATATAGCTTCCCTAATTCCTTTGGAAGGGTTTAAAACAAAGGCTGGGCCACTGTTCGAGGCCTGGACCATCTTTCACAAAACGTTTTAAGTCAGCTTTGGAGATAAATTTTAGATACCAAAATTAAGCTGCCTTATATTCGCTTCAATCACACACATACACATACACACATACTTGTCTATGTGTACCAACCGAGGACATCAGCACAACACCATACAACCGAGGACATCTTATTCCTTGGTTAAATCAAAATAAAAACATTCAATTTAGGGTAAAATCTATTCGAGTATGAATGTTATAAATTAATTTTTTATAAAAACTAATTTTTTGCTGACAAGAATTTTACATTCTAACCGAGGACACACACGGACACACACACGGACAGACACTACACATTACAACCGAGGACATGCATGCATCTACATGTAATAATGATTGTACTTTTAATGCAAAGCAAATTTTATATAGCGTTACTTTGCAGCAATTCACATTTTTATGAAATTCTTTCATATTTAAGGTAAATTCCAAAATAACACCAGAGGTGATGATTAAATGAACAGTTATACAATATTTAATGCTGGGCTTTGCCACTTTTTTAGAATTGAAGATTATGAGATAAAACATCAATTAATTTAGGAAAAGAAAGGATACTGATGAAATAAAATAAAAGACCAAAGAAATTCGTTTTCAAACATTTTATTTTCATACTATAATGCTTATTTTCTATTTAGCACTCTTTTATTATCATGAATTTTATATTTTGATAACACAAAGTGTCGTCCATTGGATACAGACTTGCACAGTACACAATTTTACAATTGAGGACATCATGCCAGCAGCACCCAAAATTGTGCTTTCTTCCAATTTGATGCAATATTATATAATGCTTAACAGCATAATGATCATCAATTTTTTATAATAAAATATTAGTATCATGAATATTCAGAAAATGTGACTAGCAAAGGTTTTCAGGTTCATGGAACTCCAAAGTCATACTTTGAAAATGCTAAATGTATACAAGAGAGCACTGTACTGAAATGGGTTTCTTTCCATTTTTAACTTTTTTACATAAAATAATACAGTTTACTGCCATTTCACATGATCAACTAAGAAAATTGTTGAGATGGCAAAAATATCAATATAACAAGTTTAAATGTCCAATTTCCTCCATTCCGAACATTGTGAATGATTGAATCTGACAAACTACAATGATACGAGTTCATTTCCATTTTGGCACTTTTTTTACACAATACAAGATAACAGGTTTACCACCATTTTTATATAATCAACTAGCAATATTGTCAAGATGCAGAAATTGTCAAACAACCCATTTTACATATCTAGTAAATTCAATAATGAGACTGTTTACATGCCTGACAATCAAATCTGAGGAAAACCACTTATATACAAATAAAAGCTGAAGTCCCTCAAAACTCAACCAATCAATCTTATTTTTAAATTTGATTTGTATATAGATAACATTGATCACTCTTGTGAGTTTAATGACAACAGGCCTATCGGTTCTCCCTGAAATGTGCTTACAGTGTTTCTTATATGCTGAAAAAAAAAAACAGCATAAAATTTGAAAGAAAAGGGCCTGGTCATGCTGATTTTCAATCTTGACCATTCTTTAACTCATAATAATCAGTTCTGTGAGTTTCATGAAAACAGGCTTTAAGTTATTGGTTCTTCCTGAAATGTGCTTACAGTGTTACTTATATGCTTAAAAAAAACAGCATAACATTTGAAAGAAAAGGGCCTGTTCATGCTGATTTTCAATCTTGACCATTCTTTTACTAATAATCATCAGTTCTGTGAGTTTCATGAAAACAGGCTTATTGGTTCTCCTTGAAATGTGCTTACAGTGTTACATATATGCTGAAAAAAAAAAAAAACAGCATAACATTTGAAAGAAAAGGGCCTGGTCATGCTGATTTTCAATCTTGATCATTCTTTTTAATTTACTAATAATCATCAGTTCTCTGAGTTTCATGAAAACATGCCTATTGGTTCTCCTTGAAGTGTGTTTACAGTGTTGCATGAACACTGAAAAAAGGAGAAAAAAAAATGCAAAACTTTTGAAAATAATCACCCCATTTCCTCCATTTTGAGACACTGTATTACACAGTACATGATAACATGTTTACCTTCATATTTATATAATCAACTAGCAATGTTGTAAAGATGCAGAAAATTTCAGACAAACACTAACATATTTACATATCTAGTTAGTTCAATAACGAAACTGTCAACATGCCTGACAATCAAATCTGAGGAAAACCATTTATACAAATAAAAGCTGAAGTCCCTCAAAACTCAACCAATCAATCTTATTTTTAAACTTGATTTGTATATAGATAACATTGATTACTCATGTGAGTTTCTTGAAAACAGGCTTATTGGTTCTCCCTGAAATGTGCTTACAGTGTTACTTATATGCTGAAAAAAAAAACAGCATAACATTTGAAAGAAAAGGGCCTGGTCATGCTGATTTTCAATCTTGACCATTCTTTTACTTACAATCATCAGTTCTGTGAGTTTTATGAAAAGAGGCCTATTGGTTCTCCTTGAAATGTGTTTACAGTGTTGCATGTACAATGAAAAAAGGAGAAAAAATGCAAAACTTTTGAAAATAATCACCCCATTGCCTCCATTTTGAGACACTGTATTACACAGTACATGATAACATGTTTACCGTCATATTTATATAATCAACTAGCAATGTTGTAAAGATGCAGAAAATTTCAGACAAACACTAACATATTTACATATCTAGTTAGTTCAATAACGAAACTGTCAACATGCCTGACAATCAAATCTGAGGAAAACCATTTATATACAAATAAAAGCTGAAGTCCCTCAAAACTCAACCAATCAATCTTATTTTTAAACTTGATTTGTATATAGATAACATTGATTACTCATGTGAGTTTCTTGAAAACAGGCTTATTGGTTCTCCCTGAAATGTGCTTACAGTGTTACTTATATGCTGAAAAAAAACAGCATAACATTTGAAAGAAAAGGGCCTGGTCATGCTGATTTTCAATCTTGACCATTCTTTTACTTACAATCATCAGTTCTGTGAGTTTTATGAAAAGAGGCCTATTGGTTCTCCTTGAAATGTGTTTACAGTGTTGCATGTACAATGAAAAAAGGAGAAAAAATGCAAAACTTTTGAAAATAATCACCCCATTGCCTCCATTTTGAGACACTGTATTACACAGTACATGATAACATGTTTACCGTCATATTTATATAATCAACTAGCAATGTTGTAAAGATGCAGAAAATTTCAGACAAACACTAACATATTTACATATCTAGTTAGTTCAATAACGAAACTGTCAACATGCCTGACAATCAAATCTGAGGAAAACCACTTATATATATCAAAACAAGGCACAACTTCCACAAAACTCAACCAATCAATCCTATTTTCAAACTTGATTTGTATATTGGTAACATTGATCACTCCTGTGAGTTTAATGACAACAGGCTTATCGGTTCTCCCTGAAATGTGCTTACAGTGTTACTTATATGCTGAAAATGGCAGAAAAAAAACAGCATAACTTTTGACAAAAAATGGCCCGGATATGCCGATTTTTGATCTTGACAACCCTTTTACTAATAATCATCAGTTCTGTGAGTTTCATGACAATAGACCTATTGCTTCTCCTTGAACTGTGTTTACAGTGTTGCATGTATGCTGAAAAAAGCAAAAACAACAGCAAATTTTCTGAAAAAAAAAAAAAAAAAAAAAGCAGCCCATTATGAAGATTTTGAAACTTTCATAATGTCATAGCCTTCTTCAAACTGTCAGGGGTAGATTAATTCATAGTTAGCTAAGGGGCCCTTTACACTGGACGGCGTCCTTTCTGTGTCCTGTAGTACGGATCCATTTGAGAGTACAAAATTAAAATACTTAACTTTCTGACAACTGGCCAATCACCAAATATTCATTTTTTCAACCAAAGCAATGCTTGTACCTCCTTTCTACGACCACAATGATGCCAGTTCTTTGGTCGCACAAAGGACGCCGCCCCACTGGCAGGGCTAGACACTAACTTTTATGAGCACCTGTCCTGCGGACAGGTGGTCACAAATTTGACCTGTCCGATTTTCAAACCAACCTGTCCAACAAAACCAATATTTTTTTTTCTATTCATACCCAAAACTTTGTAAATTAATAAGTGTAGTCATACATTTAATGTATTTATTACCAAAATACTCAATCAAATGAGCTGGGAAAATGCACCTTAAAGTGAATTTATTTTCAGGTAAAAAGTTGTTTTTTCATACTTGTGAACTCCTGAAGATTAAATCTTGCATATAAGGCTGTATTCCAAGAGCTTTTAGATCGATCTATCCCCGCGGGGAGTCTCACTAGATTACTGTCAGATAATCCGGCTTAAATGTCCGTCCCACCTACTACAAGCTGTAAGGGGGTAATTAACTTTCGTGTCCGCTCGGCTGACATCTATTTAGCATGAACCCCCAGGGAGTTAGGTTGATCTAAAGTAGATCGATCTAATCTCTGGAAATGGGGTCTAAGTCTGATTTAACATAGTTCCAATCAGGGCTTCTCCTAGGATTTGGGGTACAGGGTCTACTAATTGTAAATATGCAATTTGATAACAGATTACATGAAGTTTAACCACAGCTTAAAAAAAAAAAAAAGAAAAAAAAAAATACCCTGAGCGGGAAGTGGGGAGGGGGTACTGTTAAATTAATTTTATTAAAATATTCAAAATTAATAATATTTGAATATAGTTCAATGAAAAGTTCAATAATATTCATTTTATAATACTTATATCTATGTTAACAATTTAACTTCTTTTTTGGGTTATCATGTGTTTGATTTTTTTAAATATATGAATTAAATAAAATCAGTATAAAATGTTCCCCTTCTTTTTATTAAAATTCTCATATTTTTTATTACTAATTTCTTCCTTACATCAATATCATACTGGTATATGACAGCAATGTTAATTTATCATATTCCAGCTGAGCACTATTTTTTAACTGTAAATAACAAAGGTGATACTAGAATTATTAAAGAAAACACCATACAAAATTTCAGGTTATATTTTGGCAAATAAACAACATTTCAACAAGATCTTCAGTCCAAAAGATTTCACTTTCTATAGTGAGTAGATAGCATACAACGTATTTGATTGACAGGCAGTATGTTGCCTTGACAACGAACTAGATATAGCCAGTTCATCCAGTTCAATCTGGCTTTGTACCCAGGCAGCACAGTAGTTGTGTAGTTTCTGTTTTTGGAACGGTCTTTACAACTAGAGCACGTAGATTTTGAACTAAATAAATATAAAGTAAAGAACCTGATATGTGAATAAATTTTGTCTGATGAAGTTCTGGAGGGTGTTCTCTTTCATAATTTGGCGGTAAGTTTACTCAGACTTCGTTTTGCGACTGCATGTGTTTTGTGCCAAAAGTAGGTCACTCTTTTCAATGCCGTCTAGGAAGGGAATAAAAGACGTAAGTATGCAACAAAATATTTTTTTTAAAGATTTTTGCTCCAAATTTCTCACAAAACATGACCTGTCCGTCGGACAGCCAACCCTACAACTTCACCTGTCCGAACTGATTTTTTACCTGTCCCGGACAGGCGCTAATGTCGAGCCCAGTGTAAAGGGGGTTTACGGACGATCCATTTACCCTTTTCATTTAATTCTTGCACCCTCAAAAGATTGTCGGTCCTAAGATCTACCGAGTGAGCCACAAATTCAGACAGTTCTTCTTTATTTAAACCACTCCAAGTCAGTTGTACTAATAAAGAAGCGTGCCGTAATATGTACAGTGCGATGATAGTTATGTAGTTACGTAACGGCCTAGGAGAGCTTAATTTGATAAAAAAGACCTTTAGTTTAAAAATATGAACTTACTGAATATATAGACATCTGAGATATAACATTAGTTTCAGTTTAGTCTGCCCTTCACAGCACAACCGAGGACGCGGAATTTGGTCCGCCCTTTACAGCACAACCGAGGACGCGTGTGTATAGCCCGATTTCAGACAAAAAGTTGGACAGTATTTCTGATACACTCGTGGCGGGAATTTGGCCCGCGCTATACAGCATAACCGAGGACTGGCTCAGAATAGCGTCAAATTTCACCACCTAACTTGAAATGGGCCCCTTTATGCATTCCACTGCTTATGTCAACCGAGGACGTCCTCGGTTGGAGGTGTGTCCTCGGTTAGTGGGTTTCGGGCGGGTGTGTGTCCTCGGTTAGAATGCGTGCACAAGAGCACACACACTCTCGCGCACGTGATATCATGAGTAAAACAAAACAAACATTCTAATTTCCAAGATGGGCTTATATTTCCCGTTGCTTAGCACAACAAATGATGTCAGTAGGCTCCGCCCCAGTTATTATACAACGGGCTGAGCTAATGTGAAACTGATCCATGGAAAACTGAAATTACTTTACCAGTTACGTTGGCTCGGTGCATGAGAAATTAAGGTAACCTCATATTCTTTAATCTTAATTAATACAATGAACCATGCAACTTTAAGGTAATTAACCAACGGGTTTGAGACGAAATGAGGAATAAGAGGAAACAATCATAATTTAAGTAGTCATATCTGGGAAATGTCACTTTCCAACCAGATAAGAGAAGTCATTAAAAGCCCTTGGTATATAAACACTCGAGAGTGAGTGAGCTTTCTATATGCGGGGCTGAAGGTAAACAGCATGAAGTATTAACAAATAATACAACTGAATGTTGCAAATACACGCACCTAATACTTTGCTGAGTGTACAAGAAACTGGTGGACAATATGTTGCGATGAGTTAAAAACGGTCGCGGTGCAGTATCGACAATGTAAGGGGGAAATGTTGACAAAGCGAATCTGGATCGAAATATATAAACAATACACCAATTGTTTTGGTTTTTACATATGATTTTTCAGCTGGCAGGGCAGCACAAATGACCAGCTCCAAAGAAACTTATAATTTTTGAAGTTTTGTTTAATCTACAGAACTGTCTGCATTTGATGCTTAAACATAAATATGGTAGCCGAAAATCGCCTAGGATGAACATATGCTATCCTCTGCCATGGTCAAATATTATGTACACATTTCTCTGATGCAGACAGAAAAGTCCCGTCATGAAAAATCTATCTGTGGCCGTGGTAGAGGGAACACTGTAAATGAATGTCGAGTCACCATCAAATACAGTGAGATAAAATAATACAATATGATTTGTTCCAGCGCTTGAGAAGAATGACACGGGACAATACAACTGCCTGTTCTCCACGAATAATGGCGTCCAGCAGACGGCGTCATCCCGCGTGGTTGTTGGTAGGGCAGCTTTGGTTCTTTTGTTCCCTAATTAAACAAAGCAAAAGTATAGGTAAAGGACAAACACATATATGGTGTACGAAATTTGGCCGGTGACAGCCGCTTTTATTGAAAAGTCCCTCTGATAAATGAATAGCGCGAAGTTTTATGTAGAATTAGATAATGTTGAGTAAATTAAAATTGTATAATAGTATAGCATAAATAATAAATATCCAAACAAATATTTTCATTTATGGGGTTACAAAGAGGCTTAATTAAAAGTGATCTGTAATTTTTTAAAAATAGCATTGTGTCTTTTTGGTTGGTCACTAGTTATTGGTACATGTAGATGTATCAAAACGTTGCATGGCAATACACCTCTTTTATGGATGCAACAGGTGGGAATACAATAATCACAATCACCTAATTTCTATGATCAGACTTTGACGCCTGCGAGAGTAACAACTGCTCTGAGAATGCCACTTGCGTCGCCACCAGTACTGGGTACACGTGTACCTGTTTTGACGGGTTCACAGGGGACGGAACCACTTGTACAGGTAGACCTTATACTTTCTCACCTTTACAGGTTTATGTAACATTGTACGACCGTGTTTCTTTTAACTGATCATAAGCGACTGGGTTAAATATTCACATTGAATTAAGAGTAGCTTCATATAGTTGCTGTGCCATCTCCCAGGGCCGCAGATTGTTTTTTACACTAGATGTTCACAGATATGTCTCTTGCTAATTGGAATCTGGAAATGTACATATATATTTAATATAAAGCCTTAATTTTTTTCATATACATTACCACATGTACAAGGCACATTACATTAAATACGCAAATAGTATGCGCTAACGTGTTATTATTTTTCTAATTTTAATGTAGCATAGATAA
This sequence comes from Lingula anatina, assembly GCF_051362555.1. Lineage (NCBI taxonomy): Eukaryota > Metazoa > Brachiopoda > Lingulata > Lingulida > Lingulidae > Lingula > Lingula anatina. The sequence continues at coordinate 13,473,279 of NC_141771.1, read as the reverse complement.
TTCACTACTTAATGTAAATGTTTAAATTAAAGGGATAATAACTCTTCGTTTTGGCCAAAAATGAATTTTCCTGGAGTAAACAACAATTTTCCCATACTTTCCCATACCACTGGTAAATGAATCAATTTTTACATTCAAAATTTGCCCCTTTTTTTTCTTAAAAGTTTTTTTTTCTAAAAAGTTTTTTTTTGTAATAATCTCTTAACAGATTATAACAAAGTTTAGCCAGCAATGGAGATTACGCGGTCTAAAGACAAGCTCATATATTAGAATATTTGCTATAACTGTCGTTATTGTGGTACAACAGATTATATATTTCTGTGAGTTGTTCACAATGTTTTTATTGTTAAAAATAGATCTCATACGAAGAGTCATTATCCCTTTAAACGTTTGTATTTGCCGATCTTTACTGCTATTCATTTAGATATTGATGAATGCTCCGACGTCAATCTCAACAACTGCACGGTGAATGCTGCCTGTGTGAATACCATAGGAGGATACCAGTGTGTTTGTTTACAAGGGTTCAATGACACTGGAGAGAGTTGTGTCGGTGAGGAAGATTTGATTACGGGTGTTTTTAAATTCTGGGCGATTGTCACATATATAGAGTGTAAAATCAATTTTCGGGTTTTAACCCCAGGTTCCTAAAAACCGCTTTACACTGGACGGCGTCCTTTCTGCGTCCTTTGTGCAACCAAGATACTGCAGGTATCGCTGTGGTCGTAGAAAAGAGGCACAAGCATCGCCTTGGTTGCAGAATCAATGCTCAATGATCGGCCAGTTGTTGGCCATTTAAGTGTTTTTTTTTTACTCTCAAATGGGACCGTACTAATGGACGCAGAGAGGACCCTGTCTAGTATAAAGGGGGCTTAGGATTTAAAACCAATTTACGCCTCACGAACAATATAATGGCTCATAGTACCCATTGAAGCTGTCGATCTACGTTGATCGATCTAACTCTGAAGGGACTCTCGCTGAATGCAATCATTAAACAGACGACTATTATCATATTACTTTTTCAATATTTCAGACATTGATGAATGCCAAAACCCCGAGTTGTCGAAATGTTCGGAAAACGCTACCTGCACCAACTCAGAACCAGGCTTTGAATGCACATGCGCATTCGGGTTCTCGGGAAACGGTACTTTTTGTGAAGGTAATTTGTACTAATTATTATTATTATTATTATTATTATTATTATTATTATTATTATTACCCAAATTAAATTATATGCTCTTAGTCACGATAGATTAGGTTTGGCAGGCCCGTAGCCTGAGCAAAATGCCAGGGGGGGGGGGGGGCAGTAAGCGTACACGAGGGGGCCAAGCCCCAGAGGGGGGAGGGGTGTCCCCTTCCCACGGTGTGGAACATTTTTAAAAAACTGTATATATAATACTGCATTCTGGTGCATTTGAACTGTTATTTATTGCTCAATCAGAAGTCAGATATTGTGGGTTTATTTTGTCATTAATAGGCCTACAGTCACTTTTTCAACACAACACGCCAATTGGACTTTATTTCGTAGATTGTCTTGTCTTTATAAACAGATTGAATGATTGTCTAGTGGCCATGAGTGCATTTTCTCACAGAATTGATACCAACTTTGCAAGTATTTTTTTCACCTTTGCGATTATTATTATTATTATTATTATTTGCACCTCAAATCCCGAGGGGGGGGGGGCAGCTGCCCCCCCTGCCCCCCCCCCCCCCCCCCCCCCCCCCCGGAGGCTACGGCCCTGTTTGGAATGCTAATCTTCGTAAAGTTCGCCTTCTTACAGATTAATGTGAAAATAGAATGCCCCTTAACTCTTACTACGATCAGTCAGACCAATACATGGATTGGTCGACAGAGTATTTCAGATCGAACTATATATAAGAACATCTACTTTAATAAACAAGTAGCATATGTACAAGTAGCATTTTAAACAGTATCATTAAATCCTTGAAACCTGAAACGAACCAACAATAAAACTAAAAAAACTGTGAATGAAATAAAGTCTTACACAAAAACAAATTGATCACTATATGCTTGTTATCAAATTACTGGAACATCTAATAGACAAACCAATACATTTTCAGTGAGTACCGTGGAGAAGTTACTGGAGGACAACATGCCTTTAATCGTTGGAGTCACAGCGGCTGTTATCGCAGTGGTGGTCGTGATTATTATCGTTGTTATTGTGAAGACGACGTCTTCCAAAAAAGATTACCAAGGCATGTAATCAAGGGATCCTACCCGGCCCGTTAAGATCGGAAAACCGGTCTATAACTTTAGTCATCCAGCAACCAGATTGGAGAAAAGTCGCACATTTGCAACAGTGCGCATGTTTTGTTTTAATATGATATTGATTGTTTTTTGAAATTTACATCCAGCAAGTTATAATTAATTTTATGCAATAATGCAAAAATTGAGACAAGCTTGAAAACCAAAGAGTTCTCTTTGCCAACATGAGTTTAAAACCCAAATAAAAACATGGCCGTTAGCGTTCGAGTAATTCATGACGTAATACATAGTAATATATAATAATGAGTAATACATAAAGCATGAAAGTTTCAGCATCTACTATTTTAACAGATTTACAATTTACGTTGACATCTTTGTTTTATCGACCAATCGTACTGGTCAGTGGAATGAATTTTCAAAACAGACTTCCTCATACCAGCTGAATAAAGACCTATTGTTTTACAGATAAATTTTTCCTTTAAGTAAAATACTTATAAAAGTAGACGAACTTTCAAGTTTCAAGATTGATTTATTTACCAAATGGGTCAGTGTGTAAACTGCGTCATTTTCTGAAACACACATTTGAAGTGGCTTTCTTTATTTTAATACGTAGTTACTCAAACCAAGGACTTGTACATGTATCAGATTGTATTTTCGGTGTTTTAATAAACTCTCTATCATTACAACTACATGTGTAATGCATTGGTCCTCAACTTCAAATGTGTATATAATTTACATCCTATAGACCACTATAACACTTGGATTACTATTTCACCGACTGGAGCACAGATATGTTTATTTTGTTTCAAGTGTGCGACGATATTACTGGACATGAAATGTCAAGGTAGAACAAGAGTAGCCTAATTTCCCCCTGTACATATATCAGATTACGTCGTAATTTACCCGTGACATACCCGTGCTATTTCCACTGAAGATCAAGTAATAAATATGCAGTATTGCAATGAGAATACACCGAACTATTATGATGCTATGGCGACCCAACCTGGTCGCCACATAATTTTTTGTTTCCGACACCCACCAGAAGAAATATGTGGGATTTAAACACGTGCTCCACTTTCTTCGAGCTTAAAGGGGACATTGGTCGAGATTCTTATTTGATGAAGTTTTCTTATTGGACATTTTTCATATTGATAGAATGTATGTGCTAGCACGATATTTCACAGTTAACACATCGATTAAAGTTTTCTGATATGTGTAGGTCTAGTAATTGTGCTAACGCATGGACTGCAGACTTTAGGGCGCATGGTTCTTACTTTGTGGACCCTCCTCTCCCTACCCTTTCTGGATCTGCAGTTCCACTTGTCATCTCTGATTAACCAAATGGTAAAATTTACATATAACATTGTCAAACATAGAGCGTTTTTAGCCAAGTACATTATTGTCCACACAACCCATTACTCCCCCCCCCCCAAAAAAAAAAAAAAAACAAAAACAAAAAAGAGAGAGAGAGAGAGAAGGCAATTTCCGCCCAATCTGTTAGTACATCTAACACATTTAAATACGCCGCATTGAACTAATCTGGCATATTTCTACATCTACATCTACATCTACACCAAATCAAAACACAACTGAAGCTTCACTGTTGTATACTCTCTGCAGAACTTGATATATACAGCTGCAGGTTTATATTTTATTTACAACACCTCTGATAAAAAGACTAGCCCAAACGGAGGATGGGGTCATGGTGTATTGGAGCACAAACGGTTTCGGACGTGATGTACGTCGGTCCACAGCATGTCAGAGCTTTGTTATGTACGTAAGATACGCTAAGCTTACCAATTCGAACCCATTTGCTCTTATAAAACTATAATAGTACACTGATAAATGGCCCAGGCACTTTTTTACGGAAGTTTGTCAAAGCATTAATTCAGTTCACACTTTGTAGAGCATTTTCCAAATAGAAATTAGAAAAGCTCTTATTTGCAAACAACCCATTTTACCTATGGTGACATAACAAAGGTTATTATTAAGAAACATGCCCTTTATTGTTAACTCAGATTTTATTTGCACATTTACATACAATGAGCACCACTGTATTTGTATTTATTTTTCATGATACATAGAAAAAACGCCTGGGACGTATAGATAATATTATAATAATATTATTTGAGTTGTTATATCTATCTTCATTATTATTTTTAATTTTTGATTTAATATAAACTGTTGCCTTGAGAAATATGATGAATTGTGACAAATAGGTCTGTTGGGCCGGGGTTATAGCCTTGTCACAATAGTAAAATAATATTCTGTAGATTCGCCGTTCTTTGAGACAGATTTCCACAACCCCTTTTGCCATGCACTGTACCAGTTGTAATTTGCATAACAATAAGTCATGAATTGCAGTGCGAGCTGTGCTCCTGGCTGGTCACTTGACAGCTAGACCCTGTATCAAGATGACCTGCAAGATGATGTGTGGTTGAAGCTTGGACCCATTGCGTACATGTTTGGTGGAACCACGGTTGAAGAAAATGTTTTTTGAGTAAAATATCGTCTAGTAGAGTTAACAAGTGGAAAGAAATTAAATGACCCAATAATGTAGTACATGTACAGTGCATACGTAAATGTACAGGTTGCCTAAGTTGTCGCCCTTAAATGTTACACTGTAGGTAGCCGTACTGTAGCTGCACTCGGTCAAGAAACTCACACTGATTGATTTGGTTTATTCAATTTATTCACCCAAAACCAACCGTTAAACTGAAAGAAAAGAAATTAAACAATAAGTAGGCTTCCCGGTAACAGGAACAAAAGTGTAACGTAAAATGTACGTGTATAAGTACTGGACACAAATTGAAAATACAAGAAAAATAACCTAAAAATGAAACTGAAAATTACACGAAGTACATAGGAAAGTGTAAGAAAAAAGATACAAAAGACAGAAACGCTGTAAAGACCCAAAGCCAAAGAAGTTTACATCAGCGTTAAAATAGACTACAGTACCCTGTCCACTGACTGAGTGAGCTAATATCGTTGTAAAAGGATAGACAGAAACGTTGCAAGGACCTAAAGTCGAAGAAGTTTACGTTTGAAGTAGATTACCTTGTCCTCCTACAAAGTGAACTAATATCTTTAGAAATTTCCCTGTCCCGTTCTGTGCTTGATATTAAAGCGAAAAAGAAGCAAGAGAGGAAGCCGTATATATACAGTGGCAGGGGCGTATCCAGAGATGTTTCTGACAGTCTTCCACATTATCTTTGTTGTATTGTTCCATCCTACATTTTTGACCGTCTTCCGACATAAAAAATAGGTACTCATCAATGTAAACTTAGAAATTTGACCGTCTTCCGGAAGACCCAGCAGACCACCTCAATCCGCCCCTGAGTGGAATGAGAACTGTTTAGTGCATTATGTGTCACCCCTCAAATCACAACATACAGTACTAATGATACTTTTAAATGTCCATGGAAAAAATTGACATTTTTTTCCTTGAATTTTAAATATAGCTCGACGCCCTTTTTAAATTCGATATTGGTTTCTTTAAGTATAAAACGTGAATACTGGTATTGAAATTCCAGTACAAATAGAGAAAGTATTAGGAACAAGCACCTATGCAAGTCCAAACCACATTTTCCAAATGTGAGTAATTCATATTTTTTAAAATTATTTGACTAGAGTCTGTGTTAATCTAAGTGTGCATATATTTATATTTATTATAGTTCCTCACCATGATTTTCTGTTGCAAAAGATGTTCGAAATGAATAAATAAATATCACACTGGAATGACTGTTTTATAGTTTCATAGGAGTCTGGTTTGAGTGATTGCATAGATGTGGGTGACATGAAAAGAATTCTTTTTGAAGTGTAACAAATGGGTCAAGTCCATTTGATTTGAGGGGTGACAGGTGGGGCGAGTTCATTCCGTTTGAGGGGTGACAGGTGGGGATAGTCCATTCCATCAGAGGGGGTGACAGGTGGGGCAATTTCATTCCATCAGAGGGGGTGAGAGGTGGGGCGAGTTCATTCCATTTGAGGGGTGACAGGTGGGGCGAGTCAATTCCGTCAGAGGGGTGACAGGTGGGACGAGTCCATTCCATTTGAGGGGTGATGGGTGGGGTGAGTCAATTTCGTCAGAGGGGTGACGGATGGGGCGAGTCCATTTCGTCAGAGGGGTGACAGGTGGGGCGAGTTCATTCCCTCAAAGGGGTGACAGGTGGGGCTAGTCCATTCGATTTGAGGGGTGACAGGTAGGGTGAATCCATTCCATTTGAGGGGTGACAGGTGGGGCGAGTCCATTCCATTTGAGGGGTGACAGGTGGGGCGAGTTCATTCCGTCAGAGGGGTGACAGGTGGGGCGAGTCCATTCCATTTGAGGGGTGACGGGTGGGGCAAGTCCATTTGATTTAAGGGGTGACAGGTAGGGCGAGTCCATTCGATTTGAGGGGTCACAGGTAGGGTTAATTAATTCCAAATGAGGGGTGGCAGGTGGGTCAATATTATCCCACTTGAGGTGTGCGATGTGGGGTAAGACCACTTTGAGGAGCATCACAAAATTACATTTTAATGCCGTTACTAAAGTTTTAGGATGACATGCACTTGTATAATGCAGAAATAGACAAAATTTTTGGTCTCAAAATTTGCTTTTCCACAACTTAATAAAAGTTTTATCTTTTTGTCTGTGCATATGTGGAAATAAATATAAAAATGAAATTAAAGGATCAATACATTTTTTATATTCATTAAATTAGATCTTTAAAAGATATCGGAATACACAGAACCCATGCTTTGTTGGAGAAGCAGATTTCAACTGTTACCATTTCAAAAAGTGTGTCAACTTTTTCATTTTTGTTTAAAATTGAAGCATTCATCAGATGAGAAGGGCGTAAAATTAGAATCAATTTTCTGTAGCAAAAACCAGAACCCTTTAAAAATGGACTCGTATTAAATAATGAAAATGGCATCAGGGAGGACGAACTAATTCATTCCAAGAAATATAAAAAACTTTAAATATAGAACAAAATGTAGAATAGATTTTCAAAAAGGGAGTCGTTAATTCATACAAATTGTATTTATAAATGTGGGCTGTTGTAAAATCTTGTAGTTTTCTTAAAATACTCAAACTCAATTATTTACAAAACACTGCATGATTTAGGACATTCTGTTACTGTAAAAATCAAACTCAATATTTACAGATCAGTTTTAGCAGACTAAACTTAAAAGTGCTCAGACAGTAATCACATATTTATAATTATACCCCTTTTCCTTTATTAATTCTTATATTTTTATCATCATTATTTCATATCAAAGAGAAAAAACAAGGAATTACAAACGCATTTATTCAACTTTATCAAAATAGATGCATGAATGCGCGTAGGGTCCCAGAACGTGGACGAAAGACTTGGTTGCTAGCAGGCGGCTGTCGTACAGTTCTCAGTATCTCAGTAGACTCCTGAAATGAGAAGGTAATTTTAATAATAATAATAATAATAATAATAATAATAATAATAATAATAATAATAATATTCTTATATGGCGCCTTACATTCTATCTCAAGGCGCCTTACAATAATGGCTAATATACTAAAATCATTAAAATGACTACAATATTTTAATCATAAACTCTCATTGGAAGCCATTTAAAATTTACACTACTAAAATTCAATCTTATTAAAATACATATATATATTTTAACAAATCTAAGAGATATAGACAGAATTAAAAAATGTGGGTCTTTAAAATAGATTTAAAATTGTCAAAGTCTTCTGTTTTTCTTATGAAATTTAGTAGACCATTCCACACCTTTGGGGCGTAAATTATAAAAGCACGATCTCCATAACTTTTGAGGCACCCCTTCTCTAAAACAGAATGTTCTAAAATAAAATCATCCTCAGTATTAAAACGAGTGGACCGTTTTTTAACAATATATAACTAAACGTCAGGCTCGGAAGATACGACACATACTTTTTACATCGAAAAGAAGAGGGCACTTAAATTGATGTGGGTGTTTACTGACTTGTCCGATGTTCAGGCTCGGATAGCACAAAAAAGGCAGCAAAGCTGTCAAATGTACAGACAGAAAGCAGAAATGAGGACGCAGAATAAAGATCAATTTGTCAATTTTGATGTAATAATAAATAAGGCTAATGACAGCACAGTGAACGCTAAATTCTAATCGTGCACAACAGGTGAGATGGTCACTACCATTACAGTTTCAGGATCATGAGAGTTCAAATTCACATAATGAAAATCCCAATATGTGAAAAATATGACAGTACAAAACAATATTACATAATATTTAACTCCATTAACACCAATATTATAGCTTATGTGGAAATACAGAAATTGTACAGAGGTTCAGGCCCCCATGTTTCACAAAAAAAAAAAAAATAAATAAATAAAATAATAATAAACTTGTCAATTTCCTTGGTTAACAACTTAATTACCAAGGTTATATGGTCACATCTTACCCTACGGGGAGCAGTGTAAAAGCACTCTCTTGAAATCCTAGTCAACTAAGCCAGGAAACTGAAGTTTTTTTCTGAAACCAGGGCCAGGTGGATTGGAGTTAAGTCACATTTGAAAATGTCAGTGTTTGAAAAATAATAATTAAAAAAATTAGAAAAGAAAAAAAATATATAAATACCAATAAAGCTGCTATTCGAACTTTGAATCCAGCTGTATTAACATGACATTAATAACTCCATTGAGTTTGAGGATAATAAAGCACTGTTATTCATCTATAGCGTTAATATTGGCATTACATTACAAAAGTTTTTTTTCTTCTGCAAACTTATTTGCAATATTAAACAATATTTACCTGCATAATTATCCCCGATAATTAATTACACGACGCAAACAATTCAGACTTTCACAAACTGTATCTGGCAGAGAGCTAAACTGATGGGAGTTTACAGGGAAATCTCAACATGTGTTTTATGAAATCTCATTTAATGGCCACTTGAAACTTAATTAGGCAAGTGAACATAGCTAATAATTACCCAGGGGACAATTATAGACTGACCCCTACTGAAATGCATTTCTTTCCATTTTCAACACGTTTTTTACATAAAGCAAAATGACCAATTTACTGTCATGTTTATATGATCAACTAAGATAATTGTTGGCATAGGAAAAATTTCAATAGAACAATTTTAAATGTCCAATTTGCTCTATTCTGAGATTCTGAACATAGTGAATGATTGAATCTGCCAAACTGAGTTTATTTCCATTTTTTGACATTTTTTGACATTTTTATATAATCAACTAACAATGTTGTTAAGATGCAGAAAATGTCAAAAGAACACTTTTACGTATCTTTTAGTTCAATAATGAGACTGTTAACATGCCTTAGAATTAAATCTGAGGAAAAAACACCCATATACAAAAAATGTCATAACTTCACTAAAACTGAATCAATCAAGCTGATTTTCAAACCCAACCTGTATTTTAGTAAGATTGATCACTCCTGTGAGTTGCAAAACAATAGGCTTATCAGCTTCCTTGAATTGTGTTATCAGTATTGCATATATGCTGAAGAAAGCAAAAAAAAAAAAAAAAACAGCATAACTTTTGAAAAAATACCCCGATCATGCTGATTTTCGAACTTGACCTATGGATTATAAATATTCATCAGATCTTTCAAATTTCAAGCCAAACAGTAAAATGGTTTTCCACTTATCGTGTTATCGGTGGAAGTGACGACGACAGACGCAGGTGACGGCAATATTTACAGACACATCTGTGTCTGTACATAAAAAAAGCAATCGACATCAAGGTTACGTTACGTCAAAATTAAGACCTCAAGTTAATGATAAAGGTATTTGAGATATCATGCTTTGAAAAAAAATAAACACTGACCACATTTCTTTAACTTGTGGAGGTAACTAGGGACAGTGATTTATTTTAATGTTGTAATATCTAAAATCGCTATGCATCACACGTTTGGGGGACATATTCCTCTTTATCAAATTTCCCGTTTTTCAACATAGCTTACAAACATTTTTACGGGTACGTTTATAATAAAATAAACAAACCTACAAAAACTGAATTAAAGAAATGAAATGAAACTTCAAAGAGACAAAAGTAACCATAAGATAATTTAAATCAAAGGGGTATTTTATTTCTTTTTAAACTATCCTGATTGTCGTAAAAGGAGACGTTTAATTTTTGATAAACTTTGACCATTAAGTTTGTGTACACGTTGATGGGTCAAAAATTCAGAACTGTGACAAGAATGGTATTACTATTATCACCTAAAATAGTCCGTGATCTTTAAAGTAATATATATATGCCCATCTACATGTACTCATTTGCTAGCTAATATAGGCATATACATACTGAGTAACAGAAACGGCAGGCAAAGTATAACAAAGAGTTGTAACATAAATACTTGTCGTAAATTTTTCTTGCATTCTTCTACGCTTTTTCCATCTAATGTCATAGATCACTGAAGAAAAAGTAATACTTACGAAGCATGCACTTGCTTCTACACCTCATAAATGCTCGCCCTTGCGACTGCACCACACATGCTGTTGCGTCTGCATCCTGCTGTGTCCTACTGTCTAGTGAGCATTCGGGAAGACAGCTCTCACTACAATGAGCAAGTTATTGTTATGCAAATTAAAGACAGGTATGGCTCATTTTAGGTGAGGGACTGTGGTTGAAACTGTAGACGAATGTTCACGGTCAAATGCATGTACAGTGGCACGCTCTAGTAGGGTCCCGAAAAAATTTGGTGTTTTAGACCTATGATTCAGCTAGACGTTTTTGGTACGATTTTTGTAAATCAGAAGTCGAAGGGGAGGGTCCCCTGACACCCCCTAAATCCGCTACTGTGGTTGAAACTGTTCACGAATGTTCCCGGTCAAATACATGTACATTGGCGGATTTAGGGGGGTGGCAGGGGGGGTCTGGACCCTCCCCTTCGATTTCTGATTTACAAAAACCGTACCAAAATGTCTAGCTGAATAATAGTTCTAAATGCGTGCAATTTGCCCTCTAAAACACCAAATTTTTACTGGGCCCTAGAGCATGCCCCTAACCTAACGCCAAAGGGGTTAACACGTAACAAAACCGGACCCCTCCCCCTTTAAGAAATCCTGGATCCACCCCTGGTGTACATGTACACGTAGATTTGACACCACTAGTTGTTAAAATACACCGCTTTAATCAACAAATATTATACATGTCCCTTCTGTCATGCATACTTTCATATTTCATATTTTTTAATATATTACTGCCACAAAACTCAACACCAGAGAAATTATGTGATTGTTGATATTTTATCGATTAATAGGTATCCCCCCTCCCGAAAAAATGAACTTGTTTTAATATCGATTAAACTATGAACGGCCCTTGTCAAAAATACCCAAAATCACCCAGAATAGATCCGTCTCCGATTTCTGCAAAACGTGACGCCCGGATCACTTCATTAAAGCCCCCAATTCCAGCTTTAAAGATGACCAAAAAGCACACCTGGGAACAGGATTTGGAGAGAGGGGGGTGGAGAGAGTTTTTGCTCTATTTCTTCTTTAATAATGACACAACCACTCTTCCAGTACTTTGCACTCACTAAAATAACCAAACACACATCTTTATCACTATAATGAAGAAAACAATTTTTTGAAGAAAACTGCCATATCCGGCCATTATGAAAATCACTCAAAATCACCTTGAATCGACCCGTCTCTGATTTTTCCAAAATGTGTCGAAAATCAATCTACCACACCAGTCATTCATAAAAAACGTGGAAACGCGCCCTGATCGCTTCATTAAAGCCCCCAATTTCAGCTTTAAAGATGACTCAAAAGCACACCTGAGAACAGGATTTGGAGAGGGGAGGGGTGGGGAGAGTTTTTGCTAAATTTCTTCCTTTAAAATTACACAACCAGTCTTCCAGTACTTTACTCTCACTACAAATGACCAAACAAATCTCCTGATCACCATAATGAAGAAAAAAATGTTCTTCCCTATTTGGCCAAATTTGAAGAAAACTGCCCTATCCGACCTTTATGAAAATCACCTAAAATCACCCAGGATCGACCCGTCTCCGATTTTTCCAAAAAGGTGTCGAAAATCAATCTACCACACCTGTCATTCATAAAAAATGTGGAAACGCACCCGGGTCACTTCATTAAAGCCAACAATTTCAGCTTTTAAGATGGCTCAAAAACACACCTGAGAACAGGATTTGAAGAGGGGGGGGGGGGGTAGGAAGAGTTTTTGCTAAATTTCTGCCTTAATAATGACACAGCCAGTCTTCCAGTACTTTACTCTCACTACAAATGACCAAACAAACCTCCTGATCACTATAATGAAGAACAATTTTTTTTCTTCCCTATTTGGTCAAATTTGACGAAAACTGCCATATCTAGCCCCTATGAAAATCAATCAAAACCACCCAGGATCGACCCGTCTCCGATTTTTCCGAAATGTGACTAAAATCAATCTACCACACCTGTCATTCATAAAAATGTGGAAACGCACCCGGATCACTTCTTTAAAGCCCCCAATTTCTGCTTTAAAGATTGTCAAAAAGCACACCTGAGAACAGAATTAAGACGACTTTGTTTCTATAAAAAGTATTATATTTCTCATACTAATTGAAATATTTACGGATTTTACTGTTACCTGAAAGATTTAACGTCTGCGAGGTTTCGGACAAGGTCAAACACCAATATTTATCTCCTCGTTTACTCACTCGAAAGCGTTAAAAAAAGGACATTTTGTTAAATACAAGTATGATCCTCGAAATTTGTAAGGTCACTTTTATAAAAGAAATGAATTTAGTAGATTACATTGAATCGTGTTGAATAATATTATTTGGGTAATGTCTGGGCCAGAAAATTGCAGTATTTTATAAATCCTCCCTGCGACCAATTGCATCAGCGGAATGTATCTGCAAAAGGACAAACGATGGAATCATCTCGTCTACATCATACATGTAGCAACTGAAGTAATTTTTTGTTTCTTTAAGAATATAAAAATACACAACACCAATCTTCAAGCTGGGAATATTGATTTATTCACCCGAAAGATTATTGCATAAAATGCGCCAGCTATTCTGATTTCCATAATTACTTTTTTGTTGTCGAAATGAAATAAAATGCTTTTTTTCTAATCACCATATTTATAAATCCACAATGACCACCACAATGATTAGTTCAGCCAAAATACTGTTTGACCTGTACAAAATTGTAACAGAATATATCTTTTCACCTTGCATCACCCTGAAGCCTCCCAATCAACATAATAAAGCCTAGCCCAGTTGAATCCCTCTATAGGAAACATGAAAATTCCAAAATTGAATGGAGTATACTATATCTCAATATTCGATAGCTGTTCTATTTATCTACCAGGCACGGTGCCCATCTTGTTAAACCATCTACTTGTATAAGTTCAAAAGACGCATATAAATGCATTGTTGGTATCTACACCAGCAAAAACATCTGGGATTTTTAATGACCTCAACAGTATGTCTGAAAGGTGAAATAATTCTATATTTAAGCCAAATTGCTGGAAATGTGATTTTTCTGGTGGTCAGTTGATATTGATAAAACGACATCAGTATGATTTTAAACAACAAGGGGATACATACAGACACAATCCTAGTGCATAATTGTGCTGAAGTAATGGAATGAGGCAATATCATATGTACATTTGTACGCTTGTTGGCCGTCGTTTTTCGTGTTTCCCATGCAGGACTTCCTTGGGACTCTCGTATGACGCTTTGGGGCACCGGGAAATGCATGGCGAAAAAAATCCTGCAATGTTGTCTAGGTTCACCCATAAAATCTTTCTAGACTAGAGTAGATACATTCCTATCCAAACCAAAATAATCGAAAATACAGCGAATATTAAGATGCAACTTACACCACGTATGTTAGGTTTAAATTATGCCGTGTAAATAAACATTGTTACAGGAGGAAATCAACATATCGCAAAATAATTCTGAATAATATGGTATACCCCACAGGAAAGGTTCTCATTGCATCACCGGCTTATAGGCTTACACACTCTAGGTGGTGCCTGAAATTTTGTGTGTAGAACCATGTCGCCCGGCCTTGTACAGTAGCACATACATCTTCGGCGGGTATGCTGTATTAGCCTGTGTAACGAACCTCAAAAGTCATTAGGTATGCAGAGTGGTCTGACATGCAGTAATCTTGGCCAGGCACTTTGCCGTCCAATTCTATCGACGCAGTCTGAAAATAATACATACATACCTTAACATACATGTACAAACAAATGTTAGTTTCATTTAATAAGGAAAATTAAGTGACAACTATTAGGCGGATATATATATTGTTTCATTTAATTTGATGAGGAAAATGGTATAAAAATGCAGTCAATGATTGTTTCTGTCCTAGTAGCTTTAACTATGGACGTTAAGACACGGGTGCCCCAGAACGTAAGTGTGCTAGAAAATGAGAGAATTACCAGTGCGGTTTCCCTTCTGAAATACAAGGTGCCTATATATACATGTATATCCCAAGAGGGTGGGTGTTAAGGAAAACGAGGCAGTTTAAGGATGGTCCCAACGTTATGGCAGATAAAAACTATATTAATATTTTCAATACCAATATAAAAATCGGGAAAAATCTTATAACTACTTCAAATACGTTCATTTTGTTTCTGCTGATGCAAGAGATTTATACCAACCTCGATCGTAAAGAATGTTGTGTTGGGATTATCTGAAATTGGTACAAACACGTGGTCAATAGCAAAACTGTAATTCGGTGAGTTAGCAAGCTGGTTTGTGCCACAATACGTGCAGTTCACGTAACGAGTCTCGAAGTTCTGGGTGAGAAGCTTGTAGGAATTTAGTAGCATGCTTGATACACTGTCGTCATGAACGGCTTTCCCGACGTTGAAATCACCAGCCAAAACGACACGGGGCAAAAACCGGTTGGCAGCTTTCAGCAGAGTACCAGTTTGGTACAAATTCTGTTTGTTTACGGTTCTGAAAGGTCCAACTGAAAAGAAAGAATTACATGACATGGTATATGCTCCCCATTTTGAATAACGTATAATAAACATAGTAGCAGGGAGGAGGGATAGGAGCCGAGCCCTTTCTCTGACCCCGACCCATATTTTTTCAATCACAGCAGTCTTAATTGCAGGGAGCAGCGGGATCTAAGAGCCATGACCACATAAACATGATAATAACCTTAGAATCAAGTCAAATTAAAAGAAGCCAGTAACTCATTTCAGTCTAAATAAATAATGTTAAGAGAATATCAGAGACACTGAATTCAGTATGAATATATATATATATATATATATATATATATATATATATATATATATATATATATATATATAATTACACTGCTCTTAGCTGCATCCATTAACCCGCAGAAAAGCCATCTACCTTTTTACCCAAATAGTGTGTATGTGGGCATAAACTTTCAATTGAAAAGCAAGAGCCTATTTCACAATGGGGAAAATGGACAAGTAGTTGAATGATATTAAACATCACGTCCACTTTATTTATAATTATTTATTTACAATGATCAATATTTATCATTCATTTATTGCAAGAAAGACATGGATAATGTTTTGGATAAATGCTTTCTTTATTTTAGGGGACCAGTGTGGATTTATCTTGCTATAAAATAGGCCACAGGATTATCATACGTGAATAGACATACAGTGTATTTGGTAATTATTATTTCAGTTAAGGTATTGTCTCAAAAGTACCCATTGCATGGCCGCCAGTTGAAAAAATGAGACATATCGGCCATTTTCAAGCAGTCAAAGCACCAGAAATTATCTGATTACTAATCTAATAAAAATGCCAGCATCTGCAGAGAGTGAAAATGTAATTTCCATGTTCCCTCTGAAAACATAACGGTTATGTGGGCATGCTATAAACAGTGACGAACCACGATAATTTGAATAGTCTCCTCCTCCTCCATGTGTGCTGAATCTAGCATGTCTGCCGAATGAAAAGAAGCACCGTTCACAACACCAAAATCATCAAAATATCATGCTAAGGAGTTCGACTATAGTCTGCCATAACTTAAGAAAACACTGCCAATCTTCGACCATCCAACGAAAGGCGTGATAGAGGAGTGATACTGACACTACATGTTGTGTGTGTCGCTTAAATTATACTATACATGTACGTACAAGGTATGCTTCACCACAAACTCGTACCGGTACAAGTGCAAAGTGTACATTGAGCAGCGCGTGGTGATATCCATTATGACGGGGGAAATACACATAGAATCGCTAAATATGCACGTTTACAATTGTTTATAGCACACGCCTACTCCTTTTTTTAAAAAACACATTGGTTTATAATTACCGGGCTCGTTATACATGCAATAACAAAGATATGTACATGTGTACCTGTACATATTTGTGAGCAATCAGTATTAAATATAACTAGACCGTAACTGCCTGAAGCCAGTGGCGGAGGATTCCCCTGCACACTAGGGGTGGAATGACCTTGAAGAAAAAGGTCAATTAAAAGGCCATGTGCTAAATCTGATCCCGTATTCTGAAAGAGCGTATGTGGATTAGGGGAGGTGGGTCAACAATACATCAGTTTTAGCCCAAGTGAATATGTCACCTTGAAATGTCCAAATAACCTCTAAATTGAAGGCCAAGGTCAGATTTGACATTTGATTTGGGGATGTTGGGTATAGGTTTGGGATAGTTTACTATAGCATGTTTAAAAAAAATCAGTATTTCATGGAGAAATTGCCAAAGTCACGATTTCTGCAACATCATAAATATTTTAAAATCTGTATTTAAAAAAGGTATCATGCAATCGCTACGAAAGTTCAGCTAACTTTATAGATAAGACTATACTTCCTCGCGGTTTTTGAGATATGGGAAAAAACTGTTTTATGGCAGTTTGGCCATTAGCGAACTACTTGTATGAAAGTTGGTCAATATTTGGGGATTATTTGCCAAAAGGTCCTTAGCCACATAGCTTACACTTAAGGCGTAATTGCAATTTCAAATTTTAAAAATTTCGTCGTTAAATGCCCCTGTGACCTTGAAAACTCACATATGAAAGGATTTGTTAAAATATTGAAAATTCTAGGAGATATTGCATTTTTAAATTTGCAAAGTTTTCATTTTAAAAGGCTCTGTGACCTTGAAAATTAGGTCAAGGTCAATGAAATTGGGTAATCCGGAATAACTTTTAGGCTATCAGCAGGAATTTTTTCAGCATTTTAAAAATAATTTTTTTGACGAAAAATAAGAAGAAAAAGAAGAAGAAGAAGAACAGCAAAAACAATAATATTCCCCTATGGGGAATCCTAATTACATAGACATAATGACACAGGCCAAAAGGTCTGAAGTAACAGTACTAGTATTCGAAACTGGTCATTCATCCTGGTAAAAAAAATCAACTAATTAATTATGGAATTGATTTTATTATAACTTTAAACAAAAACAAATCTCAGTCATACCGTCTACATAAGCTGCGTCGCTCAGTTCGCCGGTCAAATGAGTGCAGAAAAAGTGCCATGATCCAATCTAAAAAGAGAATGAAGTATACCGACAGTTAATATGCAATTGTTAAAAAGAACACGTACATACACTGTATATTGTATGAATAGTGTCAATAGTGAGATTACCGTGGCTGTTCGACTAACTTTACAACAGATTGGAAAGGTTTCTTCAACCCGATTATATATCGTCGGAATCGAGGTATCATAATTTCGCAGTTTAATTTTCTTAATGAATATGACTGCTATTCATCACAACTTGACATTGATTACCAAAACCTAGATGTGGTAAGAATGATCATAACATATCAAAACTAGAACCTAATCCTAATTTGTGCAGAGTTTAAATTTATTTTTCGTGGTACGCATATATGTGTGTGTGTGTGTGTGTGTGTGTGTGTTTATTTTTGCACAACAACAACAAACAAAAAACGACTGATAAAATTAAACAAGCTTACTTTTGAATGGAGATAAGCCCTTGGAATGAAAAGTGGGGTATCAGGGTGGTAGTCAACTACTATCGAATCTAGAAGCGGCATCTTACTTAGGATCAGCAGTCCATAGGTCGTCTGCCACGGCGTACTCAGACAAACCCTCATGCGCTCCTTCAAGGTTTCAGCAGTGGTGTTACTGGAGGCGCTGTATTCCATGCCGGCTGTCACACAGTCACGACACCGATGGGGAACAGCGCTGAGCACGAACCTGCACGTAATGGCAGCGGAGAGGAGGAGGAACTTATGGATATGGATACGGTGTCTCTTTATGCAGTGCCACAAAAGATTCATCTGGAATGCAAGCGATTGACTCGTGATTCATTGTTGTTTGGTTAGCTGTTCGTTCAGTGGACAGAATCCGAGTTTTTTTAATTGCCCTGCAGTGACGGCAGAAACATACATATTACACTGCAAGCTACCTTCAAGTTATCTCTGAAAAGGGAGAATGTGCAGATTGCATGATTTACAGACTTGACATTTAATATGGAATGTTTTTTTTTTCCAAATCATTTTTCATCAGTTTATTCCTATTTTTCTGGCTGATAAATGAAAATAAGGATTAAAATCGTGTTTTAATAACTTTAAATTATCTCTTTGATGTCATGTTGACATCAGTTCATTGACTGAATTCGACAGTGAAGCAAACACAAATACATGTACATTGCCTTTTCTATGTCATACGACATGCATTAAAATAAATATTTTGGATCTCCATATTATCCTAATTATGGTCTGTAAAAGAGTAACACGCTCCACAAAGGACCCTCATGACAGCGTGTAGTCATAGTAATGGTCGCTGTTACGCATGGTCTCTTCTGGCTGTAAACAGCGCTCTCAAGCGACAAGGCATTCCTTGGGATAGGTTTTTAAAGTTCAATCTGGAATAACATTCCAGGCATCGGTCAAAAATTGTCCATTTTGGCCCTGTTTTGTTGTCGGACATGTTGGCCGTATATTCGACGAGTAATGGCCTACCCAAATATTGTGTATGCGGTTATCTGCTATTAAAAGTGCCCTGTGTGAACCGGTAATCTCACCGTGCAACCTAAAATTGTTCCTAATGTGCCCCCTATCAAATGGTATTCATGTGTGGTTCCCAGATAATTCTTTTATTTGATCTGGTTCAGGTTTTCGTCGATGACTACCATTGCTGTTTTGTCGTAGGCCTCTTCTGGATGTCTGTAAACTCTGTTTTGACTAGTTGGGCGGTACAGGTGAAAACTGACCTCAATAAAGAATGCCACGCGGTTTCAGTGTTCTACCCAGAAACGGCCATGGTTCATTAGAGAAACAGACGACGATGTTTTGCTGTTTACAGTGGGTACCACGGAGGTCGACTGGTATTCTAACCTGCTAAAGCCAGTTTGGTGTTCGCCAAGGGCCTTGAAAAACGCATTTTTGTGTCAATTTACCCCTCGTTCTGAACGGACTGGGTGGTTTTGTTTAGTTGCAGCAGCGTGCCCCGAAAGACAGTGGGTCATGTACCCTAGAGGTAGGATTTCGATAGATTGGTTGTGACCTCTGTGTGGGTACATTAGCCTGGGCATTACTCTATAAAACTGTGCGGACCGTTCCGTTTGGCGCTATAAAATGTCTGGTAATGTCTGTCTATTTCGCGCCATTCTGCCACAGATTAACAAATTTGTAAAGCACTGCATAGCTTTTTTTACGCACTGCAAAACTGACCACTTGCATGGAAAATTTAAAATTCTTCTATTCAGTAGTTGCCGTTATATGGATACTTTTTTGATAGAACCAACCTTTGCCTAAGCCAAGCTGTGACACCACTCAATTAAATTACTGCATTTTAGCAGCACAACAGACATGGAAGTCATTTAATTGGTAACGACACGCCTGACTTCACACTTCTCCATTCACAAATCTGATTTGAGATCGGTGTTTTTTTTATTTATTTTTTTTTTTTTTAAGAACGCATACCTTCGAAACTGAAATATTCCATATAAAATGTCAAGTCCGTATATCGGGCATATAAGAGATTAGTCATTCACGTACGCGAATGCCAAGATGCGGACAAAAATGTTATTTTGGGGCACAAAATATATAGTGAATGGGACTTGTTGTCGTGTGGTGAGTTTAGAGTCAGCAAAAAAAAATTGTGCAATTTATACATGCAAAATTTTGCACGCAGCAACCCTGGGCGGTGGAACCAATGTGCCATCAGCCGCGTGTATCGCACTGAAGGTATATGGGAAAGTCGTATTGGTTGCTTGGACGATGGCTGCCACGTCGTCTGGTTTCCATATCTCTTGCAAGCAGACGACATGTCCCGGGATCTCGTTGTTGGTGAGCTTTCTGAGAAACTCTTCGCGACGATTTTGGTAGCTGAAAAAATTTACGTGAAATTATTTTGAAGAAACAAACCTATGTCATTATTTCAATTGATTTCGACTAAAATGCTCTAGGCAAACAAAGGTGCAATTTATCTTTCAAATCAATGACAAAAGTAATAATATGTAAATATCATCTTCTGAGAGTTATGTAAATAATAATAATAATAAAATAATAATAAGTAGCGAGTTTAAACAAAGAAGTAGCTTAGGCCCTCATTGGTGAATTAAGATGTTAGAAAAGATTCTTGCGGCGACTACATGAACATGCATGAATAAACAGTATTAAAAAAACCTTTACTGCAAACAGTCAACATTAACGTGTACGTACTGTGGTACATGTGTTTCTGTCAAGCCTGCGTTATATGTCATAATCTTCGTTTTCATTATCTTCCTGTGAGGAAAAAAAGACATTTTGTGTATTGGAGGAGGGCTGTTTTTATGGCATTAGTTCCCTAAAGGCTAGATTACATTTGTCATGCTCGCCGTGCAATGAAATCGAATATGATTGTCCAAAAGCTTTTTTGACATTGGTTACAGTTTATTGGCTACGACGAGCATCTACACTGCATACGTGACAAATGCAATCGATATCTTGGCTTGGGAATTTTGACACATTCGAGTCGCAGGATCGCCTTGCATTGTTGCACGATAATCCTAAAGCCTGGTCTATGGCCAAAAATTGGGGAAAACGTGGGATTTCGTGCGTGAGGAGCACGTCCATCGTGCAACTTTTGGAGGTCGCACACAGCAAGTAGAAAAAAATTTTCGACATGATCAACAGCCGCTGCGTGCGGTCTACAAATTCCCTAAAAATGGAAAAAGTACTACATGCAGACGTGTAAAGTACTACATGTGGAACTCACGGGGTTCGTGCATGTTGAGCGAGAAGTGGTCACTCCATGCGCACGGACCGTGAGTTTAAAAGAAGGGGCATGAACGAAAAAGCATTATTTTTGCTTCTGATGACAAGTTCCCAAAAATGCCTTAAAAGACAGCAAAGAGCAAGAGGAGGAGAGGGGCATCGGGGACAAGCCAGGTTTGACTGGGCTCACCATCTTTGAACACTGCTGCGGATATAATGATCTCCTCACACATGAACTGTTTCATATACCTTCCCCAAAACATCTCAACACGTACGATTCCCGTGCAAAGGACGAGCAACGAGGAGGTCAGCTAGACTGTCCTACGTCTACTTGCGTTGCCTTTGCGTTGCCTGTATTCCTTGTACTTTGCATGCACGGGGCGCGCGGGTCACGTGCGAAATCCCGTCAGGCGCAGAGGTACTTCTGACGTGCGGAGGCTGTGCTTCTCACGGACTTTCCACGCACTTTCTTCTTGCGCACTCATTGCAATCACCAGTTACTTGATTTCTCCCATACGATCTAGCCACGGCCCAGCCAGACGAGAGGAACCTAAAGCCTCGGCTCTTACAGCCTGTTTTCGTCCAAATTTTGCACAGAATCTCACGTGCCGCGTAAGTTCTTCTTACGAAATTTGGAGTTCGCAGACAGCCCCTAAGCAAGTACGTAGGATGTTGGCCATGTCCAAAAGATTCTACTAATAATCTGCGAACAGTGAGGCCGCAAACGCAACTTGCTCCACTCGCAAGGAGTTTGCGAGAAGTATGCAAGCTAGTCGTCGGTGGTCCGAGACGCACGCCCTCGCAGCTAACGAACAAAGTTGAAAGCACAGCGGAAGTGCGTCGCCCCCAGGCCAGGAGTATAAAAGGCGTGCTCACGATGCACGCTCGTGTCTCGACAAATAATGTCGCTTGTGCCTAGTGCACAACATTAAAAAAATTCGAATTTTGCTCAATTCAGCTTCTAATATGGCAAGGGGAAGAAGCTAAGAGAACAGAAAAGAAGGAAGGAGGAAAAAGAAAGAAGGAGGAACAGGAGGCAAAAATGACGTACGCGGTCAGTACGTCAATACAAGCGTGTGAGGCAAGTGTGAAGCAAAAGGAAATTACCTTCGCCGTGCGTAGTATTCTCTTCATAAATGGTGAGTGCGTGCCACGTATGCAGGTAGCAAGACAAACTCAAGGTATATAGCACCTTGCAATTAGCGTCCCTGCTTCTCACGTGGGGCCTGCACTTCGCAAGGCAGACTTGTGCCTTTCCATTAGAAACTTTCCTCTACCTCTACGCACTCCACAGCCTCCACTGCACCCAAAATCCGTGCGTCCAGTTGTGACCGAGGCTTAAAAAACGTACGTCCTGAAAATCGTGCGTGGAGTTGGGACCCAGGCTTAAGTCTGCCGTACAATGCTCGTGCGGGCTTACAATTTTTACAATTTGTCAAAAGTTTCAGCTTGACAAAATCGTAGAGGCTACGGAGGCCGTGAATCCGTAGGATTTGGTATGATTTCGCTACGTTTTTTACCGATTTTTATATTGCTGTTTGATACGTGGTCGATGCAGCCCCCTTGCGTATTTGACCACTTACATCGTAGTAACAAGGAGACGCACATCTTCAAGCTCAAAAATTTCTAATACATTTAACTAATGCTATGCCCCCAAAACCAAAAAGCAAGGGAGAGAAAGAGGAGTAAAAAATAAAAAAAACACGAGAATAAGCGCGCGAATACCGTGCAAATGGTCCACGAGAATACGTAACTTGTAAATTTGTAAATAATTTACCATTCATAATTATCCTTCATATGATATGATAATATTTAACTAGAATCCGTAATTCGTAAACTTATAAATGATTTACCATACATGATTATTATTCATGTGATAATATTTAACTAAAAGTATTTTAAATTCGTACTTTGTGTATTAATCAAAGTACAAATGTCATTAAAATGACATTTTCACCTAACAACTAAATGATTCAGTTGTATATTTAAGTAAAAACGAAATCTTTGAAAGCATACTAGCCCTAGAAACTTCTCTCAATTCATGCACACATAACAAAGCAGATTCAAGTGTGCCACATGTATTTGTGTTGTAAATGCGAAAACATTACCATTTTATGAATATATGTTTGCGTTGCCATTAAATAAAGGATAAAAATGAAAGCTAGGGGTGATCACACATTCGGGAAACATATTTATAAATCATGTTAATACTAAGAACTACATTCTTGCACAATAAAGGGTACCGGAGAAGATCAGCATTGGTCAGAATTGTGCCGGAAGTGACGTGTAGTGGTGAAAGACGTAAAGCTGAGTGATCATTTTTAGCTGGAGGTGAACGGGAGAGAAGACATGGACTCGGAGAAAAAAAGCAGTTTTTCAAACAACATGGTAAGATGACATTTCTTCTTTACGCAATGTTCAAAGCAGATTCATGATATGAAAACGTGACACGGAACTTGAAGGTGCAAAATCGTGGTTAATTTGCAGGCAACTAGTTTTGAAATACATGCTGAATATAACCGCCAGCGCCACAAACAAGTTCCGTGTCATGTTTTCATATCATGTGCCTATTATTTCTACAAGTATTCCCTGTCCAAAATGCGTAAAGAAGAAATGTCATCTTACCATGTTGTTCGAAAAACTGCTTTTTTCTCCGAGTCCATGTCTTCTCTCCCGTTCACCTCCAGCTAAAAATAACCACTCAGCTTTACGTCTTACACCGCTACACGTCACTTCCGGCACAATTCTGACCAATGCTGATCTTCTCCGGTACCCTTTATTGTCAGTATCTATTGACAAGGAACTGATTTCCATTCAAATATCAATCTTGAGTTATTATTTCTAATGTCCCTTATTAAAAGATGTCCATCGAATATTTGATCTAAAAATAAGGTTAAAAGGAAAAGGTTTTATTCCTTACTCTACGCTGTGAATAACTGTAACTTCAGAGCTACTCAACTTATTTTCAGATTCAGTTCAGATAAAAGCCCAGAAACATGAAAAGCGACTATTTGTTAACTTTTTTTTTTTTTTAAATAAAGCTGATTTTTCATAAGTAAGCATAAAGCAAGCGTGCCGATATATATACAGACAGATGGCACACGTGCATATATATATATATATATATATATATATATATATATATATATATATATATATATATATATATATATATATACACTGGACAAAAGAAGTGTCACCCCCTAACTCAGAGTAATAAAAGTAGGCAGATCTTGGGTACTTATAATGCCTGGTCTACTTATAATGTGACTAATGAGTATAAAACCGCTATACCATGGCATTGTATTGTTGGTCTTGTACATGTACAGCAAATGTTATTCCTGTCTTCCTCCAATATGGTAAGATACAGGCAATTATTTAACAGTTATAGGTGCAAGTTATTAACCTGAAGAGGCGGAATATAAGCAATGTCAGAATATCGATACAATTGAATTGTTCAGTCAGAACCGTGCAGAGGGTCTGGTCTTGGTATAGAAACACTGGATCAAGAGACAAATTGCCTCTGATGGGTTGTCCAAGAAAAAATACTATCCGTGAAGACCGACGACTGATTTTGATGTCCAGGTTGTCAAAGTTCGACACTGCTTGTCAGTTGACAACACAGTGGAACAATTTCACACATAAGAATGTGTCTGTGAAAATTGCTAGGCGTCGGTTACATGCTCAGAGAGTGTACAGCAGGGTAGCAAGTCTGAAACCTCTTATATCGTTACAAAACAGGCAACTTATAGTGAACTAGGGTCAACAGGATCTGGAACTAGACAGTTCATGACAATTGGTCCTATATATTTTTTCTGATGAGTGTCGCTTTGGTCTGACCTCTGATGACAGACGGGTACTATGCTGGCAAACTGCTGGTTAAGCATTTGAACCACATGCACTGAATTTTCGAACCCGGAGCAGCATATTCATCATGGTGTGGGGCTGCATCAGCATCCATGGCTTGGGCGAATTGATAGTGGTTAATGGAAACATGAATCACTAGAAATATATCGATGTTTTGGAGTCAGGCTTGCTACCACCTATTACTAACATGTTTGGTGACAGGAATTATCCATTTGTTCACCAGGATGACAATGCTCCTTGTCACAACCCCAGAGCAGTTGATGATTGGTTTGACCAACAGGACATTCGCAGGGTGATGTGGCCTGCCCAGAGTCCGGATGCAAACATAATAGAAAATGTGTGGAATGATATGTCAAAACTTTTTACAAATGTCCGTCTAACCAGCAGAGAAACTCTGTTATATTCAGTGTTTCATGCTTGGGCCAGCATAAGCCCTGAACGCATCAGACAATTATATGAATCCTTGCTTCGTAGACTGGCACCTATTATTAGGTCAAGTGGCTATGCCACTAAGTACTAATTTTGGACTTGAAACTGCATATTTTGGTAGAATGTATATTTTGTTCTCATTTTGTGATTTTTTGTGAAATTTGATGTTAATAAAATGATACCAGGAGCATATCATTCCACAGTCATTTATCTCCCCCATAGTATTGGCTCAGTAGGGGTGACACTTCTTTTGTCCAGTGTGTGTGTGTATATATATATATATATATATATATATATATATATATATATATATATATATATGTAAATTTTAAAATACTAATTTCTAAGCTTAATTGCTCGACATAAAATACTTCAATAGTTTTAATTTGTTATGGCCCATGTAAAAAAAGCACGATTATGCTCAATACATGTACCAGAAAAGAATGGCATCGACGTGCACATACACATATATGTATGCAACTCGAATATATGATAATGCTATTCATTTATAAGAAAAAAAGAAAACAAAATGAATTCAAATGTGCTGTACCTTGCCGAAAGAACGCCTCCTCTGAAAGATATTGCAATCAGCACAAAATAACATCTGAAAATCATCTTCATCTCTGTGTCACAGCTGTCATGCGTTCTGTCCGCACCCCGGGCAAACTGTGAGCTCGTGGAAATAAAACAGCAGACAAAATCGCCGTGAAAATCTCGCAGCTCACGTGAGAGCTCAATTTCTGAAGCAGATGGCAATAATAAAATCCCGTTTGATATATTAATATATTCCCTCTGTAGTAAATCTAGCTGCGTTACATATGCAATAAACATATAGTACCTTTTTAATCCAATCAAAAAGATAATGCCATCAAAAGCGCCAGTATATATAAGTAAAGAACAAGCATTTTCACTCCTGGCTAAGCCGTCAGCCGTTAACGTTATGTGGGTAAAGAAAATATATATACAGGGGACTGTTAAAGCCAAGAACATAGATATTACAAAACCGTGTGATTTACCAGGGCAAACAAGATACCATAACAGTTTACTTCATTTATTTGGTATCATAAATAGTAGCCGTATTTCCCTCACTCATCATTCGCTGGCCAATATAACGCCGATCAGACATTATTTACCTTTAATTTCTCTGGACATGTAAATTTGTAATGCTACAATGTTGCCTTATATGACCACAATGACAACACTGACAAATACTGACAATGATGATCAGTTGTCATCAAAATAGTTTCCTGGTGAGAAATGAGAGAAATACATGTAGGTCGACAGAGCTGGTGGCAGCTGAAAGCTCAGTTGAATTACAGGTAAATAAGCAGCACATTAGATTATTTACCTGGCGAGGCGAAGTCTATCAGCTGCAGCTGCGATATTTCATTCGAAAAGAGAAAGGTTGTAGTATAAAATTTAATACATGTAGTACTTCACACCAAGACGGAAAAGTTTGATTACAAAACCTTGGTTAAACATATAAGCGTAATTGAATCAAAAATTCAATTCTGAAATCCGTAGAAGTGAAGGGGTGGCATTTTAGTATCACGTTATGGCAAATCTGTTGTTGATAACCAGTATATGACCGAGATATGACTCGTCTGATGCATTAAATTAACGGATCTCACAAAAATAAATATTTAAAGGACAATGTTCATGTAAAAATCCATTTCTCGAATTTTGAAGATACAGCACTCAATCTATACACTATAGGTATGTTTTAATCGATCCCCGCCATTTAAAAATTATAAAAACAATCCATTAGTAGAAAAAAAAGCGTTTTAGTAAACCTCACCTCAATATGCAAAAATGAAGCAACAGATCTGGGTCACGTGGTACTGTGACGACAATCACGATAAAGGTCTATGAGACTCAACTGAGCTGCATGGTGCATACTGTACAGACGGAGAAGTTAAGGAAAGTTGTGTTGAACGGAGTTTAGGAATTTTCGTTATGCCTCGGTGTGTTGCCGTGGGATTCAGCAAAATTGCAGCTCTCGTTGACAATCTTTCTTTGTCTGTGACGGTCTTCCGTGACTTACTTACTAACTTCGGTGACAATAGTTGCGATGCTCTAGATCATGGTCACCTCAGGTGGTTTAGATCATATCAAGAGCTGGTAGTCTTTCAGATTAACTGTCATCAGTTGGCAAACTTACTGATTGCTGATGCATTTCAAATGCATTGTAGTTGACCAAAAGCTCGTTTACAACAAACCTGTTAATTATGCACCGCTGCAATTCCCAAGCCAGGTAATAACAGGTATGAAACTCGTCTTGGTGGGCTTTCATATTTTTCAATATATCTCATTTATTTCATGGGGTTATTTTATTGGTATTTGTAAATGACGTTAAATATCAATACTTAAACAATTAAGTTCAAACACGGTCGCGAACATTAATAAAAGAAATTGCTCTCAGGGTATCTTGAAGCTTCCGTGGAAGAAAACGTGTTGAGGAAAAACAGGAAACAGAGCGTTATATTAAAGAAAAAATGGGAACTGCTATAATAAAATGGTTCGTTATCCTAATTCGTTTATGCTTTGAGGATTTGTTTCTGAAGATTATTTCATCTGAAATATTAAATAATTTAAAAGATTGATCATTTTATAACTTGAAACGCAAATTCTGCGTCAGTACGCAATTTTTTTTTTTTTTTTTGCAAATTTGTAAGCTTATAACACCGTGCTATAAAGATCTACTCAAGAAAAAAATTTGCTTGGGTAAAATTGAGTACGGAATGAACTGGAGACACTTGGCTTGTCATTAAGTTTACACGAAAATATGTCAGGTAACTTTATACTGTCTTTGAAAGAGTAAAGATTGAAAGATAATTTTAGACAAACTTTGACGGGGGAAATACCTACAAAGAGTAATGGGCCAACATCTTGTTGAAAATTTTACACTGCAATTCTATTCAAATAAGCTAAGGAACTAATTGCCAAATTAATACTTTCATCACATAACAGGGGGGTAACCAGACCTGCAAAAATTGTACGCACATATTTGAAAAGATTACAAGCACATACAGCAAAATGTAGACTTACGCAAAACATGAACGACAGCGTAATCACAGCAAATGTACCTCATATAGTAGCTTAATTTCCATTAATAATAAAATCATCATTTAAGTCAAAAATATTCTTGCGATTTAATAACTATTTTAATTTATCCAGAACGGTATATTTATTTTAAAGGCGGTTAACTGAAATATAGTTTTATGATTTGTTTGTGAAAATTGCCCATGTCACCCTGTTAGTTTGGAGGTCTAAGCTGGATCAAGTCCGTGTTAAAATTCCTATGAAGTTGTGCAGGAAAAATTCTTCCTTTCTTTCTCTAGCTCCTCGATAAACCTGGTGTTCAGATTTTATCTAGTACCCCCAGGTCTACGGGAGCTGCGCTTTGTAACTAACGCACAGGTAGATTTTTACCTGAGATAACTGGAGTAAAGCTTAGATAGAGAGTGCGTTCGATACAAGCAAGACAAATTGAATGCCATTTAACCCTCTAATAAAGAGGTAAAGGAAGTTCCAGTTAGATGGATGATTAAGATAGGACTTGTCAAGGTAACGGGCATTGTTTACCTCAGTTTAATAAAAGTATGCAAGACGGAGTGTCAGCGGTTTAATAAAATAAATTAAATTTCACAAATAACATGGACCTCATATGCAATAATCAACATTTCCCTTAACTCATTCAAATGCAGTGTTTTATACAACTTGGGATAACCATAATGAAATGCTTGTTAAAGAAATGACTAGACGGGAAATGGTTTTACACAGCTTCACGAGGATTTAGACCCCTCGGGTAAGAGATTTGAATGAGTATAAACTTTTATCAGAAGCCAGAGAAGTCATCTTACAGGTAGACAATGCAGCTCAGTTTGACAGCTAAGCACGCTCTGTTCTCCAGTGGCTCGATTGTCGTCATTGGACCACGTGACCACGTAGCTCATTAACTCCCAGGCCGAGCAAATAGGACGTTTTTTAAAGCCAAAAATTTACAAAATGAGCTTTTAATTTGTGTATTTGGATTAAGATATCGTTAGTTGGACATGTTTTCTGAAGAATATGTTCCGTTCAGGCCATTCTGACGGCATGAAGCAAACCCTTTAAAGCACTAAAATTTGCAGATGTCCATATCTTAAGTACCATATTCATACTGGGGTCCACCGCTCCGCTTAAATAGGGGATAACGGAACTGTCAAAATGAGTTAAAGGAATATCCTGGCATAAAGAATTGGGATACAGTATTTTTTTGTGTATGAGTAAGGAGGTATTTCCATTAGGGAATGTACCAAATAAAGTATAGAAAGTACTAATGATATTTGTTAATTTCATCATGTTGCGACTTAAATTCACCCGCTTTTGGCTTTGTAGTATCATATTACTAACAGTCCTATTTATATAACTAAGAAAGACGCGGGAAATTAAAAGAACCACAGAACTGTGAACATTTTGTGCAAAAGCTTTCTTACAATTACTTTTCATGTACATATAAGTTTACCTTCCTGTGTATTGTGTCTCTTGAATTTGTTTAAATTACACGACAGTCATGGTGTGGATCAGTTATATATAATTACACATTCAAAATCACTTTCTCGAAAAGAATTATTTGGCTTCATGCAGCCAAATAAAACGCTATAGGTACATGTGTATCGTTAAAACTGCATTCTAAATATAATAAACCCCATGTTTATAAACAGCACATCCAGTCTTTGGGATAACTAAAGTGGAAATTCTGATAAGAATAAAAAAAATCAGTTAACACCCCCCACCCCCTCCGTCTCTTTAACCAAAATTTAGAGTGTAAGCTTGGAGAGTTGACGTTCCAGTTCCAAAGTCGGTTTCTGTTGAACGTTCTATTTAATGACAGGTAGTTCAACATCTACTCCATGGCCACCGCCACAAGAAGCAGGAACAGCGCTGAACTACCAAAGATACACCATAGTGGTCGGAAAGAGGATAGTCCCGATCTGGGAGAGGCGAGTCCAATACTCTTGATACTTTCTGAAATATCAGGAAACTAAAAGCTGTGAGAGTAATAAAGATAGAAAGCAGGAGTAAGAAATTAGGAAGATAAAAATAATTCTAGATAATTCCGAGCAGCCGTGTTGTATTTCATTGATTACACATGGCAGAATAGTGTAAAACAGCACTTGTGAGAACTGGTTCGGGCATTGCATGACTT
Organism: Lingula anatina; assembly: GCF_051362555.1. Lineage (NCBI taxonomy): Eukaryota > Metazoa > Brachiopoda > Lingulata > Lingulida > Lingulidae > Lingula > Lingula anatina. Next base: position 13,442,437 of record NC_141771.1, on the reverse strand, counting down.
ATTGAAAACAATGATATAGTAAGATAACTAACAAAACTAATGTGGCATAGCAACATTTAAGTAATATAATTAATTGATGGAATTCATAGTGGCACGTAGCAAATATATATTCAATTTGTTGTCTTACTAATAATATGCATGTAATATACCCTGCTGAAGGCAAAACGGCTTTTAATGACAATTTTTATTTTATCCTATTTTATTTTATTTATTTGGTTTTCAAGAATTGCCTACCTTAACTGTAAACCTAAAGGCACTTTGAGTCGCCTTAAACGGACTCGGGTACAAAGGTCGTCGTCGCTTTAGTTGCAGAATCAGTGCTCAATGATGACATCCTGCGCGCGCACCGATTTTCGTCCGTTCTCCGAAAAAAAAACACCCCCAACAAAGTCGGTTGTCGCAAACGTCGTTATTGAATTTTGCCAGAAAATGGGCTTTCTGCGCATGCTTATTATCTCCACGTGGAAATTCGCGGCTTTGCCGTCAAATTCATCTCTAGGATTACTGTCAAATCACACCACAATGAAAGTCATAAAGAGGACGGAGGCCGTTGTTTTAGGGCATGGAGATATCATCTTTCTACAATTATACGAAAAGCTGGCGGCGGCCAGCGATTATCGCCCGGAAAATTTCAGTGACATTCTGGCCAAAGCAGCACATACCAGGTTTTTTTTTTTTTTTTTTTTTTTTTTTTTTTTTTTTTTTTTTTTTTTTTTTGTAGCGAAAACAGGGTCGACAAGGGTGGCGAGGTATTTGGTTGGGTAAAGGTTGGACAGGTCACCGACAGTTTGGCTGCTTCGTGCGAGTCAAAGTAGACAAAACGGTAACGACCGAAATTACCTTTAATAGATTTGTTATCTTTGCATGATTTTTTAACATTTCTGTAAAGCTTTCATAATGCTTTAATATTCTGAGAGCACAAATAAAGACACACTGTTTGCTTAATATTTGTTTTATTGATTGCTATACCAAAAAAATGCATAAAATAATTTTAAATAGATTTGGTAATGTGCAGCATATCTATTCATGATTTTGTTTACCTTTCTACGAAATATTCACAATGCTTTAAAGATACATAAAAAGTCAATTTTTTTGTCATAAAAACCAACCAAATGCCAGCATATCGTTTCAAGTAGTATAACTAAGAGAATTACCAAAAGGCATTGTTTAATTTTACCCGAAAGTGATATTTGAACAGATTTTTCTGCTAGCATTCTATGCTGTATGTCAATGGGGCAGAAAAGTAGGTCACGAAAGTAGGTTAAATTGACAACCAAAAACTTAAAGAAAGGATCTCTCTAAAGCTCTTTTATGGCTAGTCGGGTGATTTATTCAGTTTATCCCTTGGCATGTCGAATTTATTAGAGTCGTATAAAAAAAATAGTAGAAGTGGTTCACATGTGTTACTGGGAATCCATGCTCCACCGATGCTCGGTTCGTATGTACCTTTAATGTTTTGAGAGCATGGATAAAGATATATTGTTTGTTTGATACGTGTTTCTGTGGTAACATTGTGTTTCCAGCTGTGTACTGACAGCATTCCTTTACTTAAGGGTTAATTTTTTTTTTTTCTGTTTTTTTTTTTCGCCCTCTCGCACCGATTTCGGGGTCCCCAGAGGATGCCATCCATAAAAATAAAAAAGTGTGGCCTTATCGTAAAGTTCGCCTTCTTACAGATTAATGTGAAAATAGAATATCCCTAAACTCTTACTACGATCAGGCAGACTAATACATAGATTGGTCGACAGAGTATTTCAGATCGAACTATATATAAGAACATCTACTTTAATAAACAAGTAGTGTATGTACAATGGCATTTTAAACAGTATCATTAAATCCTTGAAACCTGAAACGAACCACCAATAAAACTAAAAAAACTGTGAATGAAATAAAGTCTTACACAAAAACAAATTGATCACTATATGCTTGTATTCAAATTACTGGAACATCTAATAGACAAACCAATACATTTTCAGTGAGTACCGTGGAGAAGTTACTGGAGGACAACATGCCTTTAATCGTTGGAGTCACAGCGGCTGTTATCGCAGTGGTGGTCGTGATTATTATCGTTGTTATTGTGAAGACGACGTCTTCCAAAAAAGATTACCAAGGCATGTAATCAAGGGATCCTACCCGGCCCGTTAAGATCGGAAAACCGGTCTATAACTTTAGTCATCCAGCAACCAGATTGGAGAAAAGTCGCACATTTGCAACAGTGCGCATGTTTTGTTTTAACATGATATTGATTGTTTTTTTGAAATCTACATCCAGTAAGTTATAATTAATTTTATGCAATAATGCAAAAATTGAGACAAGCTTGAAAACCAAAGAGTTCACTTTGCCAACATGAGTTTAAAACCCAAATAAAAACATGGCCGTTAGCGTTCGAGTAATTCATGACGTAATACATAGTAATATATAATAATGAGTAATACATAAAGCATGAAAGTTTCAGCATCTACTATTTTAACAGATTTACAATTTACGTTGACATCTTTGTTTTATCGACCAATCGTACTGGTCAGTGGAATGAATTTTCAAAAAAGACTTCCTCATACCAGCTGAATAAAGACCTATTGTTTTACAGATAAATTTTTCCTTTAAGTAAAATACTTATAAAAGTAGACGAACTTTCAAGTTTCAAGATTGATTTATTTACCAAATGGGTCAGTGTGTAAACTGCGTCATTTTCTGAAACACACATTTGAAGTGGCTTTCTTTATTTTAATACGTAGTTACTCAAACCAAGGACTTGTACATGTATCAGATTGTATTTTCGGTGTTTTAATAAACTCTCTATCATTACAACTACATGTGTAATGCATTGGTCCTCAACTTCAAATGTGTATATAATTTACATCCTATAGACCACTATAACACTTGGATTACTATTTCACCGACTGGAGCACAGATATGTTTATTTTGTTTCAAGTGTGCGACGATATTACTGGACATGAAATGTCAAGGAAGAACAAGAGTAGCCTAATTTCCCCCTGTACATATATCAGATTACGTCGTAATTTACCCGTGACATACCCGTGCTATTTCCACTGAAGATCAAGTAATAAATATGCAGTATTGCAATGAGAATACACCGAACTATTATGATGCTATGGCGACCCAACCTGGTCGCCACATAATTTTTTGTTTCCGACACCCACCAGAAGAAATATGTGGGATTTAAACACGTGCTCCACTTTCTTCGAGCTTAAAGGGGACATTGGTCGAGATTCTTATTTGATGAAGTTTTCTTATTGGATATTTTTCATATTGATACAGGTAGAATGTATGTGCTAGCACGATATTTCACAGTTAACACATCGATTAAAGTTTTCTGATATGTGTAGGTCTAGTAATTGTGCTAACGCATGGACTGCAGACTTTAGGGCGCATGGTTCTTACTTTGTGCACCCTCCTCTCCCTACCCCTTCTGGAACTGCAGTTCCACTTGTCATCTCTGATTAACCAAATGGTAAAATTTACATATAACATTGTCAAACATAGAGCGTTTTTAGCCAAGTATATTATTGTCCACACAACCCATTACTACCCCTCCCAAAAAAAAAGAGAGAGAGAGAGAGAGAGAAGGCAATTTCCGCCCATTCTGTTAGTACATCTAACACATTTAAATACGCCGCATTGAACTAATCTGGCATATTTCTACATCTACATCTACATCTACACCAAATCAAAACACAACTGAAGCTTCACTGTTGTATACTCTCTGCAGAGCTTGATATATACAGCTGCAGGTTTATATTTTATTTACAACACCTCTGATAAAAAGACTAGCCCAAACGGAGGATGGGGTCATGGTGTATTGGAGCACAAACGGTTTCCGGACGTGATGTACGTCGGTCCACAGCATGTCAGAGCTTTGTTATGTACTTAAGATACGCTAAGCTTACCAATTCGAACCCATTTGCTCTTATAAAACTATAATAGTACACTGATAAATGGCCCAGGCACTTTTTTACGGAAGTTTGTCAAAGCATTAATTCAGTTCACACTTTGTAGAGCATTTTCCAAATAGAAATTAGAAAAGCTCTTATTTGCAAACAACCCATTTTACCTATGGTGACATAACAAAGGTTATTATTAAGAAACATGCCCTTTATTGTTAACTCAGATTTTATTTGCACATTTACATACAATGAGCACCACTGTATTTGTATTTATTTTTCATGATACATAGAAAAAACGCCTGGGACGTATAGATAATATTATAATAATGTTATTTGAGTTGTTATATCTATCTTCATTATTATTTTTAATTTTTGATTTAATATAAACTGTTGCCTTGAGAAATATGATGCATGGTGACAAATAATTCTGTTGGGCCGGGGTTATAGCCTTGTCACAACAGTAAAATAATATTCTGTAGATTCGCCGTTCTTTGAGACAGATTGCCACAAATCCCTTGTGCCATGCACTGTACCAGTTGTAATTTGCATAACAATAAGCCATGCATCGCAGTGCGAGCTGTGCTCCTGGCTGGTCACTTGACAGCTAGACCCTGTAACAAGATGACTTGCAAGATGATGTGTGGTTGAAGCTCGGACCCATTGCGTACATGTTTGGTGGAACCACGGTTGAAGAAAATGTTTTGTGAGTAAAAATTCGTCTAGTAGAGTTTACAAGTGGAAAGAAATTAAATGACCCAATAATGTAGTACATGTACAGTGCATACGTAAATGTACAGGTTGCCTAAGTTGTCGCCCTTAAATGTTACACTGTAGGTAACCGTACTGTAGCTGCACTCGGTCAAGAAACTCACACTGATTGATTTGGTTTATTCAATTTATTCACCCAAAACCAACCGTTAAACTGAAAGAAAAGAAATTAAACAATAAGTAGGCCTCCCGGTAACAGGAACAAAAGTGTAACGTAAAATGTACGTGTATAAGTACTGGACACAAATTGAAAATACAAGAAAAATAACCTAAAAATGAAACTGAAAATTACACGAAGTACATAGGAAAGTGTAAGAAAAAAGATAGACAGAAACGCTGTGAAGACCCAAAGCCGTAAGCGTTAATATAGACTACAGTACCTTGTCCACTGACTGAGTGAGCTAATATCGCTGTAAAAGGATAGACAGAAACGTTGCAAGGACCTAAAGTCGAAGAAGTTTACGTTTGAAGTAGATTACCTTGTCCTCCTACAAAGTGAACTAATATCTTTAGAAATTTCCCTGTCCCGTTCTGTGCTTGATATTAAAGCGAAAAAGAAGCAAGAGAGGAAGCCGTATATATACAGTGGCAGGGGCGTATCCAGAGATGTTTCTGACAGTCTTCCACATTATCTTTGTTGTATTGTTCCATCCTACATTTTTGACCGTCTTCCGACATAAAAAATAGGTACTCATCAATGTAAACTTAGAAATTTGACCGTCTTCCGGAAGACCCAGCAGACCACCTCAATCCGCCCCTGAGTGGAATGAGAACTGTTTAGTGCATTATGTGTCACCCCTCAAATCACAACATACAGTACTAATGATACTTTTAAATGTCCATGGAAAAAATTGACATTTTTTTCCTTGAATTTTAAATATAGCTTGACGCCCTTTTTAAATTCGATATTGGTTTCTTTAAGTATAAAACGTGAATACTGGTATTGAAATTCCAGTACAAATAGAGAAAGTATTAGGAACAAGTATACCTATGCAAGTCCAAACCACATTTTCCAAATGTGAGTAATTCATATTTTTTAAAATTATTTGACTAGAGTCTGTGTTAATCTAAGTGTGCATATATTTATATTTATTATAGTTCCTCACCATGATTTTCTGTTGCAAAAGATGTTCGAAATGAATAAATAAATATCACACTGGAATGACTGTTTTATAGTTTCATAGGAGTCTGGTTTGAGTGATTGCATAGATGTGGGTGACATGAAAAGAATTCTTTTTGAAGTGTAACAAATGGGTCAAGACCATTTGATTTGAGGGGTGACAGGTGGGGCGAGTCCATTCCGTCAGAGGGGGTGACAGGTGGGGCGAGTCCATTCCGTCAGAGGGGTGACAGGTGGGGCGAGTTCATTCCGTTTGAGGGGTGACAGGTGGGGATAGTCCATTCCATCAGAGGGGGTGACAGGTGGGGCAATTCCATTCCATCAGAGGGGGTGACAGGTGGGGCGAGTTCATTCCATTTGAGGGGTGACAGGTGGGACGAGTCCATTCCATTTGAGGGGTGACGGGTGGGGTGAGTCAATTTCGTCAGAGGGGTGACGGATGGGGCGAGTCCATTTCGTCAGAGGGGTGACAGGTGGGGTGAGTCCATTCCCTCAAAGGGGTGACAGGTGGGGCTAGACCATTCGATTTGAGGGGTGACAGGTAGGGTGAATCCATTCCATTTGAGGGGTGACAGGTGGGGCGAGTCCATTCCATTTGAGGGGTGACGGGTGGGGCAAGTCCATTTGATTTAAGGGGTGACAGGTAGGGCGAGTCCATTCGATTTGAGGGGTCACAGGTAGGGTTAATTAATTCCAAATGAGGGGTGGCAGGTGGGTCAATATTATCCCACTTGAGGTGTGCGATGTGGGGTAAGACCACTTTGAGGAGCACATGCAAGTTAAATCATCACAAAATTACATTTTAATGCCGCTGCAATTAGGTGTATAAAGAACGCATTTTAATAACGTTACTAAAGTTTTAGGATGACATAAACTTGTATAATGCAGAAATAGACAAAATTTTTGGTCTCAAAATTTGCTTTTCCACAACTTAATAAAAGTTTTATCTTTTTGTCTGTGCATATGTGGAAATAAATATAAAAATGAAATTAAAGGATCAATACATTTTTTATATTCATTTAATTAGATCTTTAAAAGATATCGGAATACACAGAACCCATGCTTTGTTGGAGAAGCAGATTTCAACTGTTACCATTTCAAAAAGTGTGTCAACTTTTTCATTTTTGTTTAAAATTGAAGCATTCATCAGATGAGAAGGGCGTAAAATTAGAATCAATTTTCTGTAGCAAAAACCAGAACCCTTTAAAAATGGACTCGTATTAAATTATGAAAATGGCATCAGGGAGGACGAACTAATTCATTCCAAGAAATATAAAAAACTTTAAATAAAGAACAAAATGTAGAATAGATTTTCAAAAAGGGAGTCGTTAATTCATACAAATTGTATTTATAAATGTGGGCTGTTGTAAAATCTTGTAGTTTTCTTAAAATACTCAAACTCAATTATTTACAAAACACTGCATGATTTAGGACATTCTGTTACTGTAAAAATCAAACTCAATATTTACAGATCAGTTTTAGCAGACTAAACTTAAAAGTGCTCAGACAGTAATCACATATTTATAATTTTACCCCTTTTCCTTTATTAATTCTTATATTTTTATCATCATTATTTCATATCAAAGAGAAAAAACAAGGAATTACAAACGCATTTATTCAACTTTATCAAAATAGATGCATGAATGCGCGTAGGGTCCCAGAACGTGGACGAAAGACTTGGTTGCTAGCAGGCGGCTGTCGTACAGTTCTCAGTATCTCAGTAGACTCCTGAAATGAGAAGGTAATTTTAATAATAATAATAATAATAATAATAATAATAATAATAATATTCTTATATGGCGCCTTACATTCTATCTCAAGGCGCCTTACAATAATGGCTAATATACTAAAATCATTAAAATGACTACAATATTTTAATCATAAACTCTCATTGGAAGCCATTTAAAATTTACACTACTAAAATTCAATCTTATTAAAATACATATATATATTTTAACAAATCTAAGAGATATAGACAGAATTAAAAAATGTGGGTCTTTAAAATAGATTTAAAATTGTCAAAGTCTTCTGTTTTTCTTATGAAATTTAGTAGACCATTCCACACCTTTGGGGCGTAAATTATAAAAGCACGATCTCCATAACTTTTGAGGCAACCCTTCTCTAAAACAGAATGTTCTAAAATAAAATCATCCTCAGTATTAAAACGAGTGGACCGTTTTTTAACAATATATAACTAAACGTCAGGCTCGGAAGATACGACACATACTTTTTACATCGAAAAGAAGAGGGCACTTAAATTGATGTGGGTGTTTACTGACTTGTCCGATGTTCAGGCTCGGATAGCACAAAAAAGGCAGCAAAGCTGTCAAATGTACAGACAGAAAGCAGAAATGAGGACGCAGAATAAAGATCAATTTGTCATTTTGATGTAATAATAAATAAGGCTAATGACAGCACAGTGAACGCTAAATTCTAATCGTGCACAACAGGTAAGATGGTCACTACCATTACAGTTTCAGGATCATGAGAGTTCAAATTCACATAATGAAAATCCCAATATGTGAAGAATATGACAGTACAAAACAATATTACATAATATTTAACTCCATTAACACCAATATTATAGCTTATGTGGAAATACAGAAATTGTACAGAGGTTCAGGCCCCCATGTTTCACAAAAAAAAATAAATAAAAAAAATAATAATAAACTTGTCAATTTCCTTGGCTAACAACTTAATTACCAAGGTTATATGGTCACATCTTACCCTACGGGGAGCAGTGTAAAAGCACTCTCTTGGAATCCTAGTCAACTAAGCCAGGAAACTGGCTGAAACCAGGGCCAGGTGGATGGGAGTTAAGTCACATTTGAAAATGTCAGTGTTTGAAAAATAATAATTAAAAAAAATTGGAAAAGAAAAAAATATATATAAATACCAATAAAGCTGCTATTCGAACTTTGAATCCAGCTGTATTAACATGACATTAATAACTCCATTGAGTTTGAGGATAATAAAGCACTGTTATTCATCTATAGCGTTAATATTGGCATTACACAAAAGTTTTTTTTCTTCTGCAAACTTATTTGCAATATTAAACAATATTTACCTGCATAATTATCCCCGATAATTAATTACACGACGCAAACAATTCAGACTTTCACAAACTGTATCTGGCATAGAGCTAAACTGATGGGAGTTTACAGGGAAATCTCAACATGTGTTTTATGAAATCTCATTTAATGGCCACTTGAAACTTAATTAGGCAAGTGAACATAGCTAATAATTACCCAGGGGACAATTATAGACTGACCCCTACTGAAATGCATTTCTTTCCATTTTCAACACGTTTTTTACATAAAGCAAAATAACCAATTTACTGTCATGTTTATATGATCAACTAAGATAATTGTTGGCATAGGAAAAATTTCAATAGAACAATTTTAAATGTCCAATTTGCTCTATTCTGAGATTCTGAACATAGTGAATGATTGAATCTGCCAAACTGAGTTTATTTCCATTTTTTTTTTTTTTTGACATTTTTATATAATCAACTAACAATGTTGTTAAGATGCAGAAAATGTCAAAAGAACACTTTTACGTATCTTTTAGTTCAATAATGAGACTGTTTACATGCCTTAGAATTAAATCTGAGGAAAAAACACCCATATACAAAAAATGTCATAACTTCACTAAAACTGAATCAATCAAGCTGATTTTCAAACCCAACCTGTATTTTAGTAAGATTGATCACTCCTGTGAGTTGCAAAACAATAGGCTTATCAGCTTCCTTGAATTGTGTTATCAGTATTGCATATATGCTGAAGAAAGCAAAAAAAAATACAGCATAACTTTTGAAAAAATACCCCGATCATGCTGATTTTCGAACTTGACCTATGGATTATAAATATTCATCAGATCTTTCAAATTTCAAGCCAAACAGTAAAATGGTTTTCCACTTATCGTGTTATCGGTGAAAGTGACGACGACAGACGCAGGTGACGGCAATATTTACAGACACATCTGTGTCTGTACATAAAAAAAGCAATCGACATCAAGGTTACGTTACGTCAAAATTAAGACCTCAAGTTAATGATAAAGGTATTTGAGATATCATGCTTTGAAAAAAAATAAACACTGACCACATTTCTTTAACTTGTGGAGGTAACTAGGGACAGTGATTTATTTTAATGTTGTAATATCTAAAATCGCTATGCATCACACGTTTGGGGGACATATTCCTCTTTATCAAATTTCCCGTTTTTCAACATAGCTTACAAACATTTTTACAGGTACGTTTATAATAAAATAAACAAACCTACAAAAACTGAATTAAAGAAATGAAATGAAACTTCAAAGAGACAAAAGTAACCATAAGATAATTTAAATCAAAGGGGTATTTTATTTCTTTTTAAACTATCCTGATTGTCGTAAAAGGAGACGTTTAATTTTTGATAAACTTTGACCATTAAGTTTGTGTACACGTTGATGGGTCAAAAATTCAGAACTGTGACAAGAATGGTATTACTATTATCACCTAAAATAGTCCGTGATCTTTAAAGTAATATATATATGCCCATCTACATGTACTCATTTGCTAGCTAATATAGGCATATACATACTGAGTAACAGAAACGGCAGTAAAGTATAACAAAGAGTTGTAACATAAATACTTGTCGTAAATTTTTATTGCATTCTTCTACGCTTTTTCCATCTAATGTCATAGATCACTGAAGAAAAAGTAATACTTACGAAGCATGAAATTGCTTCTCCACCTCATAAAAGCTCGCCCTTGCGTCTGCACCACACATGCTGAACATTGCGTCTTCACCCTGCTGTGTCCTACTGTCTAGTGAGCATTCGGAAGACAGCTCGCACTACGGTGAGCAACTTATTGTTATGCAAATTAGAGACAGGTATGGCTCATTTTAGGTGAGGGATTGTGGTTGAATCTGTTCACGAATATTCACGGTCAAATGCATGTACAGTGGCACGGTCTAGGGCCCCGATAAACGTGGCGTTTTAGACCTATGATTGAGCTAGACGTTCTTGGTACGATTTTTGTAAATCAGAAATCGAACTGGAGGATCCGGACTCCCCCGACACCCCCTAAATCCTCCACAGTGGTTGAAACTGTTCACGAATGTTCACGGTCAAATGCATGTACAGTGGCGGATTTAGGGGGGTGTCAGGGGTGTCTGGACCCTCCCCTTCGATTTCTGATTTACAAAAACCGTACCAAAATGTCTAGATGAATAATAGTTCTAAATGCGTGCAATTTGCCCTCTAAAACACCAAATTTTTACTGGGCCCTAGAGCATGCCCCTAACCTAAGGCCAAGGGGGTGAACCCGTAACAAAATCGGACCCCTCCCCCTTTAAGAAATCCTGGATCCACCCCTGATGTACATGTACACGTAGATTTGACACCACTAGTTGTTAATATACACCGCTTTAATCAACAAATATTATACATGTCCCTTCTGTCATGCATACTTTCATATTTCATATTTTTTAATATATTACTGCCACAAAACTCCACACTAGGGAAATTAGGTGAATGTTGATACTTTATCGATTAATAGGTATCCCCCCCCCCCCCCGAAAAAAATGAACTTGTTTTAATATCGATTAAACCATGAACGGTCCTTATCAAAAATACCCAAAATCACCCAGAATAGATCCGTCTCCGGTTTCTGCAAAACGTGATATAAAACAATCTACTACACCTGTCATTCATAAAAATTTTGGAAACGCGCCCGGATCACTTCATTAAAGCCCCCAATTCCATCTTTAAAGATTGCCAAAAAGTACTCCTGAGAACAGGGTTTGGAGAGAGGGGGGGTGGAGAGAGTTTTTGCTCTATTTCTTCCTTCATAATGGCACAACCACTCTTCCAGTAGTTTACACTCACTACAAATAACCAAACACACCTCCTGGTCACTATAATGAAGAAAAAATTATTTTCCATTTGGCCAAAATTGAAGAAAACTACCATATCCGGCCCTTATGAAAATCACTTAAAATCACCCAGGACCGACCCGTCTCCGATATCTGCAAAACGTGATATAAAACAATCTACCACACCTGTCATTCATAAAAATGTGGAAACGCGCCCGGATCACTTCATTAAAGCCCCCAATTCCATCTTTAAAGATGACCAAAAAGCACACCTGGGAACAGGATTTGGAGAGAGGGTGGTGGGAAGAGTTTTTGCTGAATTTCTTCCTTAAAAATTACACAACCAATCTTCCAGTACTTTACTCTCACTACAAATGACCAAGCAAACCTCCTGATCACTATAATGAAGAAAACAATTTTCTTCCCTATTTGGACGAAAATTGAAGAAAACTGCCGTATCCGGCCATTATGAAAATCACTCAAAATCGCCTTGAATCGACCCGTCTCTGATTTTTCCAAAATGTATCGAAAATTAATCTAGCACACCTGTCATTCATAAAAAATGTGGAAACGCGCCCGGATCACTTCATTAAAGCCCCCAATTTCAGCTTTAAAGATGGCCAAAAAGCGCACATGAGAACAGGATTTGGAGAGAGGGGGGGTGGAGAGAGTTTTTGCTCTATTTCTTCCTTCATAATGGCACAACCACTCTTTCAGTAGTTAACACTCACTACAAATAACCAAACACACCTCCTGATCACTATAATGAAGAAAAAATTATTTTCTATTTGGCTAAAATTGAAGAAAACTACCATATCCGGCCCGTATGATAATAACTCAAAATCACCGAGGATTGACCCGTCTCTGATTTTTCCAAAATGTCTCGAAAATCAATCTACCACACCTGTCACTCATAAAAGATGCGGAAACGCGCCCGGATCACTTCATTAAAGCCCCCAATTTCAGCTTTAAAGATGACTCAAAAGCACACATGAGAACAGGATTTGGAGAGAGGGGGGGTAGGGAGAGTTTTTGCTAGATTTCTTCCTTACTAATGACACAGGCAGTCTTTCAGTACTTTATTCTCACTACAAATGACCAAACAAACCTCCTGATCACTATAATGAAGAAAAAAATTATCTTCCCTATTTGGCCAATATTGAAGAAAACTGCCATATCCGACCCTTATGAAAATCACTTAAAATCACCCAGGATCGACCCGTCTCCGATTTTTCCGAAATGTGACTAAAATCAATCTACCACACCTGTCATTCATAAAAAATGTGGAAACGCGCCCGGATCTCTTCTTTAAAGCCCCCAATTTCAGCTTTAAACTTGTCAAAAAGCACACCTGAGAACAGAATTAAGACGACTTTGTTTCTATAAGAAGTATTATATTTCTCATACTAATAGAAATATTTGATTCTAGGACAATTCCCCCCCGGACAATTCCCCCCCCCCCCCCCCGGACTATTCCCCTCGGACAATTCCCCCCCCCCCCCCCGGGACAATTCCCCCCCGGACGATTCCCCCCAAGAAATATAGGCCTATATTTATATACAAATATAAAGTAGAAAGTGTAAAGTTTAAAACATTTGATCCACTTTATTAATATTTTTAGTGTGATTATACAACTTCATCATGAAACAAATTATTTCATAACAAATTGCCTTTTCATTGAGTACAAGTAAAGAAAGATTTATTAAATATCTAATGGAAGTATAACCACCTATTCCTCGGGTAAAGGTGGGGTGGATGAACAGGTAAACAGATATTTTATAAATATTTTTAGTATGGTGGATGGTGGGTAGTGGTCAAGCAATTAAAAGTGGCAAATAGTCACAGGGATACATGGATAAGCGAGAAAATCTGTTTACCCCACCTCTCCATAGAGATGCACCTTGATTCGGGGGGGGGGGGGGAGAAATAAAGCAATTAAGAGTAACATTTAATTTATCAAAGGGCTACCTGGATAAGTGAGATCATGTTTACCCCTCCTTTACCTGAAGATATATACTTTGATCAGATTTTTAATAAAATGTTCTGTACTTCCATCTCGAAAATTTTATGTACTTGTACTCCATGAAAAAAATTTGTTTATAAAATTAATATTATCTATCCTTGATTTGCATCATCACACTAAGAAATATTCAGAAATTAGATGAAAAGATTTGAACTTTGTACTCTTTACTTTATATTTGTATATGAATATATATATTCTTCGGGGGGGGGGGGGAATCGTCAGGGGGGGAATTGTCCTGGGGGGAATTGTCCGGGGGGGGGAATTGTCCGGGAGGAATAGTCCGGGGGGGATTGTCCGGGGGGGGGGGGGGGATTGTCCTGATACCAAATATTTACAGATTTTACTGTTACCTAAAAGATTTAACGTCTGCGAGGTTTCGGACAAGGCCAAACACCAATATTTATCTCCTCGTTTACTCACTCGAAAGCGTTAAAAAAGAACATTTTGTTAAATACAAGTATGATCCTCGAAATTTGTAAGGTCACTTTTATAAATGAAATGAATTTAGTAGATTTTATTGAATAGTGTTGAATAATATTATTTGGGTAATGTCTGGGCCAGAAAATTGCAGTAATTTATAAATCCTCCCTGCGACCAATTGCATAAGCGGAATGTACTGTATCTGCAAAAGGACAAACGATGGCATCATCTCGTCGACATCAAAGCAACTGAAGTCATTTTTTTGTTTCTTTAAGAATATTAAAGTAGACAACATCAATCTTCAAACTGAGAAAATTGATTTATTCACCCGAAAGATAAATGCATAAAATGCGCCAGCTATTCTGATTTTCATAATTACTTTTTTGTTGTCGAAATGACCAAATAAAATGCTTTTTTTTCTAATCACCATATTTATTAATCCACAATGACCACCACAATGATTAGTTCAGCCAAAATACTGTTTGACCTGTACAAAATTGTAACAGAATATATCTTTTCACCTTGCATCACCCTGAAGCCTCCCAATCAACATAATAAAGCCTAGCCCAGTTGAATCCCTCTATAGGAAACATGAAAATTCCAAAATTGCCGCCAATTACCATTGTTTTGTAAATTTCCTTTAGTTAAAATGCATAACTTACTTCATTAAATGCCTTTATATCAAAACAAAACCGTGTGTGTCGTTCAATCTAAGAATGGAGTATACTACGGGGGTATGTCTCAATATTAAGAGCAAATTTGATTAAAATATTATTCTCTGGCTTTGAATTACCACTTTAAAATTTAGTTCAAAATGTTTACCTTAAATTGAGATTCATAATCTTCAAAAAAAAAATGTTGTGAAAAATGTCCATATAAAATACCGTAGCTGTTCTATTTATCTACCAGGCATGGCGGCCATTTTGTGAAACCATCTACTTGTATAAGTTCAAAAGTCGCATATAAATTTGGTATCTACAACAGGAAAAACATCTTGGATTTGTAATGACCTCAACAGTATGCCTGAAAGGTGAAATAATTCAATATTTCAGCCAACTAGCTGCAAATTGTAATTTCTCTGACTTTTGGTGGTCAGTTGATATTGACAAAACGACATCAGTATGTTTTTAAACAATAAAGCGATGCATACAGACAAAATTATAATGCATAATTGTGCTGAAATAATGGAATGAGGCAATATCATATGTACATTTGTACGCTTGTTGGCCGTCGTTTTTCGTGTTTCCCATGCAGGACTTCCTTGGGACTCTCGTATGACGCTTTGGGGCACCGGGAAATGCATGGCGAAAAAAATCCTGCAATGTTGTCTAGGTTCACCCATAAAATCTGTCTAGACTAGAGTAGATACATTCCTATCCAAACCAAAATAATCGAAAATACAGCGAATATTAAGATGCAACTTACACCACGTATGTTAGGTTTAAATTATGCCGCGTAAATAAACATTGTTACAGGAGGAAATCAACATATCGCAAAATAACTCTGAATAATATGGTATACCCCACAGGAAAGGTTCTCATTGCATCACCGGCGTATAGGCTTACACACTCTAGGTGGTGCCTTAAATTTTGTGTGTAGAACCATGTCGCCCGGCCTTGTAGCACATACATCTTCGGCGGGTGTGCTTTATTAGCCTGTGTAACGAACCTCAACAGTCATTAGGTATGCAAAGTGGTCGGACATGCAGTAATCTTGGTCAGGCACTTTGGCGTCCAATTCTATCGACGCAGACTGAAAATAATACATACATACCTTAACATACATGTACAAACAAATGTTAGTTTCATTTAATAAGGAAAATTGAGTGACAACTATTAGGCGGATATATATATTGTTTCATTTAATTTGATGAGGAAAATGGTATAAAAATGCAGTCAATGACTGTTTCTGTCCTAGTAGCTTTAACTATGGACGTTAAGACACGGGTGCCCCAGAACGTAAGTGTGCTAGAAAATGAGAGAATCCCCAGTGCGGTTTCCCTTCTGAAATACAAGGTGCCTATATATACATGTATATCCCAAGAGGGTGGGTGTTAAGGACAACGAGGCAGTTTAAGGATGGTCCCAACGTTATGGCAGATAAAAACTATATTAATATTTTCAATACCAATAAAAAAATCGGGAAAAATCTTATAACTACTTCAAATACGTTCATTTTGTTTCTGCTGATGCAAGAGATTTATACCAACCTCGATCGTAAAGAATGTTGTGTTGGGATTATCTGAAATTGGTACAAACACGTGGTCAATAGCAAAACTGTAATTCGGTGAGTTAGCAAGCTGGTTTGTGCCACAATACGTGCAGTTCACGTAACGAGTCTCGAAGTTCTGGGTGAGAAGCTTGTAGGAATTTAGTAGCATGCTTGATACACTGTCGTCATGAACGGCTTTCCCGACGTTGAAATCACCAGCCAAAACGACACGGGGCAAAAACCGGTTGGCAGCTTTCAGCAGAGTACCAGTTTGGTACAAATTCTGTTTGTTTACGGTTCTGAAAGGTCCAACTGAAAAGAAAGATATTACATGACATGGTATATGCTCCCCATTTTGAATAACGTATAATAAACATAGTAGCAGGGAGGAGGGATAGGAGCCGAGCCCTTTCTCTGACCCCGACCCATATTTTTTCAACCACAGCAGTCTTAATTGCAGGGAGCAGCGGGATCTAAGAGCCATGACCACATAAACATGATAATAACCTTAGAATCAAGTCAAATTAAAAGAAGCCAGTAACTCATTTCAGTCTAAATAAATAATGTTAAGAGAATATCAGAGACGCTGAATTCAGTATGAATATATATATATATATATATATATATATATATATATATATATATTTAATTACACTGCTCTTAGCTGCATCCATTAACCCGCAGAAAAGCCATCTACCTTTTTACCCAAATAGTGTGTATGTGGGCATAAACTTTCAATTGAAAAGCAAGAGCCTATTTCACAATGGGGAAAATGGACAAGTAGTTGAATGATATTAAACATCACGTCCACTTTATTTATAATTATTTATTTACAATGATCAATATTTATCATTCATTTATTGCAAGAAAGACATGGATAATGTTTTGGATAAATGTTTTCTTTATTTTAGGGGACCAGTGTGGATTTATCTTGCTATAAAATAGGCCACAGGATTATCATACGTGAATAGACATACAGTGTATTTGGTAATTATTATTTCAGTTAAGGTATTGTCTCAAAAGTACCCATTGCATGGCCGCCAGTTGAAAAAATGAGACATATCGGCCATTTTCAAGCAGTCAAAGCACCAGAAATTATCTGATTACTAATCTAATAAAAATGCCAGCATCTGCAGAGAGTGAAAATGTAATTTCCATGTTCCCTCTGAAAACATAACGGTTATGTGGGCATGCTATAAACAGTGACGAACCACGATAATTTGAATAGTCTCCTCCTCCCCCATGTGTGCTGAATCTAGCATGTCTGCCGAATGAAAAGAAGCACCGTTCACAACACCAAAATCATCAAAATATCATGCTAAGGAGTTCGACTATAGTCTGCCATAACTTAAGAAAACACTGCCAATCTTCGACCATCCAACGAAAGGCGTGATAGAGGAGTGATACTGACACTACATGTTGTGTGTGTCGCTTAAATTATACTATACATGTACGTACAGGGTATGCTTCAACACAAACTCGTACCGGTACAAGTGCAAAGTGTACAATGAGCAGCGCGTGGTGATATCCATTATGACGGGGGAAATACACATAGAATCGCTAAATATGCACGTTTACAATTGTTTATAGCACACGCCTACTCCTTTTTTTAAAAAACACATTGGTTTATAATTACCGGGCTCGTTATACATGCAATAACAAAGATATGTACATGTGTACCTGTACATATTTGTGGGCAATCAGTATTAAATATAACTAGACCGTAACTGCCTGAAGCCAGTGGCGGAGGATTCCCCTGCACACTAGGGGTGGAATGACCTTGAAGAAAAAGGTCAATTAAAAGGCCATGTGCTAAATCTGATCCCGTATTCTGAAAGAGCGTATGTGGATTAGGGGAGGTGGGTCAACAATACATCAGTTTTAGCCCAAGTGAATATGTCACCTTGAAATGTCCAAATAACCTCTAAATTGAAGGCCAAGGTCAGATTTGACATTTGATTTGGGGATGTTGGGTATAGGTTTGGGATAGTTTACTATAGCATGTTTAAAAAAAAAATCAGTATTTCATGGAGAAATTGCCAAAGTCACGATTTCTGCAACATCATAAACATTTTAAAATCTGTATTTAAAAAAGGTATCATGCAATCGCTACGAAAGTTCAGCTAACTTTATAGATAAGACTATACTTCCTCGCGGTTTTTGAGATATGGGAATAAACTGTTTTATGGCAGTTTGGCCATTAGCGAACTACTTGTATGAAAGTTGGTCAATATTTGGGGATTATTTGCCAAAAGGTCCTTAACCACGTAGCTTACACTTAAGGCGTAATTGCAATTGCAAAATTTAAAAATTTCGTCGTTAAATGCCCCTGTGACCTTGAAAACTCACATATGAAAGGATTTGTCAAAATGTTGAAAATTCTAGGAGATATTGCATTTTTAAATTTGCAAAGTTTTCATTTTAAAAGGCTCTGTGACCTTGAAAATTAGGTCAAGGTCAATGAAATTGGGTAATCCGGAATAACTTTTAGGCTATCAGCAGGAATTTTTTCAGCATTTTAAAAATAATTTTTTTGACGAAAAATAAGAAGAAGAAGAAGAAGAAGAAGAAGAAGAACAGCAAAAACAATAGTATTCCCCTATGGGGAATCCTAATTACATAGACATAATGACACAGGCCAAAAGGTGTGAAGTAACAGTACTAGTATTCGAAACTGGTCATTCATCCTGGTAAAAAAAATTAACTAATTAATTATGGAATTAATTTTATTATAACTTTAAACAAAAACAAATCTCAGTCCTACCGTCAAGATAAGCTGCGTCGCTCAGTTCGCCGGTCAAATGAGTGCAGAAAAAGTGCCATGATCCAATCTAAAAAGAGAATGAAGTATACCGACAGTTAATATGCAATTGTTAAAAAGAACACGTACATACACTGTATATTGTATGAATAGTGTCAATAGTGAGATTACCGTGGCTGTTCGACTAGCTTTACAACAGACTGGAAGGGTATCTTCAACCCGATTATATATCGTCGGAATCGAGGTATCTTAATTTCATGGTTTAATTTTCTTTCTTTATTTTATTTTTATTTTTTTATTATTATTTTTTTTTTTTGGGGGGGGGGGGGGCATCACAGCAACAACAACAAAAAAAGTTTGAAAAAATTAAACAAGCTTACTTTTGAATGGAGATAAGCCCTTGGAATTAAAAGTGAGGAATTGGGATGGTAGTCAACTACTTCTGAATCTAGCGGCATCTTACTGAGGATTAGCAGTCCATAGGTCGTCTGCCACGGCGTACTCAGACAAACCTGCACACGCCCCATTATGACTGCAGCAGTGGTGTTACTGGAGGCTCTATATGTCATGCCGGCTGCCAGACAGTCAAGACACTGCTGGGGAACAGCGCTGACCTCTGATCTGCACGCCATGACAACGCACGCTAGGAGCGGCATCTGGCTGTTGAGGCAGTTGGTCTGTATGCACTGCAGCATCGGGTTGATCTGGAATGAAAGCGATTGACTCGTGATTCTTTGTTGTTTGGTTACCTGTTTGTTTGGTGGGCAGAACCCGATTTTTTTTTTTAATTGCCCTGCAGTAACGGCAGATACATACAGATTATACAGCAAGCTACCTTCAAGTTATCTCGGAAAAGGGAGAATGTGCAGATTGCATTATGTATCTAAATATAATATCTAAAAAAAAATATTCATCCACTAACGTGGATGTCAAGATGCGGGCAAAAATTTGATGGATCGTGTAATGTTTAGGCACAAAATATAAAGTGGACTTGAGGCAAATTTTTAGTCAGCAAAAGTCGGCACAAAATTGTGCTATTGTTACCTTTGAAGGCTCGCACGCAGGCACCGAGGGAGGTTGAGCCAGTGTGCCATCAGCCGCGTGTATAGCACTGAAGGTATAGGGGAAAGTCGTATTGGTTGCTTGGACGATGGCTGCCACGTCGTCTGCTTTCCATATCTCTTGCAAGCAGACGACATGTCCCGGGATCTCGTTGTTGGTGAGCTTTCTGAGAAACTCTTCGCGACGAATTTGGTAGCTGAAAAAAATTTACGTGAAATTATTTTGAAGAAACAAATCTATTTCATTATTTCAATTGATTTCGACTAAACATGCTCTAGGCGAACGAAGTTGCAGTTTATCTTTTAAATCAATGACAAAAGTAATAATATGTATATATCATCTTCTGAGAGTCATGCAAAAAAAATTCATAATAATAATAATTAGT
Organism: Lingula anatina; assembly: GCF_051362555.1. Taxonomy (NCBI): domain Eukaryota; kingdom Metazoa; phylum Brachiopoda; class Lingulata; order Lingulida; family Lingulidae; genus Lingula; species Lingula anatina. Next base: position 13,421,924 of record NC_141771.1, on the reverse strand, counting down.
AGCGAGTTTAAACAAAGAAGTAACTTAGGAACAGGCTCTCATTGTTGAATTAAACTGTTAGAAAAGTTTCTGGCGGCGACTAATCCTACATGAACATACAAGAATATATCCCCCCCCCCCCCCCCAAAAAAAAAAAAAAAAAAAAAAAAAAAAAAAAAAAAAAAAAAAACTATTCACTGCAATCAGTCAACATTAACGTGTACTTACTGTGGTACATCTGTTTCTGTCAAGCCTGCGTTATATGTCAAAATCTTCGTTTTGATTTTCTTCCTGTGAGGAAAAAAAATGTGTATTGGAGGGGAGCTGTTTTCATGGCATTACATGTAGTTTCTTTAAGGCTAGATTGCATTTGTCAAGCGCGCCGTGCAATGAAATCGAATATGATTGTCCGTAAGGTTTTTTTGACATCGTTAATTCTGGGTCCCAACCCAACGTGCGGTCAAACGGCCAAAAAATTGGGGAAAACGTGGGATTTCGTGCGTGAGGAGCACGTCCATTGTGCAACTTTTGGAGGTCGCAGACAGCACGCAGAAATTTTTCGACATGATCAACAGCCGCTACGTGCGGTCTACGAATTTTCAAAAAAAAAAAAAAAAAAAAAAGGGAAAAAGTATTACATGCGAATGTGTAGCGTTCGCCTGTCGTGCGCCTGTCGTACGGGACACCCGAGGAAACTCTTTTTTCCCCACTGCGCCTGGGTGGCTACGGTGCTTGCGATGCACGTGGTTAAGGCGCTTGATACACGCACTTATTTCTTGCTCACTACGTGCTCACTTCGCATTTCCGCGCGCCCACCGTGTGGAACTCACGGGCTTCGTGGCCACTCCATGCGCACGGACCGTGAGTTTAAAAGAAGGGGCATGAACGAAAAAGCATTATCTGCCTCTGATGTCAAGTTTTAAAAATGCCTAAAAAGACAACAACGAGCAAGAGGGGGAGAGGGGCATCGGGGACAAACCAGGTTTGATTGGGCTCATCATCTTTGAACACTGCTGCGGATATATAATGATCTCCTCAAACATGCACTGTTACATATATCTTCCCCAAAACATCTCAACACGTAAGATTCCCGTGCAAAGGACGAGCAACGAGGAAGTCAGCTAGACTGTCTTACGTCTACTTGCGTTGCCTTTGCGTTGCCTGTACTCCTTGTACTTTGCATGCACGGGGCGCGCGGGACACGTGCGAAAGCCCGTCAGGCGCAGAGGTACTTCTGACGTTCGGAGGCTGTGCTTCTCACGGACTTTCCACGCACTTTCTTCTTGCGAATTCATTGCAATCACCAGTTACTTGATTTCTTCCCTACGATCTAGCTACGACCCAGCCAGACGAGAGGAACCTAAAAAAACGCACGTCCTGAAAATCGTGCGTGGAGTTGGGACCCAGGCTTAAGTCTGCCGTACAGTGCTCGTGCGGGAATTGTGCAATTCCGTACCTATATTGATGCGACCTACGGGCTTACAATTTTTAAAATTTGTCAAAAGTTTCAGCCTGACAAAATCGTAGAGGCTACGGAGGCCGTGAATACGTAGGATTCGGTATGATTTCGCACGGCCACCGTTTTTTACCGATTTTTATATTGCTGTTGGATAGGTGGTCGATGCAGCCCCCTTGCGTATTTGACCAATTACGTCGTAGTAACAAGAAGACGCACAAGCTCAAAAATTTCTAATACATTTAACTAATGCTATGCCCCCAAAACCAAAAAGGAAGGGAAAGAGGAGTAAAAAATAACACGAGAATAAGCGCGCGAATACCGTGCAAATGGTCCACGAAGATCCGTAACTCGTAAATTTGTAAATGATTTACCATACATGATTATTATTCATATGACAATATTTAACTATAAGTATTTTAAATTCGTACTCTGTGTATTAATCAAAGTACAAATGTCATTAAAATGACATTTTCAACTAACAACTAAATGATTCTGTTGTATTTTTAAGTAAAAACGAAATCTTGGAAAGCAAACTAGCCCTAGAAACTCCTCTCAATTGATGCACACATAAAAAAAAAACAGATTCAAGTGTGCTATTTGTGTTGTAAATGCGAAAACATTACCATTTTATGAATATAAGTTTTAACTACCATTAAATAAAGGATAAAAATGAAAGCGAGAGGTGATCACACATTGGGGGAACATATTTATAAATCATGTTAATACTAAGAACGACATTCTTGCACAATCGTCAGTATCTATCGAAAAGGTCCTGATTTCCATTCCTGAGTAATTATTTCTAATGTCCCTTATTAAAAGATGTCCATCGAATATTTGATCTAAAAATAAGGTTAAAAGGAAAAGGTTTTACTCCTTACTCTACGCTGTGCATAACTGTAACTTCAGAGCTACTCATCTTATCTTCAGATTGAAACGCCCAGTTCAGATAAAAGCCCAGAAACATGAAAAGCGACTATTTGTTAACTTAATGTTTTAAAAATAAAGTTGATTTTTCATAAGTAAGCATAAAGCAAGCGTGCCAATATATATACAGACAGATGGCACACGTGCATGTATATATCCATGTAAAATTAAAAATACTAATTTCTAAGCTTAATTGCTCGACATAAAATGTTTCAATAGTTTTAATTTGTTATGGCCCGTGTAAAAAAGCACGATTATGCTCAATACATGTACCAGAATGAATGGCATCGACGTGCACATACACATATATGTACTGTAACATATGTATGCAACTCGAATATATGATAATGCTATTCATTTATAAGAACAGAAGAAGACAAAATGAATTCAAATGTGCTGTACCTTGCCGAAAGAACGCCACCTCCGAAACATATTGCAAACAGCACAAAATAACATCTGAAAATCATCTTCATCTCTGTGTCACAGCTGTCATGCGTTCTGTCCGCACCCCGGGCAATCTGTGAGCTCGTGGAAATGAAACAGCAGAGAAAATCTCCGTGAAAATCTCGCAGCTCACGTGAGAGCTCAAGCAGATGGCAATAATAAAATCCCGTTTGATATATTAATATATTCCCTCTGTAGTAAATCTAGCTGCGTTACATATGCGATAAACATATAGTACCTTTTTAATCCAATCAGAAAGATAATGCCATTAAAAGAGCCAGTATGTATCAATAAAGAACAAGCATTTTCACTTCTAGCTAAGCCATCAGCTGTTATGTGGGTAAAGTTTTAGAACACAGTCAGACTTCTGTTATACGTATGTGTATAATATTATGTCTATAATCTCATAGGAAAGTTATCAAAATAAATATCCAAGTAGACTCGGGATGGTAAAACAGTGACAAGAAGGGACACTTTACTAGTTCTGTACACACTTTTATAACTTGAGGTTACTTTGGAGCAGAGACAAATGCTGTTTCTTTCAAAAAATAAATCTACATTAGGTAGTGCTAATCATACATATAAGCATTAGGAGATATGTAATTCCGAATTAAAGGGGATCAAGTCTGCACTTTGTAAAATAAAGAAAACGTATATGCAGGGCGCTGTTAAAGCCAAGAACATATATATATATATAAAACCTTGTGCTTTACCAGGGCGATCAAGATGCCATAACAATTTCCTTCATTTATTTGATATCATAAATAGCCGTATTTCCCTAATGTCCCTCACTCGTAATTCGCTCGCCAATATAACGACGATCAGACTTTTTTTACCTTTAATTTCTCTGGACATGTAAATTTGTAATGCTACACTGCTGCCTTATATGACCATAATTATAACACTGACAATAACTGATAAAGATGATGAGTTGTCATCAAAAAGTTTCCTGATGAGAAATGAGAGAAATAGGTCGGCAGAGCTGGTGGTAGCTGAAAGCTCAGTAAAAAAGTAGCACATTGGATTATTTACCTGGAGAGACGAACTCACCTAAGTCTATGATCAAATGTATCGTTACAGCTGCGATATTTTGTTTAAAAGAGAAAGCGTAGAATAACATTCATGAACTACTTCACACCAAGACAGAAAATGCAAAGTCTGATTTTAAAAATCGTGCTTAAATGTATCCTCGTAATTAAATAAGAGGTTTAATTCTGAAAATCCGTAGAAGTAAAGGGGCGACATTTTAGCATCAAGTTACAACGAGTCTGTTATTGATAACCAGTATATGACCGAGGCATGACTCGTCTGATGCATTAAATTAGTGTTTTTTTTTTGCGAAAAAAATAGAGCACTAAAATTTGAAGATGTTCATATCTTAGGTACCATATTCACACTGGGGTCCACCCTCCCCTTTCCCCCGACAGACGAGACGCCTCTATCGTACCAATCACAGAATGTCCTTTTCAGGGCACCCTATATATATCGGTATCTATAAATCTCATACTAGGCAGGCGAGACACCTACCTTCCTATCAGAGACGCTCTTTTCTCGTAATAAAGGCGAGCAGCCTAACACACTCTAAGGCTCTATTCCCATAGATTTTAGATCGATCTATCCCCGCGGGGAGTCTCACTAGATTACTTTCAGATAATCCGACTTAAATGTCCGTCCCGCCTACTACAAGCTGTAAGGGGATAATTAACTTTCGTGTCCGCCCGGCTGACAGCTATTTAGCGTGAACCCCCAGGGAGTTAGGTCGATCTAAAGTAGGTCGATCTAATCTATGGAAATGGGGTGTTAGAGCCGCTCTCAACTCTGCAAGGGGCGCTGTCAAAACACACGTCCTCAGAGGGCCAGCTCTGAATCGTGTAATTTTGGTAAAGTGGAATCTAACTAGGACATGAGCCGACCACCCCCAACACGCAATTTTTGGCATAGACCTGAATAGGGATAACGGAACTGTCAAGATCAGTTAAAAGAGTATCCCGGTATAAAATATATTATAATAAATTATGTGTGTATGAGCAAGGAGTTATGTTATAACTCCTTGGTATGAGTAAGGAGGTATTTCCATTAGGGAAAGTACCAAATAAAGTATAGAAAGTACGAACGATATTTATTAATTTGATCATTTTGCTTCTAAAATTCACCCGCTTTTGGCTTTGTACATGTTACTACCAGTCCTGTTTATAGATAAGAAAGATGTGGTAAGATGAAAGAACCGCAGAACAGTGAAAATTTTGTGCAAAAGCTTTCTTACAATAACTTTACATGTATATACATATAAGTTTACCTTCTTGTTTATTGTGTCTCTTGGATTGTTTAAATTACACGACAGCCATGTTGCTGAATCAGTTATATATATATTATTACACATTTTAAACCCCTTCCTCAAAAAGAATTATTTGGTTTAATGCAGCCGAATAAAACGCTATACATGTAGATACATCGTCAAAACTGCAATTCCAAATAGGAGACATGCTAGTATAACAAACCCGTTGCTCAGAAACAACACATAAAGTCTTTGTGGTGATTAATGTTGAAATTTTAGATAAAAAATGAAAAGATTTCAGTCAACGCCCCCCCCCCCCCAACCCCACCCCTTCAGTCTTTATTATCAAAAATAAAAGTATAATTTTGAGGAGTTGACGCTCCGTTTACAAAGTCGGTTTCTGCTGAACGTTCAATTTGATGACTGGTAGTTCAGCATCTACTCCATGGCCACCACCACAAGAAGCAGGCACATCGCTGGATAATCACAGAAACACCATAGTGGTCGGAGAGAGGATAGTCCCGATCAGGGAGAGGCGAGTCCAATACTCTTGATACTCTCTGAAATATCGGGAAATAAAACCAAAAGCTGTGAGAATGATAACAATGGAGTGTAGGGAGAAGCGAGTTCAATGTTTTGATACATTTGAGATATCAGGAAAATAAATCTGTGATCTGGGAAGATGAATATTGTTCTTGATAATTCGTGTACTTGCCGATGCATTACTCTGATGACATGGCAGAATGGTTTAAAATAGCGCTTGTGAGAACTGATTTGGGTCATTGCAGGAACTATTGAAACACTGATATAGTAAGATATCCAGCACATTAAGTGTGGCATAGCAACATTTAAGTAAAATAATTAATTAATGAAATAAATAGTAGCACGTGGTCTATATAAATTCAATTTATTATCTTACTAATAATATACATGTAATATACCCTGCTGAAGGCAAAATGACTTAATGCCAAGTTTTATTTTATTTTATTTATTTATTTTTATTGTTGCTGTTAAGAATTACCTACCTTAACTGTAAACCTAAAGGCACCTTGAGTCGACCATAACAGGGACTTGGGTACAAACACGTGGTCGATCGCCATGTTTTCCGCCCCGTAAGACTCAAGCCCAGTTGTCCGGCAATAAGTGCAAGTGTCACCGCGGCGGAGGTACGGCGAACGGTAATTCTGGGCAAGCAGTTTGTACAGATTTGGGTTGTAACTGGACAAGTTGCGCTCGGGGATGGAGAGTCCAGCGTTGAAGTCACCGGCCAGTATAACATTGGGCAGATGGAGACTGGCAGCGTTCAGTAAAGTGCCGGTCTCGTACAACGCTTGTTCCTTGTAAGTGTTGAAAGGCCCAACTGAAAAATAAAGGGATTTCGATAAATAGAGTGAAAAAAAAAAGAGAATAAAATCAAGATTTAATTTTCAAAACCTTACACACCGTGATCCAATATTAGCTCGGTTTGGGTTGCCTCCGTACTATGTAAGTGTTTGTAAGCTTTTGTAACACACCGGTGGTTCACAGCATGGACATAATAAGACCTTCTCTTATTATGTCCATGTTCACAGGTAGTTATCATACCGGTAGTCTAATACCGATACAAAGACTAGCAAACCAGGTTGAAGACTTTTAGATGAGCTGTCATCAATTAGTGGTCAGAACTGATTACCAATATTGATGACAAAAATCATTCTTACCTTCCCGATAGGTTGCGTTGCCAAAACCAGGTGTGATGTGAGTACAAAAATAGTGGAAGTTTTGTACCTAGAGAGAAAACAGTAATACACGTGGAGATTAATGGGTGATATTTCACAAAAAAAAAAAAAAAAAAAAAAAAAAAGAAAAAAAATCCATTTTGTTTCAAAGGATTTTAATGTCAGGCTCAGCTCCTTAATGAACTTTAGATCTTAGATCGCTGTGCCCCCTTAAATGCATTTTCCTTCTAGGATAGATAATCGACCTTTTTTGAAAATACTTACCTAAATGAAATAATGATTAAACCCATTCAATTCTCAGTAATAGACAGATAAAAGAGCAATTAAATTAATTCAATTAAAACTTCAACAAAGACAGTCATAAAATACATAAATAATGAAATTAAGAATAAAATTAAAAAATGGAAAAAAATAGAATAACGTAACATAAGAGTGAATAACCCATTGCCCACCTTCGCCCGAATGTATCCTCTCGCAACTAAAACAGAAGTCCCATAGTGGAAATTTATTACTTCCGGGTCAAACAGTGGCCTCTTGCTGAGAACCAGGAGACCGAATGTCGTGTGCCACGAGGTTGTCAAGCACTGCTGTAAGCGCTCCACTATGGCTGCTAAGTCGGTTGCTGCTCTCGTTGACAGCTTGTCGGCGATGCAGCTAAGACAATCCTGATGTGCCTCGTTTATCACGGACTTGCAATTCTTGGAGATGCAATCGTCCATTTCAGCACCACTGTCATTAAGGCACTGGGTCGTAATACAGTGGAGCATCGGGTAGATCTAAAAAAATGAAGTAATTTGTTTTATTTGTCAAAAACAAGATTTAAATGGTTTGTTTTAACCTCTTCATAATTTAGCGACCTTAACAATATTCGTGGAAAAAAGCTCGACCTTTGCGTCATCCTCAGAGGGTGCTGGACACAGATGCAAATTTCAGAAACGTTTTGAAGGGGTGCGCGGATCTGAGGCTGATTGCATATTACCTTCGCAGCTTTACAAGCAGGTGACGTAGGTTTTGGAGCAAATTTGCCATCAGCCGCGTGCATTGCACTGAAGGAATGAGGGAAATTTGGTTTGGCTGCTTGGACGACGGCTGCCAAGTCGTCTGGTTTCCATATCTCTTGCAAGCAGACGACATCGCCTGGGATCTCGTTGTTGGACAGTTTCAAAAGGAACGCCTCGCGACGAGTTGCATACCTGAGTGATGGAAAATGAATGACACATGAGAAAGGCGAAATTTTTGTTAGCTATTTATACATTAAGAAAAGATCTGCAACTTAAGAACATTTTCAAACGCGTAGTGTACAATTTTAAGTATAACAATAGGCCTCATGAAATTAGCCATTATCTTAAGGTAGTTCTCTCATATTAGCTTTTTTTGCGATCTGCGCAGATTTCGCGCATGAGTAGTTTTTTGCGATAGCGGCTAATGATAAACATATAACATGCAATAAAATACGTAATTCACCCTTTTAAGAAATCAGTATGAAATCTTTGATGTTATTTTGGTCGAAGCGCTACGAATATGTCAACAATGCGTTGCGTATCTGTGAACGCTTGGTCTTTGACGACGTAAAGTACCCACTTGCGACTTTGTTTACAAATGCCGCAATGTAAGAAATTACGCGAAGAAGGGATGGAAAAGAGCGTTTTAGTAAGGCTTGTATAGCAGTGACAAGATCTTATCTCACGGAAAATAATCACGTTTTGTTGTTGAATTAAGTATGTTATTGAACAATATGACCTGCAAACAGTGCGATTTTCAGCTCTCCGGGAAAGATGCAACCGGTGTGCACCCGCCTGGCGTGTTGCGACGTCATCCTTGTATTGGTTTAGTTAAAGTGCAAATGGACAAAACCATAAAACACACAACAGAGGACCAAGGGTTTTTATGCAGATACATGTAATACTTTTTTGATGCTAGGAAAATAAACAGTATATTTTAGAAGATAAAGTGTACTATATTCCAACTTTATCCTAATTTACCCAATCATAAACAAGAGACTTTAGTTTGTAAATGTATTACTTCACAGAAATTATTCAGCCCATAATGCATTAAAAGATAGTCTTGAGTTACAAAATTTAGTTAATTTTTGCAATGATGAAAGTGAAGAAAATCCTTTTTTCTGATTTTTTCATTTTATCCCAGTCAACTGACTCAATCCTGTGTGAAACCTTTACCAAATTCTGTAGAAAACCTTGTTTGTAAAAAAATAATTTCTCCATGTGTAGGAAAAAAAAATAAAGCTGTCAGGGTTAACATATCAGAATTAGTAATTGCTCTTCAAAGAGAAAGTCCAGATGGTCTTTATTTTCTTCTCAGCCAAATCAATCCAAACACCAAAAAAAAAAAAAAAAAAAAAAAAAAAAAAAAAAAAAAAAAAAAAAAAAAAACGAGTAACAAAATGCATAAAAGTAATAAAAAATTGTATGATTTTTTTATTTTAAAATTAATATGCATATTTATATGCTATTGATATGTATTTGTTTGCATGTTGTAAACATAATATGAAACAGAAATAAACTGATAATCAAAGATGTCTGTAGATGAATATTTTTGTCACCATCTTCCATATATAGAGAAGAAATATGACTAACTTACCATAGTAAGAAATTGATACATTGTTAATGTACAAAGGAAACAATTTATCCAGTTATCTCACCATAAAGTGCATGTTTTAGTGCTGAGTAAGAAAAATAAAGAAACAAAAGAAATAAAGATAAAAAGGAATAAGAAAATAAGTCACATGAGATTGATATAATATACTTTTGGTCAATCTGCCTAGCCTATGAAAAATCCAATATGGCGGCATTCCATGAGGCATACTGAAATCCAACTGATACTTTCAACATTTGATTATCTATTTATTATGAATGGGATATGCAAATTTTATGAAATTTGGTTAACTGATGCAGAGAAATTTAAATATAATTTTCATGGAAACATAATAAGTGTATGAGTTAAAAACCTAATGATACAAATATATTTATCTTAATTTGCTAGTAAATTCCCGTTGATTCCTATGTAAATTTGATAAAAAAAATCGATGCTCAAGCAGCCCTGGCTCAAAAACAAGCCTGGTGTGGTACGTATTTTTTTGTAAATTTCTTTGAGGTCTACCAAGATCTATAACATATCCACATAAAATTAAAATCGCTAGGGCAGAATTTTTTATTTTTGCATTTTTCAGCAAAATTAAGGGCATTTTGGCAAAATCCCCATATAACGCAATGTAATAAACGTAGCGTTTTTCGGGACGCCACCTCTCGAAAACGAGCGTGGGGACCCCCAATTTTTTTTTCATATTTTTTACTCATATGGTAAGAAGAATTTGTCTTACAATTTTAATCAAAATCGCTAGGGCAGAAATATGAAATCTGAAATATGAGAGGGCGTCCTTAAAGAAAAATTGGAGAGCTTACTCTGGGACATCAGTCTCGGTCAGACCTACATTGAAGGTCACAAATTCCGTCGTCTCATTCCATCGGACTGAATAACTGAAAATTGAAAGGAGACGCTTCATTAAAACGAAAAGGGTTTCATTGCGGTTTCAACTATTGACCCTTACAGGTTCATAGAGTCAAATTTTCCAGCGAAAAACTCACACTATATAATTTCCCTAGGGTATTTCTTGAGCTTTAAAAAAAAATTCCCCCATCGCTTCAGGAACTGATTTTCGGTTTGCGCGCGAATCAAGATGTTTGACTACTGTCGGTTGGGAGGTTCGGCTGGTATCAACAAATTAAATTATTTTGACGCCATTTATTCATGGCATAATTATTAATCTCTTTACAATTATAAAAAAAAAGTATTACATGTCCTTACATAGTTCAACCTAGTTGTACACTAATACAAAACCCCATTTGTTTAAAATCCTACGCTTTGTCTCTTATTATGATGCCAACTTTTAAGACTCTATACACGTATGGTATAAACATTGAACCAAAACGGCTTTTTCTCCGCTAATATTAGCATTTCTTGCCTACCTGCCTAACATCACACCTTACTCACCTGTCTATCTGCTACAAACTATTCGCGGCATTCTGCGCAATCCCATTCCCACGTACATGTGTATTTAAAATGAATGTTTAAAATTTTATTAGACTTTCAAAGCTGGTGACCCTGGAAATGCGCATTTTAACAGCTAATTCAGGATTTGGCCAAGGTGTGTGTGTGTGTGTGTGGGGGGGGGGGGGGGGGGGGTAAACAAGAGGAAGAATGAGGACATTTTGCTTTTTTGAGACTGGGACGGAAAGTGAACCCTCTAAATCCGCCACTGAATACTCTCTACAGGGACTAAAAATTTCGGTTGGTTTAGCCTCGTTTCGGTCGCATTTTTTATGTGTGTGTGTGTGTGTATGTGTGTGAAACAAGGTCCTAATAGAGAAAAGGGCAGGATAGACGGACCCTCGAGGCTCATCCATATGGATCCTTAAACTTTAAAGGAATAACAATTCTTCATTCTATTGGGAAAAGTGTCATAAAATGAATTTTCCCGGGTTGAACTGCGATTTTTCATAACGATGGTTAATGAATTAATTTCTACATCATCAGAAGTAAGTCAATGTTTTTTAAAGTGTGTTTTTGTAACATTCTCTTAAGAGTTTATTGCGGAGGGAAGCCATCTATGGAGGTACACGAGGTTCGATGGCAAGCATAGATTTCAGAATAATTGCGTTAACCGCTATTTTGGTGGTAAAATGGAATTAATTATATTCCCATGTGTTGTTTACAATCACCCTGAGCTTCAGAGATAACTTGACACTAACCTCTTCACTAAAGCCTATCTTCATCGTGTCAAGTTACCTCTGACGAAAATAGTTTGACCTAGTTTATATAAGCCAATCGAATCCATGTTTCAAAATTTTTCACCAAAGTTTGGTGAAAACGCTGATTGGTTGACCGTCAATCGGCAATCCTCGGGTGATTCCGCAAGCTCCATACTAACAACATAGTTATTGTCGAGTGCGGAGACATCCGAGTAGTTCCGAGTGCATAACCGTACACAAAGAAAGCATGGAGTATATCGAAATTGAAACCAGAGCAGTTTGATGCCCTGCATAATTATCTGTGAGGTTTGGGCACAAGAGATATTTATAGACAAAAAAATGACACTACACAAATTGAATAAGATGCCATTCGAACAGATACATTTAAAAATGTGTAAATGGACACTAGGTTTAAGAAAAACTTCCAGCAGTAATGCTTGCAGGGCAGAACTTGGACGCCTTCCACTGTATTTGGACATTGTAAGTTTGGTGTCCAAATACAGTGCAAGACTGGACAACCTTCCAACTCACAGACTAGTCAAACAAGCTTACGACATGGAGCAAACAGAAAAGGGAAAAAACTGGTTTTGGGCTACTACAAATCTTTCGGCATGCTGGGAAGTTTACCACCCAAATAACAACACACATACTAAAATCCACAACCACCAATACCTAAAGGAAGAAATAATAAAAAAAATAAAGTCAAATTTTTGGGAAGAATTGCAAAAAGGAGAAAACAATAAACTCAGAACATATGGAAAAATTAAACACACTTATGAGGCTGAACCTTATGTAAAACTCAACGTTCCTTTAGCTCAAAAAAGGGTATTAGCAAAAATGAGAATCAGTGATCATGAATTAGAAATTGAAAGAGGGCGATATACAAAACCAAAGAAGCCAATTGACAAAAGGAAATGCCCCCACTGCGACTCAGTAGAAGATGAAGCACACTTTTTTCTAGAATGCAGTGAACACAGAGTCGAACGGGAAATACTGTTCGCTTCCATACCAGAGGTGAATTTGCAGGGTCCAACAGACAATAAACTATCTATTTTACTCAATCCACTCTCTGCGCAGAGTGTGATTGCCATATGTAAATTTGTTAACAGTGCAATTAAAAAGCGTGTATCCCTGCGTGGATGAGCATAGTTTCTTACTTAAATTATTCTTTTTAATATTTGTATTAGTTAGAGAGCCTGTAAATGTAAACCATTTCTTTGTGCTCAATAAATTAATTAAAAATTATCTACTGAGGGATGATGTATTTTGCGTGCTGCCCACAGGTTACGGCAAGTCCCTGATATTCAGCCTTATCTTTGATTGGTCCGGATTTGAACAAAGCGCGCTTTGACTCGTTCGCGTTCATTGGCTAGATCGTTCAATGAGTCATTGAGTGCGGGCTTTAAATTTGATTGGCGGGTGGCGGAGGCAATCGAATGTGGTCAGAGGTAACTTGACACGATGAAGATAGGCTTTAGTGAAGAGGTTAGTGTCAAGTTATCTCTGAAGCTCAGGGTGTTTACAATGCATTATTGTGGAATCTCAAATGAAGAAAAACTGTTATCCCTTTAAACAACTAAAACGAAAGAAGAAATAAAAGAAATTGTTATGAAATGAAAACTGATGACTTGCCGAGGCCATGACGGGTATCCATGTACTCCCCCACACCACAATACACACAACGCCAGTGCAGCATGGAGTCCCGACGCCATTTTCAGAACCTTGTCTTAAGTATTGCTTCCTCTGAGTGAACAATATACCGGGATGTTAAATTAATGTTCTGGGTGAATTTTTATTTGGTTTACCTGTGCGTGTTAAACAGAGCATAAAATGAAGCTGTTCTCATCCAGGCACAAACTCAACCTGAGATTCTAAGTCTGGTAGCTATTTCCTTAAACTTATAAAAATATATTACTTTGTCGCCTTGGTATCAAAACTTTGATGTTTGCAGATCTTTGGACTTTAAGGAGCACAGTATATAAACTCACTCTTTTTTCTTGAGTCCATGTATAAAAACTTTTTGTAATTTGAGCTACCTGTAGCCTACATATAGGCCTAATCAGCTGCATGTAGCTTTTGAAAACTTGAACTTATAATTTTCAATGAGTCAAGGATGAGCTAGTTAACTTCGTCAAAAGTCAGCCTTTTTCTTTTTTCCTTCATGTTCATTCATTTACCTGTTTATTATTTCTTAAACCCAAGAGTCCAATTTTGATTTACTTTTTATCCTGTATGCGCGTCTTGCAATCATATTGCTGCATAGTGCTGCCCTCTGTTTTTTTTATGTGACGTATGCGGAAGTATCCTCAAATTTGAGGGTCTCAGAGGATTGTGGGTACAAGATGGCACCTGCTTAGTAGGGAGACAGCTGGCTGAATGCACTACCGTGCTACTAACGCTGACCGCTTTTCTTCCTGATTATATTTTCCTTTGATTCTGTCAACGTTGACACGAACTGTGGGAGTAAGTTTCATTGCTCTCTCTCTCTCTCTCTCTCTCTCTCTCTCACACACACACACACACACACACACACAGCAGCTAGTGCCTAGTAGCACCCTGCATATGATTATGATGTACTGATATCAGTGAGACAGAGAGTCGCTGATGTGATAATATATGCAATATATTCAGACTAGCACATTGTAAACCATGATTGATGATCATTTTCATTAGATATAATATAATAGTGACATTTCAAATTCCAGTGGAGCACTATGAGAAAGGGTCAGTTGTTGAGGTGGATGAAGCAGACAATTACAGCTACCATCCTAGTGTCATTCACATGAAAGTATCTCCAGGGAGCAAGATAAAAAACCTATTGGGCTTTGCAATGAAAAAGTTTAAGGTACATATATAAGGTATATAAGGTACTCTGAAGTGCCAAATAAACGTGCCGGCACGTTTATTTTTTTTCCGGTGTGGCGTGTACCGCCCGGAGCGTGAAGCATCCGTTCTGCTCATGCGCACAAAGCGCAGGCAAATCTGAGAGACTTCCGGCATGTACAGTCCGTCTCTATAGAGTCGTCAATACATCTCTTAGCTTTTAATAAACACACGCTGTTGAGAACATACTGCAAATTCAAACATAATCTTTAGAAGTATTCATATATTATAGAAGTTCACCTCTACTGCAATTTCTCTTAGGTGGCCATATGAACACACTAGCCTTGTAAAATCAATACTAAAATAGTAGCCAGCAGCTGAATAAACGACGGCCCGTCCACGATACTATCTAGGTTCATCCATGCGTCGATCTGTAATTTGATGCTGATTCTCTATCAAATTAAGTTATCAATAAACACATGCATTTTATCCCCATCATAGTAAATGTATAATGAGGTAGGAAATGAACTAGCCGAATACATGTATAACAGTACAGGTGAATAACAACGGACCATTCACGGAACGCCTCATACACGCTGCTGCTGCGTGTACAATCGGTCAGGACGGATGGTTCACGCAGAACGGACCGTACACGTGACACCGGAAATTTTCCACCCGGCACGATCTTATTTTCCCCGGCACGATTAATAATTTTCCACACGGCACGGTTATTTGGCACTCACCGTGCCGGTTGGAAATATTGTTGATCGTTTCGGAAATGTTGATGGTCGTTTCATTGGACAAGTTAATAATTATTAATGACCTGTCGCAAGCACTACACTCGAACTTGTTTTTAGCGTAAATAAAAGCCAGCGTTTCTCCAGCATATAAAGAGCGAGGCGTCTCGCTGAAATTTGTCAAAAGCACCGCCTCGCTGGGCTGAATGGAACAACAAAGTATATTTTCACTCATGCTAACTGAAATTTATATTTATTTCTAAGCAACTATGGCATTCTATTTACATACTGTACGTATGCTTCTGAGCACTTGATTTAGTAGTAACGAAAATACGCATGCGCATATGCCATCTCCCTGTGAAAGCCTCGTTTTCGCAGTTCTGTGCTGTATTTGAAGTATACGAGACAGAGCGAAACGAGGCAACTACTCTCGACAACATTTAGTCGCATGTCACAAACACACTTTCTCTGTCACTTTGTCATGTTCCGAAATTAAGACCGCCTGTTGTGTGTTTTTATAGTTTACGTTTATTCACTGATAAAAATGGAGAAAATTAAGTGCACTTTGTTGATTTTATAAACTTGGAGAAGATTTTCTACTGATTTACGGGTTAGTTTTGTGAAAGCAGTAGCGTTGTAAAACTGGGTCACGTCATTATTTCGTGTGCATTGAATATGAATTTCCATGACTGAATAGAATCATATAAATGAACAAACGAAGAACTCAAATTGATGATAAGTGTAATTTTAATCTCTTTAATTCTGAAAAATTCATTTCACGGTGTTTGAAGTTGTTGATTATAAATTACATCTCAAACTACGTATAATTAGTAGCGGGAGTCGCTTTGCGCTGAACGACACGCAAATTCAATTGACCAGTTACTTTCAGAAAGGTGAAAAATGGTAAGAACAACATATTTTATCAACTTTTTGGTCAATCCAAAAATAATTCAATGTAGGAAGCCCTTTTTCTTGATTCCCATAAGTATTAAAGTAGTTATTATTATTATTATTATTTTTTTTTTTTTGAAACAGTATGTTCTATAATTTTTGTAAGTTTAAATTAGCATTATAGGAACTGCTGATGCTGAACCTTAAACTTCAAGATTGACTAAACTGAGTGAATGCATAGACTGGAAAATAAATTTTGTCTAAACCTTTGTTATGTCATTACTGAATTAATTCCTCAAAACACCTAAAACAAGACAATTCAGTGCCACATAAGATGTAAAAAATTACATAAAAACCCTAAAATGCACCAAATTGCACCTCGATTGAAAAAATTTTCCGGGGGAGCTTGGTGATAAGGATTACTCTAAATAGTTAAAATATGTTAAACTATGTGTATAAAATCAAAGGTAAATTTGTCTAGATATTGTGTTTTTTATGTTTAATAGTCAAAACATAATTTTTCCAGATTGGAATTTAATTTAAAATTGCCATTACAATTATTCATTGAAATTATTAAAATTGATAAAATTTTCCGGGGGGCACAGTTATTCCGCTAGGCACTGTTATTAAATATCGGGAATTTTTCCAGGGGGCACAGTTATTCCGCTAGGCACTGTTATTAATTTTGGAAAGTTTTCCGGGGGGCACTGTTATTCCGGTAGGCACTGTTATTCGGCACTTCAGAGTACATATATAAGGGTATGGGCTGTACATGATCATATGTATACAGGGGGATTGGCATATGCAGTACGTGGGCCATGTGCCCCCCCTCCCAACCCAGTTCCTTCTTCAATGTCCACCCCGCAAAGAAAAAGAGAATACATGAAACTAGCAAAATGACACAAAACCAAGCAATATTTCCCATGCAGACATACACTTAAAATTATACCTAGCTAATTTACCAGTCATTCTTTATTTTTGTGCCCGCTTCTACCATGCACCCGAAACATACACATATACATGTACAACATGTATATACACACATGCACACCTACACACACAGATACCAGTATACATGGTAGAGTCCTAGACCCACAAGTGTTGTGCAATATCACAGCATAATACAGTAGGCCCTACCATTCAGGGAATAGATTGCAATTGTCTATTTCCCAGTCATAACAGCTTACCAGTATATCTACTGTATATTATAGTATATTATATTTATCTTCATTGTGACAAAGTGTTAAGCACCTCAAGGAACTGATATTAAGATTTGAAAATTTAGCATCAGTGCCAATTAACCTAATTTAATATTTTTTCATGAGAAGTTCTAGAAAATCATATCACTAAATGTATTACTTCACTTCCATCAATTAGTTGAAATATGCCATTTGCTAATTCACTTTAAATGTCTGTACATATTTGCTCCGGCGACATACACATATGATAGTGACTCTATGTACAAGAGATATAATATTATACCCAGGTGCATATATTGTACAAGTTCTGGACAATTCATGTGTAAATTTACTATTTAAGGACCCAGAAGTGAAGCAGATAACATGGAATGGTGCAGGGACTGGCACAACCAAAGTTATCTCTTGTGCAGAGATAATGAAGAGAAAAGTAAAAGTAAGTATTCAACTTAAATTTTTAGTTGTAGCAGTACTGCATGATAATGTACAGATTAAAGCCTAGGTCCCAACCGAAGGTACGTGCTGCTACGTGTGGTCTACAGCCAAAAAAAATGGGGAAAACTTGGGAGTTCGTGTGTGAGGTGCACGTCCATCGTGCCACTTTTGGAGGATGCAAACAGCACGTAGAAACTTTTCGACATGATCAACAGCCGCTACGTGCGATCTAGCTACGTCCTAGCCAGACACAAGGAACCCAAAAAACGTGCGTCCAAACGTAGTTGGGACTTAGGCTTAAGGCATTGCGATATATATATGGGGTTATTACTCAGATCTTTTCAGTTGGGGGATATTGTGAGCAGCGGGGATGGGAAGATTCCATTTCGTCATCCCCCTACCCACACCCATCCTGCCCACCTCGGTTTCTACTAGTTCACTTATGACTGATGTCACTGAAAAATGTGTGGGGTGGGTGGGTGGGGGGAGGTATGATTGAAAAAAGTTGAAGGTTTGTAAAGCGGTTTTAATCTCCCTATACTTGTCATATACAAACTCAGAAGATACTTGCAAATGACTAATTTACTTTAATTTGTGCTTAAGGTGTAACTATTATGTACAAAAATGGATGAAATGTATATTTATATCTTCCAGGGTCTTCATCAAATTACAAGGGCCAGGTACAAAAGGTGAGTTGAGTGTTTACTCTCACTCATCTTTTATTATTTTTATTACTTTCTGTAATAAATTACACTCATTTTATTTGGAGAAATTCATCATGTGTAAAATATATATTGCAAATATAGTTATAAACCCAAAATTATGAACCATAAACCATATCAACCATAAAAATTGATTGAGTCCAAATATTTTTGGTTTTATAGCTGTATAAATGTTGTAATTACTGGAAAATATCAAATCTTTTATTTTTCTTATATTTCACTTTCCCAAGATTTACTATTTTCAAATACAACATTTTGCTTTTTAACACAAAGCTAAGTAACTTTCAGAAGCTCCAGTTTTTTTAATTATGAATTTTAATTTGAATTAAAACTAGCAGAACAAATTAGGGAGAAATAACAGTTGTTCAAATTGAATGAGTATTTACACCGTTTCTCTGGTTTCAGGATAGAAGAATACTGGGAGCCCAAGTTAGAGGGACTGGACAGGTATTCTATATTATGATCATTATTCTGAACTTTTTTATTCAGATCTCTTTTAAAATTCTAACTTTTAACTGACTAGGGGGAGGAGAGAGAGGGGGGGTGGGGCAGTGCACAGTCAGTTAAAAGATAAAGTATCCCAAGTTGGGCTCAATTTGACTACACACACCTAGTAAAATAATTTTGACCAGAAATTTAATTTGTTTGAAAGAAACATTCTGTTCTTAGAGTATCTTTGTCTGATGACTGTCTATATGAATCCATACAAAATGAAACCTTCTTTCAGTCTGATGACATAGTTAACATTCATTGAAGTAATTTGGAATATTCCCATATAACCAATTAAACATTTTGCCAATTTTTGGCCTAATTTCAAAATTTTAATTTGCATTAAAATGCTTATTCAGAATTTTATATTTGGTTAATATTATCATATATCATGTTTTAGGTTAAAAGTTAATAGGAACATTCCTGCTCTTACCATCTTGTTGTCCAAGGATCCCCTGGATACAGAAGAAATTGGGTAAGTTTTACATAATGTTCATAATTAAATAGCATATTTATTGAATTTTGGGTGTCCAGGGTCCAAAAGGGTAAAACTGCTAAAGAAATGGGAAAAAAGCACCCCTTTACTTTATAAAGGTTTCCTGTTACCATTCATCCCATTATGACTTTCTTCATACTTGACAGCATTGGTCTGTTAAAAGTATATAAAAAAATGCTTTTACCAAATTACCAAATGGCAATCAAGGCTGGGTAACACTATCTATTGGCTAAAATTAGATATCCTGAGGATAGCAATTACTTAACCACTTGGCACAATGTAGCCATATCAGAGACCAACAAGTGTTTGTGAATTAATTTTTGCATTACATCTAATCTGCACCAAAAACTTTAAAACCTACTTGACCTTCCAGTCACCAAAGTCTAAAAATCTATAGATCTAAAGCAGAAACAGGGACCAGCAATTTAGCAAATTTAGAAAATTCTTGGTCTGTCTTTGATTTTAGTGGGGCTAGTGTTTATGTCACAGCCTGTTTATCTACTGCAATGGGAATACCTCCAGGTACTGTTAATTGTTATGTGGCTTCTCTAATGCATTCAGCTTATGGATGTGGTATATACTCAAACTTCTGTACACTGTGCACAGTGGCAGAGATATCCAGAGATATTTTTTGATAGTCTTCCAAATAATCTTTGTTGATCTATTCTCTATTTTTGACTGTCTTCTGACAGAAAAAGTTACTAGTAGATACCTGTCAATGTAAACTTGAAAATCTGTCTGTCTTCCAGAAGACCCAGAAGACGGCCTCAATCCACCCCTGCTGTATTAGTTGCAGTAGCCACTTCATAGTATTAAAATATTTTACCAAAAATTAAAATAAGTAAATAAATTTAAAAATAAAATGAAATAAAAAAGAATATATAATAAATAAATAACACATATATAGTGGCTGATGTAATGAGGCCCTTTTGACTAGTTCACAAAAATGACTTTAGCCGGAAAACTTATTTAAACTATAAAACTAGATGTTAGGTCTACTTAAGTTAAAAATAAATCTATACTTGTCAACTTCAATAAACCAAGAATTGCTTTGGACCATTTGCAATCTCTTCCCTGTTGTTAAACAAGTGCAATATTTCATTTAATTGGACGCATACTGAATTATCTGCACTCAAAGTACATGTAGACTTTCATTTGGTCTAAAAATTTAGACCACTTTCTTGTCTAAAGGTCCTTTTTTTATAAAACAGCCCTCTGGCTGTCTTTCTACTGCTGTTAGTTGTAGTACATTATTTACTGTTTTAAGTTGGTCTGGCTCTGAACGTGCCAACCTTCTTGAAATGATTCACTCCTCGCCTTGACAATTCTATTAGCACTTTGAATACGTGTCACTTTGACCAATGCATCATTTGACATGCATGCATTAAGCTAATTGGCACACTTCCTCTGTACTCCCCCTCCACTAAGAATTAATATTGAAAATGCCTACAGGGAGTCCTCCATTATTTTTGTCCTAGCACAATATAAAAATCAATTAATGTCCTATTTTTTCTTGTGATACCTGATCCTGTGTTTTTAGCGTTCTGAGATCTTTGTCAATAAATGACATTAAAGCTGTTCAGATGCTGGCAAATTCCAAATGCAAAAGGACAAAGGAAAATTTCTATCAGAGAATGCTAGAAGCATGATCAGAAAGGTGTTTTAACAGCATCATCTTGTGAAATGAATTTCAATTAATAGAAACAAAATGCGTGTAAAATCCCCAGTTTCCCAAATCTTTTTAATGTAGCTAAAGACAATGCACTATTATTGAAGGTCATTATGTCATGCCTTTGTATATCAATATTTTTAATTCATACAAATGTAAAGAAACACAAATTGACCAGCTAACAAATTTCCCTAACAAGTAACGATGAAATAAATTTAAAGTTGTTTTCCAATGCTACATTCCCTTTTTTCTTTTTAATAGAGTCAAGATATATCTTGACATGAAATGCCTATACTTCTAATTGCTCTATAATTTGGCAAACCTATTGGTGAGTAATTCTTTTCACAGAGATCAAAAATCAATGTTGCAGCTGTTTCTGGCTGTGACCCATGCCAGACTAGGTAAGAAATAGCAAATGGCATGTTGTTAGTTCAGCTGTTGATAGATGGTTCTTCATAATTGTCTTTTTTTCATAAACAAAATTCCAAGTTTTCAGTTGTTGTAAAATATTAATGTAAAACAAAGAAAACAACTGATGCCATTTTATCTCAGAATTACCATACGTACCAGTAGGATTTACATTAGGAAGAGTTCACACCAGGTTTAATGAAAGCACATTTTCTATAGCATAAAACATGATTAATTGACCTAGGTGAAAATTAGGCACAAAGTTTGGGTTGCTTTGGGATGTGTATCTGCCCGTGTGACATCAGTTCATACTTTTGTCCCTCCCTCCATCCATCCATCCACATACACATGTAACTATTTTTTTAACATCTTTATTCTCATAAAAGGTTAAATATTAGTTGCAGTATAAATAATGGTGGCAAGTTGCCAAAGCATTATATGCTCACCTTAGAAAACAAGTCATAAAATTAGATTTAAAAAAAATAATAATAATTAAAATATTCAAAGAAAAGACTAGTAACGAAGACATAAGTGACGTTTGACATTGGGGGGGGGGGGGGGGGGGGGGGGGGGGGGGGGGGGGGGGGGGGGGACATGTAACTGTAAATATCCCCAGGTTGTTTCATTTATTAGTATACTGCTTTTAATTAAAATGATAAAAAAGGCAGTCAAGAACCAACAATAATGTTCAAGGAAATATCAGAGCGCATTCAGATCAATTTGATCCATGGACTAACTGATCCGCGGATCAAATATGTCCCATCCACTTGAATGCTTGCTGCATAATCCCCTACCAGATACTGAATAGCCCCCCCCCCCCCCCCCCCCTTCCTGGATTATGCAGCAAGCTTTTTTGATGTGGATCTGTTAGTTCAGGGATCGACTTAAAGTTGTGAATGCGACCTCACATGTCTGTGATCTTAAGATAGTATGACACCAAACTGCTGTTAAAGCTGTAATTTCAGTTCTACAAATTTCCTTTGTTTCATTTTGTGCCGTCTTTATTTCTGGAAAAAGAGTGACTGTGTTATCTCTATTGTGCTCCCCTTTTTTTTTTTTGGCAAAAATTGGTAATATCAACATTGTCTTCCATTCAATTCCTGCCAATAATAACAACATGAGATAGCTGACATCTGGGATATACTGAAATAATGTTGTGCATGGCTCTTGATTTTACATACAGCTTAATGGATTTTCTTAAGTTGCTCTCTGATCTTGTTTAACAGAATTCACAGTAAAAGTAGTTAACCAAAGAATCTCTCTCTCTCTCTTTCTCTCTCTCTCTCTCTCTCTCTCATGAATTATTGCTCATGAAACGATTCATTTCTAAACATTGTGACAAATAACTGTGAACTTTGTGTTTGATAATGGAAAAATGATTGCAGGCACAGGCATCAGATCTCTTTCAGTAATGATGAAGACATAGCCACTGTCATGTTACATATTTTATTAATATTTTCATTTTAATGTCTATTTTTCAAAAGCTGAAAGCCTGAGTCATGTATTCCAGGCACATTATTGGATTTTTTTTCTAATAGGTTTAACAGACAGAGACGCATCTGCCATAGGGTGAAGGTTATTGAAGACCAGATCCAGGGTTGTTGTTGATGTTGTTGTTGTTTTTGAATCGTGTTAATAACCTTGTAGTTGGAACAGCTGTGTGGTTTCTCGCACACGCTGCTGGTACATGTTCTATATATGAGATCAGCTTTGTTTTTGTCAGGCATATAAGGTTCTTAATTATGACACATCTACCATACAAGTGTACTGTTTACTGTCAAGGTGCGGATTATTATTGTTGTTGCTATGATATGTATTTCACATTCAGCTGTAACAGAATCTATATAGCATACTGGAATAATTAAAGACATGACTCTCTTTCCACAGAATTACTGATTTTTAATATATTTTTAATCTGATTCTCAGACTGATGAGTCCTAAGATAAGCCATGGTTACTAGTAGGTGTTTTTATCACGTCTTGTATAAATATAGACAGCTTAGATGTATTTGATTACTATGGTTAGTTGTATATTGATAAATTTTGATGTGAAAAATAACCGTTTTTCAATTATGGTCTCTCTCATTACTAATTAGAATGTATTTCCCTTTCTGGCCCCTGCCTCCATCTTTTCTCTCTCCATTACTCTCCCTCATTCACTCTCTCACTTAACTTGCAAATTTGCAAACTCTTTCAATTCCTTTCTTTCCCTGCCCCGTCCATCTGTCAGGTTGAAACTAAAAACTGATTCCGGGAATTTTTATGAAGCAGGCCCCGGATGTCCTTTCACCTTAGACTGATAAATGAACAAACATGTTGATGTTATTGCATCAATTAAAGCGTCAGTGTCCTTGATTAGATAACCCTGGACTTTAAACAGAGTACTGAGGATGATAATAATGACGCATGTTGTTGTAGCTACAGGTTGGGTCTGTACTTGTCCAAAAATCAAGGATACATTGGCTTTTCTGTGCACTGACATGTATGCATTGAATGACCCCCCCACACCACCACCACCACCACCATCTTATTAACAATAATGGCTGTAGTATGAAGGGGTAAGTGGTAAATGAAGACATGCAGTTATTCAAAGTCACACATTTACTATTGTTCCTTGTTATTTATTATGCAATGGACCAAAATGATAATGCTCTGCCATTTCATATAAATTATACCCATAGTTACTAGTAACTGGAAAAAAGTGTCTGAATCATTTTTATTTATAACCACATATGTACAGATGTAGCTGAAAAAACTTTTTATTAGTTCTGTGAAGTACAATTAACAACATCACACCTAACACAATCATTGGTCTCATCTAACACAATTAACAATATCACACCTTACACAATCATTGGTCTCATCTAACACAATTAACAATATCACACCTTACACAATCATTGGTCTCAACTTATACAATTAACACTATCACACCTAACACAATCATTGGTCTCATCTAACACAATTAACAATATCACACCTTACACAATCATTGGTCTCAACTTACACAATTAACAATGCCACACCTTACACAATCATTGGTCTCATCTAACACAATTAACAATATCACACCTAACACAATCATTGGTCTCATCTAACACAACCTGCATTCACTACCAATATATTTGTTGTTGCCCGTTGTTTTGCTCTTGGCACAAGATCTTTTATCAGTCTGAAAGCTTATGGGTTATTGAGTGTTGATTGACCTGTGAACAATTATCCTTTGGGATAGTAAGTTTTGTTCTTTTATGAAATTTTTAGAAAAGTTCCTTATTGAAATTGAACCCAGAATCCTAGTAGACTAAGTGAGGTTCTTGATTCATCATTGATTAAACCAGACATCTCTCCCAAACAGAGCATTTATCCTTGTTTACTACCGATAATTACACTGCTTGATTACGTACGTATGTTGATCAAGGACACACAAATACATTGAACATGTTTATGTAAATATTTGTCACAGTATACATTATTATTTAGTGCCTGATTATCCACTATTGTTTGTTTTAATGATAAAATTGTCATTGTTCACATAGCCAATTAGCTTTGTTTACTACTATAATAGTAATTATTATCTTGATAAGATAGAGTTTTAGGAAAAAATAACCATTGTTGTTTGTGTGTGTGACACTAAGTGTGCAATGTATGTGTGTGTACTCGTTTGTTTATATACCATTAATTGTGTGTGTGTGCGTGTGTGCAGAAGAGGCTGTTAGAACATGGCTTGGACAAGATTATTGTTATAATAAATAAGGGTCTATGTGTGGCTGGGGGTATGGCAGAACGGAATGAGTTGAAGAGGGGGTCAATTTATACCTTCTACAAGGACCACAGAATATTTTTGCATGAGATATTCAGCGATATGTCTCTGGCTAACATTCATGGCACATTTATTGGCATTGGAGAAAAGTGCGCATGATTTTTGCGGCCATGGTAGAGAGTAGTCAGTTATGAATTTGGAGTTCCTTATATTGAAGCATGGAAAGACAATCCTCTTGCCCCCCTCTCCTTTCTCTCTCTGTCTCTCTCTCTTTTTCTCTCTCTTCATAACATCATGTTGGCAAAATTATATATGAGTTATATTTGTTTACTAGTACTGTTGTGTGCATTATCTGGTTCTTAATAAATAACATCATGAATTATTTAAAAGGACAAGGCAAACACTACTGTATCATAATTTATTTAGCTTTCACCTCCATTTCTTATTTATGTTACTATATAATACAATTTATAAAGATGCAGACATTTATTCAAAATTAAAATGATTTTTTCGGGGCTTTTTTTTTTCTTTTTTTTTAATGGGCCATTCCTATGTAATTTGCTTTCTGTGAAATCTTTTTTCCTTCTGAAATGATGTAGCCTCTTAAAAATTTGTCACCAGTTATGTCTATCTGTAAATATATAGTGCACTCCTGGACAATATCTTATTGTCTAACAAGGTCATTCCCCTAATAGGATGTGTAGTGTGACACTGAGATGTAGGAATCGTGCAAATGCATGTATCTCTGTTAAGATACATGTTGTAAGAAGAAACCATTATTGTATTTATTTGTCCATAACACAGTGTACAGGTAATATGAGAAATTCTATGCTGAATTAGATTGTTGTATTTCCCTTTTCATGAGAAGGAAAAAAAATTACTGCATTTCAGACCATAATGCTTCCTTCTTAAACAGAAGCCCAAGGCATGTTTTAGAAAAGGACCCCCACAGAAAAAGCTCCTAACTGGGTTGAAAAATCACAGAGTCTTGCGGACGACATGGTTGAATGATCGAAACAAGTAAAAATTTCTGTCCCATGATTTTTATGTTTGATCTAAGGGTACAAACCAAGAAAAAATAATTTTAGAAAATAATTTATTTGTTTGGATTAATCACACCATCAAATTGCTTGAGCAACTTCTGTAAATAGAAATTGTGGCCACTGTTGTTTGAAGTACATGAGTAGAAGCGTAAATATGTTACACAAGGAAAATAACAGGGACAGCCCCAATGTGTCCTGAGTAACTTGTTTATGGGCAAGATTAAAATAGAGGTGAAGAGTGTGTGTGAAGATCATTACCTGTGTCACCTGTGTGTGATTGCATGCTTTATAATGACATTATAGCATGTGGCCTGTCTGTCCTAAATGTGTTTAGCCTGAATATTGTGTTAACGTTCATGTTTAAAATAAACCTGGAGCGTTAGTCAGAGTATAATTAGATGACCTGAATAATGTGCTGCTGTTGATATTTAAAACTGAAGATCTCTTAAGGATATTTGCATTTGTCAATTTTCACAGTACAATTTATTAACCCAGATGTTTGTTCACATGCACTTTAAATAAATAGAGCAGAGCAGGGCTCTGTAACTCGAAAGCATCACGAATTGCGGTAGAGGTATCACCTTTCATTTCGCAGCTGTTATACGGGGCGAGTAAAGCCCGAGTAATGGAATAGAGGTGAATCTCCATGCTTGCGCTCAGCCACAGTTCGTGATGCTCTCGAGTTACGGAGCCCAGCTTTGCCTTGAAAGAAGAAAGCTTTTATCTGTTTGTTGTATGTGGTATGATTATCCTGACGTTTTATCGCTTGAAATTTCATCTGATAATCACACATTTCTTGGAACATCTATTATTTGAAATAGTATTACTGGTTTATGAAATGGTACTCAAGTACACAGAGGGCATTATTGATAATATAATTACCCAGGTAATGTCAGTATTAAATGTGTTCCCCAGTAATTTATTTTATTTTATTTTATTTTATTTTATTTTATTTTATTTTATTTTATTTTATTTTATTAATTTTTTCAGGGTGAAGGTAAACATTATTTTTTAAAAAGTATGTCTCCATGAAAATAAGATTCTCAAAATAACTAAATATACTTGTATTTATCAGTTATAGTAAACAGTTAAGATCATCACTAATTTGAGGACCTGTTCAATCAATTTAAAAAATAAATTCAGGGAAAAAAGCTGTAGAGAACAGCTACTGTATAAAAAAGCAGGGATAGAGAGAATGTTTGTCTTTTCAGTTCATTTTTTCGGGAAAATAATTTTAAAATGGTACCTGTGACTCATACATGTTTACAGCTTGTTTTTAGCATACATCATAATCTGTGACTGGGTAAATAACACAAACATGTACATATACCATGTTCTCTAGGTTCATATGTATGAATAATGAAGACATGTATAATTTATTTTCCATATTTTGCAGAATTTTGATAACAATTATAATGTGTCTCTGACCTCAGCACACATCTAGAATTACTGATATACATGTATCCATCATTTGATATAATGAGAAAGAAAAGAATGATGTTTATGCTTGCTGATAATTCTTACTCCAACCGTGAGATATGCATGTTTATTCAGTTTGTTATTATTATCATTATTAGTACCACCAGCGTGTACGCTGGCGGTACTCATGGTTTTAGTCCCGACCCGTCTCGTACAGCTCCGCCGGCTCCGCCGGCTCTGCCGGCTCCTGCGGCTCCTGCGGCTCCTGCGGCTCCGCAGGATGACGTGGGATACGAGTCACCGTTACCGCTTCTCCTCCTAGACCGCAAGGACCTGTGTCCCCATCTCTTGGATTTAGGTCACATATAATCTCAACTTGAACCCCCAGGTTTTTTTGTCTCAGTTGGTGCATTGACCTGGGCGTGACGCTCTTTGAAATGCACCCTTGTCAAAAATTTTGAAAATTCAATGCTAAATATCTCCCAAACCGATGGAATTATGGAAAAAATTACTACAGATGGCTGACCAAAAGTCATACGTGAGGATTTCAAATATGCCCTTGGATTTGATCTTTGACCTTTATTTCAAGGTCAAACAGGCCAAAATTTTCTAAAAATGGGAATTTTTTGCTAGAAAATTTTTATTTCAGCCGATATTTAGAAACGAAACATATCTTACCTATAATATTATGAGCAGGTGTTACCCTTAGGGTCATCTTTCATTTTCGTGAGTTTGGGGTCAATCGGTGAATTTTCATGGTAGTAGCGGCCTTTAGATGCTGAAACTGAAAATTCTCTCTAATTCTGGAACCGTTAATGCTAGAGACCTCTTGTTTTTTGCATTTTGTAGAACTTGTCAAGGGCAACACTGGGGGTGGTGTCCATTTTTTTTGTTTTTGATACGGCTTAGGCATTGCACTATATCAAAAAGTTCAACATCCAAAATTCAGTGGTGAAAATAAAATGTGAATTACTCAAAAATTAGCAGAGATAAGCCCTTAGTTACTATTGAACTTGAATAGGAAGTCATATACTGATAATCTAACTGTGACCTTGAAATTGACCTTTGACCTACTTTTCACCATGAACTGAACTTTGCAAAAATTATCTCCCTTATATCTCGAAAACTGGCAGAGATATACCCATAGTTACTATTGAACCTGAACAGGAAGTCACATACTGGCAATCTAACTGTGACCTTGAAATTGACCTTTGACCTACTTTTTATGATGAACTGTACTTTGCATGTTTTCTGGCTTCTTTATCTCCAAAATTAGCAAGGAGATACCCATAGTTACTATTTGACTTGAATGGGAAATCATAGACCATGAACTGACCTTTGCATATTTTCTTGCCCCTCATATCTTCAAAACTAGCAGAGATATGCTCAGTGTTGCCCTTAGGTTTTCTCTTTTGTCAGCATATATGCTACACTGATAACACATTTCAAGGAAAACCAATAGGCCTATTGTCTAGAAAATCACAGGAGTGATCAATGTTAGGAAAATACAGGCCAATTGGAAAATCCGCTTGATTGGACCATTTTTATGTTATGTTTTTTCTTCTTTTTTTTTTTTGCATATTTTGAAAATTCTTGTTTATTGCATAGAGCTTGTCAAGGACAAGACTGGTTGTGGTGTCCCTTTTTTTTTTTTTTTTTTTTTGGGGGGGGGGGGGTGGTTCCATTCGAATGCGCTTACTCCAGCTGGTGGTACAATATCCGGAGGCGGTATCGCCTCTCTGATCCTCTAGTTATTATTATTATTATTGAGTCAATTTCTGCATTTTTTGTATGACCTTTTAAGTAATCATTAACTTATTATTATTATTTCCTTTTATTTTATCTTATTATATTTTATCTTTTAGCTATCAGGCTCCAGGCTTTGACTGCCCATTCTGGCACAATTCAAGACAAGCCAGTAACACAGCATCATCGCCATCTAGTGGACAATCTATACAGAAACATGCAAAGAAGAAGACAAGTGCAAAAAATAAAAATCAATCACATATAAAAAGACAGTCAGAAGGTGATAAGGAGGCAGATGCTATGCAACTACAACACAATAAAGGTCAAAATCCAAAGCAGACTCATGAAAAAGGAAGTATTGAACATCGACATCAAAAATTTAAAGAGCAATCCCAGTTTAGGAAAAGTGAGAATCAGGGGAAAAAACCAAGTCAGCAGCAGCGTTATCAACAGCCTGTACACAAACCAAGCCAACATCATCCAAGTAATCAAAATGAGCATCATGTCATTATAAAACAATCCCAAGATGAAGGAGAAAATTAAAAGCACCACTATATGTACAGTGTAGATATACTACATGTATAGCATAAGAAATAACCCCCTGAAGATGCAATGAAACCAGTCGGGGCAAAATAACTGCTGTTCCTCATTTCTTTTTATCATATATATATATATTACTTCTTTCCCTCATGAATAACTGCCTTTCCTGGAAATTTCATCAAAACTTTTTGAAGATCTTTTTGGATACTTTTAATTGCTAGGCCCCTGCAACGACTGCATGTGTGGAGGCGGGGAGACCATCAGGTAATTAGTTGGCACTGCTTTTAAGTGAGTCGGCCATACTTAGTCCACAGATCCATTTGTCCATGTATCAACGTGTTCTGAATGTGCTCTAATGCAGTGGAGGGGGAGGGGGAGGAGGGCAGCTGTTGAGGGCCTACACAACATACAAACAGGTTATTTATACTGTCTGTGGGACTCTTCTTGATGCTTACTGAAGGAAAAGTGATACATATCTAAAACACCTCTAATGGATTGGGAGAAAGGAAAAGGCTAATGCTTATTAAATATCTCCAAAATTATTTTTCAAAAACCTCGGGCAGGGGGACTGTCCTTACAACCCTGCACCCATCTCCCCTCCCCCCCCCCCCCCCCCCCACCCCATGTAGTCTAAAACTTGGGTCTCTGTTGAGTGAAATGCCACTATCCACCTCCACCACCACCACCTCCTGTCAACATTCATTAAAAATACAATAATCTTATATTGGCAGAATTTTATGCAGAACAATTTAAACAAAATACTATCAATTATTTACTTTTCCTTAAGGGAAAGCTATTACAATTTGTTGATTTGGAATTCTTATATTTCTAAAGATTTAGTCAATAGAATAAATGAGTTTTTTGTTAATTGACTATCTGTTTCTCTCTGTGTGGGGCTGTTGTTTAATTTGGTGAGTTGCCAGCTTTTTGTTTGAATAAGATATTTGTTTTTATTGGGGCTGCGACTTGAAATCATTAGGAATTGGTGTCATGATTTTGATTGAGTGACTTTGTGTTTTGTTATTTGTAATATATGTGGTCTTCATTTTTACCTTCTGTAATAGTAGGCTTGTTAAGAACCAAAAAATGGCCAAACGCTGCATTTTGTAGTACAAATGTCTAACTTGGCATAAATGTTCCTTGGGCCAAAAGAAAATTTTTTATCCAAAGAGACGCCCTCTATCGATACATTAATTAGCATAAATTATGCAAATTATGTGCCAAAATATATAATATTTCATATTTCCATTAATTTTTGGCTTAGAAACATGTATAGATTATCAAACCTGACTAAATTAGGGACAAGGAACCCATTTTTGATCATTTGGAAGCAATTGGTGGCCATTTTGTGCCTCAAATCCAAGATGGCCGCCACCCGCCATTTTGAAAGTGGACATAATTTTGCTATTTTATGTTGAATTTTGAAGCGTTTGGTCTATATATACTTGATATATATATCGATTCCTACTATTTTGGGGGTGAAAAAGTCATTTTTGATATTGTTTTGGTGATAGTAGGTGATTTGAAGGGACAAAGAGGGTGTTTTAAGTGCCTACCAAGATATGTGTGAACGCTGCAAAACCATGGATATTGATAACCCGTATTCAAATACATCTCAATGCGATTTTTTGTTATATACCATCGCTACTGGACTATATTATGAGCAAAAAAAAACACATTTTTATCATTATGGAGGCTATTGGTGGCCGTTTTATCCCTCAAATCCAAGATGGCCGCCAAAAACCATTTTGAACTTGAGCATAAATCGCTATTTTGAAACTATATGTATTACATCTTTGTAAATGAGTAATACGTCGTTTTATATTATTTCTGGTGCAGAATACATTATCTGTTTCATAAAATGTGAGTACAAACTATTTTATTCTCCAAAACGAATATGCATGTAGGCTTAAGTCGTCAAATAGACTTACATGTGCCATGTAGTCTAATTAGTACAAAATGTTTTATAAAATCATAAAGAGCTTGAAACAAGTGTAAGAGATCAAAATGGCTTAATTAAAGGTAAAGAACACATACTTGGTGCTTTGGAGACAATTGGAAGCCATTTTGATCCTCAAATCCAAAATGGCCGCCAGTCACAATTTTGAAATACGGATAAGGCATAACTCATCAATTTGAAGCTATTGCTCTTACACTAGCATGTTATACATCATTTCTTATCATTTGGGTTGTAGAAGTCATGTGTCTTATCTCTTCTGAGATATAATACAAAAAGAAAATATTAAAAGGCTCCAACACCAATACAGGCTTACGTCTTCACCTTCGCTTGTATACGTCTTGAAGTCAAATTTGTGCAAAAATATGTAATATAACAATTTTAAAATGGTTTTGCCAGACATAGATTAAGTGCAAGAGACCAGCATAGTGGATTCAACTTTATGGTGACTACTTTTAGCTATTCTGTTGTTCATATCCAAGAGCCTGTCTCTATTTTAAAATTATGGCATAATTTACCTTTTTGAGCTGTTGGACTTACATATGATCGTAATACATCAATTGTTACTATTTTGGAAGTACATAATTAATTTCTGGTGTTACTCTGGTGACAGAGGATAATAAAAAAGGCATAAGGTGTTTTAAGATGATTCCAAGATGAATATTCCTGTAGTTGTCATATACTGTAGATGTTTTGTGCTTGTTCGTCCATTGGAAACAATGAGAACTATGTAGTCGCCTTATGGATTTCTATTGGTAGTGAGATGACTTGTCTGGCCAAATCATGCTAGGAATGATCACTGGCACTGTCAACTAGGAAAAGAGGCTGCTTCCTCGACTTCTTTGCTTTATCCCTCTTTTCCTGCGCAGCTGCTGCTTTCTAGTTGGTTTTGCAGATTCATTCTTTTGTGTAAAGATACCACTTTCCTCTGATGCGACATGTTCTCATGCATTAATGTTTCTCTGGAAACTGGATTCTAATATATTGTTTGGCTGTTTCTCATAGGACACTGACAAAACCTCAATTCTTACTAGCTGTTGTCTTATTGGCCTACCAGAGCTGATCATGCATGTTTCTTTTTGCTGTCTTGCTGGATGATTTTGCAGACAAGATCTAGAGCTATTTCAAAGCAAAGTCCATTTGCTTGTCTTTCACGGACATTTACACATCAACACAACTAACCAAGTTCCATAGTATTATAAGACGACACATTTTTCACCCTTCAAATCTTCTGGGCTATATTTAAGCGAATGCAAGCCCCAGTGACTGGGACATAAATGTGCATGTGGCTTTTTGGTTCACATTGACCAGTAAAAGATTAATAATATAATACCACTATGTATATATATTTATTGCTTTCCTTTGAGTATTCAGTATCTTTTAGTGGATGGTCACTTAAGATAAATCTAGATGATATATTTGAGCATGTGGTTTGGGTTCCACATTTTTGTAACAGACTCAACGAAACTCATCTTGGAATTTATTTTACAACCTTATATTACCTTTTTATTATCTTCTGTCACCAAATTAGCACTGGAAAATTACTTTTGAGCCCCAAGAATAGTGCCATTTTACCTAATACAAGCGAATGAGGGTCCCACAGTTCAAAGATTATAAATAACACCAAATTATTAAAATAGCGGCAAGCAACCATCACTTGGTTTTGATCAAAATAATGGCTAACAATTTTCCTCATGCGGTCAAAGATGTATTCTTTTGCTTTAATTCAGCCATTTTGTTTGCTGACACTTGTTTTATAGATCGGCAAAAGCATTTTTGTACTAATTGGATTACTCATTGTACATATAAACTGCAGGTCCATGTAGCAACTGAATCCTATATTTATTTGGAGGCTTATAAAAGTTTCTATTTACATTTTATGAAGCCGAAAATGCATTCTGCTCCAGGAAATAATCAAAAATGACGTATGGCACGCTTATGAAGGTGTGATAGCTTCAAAATGGTGAATAATGTTCAATTTGAAAATAGCGTATGAGGGCCATCTTGGATTTGAGGCACAAATTGTAAGAAACAAATAATGTATTCTGCACCAGGAAATAATATAAAACGACGTATTACTCATTTACAAAGATGTAGTACATGTAGTTTCAAAATAGCGAATTATGCTCATGTTCAAAATGGTTTTGGCGGCCATCTTGGATTTGAGGGATAAAACGGCCACCAATGGCCTCCACAATGGTAAAAATGTGTTTTTTTTGCTCATAATATAGTCCAATAGCAATGGTATATAACAAAAAATCGCATTGAGATGTATTTGAATACGGGTTATCAATATCCATGGTTTTGCAGTGTTCACACATATCTTGGTAGGCACTTAAAACACCCTCTTTGTCCCTTCAAATCACCTACTATCACCAAAACAATATCAAAAATGACTTTTTCACCCCCAAAATAGTAGGAATCGATATATATATCAAGTATATATAGACCAAACGCTTCAAAATTCAACATAAAATAGCAAAATTATGTCCACTTTCAAAATGGCGGGTGGCGGCCATCTTGGATTTGAGGCACAAAATGGCCACCAATTGCTTCCAAATGATCAAAAATGGGTTCCTTGTCCCTAATTTAGTCAGGTTTGATAATCTATAAATGTTTCTAGGCCAAAAATTAATGGAAATATGAAATATTATATATTTTGGCACCTAATTTGCATAATTAATGCTAATTAATGTAGCGATAGAGGGCGTCTCTTTGGATAAAAAATTTTCTTTTGGCCCAAGGAACATTTATGCCAAGTTAGACATTTGTACTATAAAATGCAGCGTTTGACCTCTTAACAAGCCTACTATAAGCCGTGATTTTTACTTTTCCTATTCACTAATTTTTATTTTCGCTGCCTTTCGTTACTACTGTAGTAACGAAGTAGTACTACCTGTAGTATTAGTTACTATTGTAGTATTGCTACTGATTTATCCAATGCCTTCTGTTCTCTACAGGCATTATGTTAATTGTTTTTAATCCATTTGTTTTTGCCTTGCGAATTTCTTGTTTTTCTTCACACAGTCTATAATTTTTGTTAATATTTTGTTGTTCTCTTTCGGTTTTTGTTCACATCATTAACAGCCTTTATGTTTCCCGTTTTGGTGATGAAATAGCAGATGAAAGTTCTTTTTTATGTGGTTTACGTCTACAGTGAATGGTGAACAGACCCGGTTTTTAAAAATGACACCGGAAAGTGCATTGTTTTGAGTTCCTTATTAAATATTGATATTTTGCACGAGGGACTTCGGTTTCGCTTTGTGTGAGGAAAATTAACTTGTGATGAAAGGAGTGGGACACATATTTTAATTATGCCTTTTTATTAATTTTTTTTTTTTTTTGAAAGCAAAGGGGGAAAATAACACTGATAGTTTACTCAATGAAGATGAAACTTACTCCGAGCGTTTGTTTTCTTCACTAATAGGTTATGTTTCCATCACTATAACATATTCACCACACGCGTTGCGTAAAGAAAGAAAAATAACAAATAAATTCACACATTAATATAAACATGCTGTTTGAAGACACAAAGAGAAAAGATGCACATTTTTATTCCCTTTCACAGTATTAGAGAGAAGCCACGCGTATAGTATTCTTTATGAAACCGATGAAATTACTCAATTGTATTTCCTGATTACAATAGAAATAGAATAGAAATTTCTGCTATTGACAGTGTGGTTCTTACATTCCTTGTGGAAAATAATTGCATGGCCAGAAAGCTACTACCTGTGTGGTAGTTTCATTTGCTTCCCAGGAATGAGACAATGAGATCAACACGAAAATCCCCTGTTTACAAAAATATTGTGTTTGTTTCCCAGGAATGAGGCAATGAGTCCAACACGAAAATCCCCTGTTTATAAAAATACTGTGTTTGTTTCCCAGGAATGAGGCAATGAGACTAACATGAAAATCCCCTATTTTAAAAAAATATTGTATTTGCTTCCCAGAAATGAGACGGTGAGTTCAAAACGAAAATCTCCTGTTCACAAAAATATCAGTGTAAGATTTTTAATATATATTATTATTACTGGTAGATGCATTTGCTTCCCAGGTGCGACACAATGAGTTCAACACGAAAACCCCCTGTTCTCAGAAATGTGGGTGAAAGATTTTTTTTTTTTTATATAATATCATCACTGGAAGAGATCTTGATTGATCTGTATTGTGTGTTGTCCAAATATTTTACTCTCCCCGTAAAGGGACAATTCCTTTTGTAAAACATCATCATAGTGGAAATCTATTCTTTTTGTTCGTGATAATAGCCTCTGTTAAATGACATAAAAATCCGTAATCGATGCTGTTGTCATAAAATAAAGAGTAACATTTTCATCTATTATTCCACTTCCTGCTCGAACTCAGTGACGGACAAGCAGGGAGATAATTTGTATACGGGATCGTGCACATTGGCGTGGGAGAAACTCCCTCAAATGAAGGCCTTAGGAAATTGAGCACCAAGAGTTCAAATATGAAACGACATGTCTGTCTACTTCTTTTCAATTTTTTAACTTCATTTTTTTGTTGTGTTTGTTTCTTTAGATATACTCTATATCTGAGAGATAAACGCGGGCTGGGGAGATGGGGGGGGGGGGGTTCGCATTTAGCTGAAAAAAAAAACACAGTTCCATGTTTTCCTCTGTATTTCATCAGAAGGCTCATTTCACATCCCTCACAGTTAACATGATGAATTAATTTATTCTTGTTTTTCTCCCATTTCCCCATTTTCTTTCCATTAATATTGTCTTTCCATTTTGAACCTCCTCCTGCAGCCAAGCCACCGGCGTCACGGGGAATGTACCTTTAACAATGGCTCTCCGAGAAGCGTGGGAAAATTCCAACCTAAAGGAAACACAATCTCAGAAATTTCATATCGTTTTGACAATAGAGTTACAGAGGTCACCAAAAATTAGTGTTTTTTTCAAAGATACCCAAAGGTGAGAAGGGAAGAAATATTACGACGTTTCAAATTCCAAATGATTCCGTTTTCTTTTTCATCCATTTATTTATTTATTTATTTATTTATTTATTTATTTATTTATTTAATTGTTTATTTATTTATTTAGCTGGCTAATTAGTTAGGTAGTTAGTAAATTAGTTATTTATTCATAAATTCAATAGTTATTTATTTATTCAGTTTGTTTGTTTTACCTTATCTCCTATCCATTCACCTTTAGTTGATCTTATTCAAATCTAACATAAAAGGTGGCAGGGGCGATTGCCACTTTCATCTTACATTTTTTCTGCTGAAATATCAGGGCTGGTTATGGTCTGAAAACGTGTGGAGTGATGAAACGAGTGATGTAAGCACGTTGCGCTTATGGCCAATATGCATGTAACCAAACAATGTAGGCAGCATTTTCTTGAAAAAGAAAAAATACTTAAGGTAACAAGGGCGATAAGCACTTTTATCTGACATATTTTTTCTGCAAACTGAATAGCACAAACAATTACTCAAGATGATTATACTTCGTGTAACCCTGTAGTATATTGATCCGATTTTACACAAGGCTGGGCACCTAGCCGTCAATGAACACTTTAATAACACTTAAAAAGTAGATGTATTGACAGGAAACGAAACATATTTTTTCTACTTTACTACCGGTAGTTCATGCGTGGGAAACGTATCACTGGGACAGCTAGGGCGAGACTCCCAAAGGAGGGCTTAAAAGGCAGACCGGAAGGGGCCTAGCGGGGGGGGGGGGGGGGGGGGGGGGTTGGGGGGAGGAGATTCTCCCATTTAGCTGCTTACATTTTTGTTTGTGAAGTTTTTATTTTGATATTAATCCCTGTGTGTCTAGCCCCTCCTTTCGTTCTCATTTTAATCCTAGGGCGGTTTTTTATGTATTTGTATCTCGTGGGACAAGGCATGGCTCATGAATGTAAATGCACTGAATAGACCTATGTTTACCGCGTGGGGTGAAAGTCTAGTGTATTGAGGATGAAGGGTATATTTTATTTAAAATCTTATTTTGTGGAAGAGGGGGTGGTATTATGAAATGGGTTTTGTTCGGATTTTTCATTCGTAACACTGTCAGGCTTAGGCACAGTTGTAGTGGTATAATAATTTCAGAGACGATAGAAGATACAATTTTAATGAAAATGACGTTTGTATGGTAAAGTATTTGCTTCAAATGCTGCAAAAGTTATGCCAGCCAACCGAAATATGCAAAAGAAAATGAAATTGTAGTTATACAACAACACGATATCAAAAGATATTGACAATTTCAGCAAAGATTTCTGTAATTTCCAGACAATGATTCTATTTATTGTTTACACTCTATCTGGGCCACAGACTGATTTTTCACTAGATAATCACGCAGATGATCACGGATACGTCTCTATGATGTCTCGATGATGGGGCTTTTCTTGCGTCAGAAAACTGCTGTTCTGGTAGAGGGTATTCATTATTAATCAAGTGAGGGAACACACCTCAGTGGGAATAAAACTAGTTTTCAAAGCCAAATTTAGAAAATAAACGGACATCATTATGATCCAAATGTTTGGAATACAGAGGTGGATATTTGCAGCTAAATTTTATAGAAACAGTTTTTCGTCTTATCTGTTTGTTTTCTTTATCTTTAAGATTTGTTATACACATCCTACCCACTCATGTGATGTTTTTATTTCGATATTTCCTGTTTAAAACACATTTTAAGTCACGTGGAGTCACGAGGCAAAACACGAATGAGGTAATGGTTGCGTGAACCTTGAAATCCTGCTGAACAACGTGAAAACCCTGAAAACCGGTCGAACTGGTGCCGGGGAGGGTGTTTAGTGCAAAATAAGAAATTTAACAATAGAAAAGTCTGTCCGTAGAAATTCCCATTGCGTAATGTACATATTGAAATTGTTATTGTTTCAACTTATTTCATGTATTTTAATTACGTCATAGCTTGTATTTTTACTGCGCTCGAACCAATAAAGAATTATAAATAATAATATATAATAATATTATCCAGGTCTGTATAGCACCATTTGACCGTTTCAATGGCTTTCTAGTGTAACAGCCAGGTTAGTTAGTTAATTATCACGCTTTCCTTCGTCCAAGATTGCCAACTGATGCAGCACAGATAATTAACTGTCGTTCTAAAAAAAGGGCGGGGGAACACACCAGAACATAGTTAATTAATTGGGAGACAGTAAGTATCATTCACACGACTCTGTTATTTCAAGTTTCTCTTAAATATCAGTGTGGTGATATGTTCAGAAAACGTGGGAGGGATATGCAACCAAGGGAAGGCCGGTGTCATGTACCAGAAAGTCCCCCGTGAAAGAGAGTCCTCTTCCCATTACTTTGTACAGGTGAGCCTCGCCCTAGACTTTGACCCACTTAGGTCAGACTAACCCTAAACATTATAACTATAGGGAGGGCAGACTCTCTGTCACACGGACCTTCAGTTTCGTGACACCGGGAAGTTATAATGAACATGCGTGTGACCTAACAGTGTACTCAGTAATTTCTTTAAAAAAAGAAAAGAAAATATTAAAGGTGGAAGGGGCGATTACCATTTCATGCTTTTCTTCCTTATAAAGGTCCCTGCGTCGCGCAAACACCACGTGCGCACTAATTGAAATCCCTCGAACAATTCGTCTGCACGCCCACGCATTCGAGTCACGAGAAAAAAACACATTCCTGGACTGTTAGCAATAAAGTCCTCTTTTGATAGCTCATTCAGACGAATATTAAAAAAAGGGAGGCATAAAGATAACAATCACATGATGAGCGGATGGTGGCACGGGACAAAATTGACGGTGTTTGCGGTAGGCGCGTCACCGGGATGGTACGCAAGGTATGGCGGGTCTTCTCCAAACCATGGCCTCGTATCCAGTGACAGGGAAGCCTGTTCTGTGTGACAACAAAATGAAAATGAGACTGTGAGTGTAGTTCGGTTGACACAGGATAATGGCATTAAAATGGCATTTAACATGCCCATACGTGAAGAAGCATTCACTTTAACAAAATGTTTAGATTTATTCAGTTAACTTTCATTAAGGCCTATTTTTTTCTCTTTTTGTGAAACAATTTGATCTCTCACCTGGGGTCCGCCTTGTCAAGCAGATGGGTTTTCTTTGATGGAAAGAGATAGAAAGAGCTGGGCAGGAAAAGGTAAGATATTCTACTTTAAAGTTTTTTAAAAAGTGCTAAATATTATATTAATTTCACAAATTTTGGATCTACACATGACTTAAAATTATTTCATGCA
The DNA here is from genome assembly GCF_051362555.1 of Lingula anatina. Lineage (NCBI taxonomy): Eukaryota > Metazoa > Brachiopoda > Lingulata > Lingulida > Lingulidae > Lingula > Lingula anatina. The sequence goes on along the minus strand of NC_141771.1, from coordinate 13,381,825 downwards.
AAATCTAATCTGTTTAAAGTTTTAAAGATTTAAAGTGCTAAATATTATATTAATTTCACAAATTTTGGATCTACACATGACTTCATTTTATTTCGTGCAAATTCTAATCTGTTATTCCTTGCCGAAAAGCATACCCATCGTAGAAAATAAAAATCAGGAAAAGAAAGAAAATATGAAAGAAGCCCGTGCCTGTACTTCATTTAAAATTCAGTACAGAAACATAGACGTACAAGTTTTCCAATCTGGACACGTGACGTTCGTCCAATCAAATGCAAACATAATCCTCAATCAATAATTATATAAGCAAACCTTAGGCTGTAATATCACTTTCATTTTCATACTGATTCGTTTACTCTTTTTTATATTTTACCTGATTTGGTAGAAAGAAAATATCTCCAAGCGACACGGAACTAAATATGTATTGACACTAGCTGACATACCCATTCATTTCATATATAAAATACGGGTACCTGTTATGAAATGCATGTTGTAAAGATGTCCTAAAAATTGACAAAATCTTTGGTATTGTCACAAGAGAACTGACACAACTGTAATAAACAGATTTATTTTTTAGCAAAAAAAATTCTAAACGGCCCCCGGATCAGTGATTTGAGTGAAGGGGCATTGCGGTTAACATTTTCACTTCCTTGTCAAAAGTAGTGGTGTAGCTAGTTAGAAACAGCGTGGAAGTTTGAGTTCTAATTTTAGCCTTCCGTAAAATCCAGCAGCTCACTCCTTTACAGTTCATGACGATATACGGCCGTCTTCTTTAATGATCTGATACAACACGGATATAGAAGAATCAACGAGGACATTTACATTTATCAATCAGTGTCGGTCATGGGGAACGTGAATTCTCAGCTCGTTAAACGGTAGGTGCGAATCAAGCATGTGGCCAGCAATTTCATAGAGGAGGGAAATTCTTCTTCTAAAAAGAGAACCTTTTCCCATGAAACTTCCGTGTACCTAGATCAAAATTGAAGCAAAGCAGACCATTTTCCGGCAAAAAGGGCGGTACGCCTCCTCCCCCCCCCCCCCCAGCCCCCAACTCCCCCGGCTAAGAGAATGGCCTTTTCACATAGAGCACCGTACTTCCGCAATACACACTGTACCTGTGGAAAGGCGGTCTATATTCCTTCTTTACACGGCGAATGTCAGGCATGGTATTAAGAAAATAGAGTAGTAAGAAAAAAAAGTCCAGTCTCATTTTCAGAATCTATTCTTATTCTTTAAACACCAATCCATCGATCCAAGTTACATTAGAATATATCTTTTTATGTAAAAATCAGCTTTTCCTTAAAGTCCTGACAAAGAACGCCATTTATAAAGATTATGAATAACCTTATCTCTTTCATGAATGCAATTATCTGGTTCAAAAGAAAAGAGTGAACAATGATATCTCTATCGTCTGATGGCCGAAGGATACCCAGTTCAGGCAAAATATCATTATAGTATTCATCTTTTTTTACCTGTCTTACACAACGCGCAGCATATTTCATACTTGTATACTTTGAGAGATTCAGCCACACTGGTTTAATTTATGGATGGCATCCTATGGAGATACGCAAGAGGTGATAAAAACACCAATAAAAAAGTAAAAAAATAAGAACCAAGTAAAAAAGGACATTAATTTAAGCACTGCACGTATTCGACGTACATGTACGTGCGACCTACTACATGTAGTGACTTTTTAGATAATTGTGACTTAGTTAACAGATAAAATCTGAGGTCACCTATAAACTGGCGAACATTTACGTAAGATTCTCTTTGGACAACAATACCAGTCAGTCATTTGTATTTTTCAGTAGGGTTCAGTCAATCAACAGTCACCGGTGCACCAATAGTGAACACTTTCTTGTAAAAAAAAAAAAAAATTTGCAAAATTTTCCACACGGATCTTCATCTGCAATTGCTGGCAGCCTACACTCACGTGCTTTATAGATGGCATCAATATATGGGGAAAAGCGCATGTTTGTCTACTCACAAAACAAATGTGATTTGGTATACACATTGAATCGACCTACTGTCTAAAATACGTAGGCGTATTTGACTAGAAACCTTCAATGCACATCGATCTAGAAATAAATGTTAGATGTCTTTCTATACAATAACAAAATCATCTGTCGCTATTTGTTCATCGGGCCCGCGTTGGATGGCGACAAATGTGTGTAATACGGTGTATAATATATATATGGGCCTTTAATTAAAAACCAGTGGAATGCACAGATTAGAGCATAGTTAATCTATAATCCTTGTAAATAACATACCCGTGCTATTTCCTGGTTTTCGTTTGGGATCCAATATAAGATAAGCCTAACATCTTATGTTGGATCATAGAACTCATTCCCAACAAAACTATCGTTCTAAGTAGATCGATCCAACTCCGTGGCACTTTCGCTGAATGCATTCAAATTAACAGATAAACACGCCTCTCCTTGGCGTTGAGGAGAATATATACATGTAGAAGAGCTGGTGATTATACCAGTAGGCCCTACGTTGGAGACAAGAGGAAGCCTGTTAATCTGATTGCATTCAGCGAGAGTCAACGTGGAGTTGGATCGATCTACGATAGTTCCATTTTTCTTAACTTAAGTTCAGATTTTATCGTTAATAAGGCAAAATAAAGCTTTTGTTCAATGGCGCGTTACTAGGAGGAATAACTGCATGGCAAAGGAAAAAACATCTAAACCAAAATACCAATTTAAACCGGTTTGAAGAACATACTCTTGTCGTCACTTAAGCCATTTTTGTAATAAGATCTTGTTCAGGGATATGATGGAGCAAGGCCCCTTATCGATTGCTATCTTACCTCAAAATTAAAAGATGTTAAATTGATGAAAAACGCTCTGAAGTTCCGATGCTTATGCTTAGCAACCAGAAGTCTATAAACGTCGATTTTTTATATTCGCGGGGATTTTTACTGTTTTCAATCAGCACAAAGGTAATTATTGAATGATTAGCTGCAGAAAAACCTCATTTTCGGTTTCTGGATGAACAGTACCCTATACCACGGCTTCTACTTGCAATATACAAAACGTGTACGCAACTAGAATCTGTATAGATAAATTTAGAAAGTGAATAAATAACTAATACTGAATACTGAATACTGAATACCGACTACTGAATACTGAAATTGCCCCTGCAGTATGGTGACATGATGTGCTGACACCAGCTCAGTTACAAGCATAATTGCGTACATCTTTACATCGATATACGATCGGAACTTCACAACCATAAGAAAACACAATTTCTTTACTTATCAATTCATTTTTTTTTTTTTTTTGTTATCGTCTATTTATTGAGATTTAGATGAACAGCGTTGAACTGGTGTAAAAACATGTTGTCATACGCGCTGGTGAAATTTTCATTTGCCATTCTGAGAAAAACTGTTCATGTGCACCCTGTTTAGATTCTAGTTACTTTTCTTTGTTTCTAATTTTCATTTTGCATGCACAGTAGTAGTCATAGCACTTTCTTTTTTGCACACACAACAGCAGTAGTTGTACTTTCATTTTGCAAGTTGCGCAGGCGGCGTGGGCATTTGTTTGTTTTAGCTTCTATGCATGCATTACTTTTCTACGCAGCAGAATATTCTGAGCTATGTTACGGAGGCAATGATGGTTTGCGAAGATATTCCGTGGAAAAAATCGATGTACAAATGCAACATTATACGTGAACAATCGTAGAGGAATGGCTATGGCGTTATTCCAGGCATATGGCTAGCACACGACGTAACGGTTTGTCTTTTATCAATCCAAAGTTAGAAAATTGATAAGATTTTCAATATTTTCAGGGAATGTCTGCTGATATGAGACTGTGGGAGAGACCAGGTATCGTTTGAGTTAATATGTGTTTGTCTGTCTGTCTGTCTGTATGTATGTTTGTGTGTGTGTGTCTGTGTGTCTGTTCGTCTGTCTGCTCATAAATCACTCTCTCTCTGACACACACACAAACACACACACACTATATAAAGCGAGAGAGAGAGAGAGAGAGAGAGATTAGATAATTTTGACGGCAACAGAACTATCATATGCAGCTCCTTTCAGGAAGGATTTCTAAGTTGAAGGATCTTCGCTCCCCCCCCCCCCCCCCCGTCTCTCTCTCTCTCTCTCTCTTTCTCTCTCTCTCTCACACACACACACACACACACACACACACACACACACACACAGATACCGGAAATTGCGGAGACATATGGGCAGTTAGTAGAGAGATGGGTTACCACAGACCTAGGGTTAACTACCTGCATGAATACAAGTGTTTACACCGTCATCTGTCATACATGTACAGAACTACGCAGTCACTTTTGAAACATACTTACTGCGCATTTGAGGTAAAAAAAAAATAAATAAATAATCAACAAACGGAAGTGTAAACAAGTTGAACAACAGCTCGGTATTCAAATCGATAAATGAACCGTCAATAGACTTAGAGCGATTACTTGTTCGTCACATTTTTTTTTATTGATATGCTTGATTAATACGAAATGGGATTAACGTGCAAATTAAACTTATCACAGGTATATCTGGAGAGGGTATAAAGAGGGTGGAGTTAGTTCTGTTTCACCTGTATCTTCTTCCTTAGTTTTCCATACATCGATATGTCCTGTCATATACATGTGTACATACAATATGAAAGAAATGAGACATTTTAATCAAAAGCCCATCAGGAAAAACAGGCAGTTTATTTAATCTAGAGGAAAGAAACATATTTGTTTTTACGCAAACAACTTTTCATTGGTTGTTGCTCTAGATTAGCTAGTACCAAAGCAAAATAAATTAAATTAAAATTAAGTTGAAAAACACTTCACTCAAAATGTCTTAATCAAAGAAAAGATCTACTCCATGTTGGTATACGAATGCGTCGGGAGTGGTGCCTCAAATCTTGAAACAACATCAATAAAAATACCATACCATTTTTATATATTAATCAGAAAAAAAGCGAAGAAAAATGAATAGGTTAAAATTAACGGTAGGATGATAAGGATGCAGTGGAAGTCGATGACTCTCCGCTTATTCTTTATTTCATCCTTATGCATCAGGTAGAACTGATGAAAATGTACAAGAAACATAGACAAGATAGCAGTCTGACAGCACTGCATGAGCTTACATACAAATCTACAAATACCATGAGTTGCGATATACACCCCCCCCCCCCCCACACACACACACAGATCAGACCTGCCAAATATAAAGAAAAGCAACATTCTTTTTCAATGACAACAATTCTTTGAACCTTTCACAGCCATATGCATGGACCACACTCTGGCGTTCACGGATTGGTATCGTTTTTCATATTCACAGTTCTCTCTCTCTCTCTCTCTCTCTCTCTCTCTCTCTCTCTCCCACCCACCCACACACAAACACACACACACACACACCACCTACGGCTTGGAACCGTCCGGGACTCGGGGGCATTTCAAATAATGCAACCTATAGTTGTCTAAACTCTTCCACGGAAAATATTTTTCTGTTTCATATCCTCTTTTTCACAGGATGTTTACACAGTCATAAAATACAATAATAATTGTGAACGGCGCGTTCGAAAAATTCAGAGTCACTCTCCTTGTTTTCATGAATACACAAATTTGAGAAATGAAAACATATAACTAAACTTTGTATAAACGATTAATCAGGTAGGGTTACGTAACCGGTACATGTATGGTTTCCTGCCACTGTGATCATACAGGAAATTCGACAGAGGGCGCCAGTCTAAATATTCCGGGTCATTGTTGGATAATGTATATGAAATGGGGGCGAGAGAGGGGGGTATCCGTCCTAAAGAGACACCTTTAAAACCTGACCCTATATTATTTGTCTATTAAAATCATCTTTTTTGTTGTTGTTGCTTTTATATATGTATGTACATATATAATTTGTAATTTTCTCGTATTTCACGGGGTGCATACAATGCTTCCTTGTGCTTTGCCTACGTTACTTGTGAATAAACTATAGTTTAAAATTTTTTGAAATCAGTGAGTAATATAACGGAATGTGTTCATTTTACAACTTGTGCAGATTGAAGAATATTTTCTCCCCCCCCCCCCCCCCCCCCCCCCCCCCCCCCCCCCCCCCCCCCCCCCGCCTGTTGACATATGAACGCTGACGTCATGTTTGCAGTTAATCCTGTTCAATCTAGTCCTTTTAGGGTCACGCTCTAGAGGGCACGGAAAGGATCGCCTGTTTACTTTGATAGCCAAAGGTCGTCGTGACTTCCACGACATCGGCCTTCCTCTTTGATGATATAATCATAAATCACTGATAATGACGAATGTGATGATATAGGCCTAGGCAGTACCAGTATATACATACATGTGACTCACCCTGATGAAGATTTTTTTAGACGAAGTATGACTTAATATAATGCTTTATGATGCAAGATACTACTATATAATATAATATAATATAATATAATATAATATAATATAATATAATATAATATAATATAATATATCTAAATGGAGACTAATATAATTGTATAATATATGATCCTCATAAAAATATCACTTAATCAGTGTCAATTTCCTATCTATCTTTTTTACCTGACATAAACTGTCCAGCTAGATAAAAAGAAATATTTTGACAAATAAAATTAATTAGGCTTCTTTGGGTCCTTTTTTTTAAATCAAACAAACTATTTTAAATATAATCCAAGATTGAAATGTTTCTTGATCTCTCTTGAGCACACATTGCTTTTCTAAATACTTACAGTGTGCCGTGGGCAAATAAGAAATGATGTGTTTGAAATTTTATACGATTGTCCTAAAATTCAAGTCCATTTCGTCAGCGTACATATGTACCTATTTCACAACCTAAGTCCATTCACTATCACATATGAATCAACCTGCCTAACCCCCTTTTTCGGCCTCGTTTTAAAAGAAATGCGTCACCCATATTGCCAATCAAAATCGAGGCTGATCACGGGTGTTTGTGACGTTGCGACCGGCTTAGATATAAAGGAGGTCGCTTCGAATAATGTAAACATCTCCCAAAAGCACAATACAATGACAGAAACTCAGTTTTCAATGAAAAATATTGGATATAAAGTTCAAACATGAACCGACAGTATGACCAAACGTAAGTACGAGATCGCTTAGTAATTTTAAATGATTTTATTTTAAATATGGAACATATGCATAATAGCCTCGTTGCTGGCAGCCGAGTAGCGTGAGAAAGGATGGCTAGTTGACCGGGAGAAGGGTGATGTTTGGTTAAATGTGTGCTGTTCTTTTCGTTTTTCAGCACTATGACAAATATCAACAACAACAACAATATGTCTAGTCTGAATTCGAGACCTCTTGTACGGGATTACATAGCAACTCGACTGAAGAAGACCGGGTGTAATATGTTAGCAGATTCTCAAGAACCAACAAGACTTCACCAGTGTATGAGACTGCTAGGAGAGGAATTCGAGCAGCGTTACAGGACAGTGTTTCAGGACCTCTGTGGTCAGTTACATTTAACACAAACTACTGCATACCCTGCATTTTTCCAAATCGCCGATGAAATTTTTCAAGACGGAGTAAAATGGGGGAGAATAGTGGGCTTGATAGCGTTCGGTGGGGCTCTCTCTGTGTACTGTGTTGAAAAGGAAATGCCAGGACTCGTAGAAAACATCATAGAATGGGAGACAACGTATTTAGACACACAGCTAGCGCCGTGGATAATACAGCACGGAGGATGGGTAAGTGATATATCCCCATACATATCATACATACCCATATATATAAATTATACGAAGTCGTGTTTATACTAATGGAACCCAGACATTGACAACATCTTCAATCTTGATGAATTATTTATCATATTATAATAGGTATGGGTGGAATTTGGGTCGTTATTTGTGTGCTAAATATATGCAGCATCTTGGAGGTAAATATATGTACCTTAGCTTAGGATAAATACACCACTAAGCTTGTGAAGGAAATCAAAATTACCATAATGTTGCTCCTGTTTTTTCAAGTTCAGTGGTTCTCTAAGTCTGTTATAAAAAGAAAAAAAAAATCAGATTCAGATGGAATGTTTCATGCCCCTGTGGTATATGACATTTCACCCTATAGATTATAAATTCTCTGATCAATAAATGTTCAATGTCCACAGGTTTGGAAAATACAGTTCAATACTTTTAGTCATTGAATCAGATGAAAAAGGGCCACGGGTTGCTTAATCATGTCAATATAGGGTCATTCTTTTTCTTTTTCTTTTTTTTTTTTTTTATCCCCAAGAAAATGTTGTTCCTGAATATGATAAGAGAGAGCTTTAAGATATTTTTTTCATCATGGAAATAGGATTTTTTTTTATTATCTGATATAATTTTGGTTTCGGTGCGGGGTCATGGGCATGCATGCGCAATTGATATTGTATGCCCCAGGTTTACTGTTTATAATGTTGTACCAGCTGCTAACATCTTACACCAGTCTGCGCGAAGCTAATTTTATCCTAAAATATTGATCCTAAACTTCTAGATAGTGTGACAGATGCGTAGGAAAATCATCGAGGTTTTACTCTTGCTGTGGGTTTTAAGTGCTGCCTGTTTGAGTGCCTGCTTGTAATGTCGATGGAAGTCGATCAATATGAAATACTCTTGTAGGAAATTCAAATTTCGGCTGCATAGCTTTGCTCGGTCTGTTCTGTTGTTTCACAGGTTCAAAAATGAAAGCCGAGTTCACTTTCGTCATGTGAATGCTAATCAGTAATTTTGAATAGTAGCATTTAAATTATTATCCTCACTTGTCTTGTTTACATACACTTATAACTGATAACGGCGATTTGATTCAAGTTATCTTAGTCCAACAGACTTACGGTTATTTATCTTTTTTTTTTTTTTTCAAATTTTGAATAATGGCATCCCTTTAAAAATGGCTGCCGAAGCCAATGAGATCTGTCTTTACAATCCTGTGTGCCCATTCATGGTCTTTGTTTGCTTTTTGATTGTTGATAAAGGTAGGTCAACAAAGCGATTAAATCTTTGAATCGTGTAGGTCACCTGGTCCCAATAGTTGATATAGTCTGTGTTTGCAGCGTTGTGAAAACAATTTTAAAAAGAAACCTCTTGGTTCATTGGTCCACCACTACCTTTCACAATTGAAAAAGGGGAACGAGGAGTGCATTTTTTATGAATCAAATGTGTAGCAGACAAATATGTAGGTCTCAGTTCGGTGAATGCTAAGTCATAACTGATTTATGTGCAAATCTAATCCAAGCACCTGCATAGCTTGAAGAATTTTTAATACTCCAAGCTTTCGCTCCGTCGGACACCCACTCTTGCTCTACTTGGGGCTTTTTAAAACATTCCACTCATTCTTGAGGGCTGATTGTTTTGGATCCAGGCCAGAATGTTCTCATTCAGTATTTAAAATCCATGGGGTTGTAGGGAAGAAAAAGGGCTCATACCACTATGAATGATTTTCAAGGCTTTTGTTGTGGTCGCAGAATATACTGTAAAAGCATACAAACAATGCATTAGCCAGGGGAACAATTTCATTCATAAGGTCACTTGCAAATGACGGGGCCCATTTGAAAGGGGTGTTGTATTTGCATGATAAAAAATGCATTAATTTTATTGATCGAGTTTAACTAGTCGCATAGGACCTTTACCTGTATTTCAGGTGTTAGACCTGCGGCACCTTTTTATTACTATTTTACCTTTTATTATAGCGTATGAATAAGTGGGGAATTTTTTAGTTTTAAGAGATGCCTCGGTATTGTTTGATGATCATTGGGTGTTTGACTGTTTCCAAAGCAAAAGCTAACAGAACACCCACGTCAACATAGCAAAGCAGCTTACGCCATATGATAAATTGTGTTCAGAGATGTGAGAAGGGGGCGACCCTTGTTTTACGGAGCCTGAGTGACGTAAGGCCAGGTTGTTTGGGGTTAAAATGTGAAGGTCAGAGATTTGCGCCCAGATGGGTTGGTACTGCCCTTGCTGCCCCGAAAAATGTTTGTGGTTTTTTAGAAACGTGTATGCATGCTACATGTATTTCGATCTGTAATGGGGTGGTGTTCTTTTTAGATGGAACTTGGGAGAGGATGGCAGGAAGATTTTCTTGTCCGTACTTTACTGTGGTGGAATTGTTTTTGTGTCTCTGTGAGTTTTTTTGATGAAAAATCAGTTATCTGTGGACTGATCATTCATTAGATTTTTTGACAATGTGAACTGATAATAATCCACAAAAATGTTTTAGTTATAGTTTTAAAAATGATTTTGAAAATTTTTTCAAAAAGTTAGTTGGCTTTGCGTCAGAAAATTTTCGAAAAATTTGAAAAAAAATTGAAAGTTTTTTGTGAATGTATGAAATTGATAAATCTTTAAGATGTGAAATATCAGAAAAAATGTGGCATTTGAAAATTTGAAGTAAATATAACAAGCAAGCCTATGCTCATAATCAAAACAAGGTCACACGGAGGACATTTCCTCTTCAGATAACAAAGAAACTCAAACTTGTTCCCAAAGGACCGGTTTGAATTTGATAAACAATTATGCTGAAAATGAATGACTGCTTTAGATTTAAATAAAACAATAAAATTTTGACAGGATTGGTAAACAACTCTAAATCCTAGCCCAAATTGCTTATGACGCAAAAATCTTTGTTTTTGATCCCATTGACTGGATCTGCAGTCTTACAAATGCCAAGGTCAAGTTATGATAAAAGCTGTCTATGCAGTAATGATACGGAAGAGGGGAAAATGGGAAATGAAAGCCCATGGCTACAGTTTGCTACCGGCAGCAATCCAGAAACAAGTGTTCTTTTCATCATCCTACCCAGATATATATATATATATTACCTGTACACTTGTTTTATCAGTATAAATATGATTTTTTTTTTTCTCCTTGTTGTGGATAATTCACCAGGATTGTGAGAAAGGTCACAGTGCTTAAAGGGATAATAACTCTTTGTATGAGATATATATTTCACAATAAAAACATTGTGAACAACTCGTAGAAATATAATATATTGTTTTACCACAAAAACGACAGCTATAGCTATTATTCTGATATCTGAGCTTGTCTTTAGACCATGTGACCTCCATTGATGGCTATGCTTAATTAAAATCTCTTAAGAGATTATAACAAAAAAAGAAAAAAACTTTTTAGAAAAAAAATAAGGACTAACTTTGAATGTAAAAATGGATTCATTAACCATTTGTAAGCATGGGAAAATTGTTGTTTACTCCAGGAAAATTAATTTTTTGGCCAAAAGGAAGAGTTATTATCCCTTTAAGGTCATTTACTTCAAAATATAAGCATTTAGTTAGTTTTAAAATAATGCTGGAATAATTATAATTATTAAAGAAAAATATATACAGCCTATCACATTATAAACACAAGATGGTGAGCTGAAGGCAAAATAATACATTTGCTGCATGATAATTATGCAATTTTAGTATCATGCATCCAAAAATATCACCCAACTCTGTGTCAATGCCAATAGGTCACTTGATGCTCTGTGCATACAGAGAGGAACATGTGCATACATCAGTGATATATCGTAGGTTAAAAATACAATAGCGCCATGAGACGCGATCATGTAATTAATGTCTGAAACCACCAAATTAATAGACTGTGAGCTCATGTTGTTCATCACACCCAGTTATGCCTACTTTTTTTTCCTCCCACAGAAATTGCTTTGGAGATTGCCAGTTCTTTGACAAAAGTCCAAAAGAAGTGAGGGTTAGGTTCAGGGATGATGAAAGGAGAATGTGTAATTATCTATTTTGGGAGGGTGGGGGTGGGGAAAGACAGTGTCTGTTTTGAAAGTTACTAAATACCATTTGTGTGTGTGGTTGAGTAACCCTTTTTTTTTTTTTTTTTTTTTGCAAATACGTGTGCACAACAAAAGAGGAAATACAGACACTTATCAAATTCAGTTTCAACTGATAGTATAACACTGAGTCCTTTCTACTGCAAAACAAACCAGGAAACAGCAAGAAAGCAAAATCGGTTTTGCTTCAGTCTAGGAGTCAATGAGTTCATTCTGTAGCAAAGATAAATATATAGTGGAAATTTAAGAACCAGGAAATGCAGGAAGTAAACAAATTCTGTTTCAGTTTAGTCTGAACAAGGTCTCTGTTATATATGTGAGTTCACTATCCACATGTGGTCAGGTAAATAAACAGGCTGTCCACTGTTCCCACTGGACGGGTCAGTTTCTGTTTAAAACAAGCTAAGGGCTTAATCCCAATGTAACTTTTGCTCTACATAGATCAATCAGACTCTGCTGGGCCTCTCGCAGAATGTAATCAGATCAACACGCCTCCTCTTGTTTCCACTGTATTTGTAGAATCACCAGCTTTGCTGTATTCCACTCAACGGCAAGAGGAAGGGTGTTAATCTGATTGCATTCAGCGATGATTTCCCTTGGAGTTTGATTGATCTATGTAGAATAACTAATTTTCATTGGGAATGAGGCCTAAGTCTGTTGTGAATTTGTAAGTACTAGTACTAGTAGGCATCATTTGCATTGTGTGCCTTTTCTTTTGAACTGGACATAAGAATTAACCCTTTGATCAAAATGAAATCATGTGACATGGTAAGGCAGTGGGTGGGTGGGGGGGGGGGGGGGATTTCATGACAGAATCTTGCTTCTCTATAGAAACATTGATCAGGAAAGAAAAAATATTTGGAATAAGGAAAAAGATGAGACTGAAAATTTTCTCCTTCTTCTTGTTCTTATAATTTAAATTTAGTTACTAGTAAACATTATCTTAAACAAAGGATAACTCCAATGTTTACGTCAGCCAGTATCAGGATATATAGACCAACCGCAGACTTATTAACACTACCTACACATGGAAGGTGATTTTCCAACCCGCACTTTGTGTTTCTGGTTCATGTCCAGCGTTGATGAAGTAGAATGAATTATTATAATGAGAGATGTGCCACCTGCCCATCTCCGCAGGGAACTAAACATGAAGTAAGCAATCATGATGAAGTAAGACGTGGCAATAGAATAGGGATAGATAACAAAAGCTATTGCCATAAAATTATTTGCTTATTGATGTCAAAAAGTTGATGAATATACATGTATGAATGTGTCACAAGAATTATTTTTAATAATGATATGGTGAAACTTTCAGAATTGACTGTGATAAAAAAAAAAAAAAAAAAAAAAACACCAGTTTTGTTTCATGAAATTCATAAAAAATGCATAGAAGTTGTATCATTAGAGCTTTGTTTCTTGTCATGGGAAATGAACTCAGAAGAGTCATGTTCAGAAATGGTTCAAATTAAAACAAACCAGTCTTAAGTAAACCGTGTCTCTGTATGACCAAACTGCTAGTTCTGAAGGCACAGAGTTTTATGAATTTAAGAACCTGAAACACAGTGACTTAATCTATTACCCTATACCCAGTGGTGATGTCATTTGGACTACTTCTGGCTTAAGTTGGGCCTGGTCTGAACACCTCATAGACAGTGATGAAAGCTATGATTCAGGGTTCTCTGTTATCTTTGTTCTTTCTCCTCTGTCTCATGATAAAACGAAGTCGATTTGCTGACCAATGGTTTCCTGCCATGATGTGATCGTGATCGAGAACCTTTTTGCCCATTGGGCTCTGATATCACAGCTTCTGAATCATAGCATGGGTCATTAACAGTTAAACTGCATCAGACTGTTTGGATTACTGCCAGTTGCCATGGTAACAGATTCTTCTTTATTGTCTTAACAGCCTGTTTTTTTCTCCTACTGTCTGAAACTCTCATCGATGGATTAAGTGATGGTTCATTTTACCTAAGTGCATCATCATGGAGGGGAATTATTGAACACATAGAGAATAACAAATTTTAAAAGCAAAACATATCCTGTGTGTCCACGTATGTGCATGTCCATGTGTGAATGTGTGAGTGCACACACGCTCATGTCTGTTATAAAGAGTTTCAAAACAAGAATCACACTGTCACCATTATTTTAAAAAAGAGAAAACAAAATGTAAATATTATCTACTGTCCCAGTAATGTGTCCGGACATGACAAGCCCTGTCACAGTCATAACAGTGGTCATTTTGGTCAAGGTAGTGACCCATGGCAGTGTCAACATAACCCACATTCCTTTCCCTTTGTGTTCAGGGAAGCACTTGTCATTTTGATTGTCATATCTAGAGGACATGCACTTACTGTGTCAGAGAGCTTTACACCTTCAGCATTGAAAAACTCCCCTTTTCTGTTGTCTTTGTAATCTGGTGACGCATTTAACTTGTAATACATACTAGTAAACGGGTTTATTTTTCCGCTGGTTAATAAATATGGCATATTATTTGACAACATGTAAACATGATACTCTGGCTGAAAAAGTAGGCCAGGATTCATCGTTTATTTGTTATTATTTTTATTACCATTGATTTTATTGATATTTTTGTAAGTGGATGAAGATATTTTATCTTATATGTTAAAAGATACAAGATATCTAATCTACTTTTACCTGTTTGTCATATGGCCAGGATTCTAGCCAACTTTTAGATCTATTTTAACCCAAGTGTTACTTTCCACATGTACAATTTTGTATAAAAATACATTTTATGAAATTCCAACTCATATATAATTTGCAATTTCATCATGAAGGATCATTAGAAAAGCATCATTTGACGGTGATGTGACACATTTCAGGTCAGGTGATTGCACATTTTTTTATTTGACACATGACGTGATAAATGATGGCACCCCTGAACCTTCAGGCTAATTTCCCTTGAAATTTAGAGTCATAAATTACATATATATAGCACCAGAGAAATCTGTTTCAGAAGAATGAATGATCCAACCTTTTTCCAATATGGAAAAGGTTCATCAGCGAAAAGACGGAAATACTTCCATAAATCCCTCGGCTTTGTGTAACTTGGTTATCATATGAAAAGCCTATCTAGAGTAGCCCTTAATGTTGTGAAGGGAGTCTGAGAAGAGTGTGTTCATGATTTTTCTCTGGCCCTTTTTCTCAACCCAGCATATATTACCTACAATGATAGGTTTTTCTTGGAACTTGAAACAAAGAAAGACTTTCACCTGTCATATTTTCATGCAAACTTTGGCATTATTATCGTTTCTTAGTATGTAACTCAATCTAAATGTCATCTGTTAATCAATATTGCATTTTCTTTTTTTTTTTCCCCTCAGAACTGCTTGATTTAGAATTTCTAAATAGCAGTATTAACCACTATATTTCCTCTTTAAGAATAGCTAAATCTCAGTCTAAATAGCAGCAGTCCATTTCTTATTTATGATTAAATTTTTCTAACCTCGCATCTCGATGTTAGGTCTATAGATAGCAAAGTCAGCCATACATTTCCTGAAGAAGATTTTATTGATTTTTCTCTGGTGCTATATATCCAAACATTCACATAACAACTACATGTGTCTTATGTAATACCTGTGGTCAGAGTATATGGACAAATTCCAAGAAAATGGAGACTATTTGTAGATGTTTGTGAAGGAATGTTTACACTGGCAAATGGGATCATGGCCAATACGAGTCCAGTCAGGAGACATGTGATAGATGCATGTAAACATTTTTTTCTGAGAAGTTTCGTGCCAGAAATGGGAGTTAAATAGAGTTCTATGTCCTCTTTTGAAATGAAATAGACCTAAAATTGGATTTCGTAATTTATAAAATGTTTTGCTAAAAGAAGCCATACTAATCAAAAACCAGCATGTATTGTATCTTAGTTCACTGGTATGAGAACATTTTTCTCTCCTTTTCTTGTTTTTAACCAACTGTAAAAGGGTCTTGTGCATCTCTAGCACTGAGATTGATTGAAATACGGAAATAATGAAAGTACTGTATTTGGCATTCTGCCTAACATCGAACATCGTTCTACGAGCTGAGTCAATATTCACAAATTATGCTGTCATAAACAAGGCCAGTTTAATGGACGACCACTCCTTGGTCAGCTAATTAGAATTGTGCAATGTTCTAAAACTCACAGAGGCATGCTGTTCATTGGAGCTTATTTCGGTTTAAGCTGGAATTTTCCGAAAAGTGGGCTTTTTCATGTTGAAAGTTTAATTATAATTCTTCTCTTGTGTAGTCTGACATTTGAAGAATACATTATTCTACATTCTGTGGCACTAATAAAAAGTAAATAGGTTTTGTGCCAAGAGTTTCAGTTACTTGTTTTGCCTTTTTTAATTATCAGAGCTAGTTTCAGCATCTAGTGGGTTCTCTGGTACTGCTACTGAATCAGTAATGGGCTAGTATTACAGAACTGTATTATGCAAGAACAGATGGCTTCATAACACACTTTATTGTTCGAAATAGCTCGGTTATGCCAGGATCAGTTTATGTTAACCGTTACTGAATTGGAAGATAGGAGTCGTGAGCACACACTAATTAGTTCAACATCTATAAGGATTTCTGATTTCCAGACTGGAATGAATAATCTGTAATTACTGGAATATGTACTAGTAACTTTACTGTAAGGTTTATTTTGGGTTTGGGTCTTTTTCCCAAAAAACATATCCAGAGTACTATTAAGGGGTCTAGGATATTAAAAATACGTCTAAAACTCGATTTTTAGTTTTTTATACGTTAGAAATAATCAATTTTGTATCTAATACTCAATTAAGTTATATTTGTGAAACACGGACTAAAAATATACATTTGGACGAGTTTTTCTACCTGTCCTGACTGGTACGGGTGGCAGGCTTTAGGCTCCGCCTCCGTTGTCAAGCACCGTTACTATGGGGGGCGGGGCAAGAATGGTTGTCTAACTTCTTAAGCTGTTACGCGTGCCCTGGCAGCTCATAAGTCTTACGTCAGCTAAGCAGAACACAGTTATATAAACAGTCATGGGAAGAAAGAAAGTCGTAAGAAAACGGATGAGCGAGGAAAGCAAGAGAATTTTGAAAGAGAGTGTACGATATATTAAATTTTCTACTATAGCGTCTAAATCACGTCTAGGTAAAGACTCGAGATCACACTTGAACTGCTGAGTATTCGTACAACGTCTGGGGTTGTCAGAAAAAAATCGTTAGGCAATCATTTTATGCACAATAAAGATTGTAATAGCAAGCAAGTTTTTAAGTAATATTGCCACCCAAAACATTTTCAAATTCGCATATTACGGTCTTGGCACTCTGTGGCATCATGGCATATGCGTACCCACATTCGGCCATTTCTCGGAGTAAATCTTGCTTTGCTTTCTCAATTTTCGTGTCTTGGTGTGTAGAGCGGCGTCCACGCACGACGGGTGGCAAATTTCCTCTGCTGGCACACCAAGTAATCCTCTTTTTGTTTGTAAGCGCTTCCTTAGACACTTCCTAGACAGTGCACAGACTCCTACTGCGTCAGGCACAATTATGATTAATTACGTCAGTGAAACGAGAGAAGGTAGACCTACTCAGCTGTCAATCATTTCTCAGGGAAGAGCGGCTTTCGTGGTACGAATAAGTTTGCGTACAAAAGTAAGATTTTCTGGCATCTAGATAGAAACAAACAACCCAATTTTAACACGTAATGGTGTATAGACCTTCCCGATCAACAAGATGATAACAGGTAAGGCGGAGGTGCAATTATTTTGCTTAAATAGCCCAATTACCTGAGCAAAATGGTTTAGGAGCGATTTCTCAGCTTTGAAGATTGATAACATAGTCTAAACTTCAATACCCATATCTCATTCTGTAACTGTCAGATTGACATGAAATTTGATGTGTCTCTGTTTCAGTAAAATATCTAGTCGACTGAGTCTTGGTTTTTGGATTGACCTTTTATTTTTGAAGTTATTAATACTGAAATTGGAAGGTCCATATATATTTCGTAAAATTCACGTTTTATCAAAATAAAATCAAAAGCAAAAATAAAAAGAGAAAATCCTGACAGAGATCACTGGAGTTTGTGCTAACTTTTAGATAGCTATTTCAATCGTATTAATAGGGCTTTTTGTTTAAGAGAAATTCTTGATTAAAAAAAAGACAATTTTAGCCTCAAAACGCTGATATTACGTCACTCGTGTTACACTGTGACCACAAACTTTGAAAAATTGTTTGGCTTGCTAGACCTTATCTTTAAGTTAATAGGAAATTTCATTAGCTGCATTAGTTTTGGAGTTTTTCGTTAATATCCAAGATCCCTTAAACTGATGATTATTGGGGAATTTCAAGGTTCATGTTATTCCAGACGATAATTGCAGAGATGATGACTAAAAGACGGATAAGGACAGTATATTGTATTTGCAGTTAGTGGCAATTTTATTGCTTATGGCAGCCTTCATTTCTATTTGATTTCCTGGAAGTATATTAATTTTTGTCATTTATGCTTGCTATTATTATTATTTTTTTTTAAAACTTGATTGACCCTGTGTTTTCGAAGATGGGACAGGCTGGGAGAAAAGAGAGAGAGAGAGAGAGAGATACGACATCACTGACTTAGACTACAAGTGCCAGTAATTGTTAAATATTGAAAGCTTATGTCATTGGTTTGGTGATTTTATGTCCCAAGTTTCTGGCTAACAGAAACAAATTGCTTTAAACACCTTGGTCAGTGATTTGGTAATGTTTCAATATCAGTCCTATGTGGATTGTATTGGGGGGGGGGGGGGGGGGGGGGGGGATTGGTGTGGAGGGGGAGGGACACATTTTAGACCTGTCTTTAAACAGGACAATGGGTGGGTAATGGACAACAGCATGACAGTCTACAGTGTTAGTGACTTTTGCTTTGTTTCCACAGCTTTGTTCTTCAAACTTGTTATTAGTTTGATGCCAGGACTTATGCAAGAACAAAGGAAATCACATCTGTTACAACAACAGCAGCTGGTGGAGGGCAGATGGCAGGCATAGTGTCTTCCTTATCGGTGAAGACTTAGACCCCATTCCCATACCTAGATTGATCTAACAGGTTCTTTCCATCTCCAAGGGGTTTCTCGTTAAATTGCTTTCAGCTAAAGTAGCTAAGATGTCTGGCATGCCTACTGAAGCTGCTTAACTATGGTGAATTACCCCCTGACAGCTTCAGTAGGCATGCCAGACATCAGAGCCGCTTTAGCTGAAAGCTATTTAGCAAGAAACCCCTTGGTGAAGGATCGATCCACAGTTAGTTCGATAGGGTTTTGGAATGGTCCCTACAGATTACCCTAGCAGCTCAGACCTCCCGTAGACAAGAAAAATAAATAAATAAATAAAATCAAATATAAACAATTCTTGTAAAAAAATCCTTGGAGACCCTTATATCAGTAAAAGCTATTATTACTGGTATACCACTTCTTTTAATTCTGAATAAGTGTCTTACCCTATAAATTGATCAAAACTGTGTGGAAGTTTTTTGATATATTATGTTGCCCTTTCACAAATATACAAAACAGCACTGCTGAAAAGCAGACTTTCATTGTATAGAGATAATTAACTGTTAAATTGCCAAAAGAGATGTGAAGTTGAAAATTCGATTTCTACCTCAAATTCAGCTTAGCTTTTATGCCACTTTAGTGATACATTGGCAATAGAAAATCAGATATTTTCTTTCTTCCTTTTTAAAAAGGAATAATTAATTTCATAGCCATAACATAAACATGAGCATTTTTTTGTCCTCTTTTTCATGTTAGACGGAATAATTTATTTGAGATTCATTAATTATCCTTGTGAGCATAGTAGAACAAGGAAGTAAACTGCAATGTGGTAAAATATCAAGGGGAACCAACCTTCTGATGGTAGACAAGTACTTAGGGAAATGAGACTGTATAAAAATAGATAAAAGTAGCAGTAGGACCCTATGCGTATGTGTTAGAGGTATGTGTGGTGATGTTCCTTTTACCACAAGTATTTCAAGGATGACGTGAGGCAAAATTGACAGGCCACATGAAATAATGCGTAGGCAAGTGACGGATCGTGCCTGTGTGTTAACATTAAGGGCCCCTTTACACTGGACGGCGTCCTTTCAGCGTCCAGCAGTACGGACCCATTTGAGAAAAAATTATAATACTTTACGTGCCGACAACTGGCCGATCATTGAGCATTCATTCTGATACAAAATCAGTGCGCGTGTCTCCTTATTAAGACCACAGCGCGAGCCAGTTACTATAAGTAATCTAGTGAGACTCCCCGCGGGGATAGATCGATCTAAAATCTATGGGAATAGAGCCTTTGATCTTTGCAGATAATGATAGTTATAATGATAATAGTAAAATTAAAGCAAGATAATATATAAATGATAATAATACTAAAATAAAATAAAAAATGACATTAATAGTAGGCTAACATGAAAAATCAGTAATAGTGTATTTGTGTCATTTGATTATGTAACAGCAGGATCAGAAAATTATATTTCAACATGGGTCACCTGGTAGTGAAGGTCACATGATAGTCATGTGGCTGACCTTTTACACTCCAGGTTATCAGTAGGAGATTGTTAGTGATGTACCCAAAGATCGTGATAGGAATATCATTGTACATTGTATATTCTGAAAAATTAATAATATTCTAATTATAATTGGAATTTAAATATAGTTGAATGGCTTTAAATATACTGTAGTTGAATGGCATGTGTTCAATTGATGAGAATAATTAAGAAATTACAGAAGTTTCAAAATATAATAAGAATCCTTAGAAGCAGTACTTACAGTTAACATCACATTGTAATAATGTTCATAGGGCCATTAGCAGAAATACCAGTGCACTAAATCAGTACATTGAAATTAGCGTCCTTATCAAAAGTCAAGTTGGGCATCTCGCCCACGAGCGTAATTGAATTAGATGGCTTGTAGCACCTGACTACACTGATAGAGGACAGCTATAATAGAAATAGGAAACATGAGCTAAAAACAGTTGAAATGATATATACATTGACATTTTTGTCACGATCTACATTATGTGTGGCTTCAAGTGGGAGTGTAAATAGAATACCAAATCACAGTCAGGTGTTGCTTCTTAATGTGAACATGATGATATGTGGGCTTTATTGTTCAAAGTTTGTCCAGGACTGGGTTCCCATGCCTAGATCGATCCATTTGGTGAGACTCCCCAGGGAGATAGATCGATCCAATTATCTGTGGGAATGGTCCCCAAGATTTCACAGGATGGGATCAGTTTATAAATTTATAGATCTCCAATACAACTTTTCTGATTAGATTTTTTAAATCTTTTTTATTTATTAAAATGTCTTTCTTAACTTAATGATATACAGGCCTACTGCAAATTACCAATAATAATGTACATATTCATGTCTGCTGCATCTTAGTCATCTTATTCTCCTGATGTATACACATTCCTCATGTAGAATAAATAACCCAGTTGCTCACGTATGATGCAATAATTATATATATATATATATATATATATATATATATATATATATATATATATATATATATATATATATATATTCCATTCAGCACAACTCTTAAATGTATAACTCGATTGATTTCTATGTGGAATAAATAGTGATCAATTATTATTATTTTAATTAATTGATTTTTCCTTACAATAACATTATTTACATATTTCAGCTGAAACTTGTAGGGACAATGTCCAACTTGAATCTTCTCATTACTCAAGCACAATTTCCAGTCCTTAAATGTCAGAGTTATGTGAAGTCTATTGCACTTAATACTTTTTTCGCTTTGTACGTTTATCAGGATCAGAGGTCAAAAGGTTCGGTTTGACAATCAAACTTAGTCAACCTCTCATAGCAACCGTGGCTGTGCAACATAACAAAAATTTTGTATTTATTATAATCAAGGGTGAAGTTATTAATTTTTTGAAAATTAATTCTTCAGAAACAAAATAATGATAATAATAATAGAAGAAAAGAAATGATAAGAATGCTAAAATTAATAGATTGATAAAAAAAAGGAAAATAAAGTAAAGGGAGAAGTAAGGGCAGTTTAGATAATGTCAATTCAGTAGTATTGTAAAATCTGATGGGAGGACCTTTTTCGGTGGAGGTGGAGTTTTATGGCAATATCAGAAGAGATTTATGATTTGGCTGAAAAATCAAGTTTAATTCAAAGTAAATTCTATGAAACAACAATAATGATAGTTCTATTGAGTCTGGGTACTATCTTTGCTGAAGTTCAGGAGTACTTGAAAACTGAACTCATTTGATCCCCATATCTGCTGAGAAAATTTCCCCCGTCACAAGACGGTATTATCAGGAGTGAGGTCATTTCACGTTTCACGGCTTTAGATAAAAGTTTAAACTGATTAACTTGTAATGAGTATTAACTGTTCGCGTGGCTTGTTGGTAATGTTGTACTGTATGCCCTACTGTACCTGGTAACTGCCTGACCTGTCTGGTATGTAGTCGAGGTTAACAAGCCTGTGCTTGCTTCTCAAACTTGATTACTTCCATCTCCCTTTCCTCCCACCTACCCTCTACCAGGGTGGCAGACATTATAGGCAAATTTTCCAAAAGTCAGTCAGTCAAAATGACCGTCTATTATATATAAGACATATCTGTGAGTATCTTGTGAAAAATCAATCTGTGGCCCTGGTAGAGGGTATCCTGCACCCAAATTAACATCCCATGTATAGTTGCATGCAGACATGGGAAAACTGCCTGCCTGACAGACAGGTCATGGCCCCTTGAAATATCAGAGGACCTGCAAGATTTATGATATTGCAGGTCTTCTGGACTGGCAAGGGTGGTGTGAAATTACAATACATAAAAATAAATCACATTTGAAAATAGACTGACAGAAATAAAGGGCTTACCTTGGGCCAGCACAGAATTCTAAGAAACCTGCAGATTTTCCTTCTGCTTTTTCATTTCTAGATTTAAAAAAAAGGTCTTTATTAAAACAAGCTGTACACGAAAACAGTCTTTGAAAATCCAAGGATACAATTGCTTAAATATACTTTTGTTTATTATAAATACGTATATACGTGAACAGGAATATGGTGTACTTGCATTTATGCATATTATATTTATAGAATCAAGTAATTTATTTGTTAATTATTTAAGCACCCCAATTTCAGGGACAAATAATCCATTTTGAAGCAAAATTTTGAAAATATAATTTGTGTCAAAGCGTCAGTCATGTATCAAGGTGTGCTGCAATTTGTATATTTAGCTGTGATACTACCATAAAAACTATTAAAATTCCCCATCAGCAAACCTGCACTGCATATTTATACTTTAATTTTTTTTTTTTTTCTCTCTTTACAGAATGGGTTGGTGGAATTTTATGAAGGCGGGGCAGAAATGAGAAACGAACAGCTTTGGCCAAATGTCAAAATGGCATTGACTGCAATCGGAGCAGTGGCAGGAGCAGGCTTAACGCTTGGATTTCTTCTGTCAAAGTCTTAAGATTTTTGTTGTTGTTTTTGTGTGTGCGTTATTGTGCTGCTATGCCATGTTTTTATCTCACAAAATATCTGTGACATGTTCTGGAGTTTTATTTTAATTTCTGGACTGTTGATTCCTGGGAAATGAAAGAAGAAACATGGAACAGATTCTTGGAAGAGACAAGACATTATTCAGAGAAGATTTGATTTGGTATTGAAGCTTGTTCTGTGTCAAAATGGAAAAGGATGGGTATCTCAAATGAAAAAAAAAAAAATAAATAATGAGATGGGCGCTCACCAAAGGAGTAACTTGCTCTCTTTTATATGTTTTGATGACTTTCTTCAGGCAAGAAAGTGACATTTACCAGATCATGGTCTCAATTAATATCATGCCAATTGCTTTCATTTTATCACTCATTTTGCCAAGGATACCTTGGAATACTTCGGAATAAATGTATAAGACAGAACAGAGAGAAATATTCCAAAGACATTTCTAGCTTCATTTCTGTTCCCAAAAACCAAACTGGAGTCACTGATGCGATCTTTATTTGATCTTTGAAGAGGAAACGAGAAGCCCACTACACACCAAAGATTGCTGCAACACACTTGACATTGTGTAACTTCTGCCATGGGGATAGAGTTCAGCACAGCAAGGGAATGGACCAATTCTGCTTCCTTGGCTATTCAGAAGCGTTTTTCTGTTTCTTGCTTGCAACTCTGAGAACATGTCTAAGACATCTCATAAGTTTGCTTGCTGTGAAAGTTTAAGAGTTGTATCAAATGGTGTCTATTTAAGAACTGTCAGAGAAGGATAGAGATGTTTTTTTTTTTTTTATTTCACTTCAGTACTCAGTCATGTTAAGTGATTTTTATGTCAAAGACTGCATAAACTGATTTATAAATTAAATACAGGAATTTTGGAACACATCAGGGGTCAAGGTTACAGCAAAGCACAACTGCCATCTATTTTGATGTATTCAGTAGAGGGAGACAATTTTTCCAAGACGAGCTGCTCAGACACCTTGTTACTCCAGTTGTGCCACTGAATATACATGATTTTATAACTTAAGTTTGTTTTCATATAACTGTTGTACACTTTATTTATTTAAAAGAAACATCATTTCTTTGTATGGGAGTGATGATTTAAAAAAAGTAAAAAATAACATGTTATGCTTGGACGGTGAGGGGTGCATAAGTGATGTCAAATGTCAAAACTTCAAATGGCACTCGGAATTTTCTTTTTTCCTATTTATTGTTTAATGTAGGCATGTGGTATTGAGCCAGATGTCACACCCAACACACTGTCACACCCAACACACTGTCACACCAAACACACTGTCACATCCAACTCTACTGCACAGCACACAGCCATGCCCACAAAACTAAAACAGTGTCACCAACCTCAAGTGTCACACCTTTCTTATTGTCACATTTTTGGCTACTTGTTGCCGCACTGTCAACAAAATGTCCAGTATCCCACCATTAATTCAACTGCCACAGATAAATCAACGTTAAAATATGAATAGTAATGATGATCTTGAATATTAAAGAAATAGGCTCTTGTGCTTGCATTATTTGTGAAAATTTCCTGATCGGCTTTGCGAAGGGTGACACAAGTGTGAACAGTGAATTACTTAGAGATTGATATGCTACTGGCTTATGTGTTTTCAAACAATGAAGCTGTGCAGGAATATTTGTTATGCTGTGATGCAGTGTTTGAAGATACATCATTGATTCAGTGTGAAGGTAGTTATAGCAGGTGGGCAGTGTTTTTTTGCGCAGCTGAACCATCGGTGTTCATTTTCACTCATATGTTTATGCCCTCCAGGGGCAAGTATGTAAATCTGTATTGAAAGTGTGTGGGCCAGATAACTGCATCTGCTGTTTTTGCATTGTAAAAAAAAGGTCATTGTTTATTGGTGAGCCTATATCGGCTATTACACAGTCTTTAGTACAATAGTTTATCAAATGTAGATGTGTATGAATTTGTCTACTTGTTGGATCTTATTTAAGATTATGTCTATTTTATCACTATCTTATTTTTTTCCTCTTAATATTATAAATTAGATTTACACAAATACGGTCACCATTGTATTACATCATAAGCATTATTCTGTGTATAAATCATGTTGTTTAGGTGTTATATTTATTTTTAGCAACCAGCCAGTAGTTACATCTGCCCAACCCAAATTTTTGTAAATGTTCCATTTGATAGTTGAGAATTTTTTTTTGCCAGTACAATTTGGCAAGTTCTGCAGCAATTCAGAAATAATTGCACATTATAAAATTATGACTCAGATGTGCATTGCTACTCCACCCATGCACTGGCTTGATCGAAATTTATAAAACTAATGGATGTTATTTACACCAAAATGGTCCACCCTTTTCTGTGGTGTCTGGGTTCCAGTTCTTTAGAATATTAGAAAAGAGGCTGTCGTACGGAGTTCTGGTCTTTGCTTGAAGTGAAGATGCCCAGCACTGCAGATTAAATTTGTTAATGTATTCCAACAGTAAAATAAGCTAATGCTATTCTCAGATTCAAATTCATTCTTTCAAAAATAAATGTTTATTTAGAAAAGAATAGTATGCCTACATATGCGTCATCTGTAATATCACTGTAAATTTATTTGAACTTGATCACTTCAAGTTATTTTGTATGTTATACAACTGCATTGTCAATAAATTTCATGTATATGAATTGCTTATCCGGTGGAAATTATAGTAGAAAGAAAAAAGCAGTATTTGCTCTGATGGCCAGATTCTTTCAAAATAGGCGTAGTTAAGTAAGCTTGCTTGTTGGAATAATTTTTGAACTGTAACTCAAAGAATCACGCAATGGGCATATTTAACGAGTCAAGATTCTCGACATTTGAAGTGTTACTGTTTAGTTGATCTAAAAATTAAGTTTGGTCAGTGAAGAACTTTGTAAACTCTTTGTAAGTAAAGATGGAGGCACAATGCTCCAATTGTGTATGATCTGAGGGTGAAGAAGACGAAATTTTCTGTAAGAGAAGTAGCCTTTGATGGGCATGTCCAGTGGAAATAACATGTTTGTGCTATTGTAACACCAGCGTTTGTTATTGATGTTTTAATTTACTTTGCATTTATTTAATGTCGATAATGGTTTAGAAAAAAAAAAAAGAAGTTTGTCTATCAAAAAGGAAAAGAAGAATACATATATATTTGGAACGTTGTAATTATATAAATTCATTCATCAGTGCTTTTTATTTGTTTGGTCTACGACAGATATTAAAAAAAATTATAAAATATTAAAAGAAACAGAAAAGGATACCAAATCATGCCCTAGTAAATAAATTAACAAAATACAATTCGAGTCAATTGTGAGGCTGCTACTCTGGGAGTGTCCTGCAACGACAAGGAAATGGGCGGCGCCTCTTAATCTTAATCCAACTCCGCAGTGCCTCTCGCTAAATGCAAGATTAACTGGCAGCAGACATATTTTACTGGTGTTTTAACTTAAAAGTAGAATGTAAGAGAAGTTTTAATTTGTTTAACTGATTTCATTTACCGAGAGTCCCCACAGAGTTGGATTGATTCACGCAGGCCCATTGTTTCATTGGGAATCAGCCCTATATGTACAAATATATGCACACAATCTCGCTTATAAATCCGCTTGGATATTAGATCGACTGTGTCGACATTGTGCTAGTTGAGACAGTGTCGACACAAGTATCCCATCTAACGCAATCTTATCAAAACTTTACTACAAATATGGGTCGATTCGAAATATGCATAGAATTGAGATTGGTTGGTTATTGCCTTCCCAAATAACCAAACTACTATAAGTGAAAGTGAATATCGCGTTATTTTAATTTGAATTGTCCATGTTAATGAGTTGGAACGGACAATTAACATTACAGTTTCAAGATGGATTGAAACTGTTAGGCCTACCGTAATTTTTGTAGTGATTCGAACAAAAACCTTAATTGCATTGGCAACAACGTGGCCACCAACTTACATTTCCAATTTATGAAATCACTTTCACTAACAACAATCAAATATTTGAACCACTACCTAAACGTCCATGTAAGTTAAAATGTACATTTGTCCTACTGTCGCAATGTCTGTTATTGGTAATTGTGTTTTCAGAGAGAGAGAGAGAGAGAGAGAGAGAGGGTTATAAATGTGAGAAAATTGAATGGGCTTAACATTGGCATAAACACCTTCTTGATGAGAAGAAGAAGAGAACTTGAGGGTAAAGACAACAGAAGCAACTGGAGAGGAAAGTTCAAAACGGAAGGAGGGTAGACATAAGTGTGCAGATAAAAAAAGGTTCAAACATACATTTCCAAATTCTCTGGGCACTTAATGAACTTGATATATAAAGCAAAATCAAAATTACTCTGTATGTTTATTTCACTTTTATTTCTAAGGGATAAGAGAGATAAGAGTTTATTTAGCCAATTATAAAAATCGGAAATAATTTTCCTTTTGGAGTTCGATAATATATAGAGTAAAAGTAATACAATAGATAAATTTGGAATTTGGTTTTGAGATCAAATTACTGCACTTGGTTAAAATCTGTTTTTTTTTTTCAAGCGTTTACTGCCTTTAAAAGTTAACAGTCTACTATTGCTTGGTAAATACGTAAAAAGTGATGATGTTGGGTGAGAATAATCTTTCATCGTGTATCCAGTTCTTTTCTCCATTCTGTTTTTAAAAATATCATACAGCTTGGGGAGATCCTGTCCGATAATCTTGCTTGCAGTTTTAACAACGTTAGTTAATTTATTCCTATATATTAATTTTACATTCATGACTTCATGTGTTATGGCTACAAATGCAAGCGTTTCAAACAATGTTTTCCCGTGAGTCATACTTTGGGCTACTTTCTGTGGGTGAATCAATGGAAAATTCTAACGTGGGCACACCTGACAGTTTTCTCCATCTGCTACGAAGGATCTTCCTGTTCTCTCCTCCGATTCTATCAATCAATTGAACTTAAGATATATGAATTAAAAGAAAAGTAAAATATAATAAAATCAACGTGAATAAAAGTCAAAAACAGTATATGATCAGGGGAAAGGAGACAAAATCAAGCAATTTCCTTTACTGTGACCTACATACAGTGTACATGTATTATATAAAAAGTCATGTAGGCCTACTGTTTTACATGTGCATTGCTTCACCTCCGTATCAAAACCCTTGCCTTAACCATTGATATTTTGGATTTAAACCTACATGACATTCCGTCCAAGGAACGCCTGCCTGCCTTCCCGGCTTATAAACCATTCTGTTTGATGTCATTTCATCGACTGAGTCGAAGCTGTGCCGAGGTGGACTCCCACTGAGGTGGTGACTATCAGGTTATTATGAATTTAAACGAAAAAAGCCCTCTTAACTGTACTTTCGTGACTACGATTAAAGAAAGAAAGAAAGAAAGAAAAAAGAAACAAAACTTGAGTTTTGTTCTTGTAAACGCACTACACTCTCAGTGCGCCTTACATAAGATGACATCAGTATGTCTGGATATATATATATATATATATATATATATATATATATATATATATATATATATTTTTTTTTTTGTCCCTGATAACGACTGGGAGTAAACCTCCTGGAATTATGGTCGAATCGTGTCTTGGCTGCGATTTTAATCAATGTAAGTGAAGTTCTTGTGATAGCAATACAATATGTGACAATACACCTTACATGATACCTATTGGCGTCACTGAGACGAATCTTTAGAAAGGTAATAGAAAACCAACCTCACGTGCTATCGTAATCATATTAAGACCGGAAATATCATAACAAATATAAGTGATGATTTATTTCGATGCCATATTCCACGTTCACTAAAAAGTAGGTACAGTGATTGTCTTGCCGCTCAGGAAGAAGGAAATTCCGCGTCAGAATGCCAGCGCGTGTCCTGCCAGGTTTTGCAATAGCGTTTGTCTTCGTGATTTACTTTAGCGGTAAGTAAACGTACATGAAGGTTAATAGATGTGTTTTGTAATTCATTCATTCAATGCTCTTCGTCCCGTGACGATATAAACCCCAAAATATTACATTTAACACGACAGGAAACGTAAAAAATAAAGTAAAGAAAAACTGACAGTAGACAACGAAACCCAATACAAATATCTTGCGTTTGCTTTTTACGTAAATGCTTGGATGATAATTTTCATGGTTAGGTTCAGAAGTAATTTCTTGAAAGCAAATTCACAGTGACAAATTTTTAACGGATCAAGAGAATATCGCACACCCTTTTAAAATTAACAGAAGATTGTTTGATACACTAACTTTGTATCAAAAGGTAATTTTCGCCGAATGGATGCGCTCCCGGAAGCTCTTTATACAGTTATTTGATGTTTTCAATAACACGTTTAAAAAGTATAAGGCTTGGAACAATTATAAAAGTTGTATTAAAAGCATAACTAATAAAAAAATAATTGGCAAAATTCACTGACTACAAATATTTTTGTATTTTTTTCGATAGTTTATGTTCCCTTGGAAGAAATGAATGTTTTATAATAATAATGTACTTTTTTGGCAATTCTTAGCACTTTTGCCGACTGCAGCACTACCGCTTAAAAATACCCTCATGCCGAAAATCCTATCGAAGCACAAAATTGACAGAGCGGTTTGGAAATGGACCGTGAGCAAGAAACCACCTCAAATTACCACCGAATTTTTTCGAGGAACAACAGCACGTGATAACCACGATCCTACGCAGAAGTCTTCACGGCGCAAGCGCAGTGACCACTTCATCCTTGACATTGATGTACTTTCGGAGTTTCACAAGCGCCAAAAGACAAACAAACCATATTGCACCGCTTTTGAAAATGTATTCTGTCGCTTAGAGCATTTAAGAGGGAAATAGCTCGTCGTCTGCAGGACATTGCACTTGATCGTTTTATTTGTTTCGGTTTCGGTTATGGATTTTCACAGTTTTAGGAGGCCCTGGTTTCTGAGTTTGTGGTACTTTAATCAGATTGCAGAGCCAATACCATGACATATACCTAAATCTTATCCAGACGACTTTGATTCTTTCACGTAACTTGAACTTGACAAATCAAGATGCATTGCTGGTTAAATCCATTAAATCCTTTATTATAATGCCGTGGAACAAATGCCACAACTTTCATTTGCAGGGAAGGAGTAAAGAATGTAAAATGTACCATTTCTCCGAGAGAAGAAATGCAAAACTGTTTTCAAGAATTTGAAACTTGTCTCTGTAGGCCTTCCATCTTCAGTGCGTGTGGTATCTCGTTGTATTTTATATTAGTCATATAAAATTAGTGATTATAAGACGAAGTTTCAACAGATATATATGTAAGTCAGAAATGCAGACTTCTCGGTGATCTTTACCTAAAGAAATTTAGAAACGGACAAGTGTGAAAAGAATGGTATTCCTTGGTTAGGAATTTCTGGTTCCAATATGATTAGCACAGGTAAAGGCTAGCCGGTGTAATGAAACTAAAGGTCCGTGAAACAAGATGTCTGCTCTCAATTTAGTTGTAATGGTTAGGGTTAGCTTGACCTACGTGGGTCAAACACTTACCTGTACAAATGAATGAGAAGCGGACTCTCTATAATGGGGGACTCTGTGTCACGTTTCACTGGAAGTATTAAGGGCAGTATATGGGACAAATATCAGCTATAAAAGGTACTAGTACGAAGCATTGGGAATTTGACGACGGTTCCTAGCGGACTGCAGTTCCTTTCACACCGGTCTGTAAAAGGGTGTATCATATTGGCAATGTTTTTCGATATAAATTGATTAGTACGATACAAATCAGCGTGAAGGACCCACATACCTAAAACTCTTGCTCAACTTTCCTTGGGTTGATGTTGACCTCACACAGCATCGTATATATTCAGTTTTGTGGATGTGTGTTGTTTCACAAGCACGAAATGGGGGTCGCCACACATCGGTGACGCCATTTCTATTGATCGAGATATTTTTGAGAAATAAATTTTCTGGGGACTTTAGAAGTGTTAGCCTTATCTTGAGCTCTTGGCCTTTGGAAGCATTTTCATTTCGTTTAGAGTGCGACCGAACGCGCACGGAAGTTAATTACCCCTAGCGGTTCCAGGAGGCGTCATATAGTCAATCTGATTGCATTCAGCGACAATCTTCGTGATCTACCTAGTACGATAGTTTCAACGGGAACACACCCTTATAATCTAACGCGAAAGATGGCGAAGCGTGCAGTGACGCATCTGTTGATTGCGTGAAATAGATTGGCTTTTTAGGCCACGCGTTTATGAATGATGAACTGCCTTTTGTGTCTAAAATAACAAAAAATAGAAAGTACAGTAGATGAATTTGTACTTTTGTTAGTGATGTATTTGCCTTTTATTGCAATGATGCTTTACCATTCTTGCTTTATCATTTTCAATGACTTAGTTTTCATAGCATCTCATAACAATTAGATCCCTTAACTATCTTCTTAATCCCATACCGACCTAATGATTCATCTGGTTTGCAGTGAACATTTTTTTATTTTCATTTAATTACATTTGGTGAAAATACATAAACCTACATCTGTCTTTTTTTTCCTTGTCCATTATTTCGGCTACCCTTAGCTTAATTTTAGTTTTGGAAGTGTCAAATTATGCCAATTTGATATGCGTCACTTCCCCACAATGTGCTTACATTATGAAAATTATTTGTGCCAATGGTAAAGTAACAAGACTCACTTTTTAATATCGACAGTTACAAAGAAATTTGTCAAATTTGTAAGACGTGCAAAAAAGCGCACTTTCGTTGCGATGACCACGTTTATTTTGGAAGTCAAAGAGAGACAGCTCAATAGAACAGTGCTGAAACTTTTCTTTAAAGAGATTATTATGATAGCCTGGTGTCTTTGTTTTGTAGTTTAGTCTTATTCTGTTGTCATACTGTACATATTTGCCAGTGCATACCGGTGCATAAGTTGCAATGAATATAGAATTATGTTAATTAAGCATTGGGTATTAAACAATGTCTCCAACTAGTTAATGTCCAACGCGGATGTAGAAACCGAGATTGAAAATGTCATTCAAATATATCTACTGTCATCACGGTAAGATTCTTCTTCTCAGCGGCTAAGGTACCTCAAAGCACAAATCACGCTCTCGTAAGCCGTACACAGTCTCTTGAAGTCGACATTGTCACGAGTGCCTTCATTCAGTTGCTTTTTCTTTAGAGTTTCCTCATCAAGCACCCCACCATCACGTCGATCGAGTAGGATCCGGTTCAGCCCCTTGGCCGGTACTCCTCCACCCTGTATGATCCCCCTCCCTTCATCACCTGGCTTAGAGGGCTTCTCAATTCGACTGAGTAGCCTTTCGACGTTAACGTAACCAGGGTCTCTCTCCGTGAGATCCCCGCTGTCTGGAAATCTACCACCCTCGGGAGAGAACCGCTCGCCCGGTATTGGGTTCGAATATACTTGCCATGTGCCTGCACACAAAATAAATCATTTTTAAAGACTATTTTGGGGAAAAAAGATGTTGGGAAAAAGCAATGAAAAATAGAAGTATGAATGTTCCATTGAAATGGAAATTCTCCATCATCGGTATTAATTGATTTAGACAAAGCTATAAAAGCAGATTTACAAGCTAGTATGACTTAAAAAGTAAATAAATGAAGAAATGGATGAACAAATAACTGAGTAAAAATGAATAAACATATCAATGAATCACCAATCAACCAATAAATCTGATAACCATAAATCAAGGGATCTTACCTTTTTCAAGGCCAACAAACAGTAACGTTACTACAATGTGTAGGAAGACAATCTTCATAGTGACAACTCTTGGGCAAGCACCGGTCAAGATCTCTGTCTGCACTGTTTCACCACAAAGCTCTTTGCTGTGCAAAATGCGCTATTTGTATAACCCTGTTAAACAGCCGCTTTTAAAGACTCAAAATCCACCCATCCACCCAAAGTTTGTTAAGCTATTACCGTCTCAGATTTTCAAAGATTTGAACAAAACGTAGCTTAATTTTCAGAGGTAAATTTATTGTTTGCATTAGTGGAAAAGAACAAAAGGAATAATGCTTTGAAATATTAAAGCCCATTTGCGTCAGACATCAAAGTTTAATGAGGGCTTTAACAAAAAAGTGATTACGAAAAAAGATAAAAAGGTCCATTTCATTAGGGGAAAGAGTTGAGATTTCAAAGAAAAATAACTGCTTACTATGCAGAAGTTTCACGAACATTGTGAGTTTTAAAAGTTTGATAATTCGTATGATGTAGTTGTAAAACTATCAGATCTATAACCAATAATGTGTAAATCGTCACAGGACAATTGAATAACATATAGAGAACGGAGCTGACTCTCAAAATATGCCTGATAAGGGAATAAAGCTGGTTTTGGTATTATTCAGACAAACTTTGCCTTCTAATTTACCAATATGTTTTGAAAACAATTGGAGCAGTTTAAAATCTTCATGCTATGCACAAAATGCAATGTGTATACTTGTTCACGATCTCTTCAATTTTTCACCTTATCGACGATGAAAAAATGACAAATATGATAACGAAAAACACCTCTTCAGCAAAATATGATAGAAGAGCGTGAATACATCATCAAACTGATCACGCCCGACGACATAGACCAAAGCACGTTGTCTTCTCATTTTTCTCTCCGTGAGCCTTGGTAAACGAAACCCGTCATTAGGAGATTACACGGTTTAAATTTCAATATACTTACTAATAAGCCAGACACAATCTGTGATTTTACCTGTTTTGCGGTCGGTGGTTTAAAAAGATGCCTGCGTATAGCGGTAACCCGGATAGTTTGCATATTGCTAAAGGCACACTAAGTATTCCGCTGTTGATTCAGAAAATTTTCTCTATTTATTTTTGTGATTTCATGAATATCTTGTTGTTTTTCCGAACACCCGAGTATCATGTGGGTATGTTCTCGGCCAAGGGGAAAGTCAATCCATATTTTCCTTGATAATACATGCATAGTCCTATAGTAGGATTCTACAGTTCAGTCTATATCAATCAAATTCACAATTTCAATTTCACAATTTCAGCACGTTTCACAAGCACTAGATTATATAAAAATGGTAGAAGCATGTGAGAAGAGAATTTCATCAGCTGTGTCATGTTATGAATATGAAGTAATATTTTTTTCTTCAAGTTGATAAACGAAATTGTTTACCTCCAATATTTCGATGTCTGTCAAGAACATGTATTTTGAAATGACACAGAAACGTTTTCAAAGAAATAAATACACATTTTAATCAAAACAGCAATGAAAATTAACACAATATAAAATATCACATGAATATATACGTCAAAACTATAATTATACCGGTAGAATCATAGATATACAGCATCACATGTCGGCAGTTTATGTGTCGATATTTTTACACTCGCGCAAATATTGCGTTACTTATACGCCTTAGCTTATCCCAGAAAATTCGTGGTGGCAAAAGTAGTTCATTTAGCTGTCATTTTGATATCACGCTATAGCTACAAGGATGTGTTCACAACGACAGTCAAAACAGCATTGTATAAAAATGAAATAACCAGACACTGTCTAGAGAAACTGTTCTTCCAGGGATATTGTATACAGCGTAATTACGATTCGCTGCAGCTGGAGATTAGCACAACAACTTCACAATAATCACACGTTGATATAATTCACAGATCGTGATCCTTGCTTCGACCACGCCCCAAATACTTTAACATATCCCGCATTTCCTGGGGCAGTACTTATACCGAATCTCTTGGTCTTCGGGTTCTCCTACAAGATGGAATCCTGGCTGGCACCATTCCGGACCGACCGTGGAGCACCAATACACGTCCTTTCCGGATTGACCCAGTTCGCTGCATTTGGCTGAAAGTCGATTGTTATTCACTGTACTGGTAATGTAATTCAAACTGCGTGAGAACTATTCATCAAATTGCATTAAAAATATTTCCATTGATAGTGTCTAAGCTTCAGTCACTTACTAGTGTCAATTTCGATCACTTTAAAATCCGCACATCATTTTTCAACCCCCTGAATTTAGATTAACTTAAAAATACAGAGATGATTATATAAACTTAAATCCATTTTCCCTTATATAAATGATAACGCATCAGGTTTCGTTTCTTAAAAAAAGAGCATTCAATATAGGGCCGTATGAAGTTATACAACCAAAAAGAGATATAACGGGTAAAATATGTAAAAACATGCATGTCACA
Organism: Lingula anatina; assembly: GCF_051362555.1. Lineage (NCBI taxonomy): Eukaryota > Metazoa > Brachiopoda > Lingulata > Lingulida > Lingulidae > Lingula > Lingula anatina. The sequence continues at coordinate 13,346,465 of NC_141771.1, read as the reverse complement.
GTCTAAATATAATAAAACATGCACCTGGTATTAGAAGATACATAAAGAACATCATATAAACATATGATTTATCCATGCATATCAAAGTATCTTTTTTTCCATATGCAGATGGTCCGTCGAAAAGATTTTAACACGAAAAGAATTTTTCCAGCCTAACTGGTAGATTTTTCGATCCTAACTTTTACCTCAATAATGAGATAAAAATTAAAGCATCCTATAAATAATATACGTTTTTAGAATTCCCGTTTTCAACTAAAATCAAGCGAAAGGATACTTGCATTTCCCCCTTTTCCACTTCACAGGGAAAATACGTTTTGTTGATGTGACAGGAAAAATAAATGCAACCATTTAAAGAAATGGGCTGATTTTAGAGGATAAAATGTCATTGTCATCAACGCTCTCTTCTAAAAGCAAAAATCGTGCAAAAACTTATCTTCCATATAAATGTAAAGCACTGATAACATGAAAAAATGGATAGGCCGATTTTATTCCAAAAAAGCGATTGGTGGAATCCGACATGCAAGTCACGAGAGAGAATTTCGCTGTGTCCATGGAACTAGATGAATTAAGTGAAGAGAAAATGAAATGAAAAAGAGTGGAGGGCAGAGAAAAGAAACAAGAAAAATATTAGGACACACGTTTTTGGTCGTCTTCGCTTTTTTCTTTTTCGGCTGGAAGCAATTGGTTGGCACTCAGTATGTAATTAAACATCGTTTATCAAAATCAATTTGAATGTTGCTGAAATGTATATCCCACCTGAGGTCGCGTGGTTGCTTTTGAATACATGTACATGTGTCTAAATGTGTTCAAACCAAAAAAAAAAGTAATATTGATCTCGTCTGCAATAAAGATACCTATGTATATTTGTACACACACACACACACGCACACACACACACACACGGCAAGTTCAATTTTATATGTGGCGCAATATGACAAAGTACAAAATACGGTTAAGATATTCATGTTTGTCTTAAAGCCAAGTCTTTATAACTCATTTGAGCAAAGTAATAAAATGAATCAGTGTAAACTCATACCTCGCTCGCACGTCCTTCCTGCAAAAAACTCTGTGCACTGACACGTGCAGGAATCGTAATCAAACTTCCCGCCATTTTGACACTTATAGACCGCAGAACACTTCGCTGTAAATGAAAACATATAGGAAGCTCATATGTAAATCAAATACTTTATAATCAAGAAAGATATAAGAAAGAACTTTCCCGAAGTGACAACCAATGACTTAAAACCTTCACATTGTTTGAAATAAGGCATACAACTTAAAAAAAAAAGAGAGAAAGGTGAATAATTCAAACTCTAGGATAATTGCATTGAGTCGTGGCTTGTTAAATGGCGAAAAACAAGCAAAGGCCCATCGTTCAATATCCGATGCATAAATATCAAATTTGATATTTTTCGTAATGGGTAATTGCGCATCATACCTGCTCTGCACGTTCTTCCGCCGAAGGCTGGGGGACAGCGACAGCCGCAGGTGTCGTAGTCAGGGGTTCCGCCGTTGTCACACTCGATGACACGGCCGCAGGTGTTTTCAAGACCTAGAAAGGAGGTTATAAATGATGGTTTGACATGTACACGGATAAATCCAGGGTACGAAAAATGACTGCGTGTGTGTGTGTGTGTGTGTCTATTCTGGACAATTTATGCTAAGTTGTTTTCGCACAGTAATGAAAGTAGTTTTAAATACTGAACCGCATTTATATAACACATTCCGAGAAACTCAAAAGTAGCAATAAATAAATAAATAAATAACATACCACAGCTTTCTGGTTCACGATCACACTGGTAGGTAGTGGCTGAGAGAGAATTGAAAAATGAATTACTTGTAAAGTAGTGTAAACAATGTCTATTCAAGAAAAAATTAATAAATGATAAATTTAATAAAACAATCTGCAAAATAACAGGAACTATTTGATATATAATTGGTTTAGCAAGACCAAGAACAAGCATATTAGACACGGTCATTGCGTTAGTAGAGACAAACTACCAATAACTGCCATGTATAAAGACCACCAAGCGTCACTCGGTAGTGTTTTTATAAAACGATTCCTTAATTTACCCCATGGCATTGATTGATATTGCACCAGTTTAAATAGTGGTTTAATCAAATAGAAATTTAGATCAAATATCCTATATAAGAAATAAGGAGAGGGGCACATATGTCATGTTCCGTTCCCTTAGCTTTTGAGGCACCGCTTGCCACCTCCCCCAGCCCCACTCCCCCCCCCCCCCCCAAAAAAAAAAAAAAAAAAAAAGTAAGGATCAAAACGAAACTACACAGTCCTACACGTATCTATTTCCACCCCTGTGCCCTATATATTAGAGGGGTAAAACTTTTCGGAATGAATCGGGGCAAAATTGCTTATTATTTATGTACGCCCACTTTTCCCCCTTCCCTGCCCAAATTCTTATGGCAAACTCGTGGAGCCGTCATTGAATATCCAGAATATTAAAATGACTTCTCAGTACCACACAATCCCTGCACACAATCTCCCGTGTTTCCCTGTGCTGCGCATTTACTGCATGGTCTTCCAGTCTTGTAGGGCTTTCTTCCTATGATGTTTCCACTGAAATAATAGATAAAAATGTACTCTTGCACAATTTTTTACGTTAGGAGGCTGTTTTATTATCTCAGATTTCGTATCACGAAAAGTTTTGATATGAAGCTCTGAGACTGCTGTCAGGCCAACTGTGCTTTCACAGCCTGTTCCATCAAGGTAGGGTTTGAATTATTTTATTATCTTAATAAAGATACGTATCTAATCAATAAATTAAAATGAATAAATAAAACTAAACAGCACTCCAAAGGCACAGGCCTCCCTCTTAGAAAAGAGCAATAAAATCTTCAAAAAATAAAAAGGCAACTAAATTAAAATTGTCATCTCTTAAATGAATGTCTGTTGTGAAAACTTTTCTTCAAGAATTCTCAAAAAATTTTTGGGGTTACTTATCCATTCTAAGACAGATGAACAAACAGACAGACCAAAGCTGATGGAAACAGGACCTCTTCCGTTGGGACATCTATTTAAAAAGCAAAAAACACAAAGGATGTCGCTTCCATTGTCAATGAGCCTCTCACCCAGGATAATAGTTGCACACCGAGTAGTACCACTTCGAGGTTCCAAACGGAGAATTTCGTCGACATTCCTTGAAAGCGCAGCCTAAGCGGTACGAGTTGGCCCATACAAGCTGAAACAAAATAAGTGTAATGTAAAAGAATTAAGTGTTGACGAGTACATAATTTATCTCAAGAAAACATTTTAATTGAAAGGGTCTTAATTCTATTTTATCTGTTCCGTGCAATGATTTACTTTGAATGGATAAATGAAATAGACATGTAATTGACATTGGACAGTGGGGAAATAATGTCGAAAGACCGATTCACAATCTGATCCATTTAGATTTTTGCAATAACAATGTATCCCTATTACTTTCAAGTTAGTGACCATGCACACTCTACCAGGGTCACAGAGTAAATCTTTTTTCACTAGATATTCACGGATATTTGTCTAGTTATTCACTAACTGGGCACATTTCTGTCCGGAGAGGAATTTTGCACAGCAACTGCGTCATCGCCCTGCCGATCACTGTTACCTGAGATCGCTTGTCTGAGATTTTGACACACTGTCATAAATAAATAACAAAAAATAAGGCCACATTCACAAATCAAGCCCACTCACTTGAAAGCTTACCGCGGAGTTATAGCGGGGAATCTATTAAGTGTCTTTTGGGGGTTATGCGTCAAGCTTTAAAGTGGATCGGCCACATTTGATCCGCGGATCTGTTAGTACGCGGACCATCTTGTTCTGAATACACCCTTAAGATGTAATATTTAAAGTTCATTAACATTAATGTATGAATTTCATGCGTTGACTATCACATTTTCTCATAGTATCTACTTTAAAGGATAGAAATCCCAGTGTTCTTACACTGAGATCGGTATTTCCACGGAGTATTTGCGCTTTGAGCAACGACGCCCAGCAACAGTTAAGTACTTCAACTGAGCTTGCTTTGTGCGGTTTAATAATCCAATTAATCCAAATTATTGTCGTATTTAACGACCAAGACCTAAAGGTTAAATCAATCATTTTTGATGTGCAACAATCTGTTCGCCTCATAAAGCGTTACTAGAGTGGACAGTGGCCATAAAGTATAATCAATACAAGTTAGTCTTATTGTGTTCAATAACATTTTGCAAGTTTTCTTTTCTTTTCTTTCTTTCTTTCTTTTTTTTTTTTTTTGTCTTAATTTTTTTAAGTGAGGGGTCGAAGGGGCAGCTATTTGAAAATTTATTCGTGTTTTCCTTCAGAGGAAAGATTTAAACTGGAAAATGTGTGCAAGTGTCTTCTTTCTCTACATATAACTTATTTCTAATGATACCTAATCTTTAAAAAATACTTCATTTAATTAGACGGTACTTTGAAAGTGTGTAAGCGAGGAACAAAATTCAATGTGTGACAACGGTAGTGCGTAGAACCAAGGAGTTATAACAGTTATAACTCCTTGGTAGAACCCTAGTCAAAATTATCCTTTTATGTCTCTCCCAACTTCCCCATTCCTTTTCAGATAAAGAAACATCGACCCAATCGCCCTACATTTTGTATACGCACCTTTGTCACTCACAATTAGGTCAAATCCTATTGTAACAAAATGCGCAGGCACGTAGTATTTATAATTGATTATCATACTAATAAAAGGGCCTTACTAGAATGACAGCAAAATTGAATACTTGGTTAAGAGACAAACTATGACATAATGCCATAGACCCGCAAACGTACAGAATAAAGACCACAGTTCTTTAACTATGAAAGGCACTTAAAAGACACATCAAATATTGGCATCGATTATTTTTTGACTGGCGGGGTATATTGGGCGTTACAAAGTAGTACTATGGTTCAATCTATACAGGGGCAAACACATAGAGGCACATGAATGTGAACGGCCATTTTAGTCGACTGTGGGACGAAAGGTGATTCATTATATTAAGGGTATATAGTACAAATCTAGCCTAAGTTAGAGTCAGTGTTTATCTGTAAGGTACCTGGCTTAACTGGGTTAAGATATTTCAATTCTACGAATTATAGTAGGAAGTGGTATATATGTGCATGGGAGTTACATGGGAAATAACATCCACCATTTACACGCTGGGAACATGTGCAGAAACTGATTTCCAGTAATCTCTGGGATTCCGGGTACATGAGGGTGGAAGTAACGGAAATCGTGGAACTTTTCTAGGAGTTTCACCTAATCCAGACTGAAAAATACATCTGGCTCTGTGGAGTCGAGCGGAATTGTCCACAATGGTGCGTATGCATGAAGGCCCCGTTGGCCTCCTGTCTACCTATTGAAGGGTTTTGACTTTTGGACTTGGATCAAAGACACGTGACGATGAATGGTATCAGGCAGTTGATCAGATGCCTCACTGTTCAGGTATAGCGGTATAAGTGTTACTAGTTCACCGCTGTTCAGATGACAGATAACAAGCCAACTGATAACGTGTCACCATTTAAGCGACTAGTCTCTAAATCACTTATTAACCCTAACTGAAGGACTCTGTATCCAACTACACACACCTGGGTTCAGTCACAGTCACGACACTGTCAATATTTTGATCCAGGAAGTAATGGCATTTCTCAGCATCTTTTCTCACCGCGTCAAGGATAGCAGAGACATTTAGCTCTGACTGTTAAAACGTGCACGTGAACGCTTGTTAACCTGTCTGATACGGGGGCGTGCCTGCATAAACGGGACGTTATCAGCGCGCTGTAGTGTGCAACAGCTGGTTTGGGTTGGATATACAGGTAAAGCTTTTGAATATAGGCCTAGCGCGCATGAAAACAAGGTGAGTGTATGCCTTACTTAGGATGTGGGTGTACTTGTGTATATGTGCATGCGCTCTCTCTCTCTCTCTCTCTCTCTCTCTCTCTCATTGCATATTCGATGATCATCGTTACAGGCCCGTACCCAGCAATTTCAAAACAATTACAAAGGGAGGGGGGCGTTTTCTGAAAAAGAGTACCTTTTACATGGAAGCCTTGGTATAGCTAGATCAATTTATACCCAGAGAAGACCTTTGCTAACAAAAGGGTGGTTCGTTTTACCCCCTCCCCCCTCAAACCACCCTTGCTACGAGCCTGTCGTTATGAGTCTCTTGTCAGTGCTGTGAGTAGACTTCTTACATCACAATCTCTATGTTAACTCCAGCAACATTTACATATACGGTGTATCACAATTTTTAGTTATTCTGTTATTTTTCCAGGAAGCACAAAATCGACTGACTCTCAAATAAGTTGCGAGCTGTACTTTTACTGGTCACTTGAACAACTAAATGAAGGAAGTGAACGCACATCGCCAAATTTGAAAAAGGAAGAAAATGAGGGGCATCCTGCTGTCCGAATATTGCCTCCGGTCAGATATGATGACCGGCATGAGTGTGACGTCACAAAATGACGTCCTCCTCGTCAACAAGTCTTATCCCTGCATAGAGGTTTACAAGCCGGGGACAGTTGGGACCTCTCCAGCCTCACGGACCCCGGGGCTTTGTTCAGACGAGCTCTTCACCCCCTGGGACGTGGCGGCCCTGCCTTGTGGAAATTTTGCCGTCACGGAGCCCCACGATGCATGCGTGAAAATATTTTCTGCAGACGGCAAAGTGGTCAGCACGATACATGGTCAAGAGTTGAAATGCCCAAGAGGAATAGCGGTCAACAGTCAAGGTACTGCGAACCTATACCTGTTCATTTTTCCTTTCGGTCTTTTTAAGGAAATGATGATTGTCCAATATCGAATCCTTTCTGATATCTCCGTATAAAACTTATCAGATAAAGCTGTCAGAAATATTATTAATATTAAGTTGGCATAATGAAGAATTTTTTTTTTGCTATGATTTAAATTGTAATAAGTACTGTAAATAAACCACAGCTTTTAAAAGTTGTGTATATTTGCACTTTACATATCTTGGGAGCCAAGCTTTTAGAGGATTTACTGGGTGGAGCATTTATACATTTTTTTTTTTTTTTTTGCGGCAGTGAGTCAGTGTTTAAAGTTTAAGTTGCTTTCTAAGCGCTGCTTTATTTGTAAACCTGAAAGTGTACAGTTGACGCGCACACACACACATACACACTCAACTTATTGAATAGCCTAATTGTCAATATTCTCACGTCTTTTTTGTTCCAGTTTTATTAACAACAAAGTTAATCACAAAACAGACGACAAGGTCTTAAATAGTATGGTCTTAAGTTCTCAACCAACACAATGGTAGCAATCCAACTCGGTCATTTCTGGATCATCACTACGTGTCCTCACCTATCACAACGTGGTGACTCATTTTCGGTATTTTATTTTCCAGGGAACATTATAGTGACGGACTCCCAGGTGAAGTGTGTGTACGTGTATTCAGCAGATGGGAGCAAGCTGGAGCATGTCATTAAAGGTGAACTGATGCATACATCTAGCTTCGAAACGAATTTTGGCCAGAGAAAGAGAAAGTGTGTGTGTGTGTGTGTGTGTGTGTGTGTACTTGTGGTGGTGCTTGTGGCGGTGGTGGTGGTGGTGGTGGTGGTGGTGTGTGTGTGTGTGTGGGGGGGGGGGGGGTTAAGTGACCATTAAACATCAGAAATACCTTCAGTTAGGCCAGGGAGGTAAGCCTATATAGATAACAGGAGGGTGACAATATATTGTCTTTATGATCTGTTTCAGGTGCCAAAGACGAGGGGCCACTATTCGTCCAACCGTTCCACGTCACGGTGAATCGCCTCACTGACAGCATTATCGTCTCTGATTACGGCAAAGACTGCCTTACCGTATTCGACTCCGAGGGCAACTTCCTTTATAATTACGGCGTTGACATAGCAACGCTGATGACGTCACATCACGACGGGGACGAAAAAGAGGCTTCGATGCATAAAGATACGACGTCAAATGCTCACGTCATAGACAAGGTCCACATGAAGGCAGACCCGGCAACTGAACACGTTGAAAAAGTTGAAACCAAACATATAAGAAGACAAAGCAGTCTACGCGAGCGACTTTTCGGGAGGAAGAAAAGAAAAGACTCCCATTCCGACGAGAAGCATCACCAAAACGGTAAATCACGTGACCAAAAAAATGTTGTCAAAGAGGAGGCGCCTAAAGTGAACGGAAGCGAGGTGAACCAGGCACAACCGGTGAAATCATTCGCTCCGCGGAAACAGCATGTTCTCTACAGTCCCTTTGGCGTTTGCACCGACAAATTCGGTCTCATTTTCATCGCGGAGTACACAAATCAGAGAGTGCAAGTCGTCACGGCGGATGGACATTTCAAGTGCATGGTGGTTCAGAGGGATGATGGGATACGTTATCCGAGAGCCGTTGCCATTGACAATTATGGGCATCTCGTGGTCGGGGAACGCTTTGGTTGGGTGAAAACATTCCAATATATATGACACTTATGACATTTAGCAGATAGAGTGAGGAAACTGTTTTGAGTGTAATATTCATTTTGGATTTCTCATAGGAAAAGCTAGAACAGTTCTCTGACAAAAACAGAAACGAAACTGTCGCAAATGAACAAAACGCACTGCAACCTATTCAATTGGTAAAGAGGCATTTGAACAAAGTCTACAATAGACCCAACCATCAACTTTTCAGTTAGATGTAGGCCTACCTTTTCACTGATTTTTCTATTAGGCCTACGCCAGATATGGCAATGACAAATACCATGAATGCGGTTTCATATTCAACTAGTTATAATCATAAGCTGTTGGCTAGGCTTTCCAAGGATGACTGTGAAGATATCCCAGAGAAACAGACAACGGAAATCACATCTCGGATCAAAATGAACGTCCACGTGGAAAGATAGAGCGTGGGAATAAATAATGACTAAAAAAACATGGACAAAGGCTTTTGCGTTCTTTCACAAAATATTACACAGACTTTTTGGACCTCCCTAATTACAGACCGTATAGGCCTACAATATAGCAAATAAAAATAGGCATTTTCGGTACAACAGTTACAATTAAATCTCCCATATGATTGCACATACCTGAGTATAGTGCCCGCATATTTCACCGGGCTTGCACGTGTCTCTGGCATAGGAATAGTCCTTCTTCTCTGCAAACCAAGAGTTCATGGGCTCCACGGTTGTCGAAGGCGGGTGGGTGGAGGAGTAAAGGTTTTGGCCGAGGTAGTCGTTGGCGTATGGCGTCCCCTGTTTTATATTCCCGTGTCGCCATTCGCATTTGTTTGCCCAGCGTTTGGCTATCAGGGCCAGGTCGTTGTCCCATACCTGTGAAAATAAATAAATAAATAAATAAATAAATAAATGAAACAGTACCATTATGGAGTGATTAAAATGAAAAGAACGAATTTTCATTCAAACGAAGAAAAAAACAATTTCATTAGTAAATATGCATAAATCTATATGGATGATAAGATGATGAATTAAGAGGGAATAGGAAAGCATAAAAACAAAAACGTAATGACGAAAAAGATAAAAAAAAAATACTTAAAGGAAACATTCATTGTAATAATTCCTTGTATATTTTATTATAGTTATTCAATGAAATACACAGTTAAAATACTTTATAACTTTTTCATGTCATACAAAAGTGCGAAATGGCTTAAAGGTGCCAACACCCCTGGATATAATAATACTGTTTAAAAGACTGATAATAAAGCTCGTTATCGCCACCTACATACATTTATAGATTAAAACACAGGCCATGATTTTCTCATAAGGCCACTCACGATTGTTTGCAATGTCAACCTGGGGCTTTGACGGTTCAATAGACGTGGGTGAAAAATCACTGCGGAGTCCGATGCTTACTTCCTACCTAATGGGCATAGGTTGCCGGGGTTAGGTGTGCTGATGGTTTAGAATGTCTCTTTTAATATTACATGTTTGAGGGCAATTTAATGATGAAGAAATCTGGGCGGCGTAGGCGTGCTTAGTTTCACAGTTCTCTCACAGGCGAATCTGTTTGTTTAATTGCAACTGTTTGTTTAATTACACCATAAAGTCACTGTTGCGATGATCTAACAGTAAATCTCGCGCAAGATGGGCAGGAATGATAATAATAATTTTAATTAGTTCTAGCATATTTTTTACAAAAGTTATGACCAAACAAGTACATAAGTAGCGTGTATAATGATATAGCTGAATATTTTGTGTATATGTAAATTATGCTATATAATCATCAGAACATGGTTAGTTTTTACATAGATGAAAGTTATGGTATTAGACTATTGACAGTGGCACTAAATCTTTAAATTTTGGTGCATGAGGGGAGATCTTTTGAGGGAACAGAATGTGTGGTAATATGGAAGCCATCTACAGATCTTACAACGTAGGCTTGTTTCTCCAGCACCTAGCAATGCACACACATTAAAGAAAAAAAAAGAAATAATATAAAAAATACAATGATAACAAGGCTAAAATATCATCCCAGTCCTCCCGTTTCCTTTCGCCTTACCCGTTTTTCCGTTACACGTTGAGAAGCTTCAGGTTCATTGCTACGGAGAAGGCAACTGAGTACGTCTGGGGACTTAATTGAAATCCTACAACAAACATTGCGCCCTGATTTTAATACCTCGTAAATCCGCAGCCAAGATTCGAGGAGTTGATTAAAATCAGCGAAGTATGAGAAGGCTACGGGTATTAATTGACGGTTATACAAACACAAAACAGTAAGAAAGGACGTGTAGTGAGGATGCAATGCAATTAATTGTCTGAGGTTTTATTATTTTTTTTACTTAATTCCCTTTTTAATAAGTCTGCAATTTGACGAACAATCCACTTAAGAAAGCAGAATAAACATGAGGAGGATTTATCAATTTTTTTCTCACTCTCTATTTCTTTCTGTCTTTTTTTTTGTGAAATAATAAACAGTTCGTATGATGTTTTTAACATCCGTGAGAGAAAATTCTGAAGAGTCACTCCTCTGAGTTAGATAATTTTACCAAGCAGACCACCAAACTTAACAAATATGATAATAATAATAATAATAATCCAATATCAAGTAATAAAAAACGGCAATTTTATGTTCAATATTATTTAACTCCTAATGGGATATTTAGTCTAATCTCAGAACAGTTATAATCGACACACACTGGACAAGGTCATTTGACGGCCAATCACTTAGAAATCGTTTTTATATCGGGTCATATTCAGCACATACCAAGACAATAATTCAAAACTGATTTGAAGATTGCTGTTTATCAAATACAGACAGGTCGAGAAGCGATAAACTCAGTCTGAATGAGCCAGTATCAGCGTAATTCTGTATAGTTAATGCGTCATAGCACATTGAACTGTGAGACGATAACTGGAATTTAGAAGGGGGGGGGGGGGGTTCTGAAAGATAGACTATTTCATCACACGTCGCACACGAACAGAAACGTACTCGTAAATTCGAAGCGGACCTCCACTGAAGGAATAACCCCAGCGACCCCTAGACTTTTGTGGGATGAAACAACAGCACAAAATATTTAACTTTTAAGTGAATATGGTATTATATGATACTGGGGATTTTTAAACTTCGTACAAGACTAGAATAGCAGAAAACCCTTCCGTCCTTACCCCACCACCCATGCTATGGCACTCAGCCTTCCACCCACCTATCCACCCACCCACCCCAGGGGGGTCCAGGATTTTTTGAAGGGGGGTCCACAACGACAGGCCTCGGATGCGAAGCCGACCATCGCCCCCTTGGCGTGGGGTTCGGAGTCTGCTCAAGGGCCCCGAAAATATTTTGGTGTTTTGGAGGGCAAACGGTTCCCTCTGTGCGGTTTATAACTATATTTTAGCTAGCCAAAATTCTAATTTCAAGAGAGGAATATTGGTGTGATATATTTTTCAGAAACCGAAGGACCCCCCTGACCCCTCCCCCCCTCCCCTTTAAATCCGCCACTGCGCCCGTTTATTCCAATAAAGTTCCATGTGCTTAAACGAATCATAATAAATGCCAATCGCTTCTCAGACGGTTTCACAAGGTTCGGGCATAATGCTCATCACAAGAATTGGTTTTATTGCAGACGTTATCCACGAATGTACAGCATCATGGTGGATATATACAGATAAAATCTATAGTTTACTTTTGATTAAGAAGATAAAGATGAGCATCATTCATGGTAAATGCAGTTCTAAAAAATCATGTCACGAGCTCTTATGATCAATGTTAAATCCCCAAAGACGTAAAGAAAACGGGCGGTTCTTTCACCTTTTTGAAAGATTATCTTTTCATATCATCAAAAGAAAAAAACATGTTCTCGTTGACAGTGCGATGTTTCTCTAATGATTTTTTAAAATAAATAACAAGTGACAATAAAGTATGCGTTTACACAAAAGTTATATACAAGGTCATATTTCTATGCCTTATTGTCTTGCAAAGCTACTTATGTTTAAATCTAAAACCCATAAATCCCACCAAAAGTTAATCTGAAGCTTACCCGATGTCGATTTTTCCTTCAGAAGTTTGAGATTTTAATGCCATGGACTACAGGACTACATGTAAGTTATGTAATTAGAATTGGTGCAAGACAGAAGGAATCTAAATGCGGGGACGGGTCGAGCCATTATCTGTAATGGAAGAAAATTTCTTTTTTTCTCGGAAAAAAATTTGGCGCAAACATCCCTTATAATATATCTTCGAATTAATATAATTTTGTTTTTTTGCAGAAAACACAATATGTTATTGTTATGGTTCTCACAATATCTCATCAAATTATTCGCGTACAGTAGGCTTTATATGCACATAGGCGTAAAGTGATAAGGCAAAACGGAATGTACATTGTAATGGGATCATTAGATAATCCGAGAAAAGCGTGAAGTTTATCCATTGCAAGATTCAGTTGCATCTGAGAGCACGTTATCCAAAGACAAACTGCATTTCAAAGTAATATGAACGCAGATCGGCCAAAACATAACTAACTGTTGCTGTGTAGTGCCTCCTGGTTCCTGTATGACGTATATAGGAAGTGTCGTCACGCCCGTAAGCTGGAGGTAGAAAAGCTCCGATGCGGATAGTTTTCATATTGATTCTGCATTACAAACGGAAATAAAATGAAACATCGCATATACTAACTTTAGCAACAAACTTCCTAAAATTGTCAGTTGGTACATGTCTTAGATTGATGAATATGACGGCAAGAGAGCAACTCTTCCCCAGCGGCAGGTAAAGAGACATCACATGTACATTAGTTTCGAGAAATAAGCACAGCCCCTCTATAAAAGGAGCTCCTGATCTGCCAATGTTTCGTAGCGTATACCCTTTCAAACATTTAGGAGTCAGGGTAAAATCACCTTTAAAAAAACGACTTTATTCATTTATTGGCAACGGTACATCTCGAAGTTTGCTACTAGGCCGGAAGTGACGTATGCGCTAGTTAGTAGAGTCTACAGTACGCCTGCGTAACACCGGTATTCAACCAGCGACGCTAATGTCATCAGTTTATATTTAAGTCTATGCCCATCGGTCTAGACGGTAGCTTGTAAAACAGATTAACAGAACTCACCATAGATCTCATGTTTGAAGCTGACGGACTAACGCTTCTTCTCATCTCGTTGTGTCGCTTTAAGATCGCCGCCTCCTCTCTTGTCGTGTAACCAGAAGAGGTTCGCTTGTACACTGTAAATAGTTATTTTTACTCTGTGGTAAAATCAGTGTCGGGTCAAGAAAAAACAAAGTGAGCTTTATCACCTTCCTTCATTTTCCGAGGATCCTCTTATCCCCTCCCCCCAACAAAATGATAATAAAAAAGTAACAGGTCACCCTGACACAAACTAACAAACAAAACCAAGCAACCTTGAGCACATTCGGAAGAGATGATCCGCGAACTAACTGATGTGCCGACTAAAAATGGACGTCGCTGCAGGGGCCTAGCAATTAAACCTCGGAGCCGAGATTTAAAATATTTAATGGCACTTGTGGAGGCCGGGAGACCATCAGGCAATGTAGCGGCATCGTTTTTAAGTAGGTCCGCCATGTTTAGTCCGCGGATCAACATGTTCTGAATGCGCTCTTTTTCTTTTACATCCTTATGGTCTACCCATTATTGTTAAATCTCTTTCGTCTACTATTGTATGCATGTATTTGCCAAGTTAAGCAAACCTATCCTCAACAAAAAAGTAAGTTTATAACAAGTTATGCTGTAATATATTTTACTAAATCGCATGTTGATGAAGTGGGAGGTGCGACAGTTCTAATGAATTGAGTCTTGCTCGCTTAAAAAGCGCGTTCCTATATCCATGTAAAATTTAACGTGCTATCTGACAAAATGAAAATAAAAAGGTGGGCTTGTAGTCTTCTAACTGAAAAAGCTATAAGAAAAAAAATTAACTGTCTGCTTGTGTGTCAGTTAATTTGCCTGTTTGTCTGTCTGTTAGTCTGCCTGCCTGGCCTACTGCAGGCGTCCTTCTATCAGTAAATCTTTAAACTATCTGATTTTTGTCTGTCTTAATTGAAAGACCCGTTTTCCCGTCCGCCTAACTCTTGATGCTATTTTTTTCTCCCTGCCTTTCAGTCTGGCAGTGCAACTGCCCTCTCCGTCGCCTGTCTTCATAAAATTCACTAATGGGATTCTTGTGAATAAAAGCTGCATAGATCTCAATAGAAAAGCCACTAGCCGAATAAATGGCCCTTGATTAATTGCTCGGAGTCAATGGCCTTTTTAAAGCAACACCTATGTTTTAACACGTCGGGCTATTTCTTCTACCGTATTTTCAGAGAATAACGTGCCATTGGTGACATCGTTGCTTTTGAGTACACAGCTTGACGCCGCCCAACTTACTTGTGGCTGTTAAAAGCGCGGTCAGATTCGGTTCCTTTATGAGTCTAAACTGATATGATTTCCTATGTAGTATGGTGATGTCATTTTGACTCAAATCAACCCGGCCCAGGTCTACGTCTTTGTCAGTGCGCAACTATGTACATAAGGCAACAAATTAAGCTTACCTTGCCACGGAAGTTTCGCAGCGGCATCCAGTTTTAACACGCCAAACGCCGCCATTACAAAGAGCACACCAGCAACCTTCTTCTGCATCTTTCTTCTTTAAGTGACGTCTAACTGTAAATGTATAACACAAGCGACGCCACTGTGTGAAATGCTCTAAACTTAAACTCCTAGCTTCCTCTAGAAAATTATGTCCTGCGAGGATGCGATGCTGCTCCTTATATACCGAATGCGCGTATTGTGAGGAATCACTTGTGCGGAGTTTAAGTTTTTAAAGAAAACCCAATTTATCGTTAAATCAATACACACCATCAAGTCGAAAGCCCGATTCATACAATCAGAAATTAAGAATATTACCTGAAAATTATTATTTTAAATAAAAGTCGAGTAGTTTCAAGGATACATATAGGCAAGAATACGTGCGCAAAGCTTGCGCAAGGGCGTGCGGATTATTCCCAATTCCCATTTAATAGTGCAAACATTCGTAATTTATTTGACTATAGGCCCCTGATCAAAATTAAGAAGAGTCCAATCGATTTTGAGCTTTTCCAGCTTCATTTAATGATTCCACACTTGTCGTGTGGATAGTAACGCGCTTAGGCGAATTAGCTTCTGAACGTGTCAGGCTCTAATGGACCGTGTTCATTCGATCTTAGTTCTCACTGGGACTTTGACGCTGTCAGCAGACCATTATCTGGTTTTTTATACTCAATCCAGAATTAGTTGTGTAATAATGTGCAGATGCATTTTTATTACAAATGTCGATTAGGCCGATTGCTTTGGACTACGAGATGCCAGCGTGAGCAAGAACAGAGAATAGAGATTGGTTTCTGCATTACCGAGAAATTGGCCGTTTGAGGCAGAGAGAGAGAGAGAGAGAGAGAGAGAGAGAGAGGATAGAGAGAAATAGGCAGTGACAGGAATGAAAACACTAATTTCCAATTAATTCTTTTTTATTTCTACTTTTTTTTTTTTTTGCTGTCTTGAGTGTTGTTTTTTTCCTGCAAAATTCGTGTTTTATGTTATAAAAAGAAATGATTCGTACGGATACCATAAAAATCGTACTTATGCAAGTGGGGCAGGCGCACTATAAGGGTCTTGACGTACGGCACTTGGGCAGAAGTGACCCCTCTAAAATAGGTCCACAATACAGTCAATCAACAAAGGCGTACCCCTACCACGTAATTTTTACGTTCTCCGATAACTCATTGATACCCGAAATTGGTACTTGAATTCCAATCAGTAGATATATGACTTCCAGGGTTTAATTAAACGACTGAGAGCACTGCAAAATAATGTGGCCAAATGGACATCATTTCTAGTTTATCCCTCGTGTTTAAGCACTTGCTTGGCTCTGGGATATTGATTTCTTAGAAAATGGTTCGAATGTTGGGTTACTTGAAAGGGTTTAGAATATAAGCATTTTTACAGCTTTAAATTCTGTATTATGATTTATGTTTTTAAAATCCATTTACGCCTGTTAAATGGTAAAACAAAACCTGTCCCAAGATAATGTGTTAACACCATTCCACACAAAAAAACAAAAGTCGAACGACTGTTTAGTTTCTATGACAACCAACCATTACGTCTTTTATTCGAGACTGACATAATAGACAAAATAGGTAAAAGAGGTAAAAATACTACCTACCACATATACATAGGTAGACTTTAATGAATTACTCAACAGAAACATAATTAATTTATTAATTAATTACCGATAAATTCCAATCTTTAGACCTTCGGGTCGATTGGCAATGCTAACAATTAACAATTACATTCTAACATTATATTTCAACCTTGAGACGGCTTGGGCTAGTGACGTCATTGGTTTATGCGTACTACGCAATATGTACAAGTGTATGACCTCATGGTTGCCCTACCGACATGAAAGCTGAAAGTTATTTTGCAAAGAACTTTGACAGAGTCATATTGCAACTCATTATATTGATCCATATAAATACGAATTAACCACTGATACCGGTGAATTATAAGGATCTTGTGATACAAAAGTTTTCTTATATCAAACTTACACATGCTAGGTAGAAGTACAGATGTCGACACACAAGTTTATGATAAAAAAGCTGAAGAAGAATTATGCAAACTCCCTCCAATTCCCAATCATGAAGACATTACATCACAATAACAATTTAAGCTATTTAATTGTAAGGGTTAAAGTCCATAAGGTAGCATCTTCCAGGTAGTTTTCCTCATTAGGTCTCCACTGTGAATACTATACATTCAGGTGACAAGTCCCCTTCAAACTGACAGTTAACAAACTGACAGCAGCACCCGGAGTTTCAGAGTATTTTTAAATCCCACATTTATTATCAGCATAGGTATATCACTGCAAAGTAGCACAGAGCACCTGCTGGGTCAAGGTCATTTACCGCCAGCACTCTGAACCTCAGGGTGATTCTGGGTGAAAGACATTTACCCCCAGCACTCTGAACATCAGGGTGATTAACTGGGTCAAGGTCACAACCCAAGCACTCTGAACCTAAGGGTGATTTTCTGGGTCAAGGTCATTTCAATATTATGCACTCCTAGCCATAAATAATGCACATCCCCTGTACTATAGTATTTACCTATACATTAACATATACAATCACTGGGTGCACATAATTTTACTTGAGGAACAATTATGAATAGTATACAAAATCACATGCATTAAGGTTAATTGTTACATTTATTTGTGCAAAGACACTTAATATACAGTTGAACATACTGAGTCAACCCACAGAAATTTCCAAAACTTTTTAATTAAAAATTTTTATGCATTAACTGTTGTTATACAGACTAAGGTGGCAGTGTCTGTTAGACTAGATTTGCCAATTCTCATGATGTGGATATGTCCAAAGAAGGGTTGCGGGTCAGAAGACTTTCAAGTATCGGCACACCAGTTGCCAAATACCCACAAACATGAACATGCTGATTTTGGATATTTCTTGGATTGCCTGATTCTTGATGTATCACAATGAAATAGAAAAATTAGTTTACATTAACTATCTAAAAACAAAAAAAAAAAATTCTAGAAATGACTGAAACTGTTATTTCAGTTACATGGTACATGCATTGCTCTGTCAAATATACAATCTTTGCTAACACAATCACAACAAACAGAATGTCATGTATATCACATTCGCCCACCTTGCATACTTGGGGTTAATACGCTACAAATTACTTCCTACCCAATTGTTACTGGCCAATTTTCCAGGCCACAAATGACTGCTGCAGTCCCATATTCGAGTAGCCTTGTATAACGTTGTAAGCATGATCTCACAAGAGCAGCAAAGATACTATTTGCCTTAACAGACTGATGATTCTTCTCTGAAACACTCTTTGAAATTATGATTAGTTCTGCTGTGTCATGCCTCAATCGCTTGTATGCTTAAGAATGACTGACTCTAAATTGAGATTAATCTAAGGGGTGATGTCATATGAAACTGATTAAAAATGCCCGCTATTTTATGATTTATACTGTGACAATATTCCACAGTTTGAAATTGATACACTGAATAGGGTGTAGATATTCAAAAGAGTGTTAAAATAACCTCTCATTCAGGGTAACCATCAAATAAAAATATGAAAGAGATACAGACAAATAATAATAATAATAATAATAATGAAGGGGTGGTCTTTTTCACATGATTTACAATAAATTCCTTTCAACTCCCACTTTTATAAATTTAAAATTTCCCATTTTGGTTCTGAAATTAGAGTAAGTCATTTGGGCATCAGAACTAAAAAACCTTAAACCTCATAGCACGGACTGAATTGCACAATAGCCAAGGTGGCTATGGGCTTCTTTTAATAACACAGTTTCACCTGGTATAACTGTTTTTTTTTTTTTAGTTGAAGCAGATGTCGTTTATAATATTCAAAGGAACAAGAACCTCATATAATTATGTAAGATGAATCGCATACCGTTTTTTTCGAAACTTGGGGTATTCATGTGGCTCACAATATTCTTTGAGAATCAGGATGCTAAAAAGCATTCTTAATTTGGGAATTATGTTAAAATAACACAAAGTAATACAAAATTAGTTAATGCTGCAGACAGTTCGTGCTAAATGTTAAAGCTGGTTTTACTAACTTTACCTTTACATATTTTTACCTTTGCAAAATAAAAATGTATTTGGTGAGACATGTTGTGTTGGTGTGACAACATATCCCATAATCACACAAAATATTCCATAATGAATCCTTCTCTAGCCAAGACTGTCAAATATATATATATATATATATATCCAGCATTCATTGCTCTAACTGAATTTCCCTCAAACTAAATCACTTTTTTTGCTAAGACACTCTACAAGTCCTTCCAATTTATAACCCAACTGCCAAGTCCTATTGTTCCACATAAAATTGACTGATATTTCATCCTTATCTTGCACAACTTTTCCCCCACGCTAGACACTAGCATCAAGCCTAAGGCTTTATCTGTCAATGGCAATTGCCACCACATTAGTCAGCTTACAGGAACCAAGTCAAGCCAAGGCCATGACAGAACAAACTATAGCTCTAGGAAACCAACCAAAGTAATCCGAGTTCAAGAAAAGTGCATGTGAGAGAAATCTTGCAAATGCTGGATTCAGTGTAAATGAAAAAGTTGGGAGTACTGAAGCCTTTTTACCTATGTGTGTGTGTGTGTGTGTGTGTGTGTGTGTGTGTGGGGGGGGGGGGTCCATAAGGCAAACATTTTCAGATTTCATATTTATGCCCTCATGACCAATGCAAGCACTGCCTTCCTCACTGATTATAAACACATTTACACTTCATTCACTAATTTGTTTTTGTTTATCCTAAACACCAAATGTTGTTGATTAAGTAGAAGTTGACTGTATACATCACTTAATTTACTGATATCTTTCCACTTTAAGGTTTCTGTTATTGTTTTGGCATCATTTCGGCACAAATTCCAATTACAAATCTTAAACCATCTAAGGTCGAACTAGCTTAAGATGGTAACTTTCTACTTACTCCAACCTGAAGCCAAATCTTGTTGTTGTGCTCATATAACTCGGCACTAATTTCTGATTTCAGTTCACTTGTCAAATCCTTATTATTTCTGGTCACTACAAGGACAGTGCATTTCATCTGAGATAAAAATGCTTCTTAACACATTTGCCTTCGGTCTCAGCTGTGACAGGTACATATCCACCCACCAACACCACACCATGTGTCCCAACCTATTATGAAATCCAAACTTCTTAATTTAATCTGCAGAGTGCAAAAAAAAAAAAAAAAAAAAAAAAAAAAAAAACTGAATTTCTTGAATACTTATCTGTGTTCAAGTGTTCAGCTTGGTTAAAAGTTACACAAGTTTTGGTTACTATGCTATCCTGCTCCTTCGGTTGACTTCTACACTCATTGGATATGCACTAGTAGGTAAAATGCATCGTTCCACTACACAGTAACGAGATCACTGTGTCAAAAGTGGTGCATTGTGGCAAACATCTTTTAAAACTTGTCAAATCACTGAAATAATCTCTTAATTACATCTCTTACAAACCACTGAATGCAAACTATACACTCCAAATGTCCTTAGTCTTATGCTCACTTTGGCAACCTTACATTAGTTTTAATTCTAAAAATAATTAGAACTAGCCACCTTGATGTCTGTGATTTACATGTGCATTGTATATATTTTATTTTAAAAAAATTAAAAAATAATAAAAAAATTAAAAAATGCTGTTGCTATGACCTCTCTTTACCAGGAACAACGGTGATATTCGGAAGTGGTTAAAGCAAACTTGCTTCTTTAGTTTGTCATTTCATCATGAACCATTCCCTTCCTAAAGGACCGTCTTTGAAACATCTTCCAGCCATCTTGGTTTGAAAGATCTAACAGCACCAAGTACACCAAGTGTGGTTGCTCCATGGTGCTCAGCATCCTATTTGATTGGTTACCACATCAAGCCAAACTATTCGCTCAGGTCTCAGCCCTAAATGGTGGTGTTCGGTTGCAATACATTTTGCACGCATTTCATTGAAGAGTGATGCGAGTCCTGATTATGTGTTCTTTTCAGGGCCTTTGGCTATACTGATGCAAAGACTGGTCTTGAAAAGGTCCACTTACATCACCTGGTTGACCTTACACTCTCTTGGTACTTTATGGTTTTTCACCTGTTGATTATAACAAGGCCTGGTTGAATAGACAGTCACTTGGTACCTACAAGCTTGGTTTTCATCCCTCATTTTGTTGAAGCTTCACGATTCTGATAAGGAGCACCTTTTAGTTCATTAATGCTGCATCCATCAAGTCATCATCCAGATCACAAGCTGTATCGCCTGGTGACGTTCCCCTACTGGCAGAACTCGATTTATTATTGGCTGATGGAGAAGGCGAAGGAGCATGTGGCAACGGAGACTTGATGGGCATTGCTGGAGCTGGTGATTTCAAGGTTACGGCAGCGGGAGAATGCATGGCTGCCTCCTCTGCAGGGGATTGTGGGATAGCCCCAATAGCAGGGGACTCACTACCGAGTTTCGCTGTAGGGGATCTGACAGCGCCAGTTTGCTGAGAAGACTTTGGCGTTGATGGATAGTCGATAATCAGGTTATCAGGACTACTAGCGTCACTTCTTGGGCTTAAGACTGGTTTTTGAGACTCGATTCTTATGCGTTTGGGTGCAGGTGACCCATCGTCTCTTTTATTATTTTCTAACACTGTGCCAGCAGGACTTGGGGACTCAGGAGGTTTTGGAGTCGGAGCTTTAAAAATGTTATCAGTGTCTTTGTCACTTTGTTGAGGCCTGACAGTACTGGTTGAAGTGGGACTATTTGTGCTGTCATTTCCAACAACATGATTGCTTCTAAGATTACTACTACTTGTTTGTGATGAAGAAGAAGATGATGACGATGATGAAGAAGAGACTCTTGGAGATGACCCCAATTTTTGAGAGTTCAAAGTCATGTCAAAACTTGATGTCAATTGGTTACTTATTCCATCATAGCTGGATTGCTGTTTTGAATCTTGCTTTTCAGATGTAAACCCACCTATTGAATTTACCCTGTTCTCCGAGTCTTTTCCCTTATCTGTAGATTCAGTTTTGGGTTCGAATCCTATAGAATCAAACAGACCTCGCCTTTTTTCTACTCCACTCTTTAGGGAAGCACCATTGCCAGTTTTTCCATTATTATTATTATTGTTATTCAAGCCATTCACGTTTTTGGACTGGAGAGATTTAGCTGCAGAGTCAGATACATGAGTCTTTTCCACACTGTCTTTCTCACTAATGCTTTTCAATGGAATTTCTTTTTGCGGTTTTTGAGTCAGAGTTTCGGATGGAGGTGGGCTTGCTGGTGGCTTTGTAAAGTCTAATCTTGTGGCTGCCCCAGTTGAGACAGGGTTGGTTTTAGCCCCAATACTTGTCCTATTATTTATTTCATCTCCATTGTTTTTAGAACTATTTACATTGTTTGTGCTATAAGGTGCCCCACTTGTTCCAAAATTTGGTTTGAATGCTCTGGGCGATGAGGATGTGCTGCCACCTACACGACTGGGAGGGAGTGGAGCTCTTCCTGGACTGGAGGTAATATTAACAGGTTTAGTACTTGGGTTGCCTGCATTTAAAACTTTTTCACTTTTGGTTTTGCTTGTCGAATCAGAGGTATTTCTGTCAGCAGATTTCAATTCAACGTTCATTCTCTCAGTACTGGATGGTTTGTCCTGAGAGGCTGTCACAGCACTCGAGGTAGTCACAGGCGTTTCCGACTTCACCTTTTTGGGAATTTTGTAACTAGACAAGAAACCAGTTGTGTCTGGTTTCAAGACATCCAAACCAGTTTTGTCATCCTTTTTCTTCTCCTCTTCTTTCTTCTCAACACCGGGCTCTGCAGTCTGCGGAAGAACTACAGAATTGCTTTGCTTTGTAAGGTTGTCAATAACTGCTGAGAGTGACTTCTTCCGTGCCTTGATTTTCCCAGGCGTTGTTGGTGTTGTGGGAGTGAATGGCTGCTTCCCAGTTGCTCCAGGGGAGGCAGATGATGTTGTTGTTCCTGTGCCTGGGGGTTGGTTGGCAGGAAGGGCAATAGGTTTAAGTTTAATAGTCGGGGTCTTGTTCATAAGTTTTGAGTCCTGCTTACTTACAGTCACTTGATTATTAGCTTTCCTACTTTTACCACCAACACTAGGCGATCGTGACATTGGGGAGGCCTTCCCGGATAAGTTTTTTAAAGATGGTGAATTCCTTCCTATGGTTGGTGACTTCCCAAATTGTGTGGGGGATATCTTTGATGACAGAAGCTTATGCGTGGGGGAAGGTGTGGTTGGCGTCTTACCCGACATGACTGGTTGGCCAGATTTGTTCACAACAGGAGGTGACATCATGCCTTTTTGACCAGATTCTGGTTTCTTTGAGCTCATTGGAGGTATGACTGTTACTTTTGGTTTGGCAGACACTGATGTTTTGGATAAGTCTGTCTTATTAGTACTGCCATCTACTGACGACTTTACACTTTTCAGCTTACTGGTTGTGATTTTAATTGCAGTTGGCTTCTTTGCCTGCTCAATGCTGTAAATCTGATCCCCCTGAGGATGACCTTCGATACTCGAAATGGTCTTTCTGCGTTTGCCAGTTTTCTCTTTTCCTGAATCCTCCTTCTTACGTTTCCCACCCTCACGATCACTGTTCCGCCTTTTGGCATCTTTTGGAATCTTACCACTTTTATTTGACAAAGTCCTTTCCTTTTTCGCACATGTTCCTGTTCTTTGGCTGACTGCAAATGCTGGGATTTTGAGAGGACTGACCAGTTCCATGCCCTTACTTGCGGCCATCTCTCCACCTGACCCGGTTATTTTGGCCACTTCTATGTCCGCGGTCAGGTCTAACGGGGATGGCCCAAGGTCATTTTTTAACCCCGAAGTCTCATCGTTCATAGTGAAATCTTTTGAAGATTTGGATAAATCTAGGGCTTCTTGTGGTGAGTCTACCTTGGATTGTAGTTCTGACTGTTTTAATGACATAACCAGGCTTTTATTAGGGGTACTTGATGTTTCCACAGGTTTCTCCTCAAGGGAGTTGGAGTGCTCAAAGTTATGATTTGTCCGAGAATTGGATCTCTGTACAGGCGTTTTCCTGCTTGGACTTTTACTAGCACCATTCCCCTGCTGAGAGTCAGCAGTTTCTACCTTGGCAGCCATCTTGGAAGCCATGATGGCTACTGGGTTAAACCCCACACCAAAGGCATTAGCATCACAAGTGTCCAGATCCATCTCATCAGTTGCATTCTCTATCAAACTGTCAGCAAAACTTGAATCTGGATTTAAAAGATCTGCATTGAACTCCATTGACTCTGTAGAGCCTTTGCTGAATTTCCTGCTTACTTTTCCAGGCTCCCCTAGAAACTGTGTCGGTGTGAACGTTCCTCCATCTTTACCCTGAAATGCATCTGGATCTAATGGAGTCGTACGATTCGTGAGAATTTCTTCAACACTGGCACCACTGGTGCTTCGCGCAAGACTATGTGCACTACCCGGTCTGGCATCTCCGGAGCTAGGTCGCCTGATCATGCTGCCTCCTACCTGAGTGTCAGTCTCGATATCACTGAGCAACATTGACAACTCAGACGACCCCTGACAGGAATTGATGGATTTGGACTCTTTTTTGATAAAGTTATCTACACTGTTTTTCAGCTTATCAATCTGGGATTCCACTGGGACACTGAACGGATCCACCTGATCCCCATAAACTTGGGAACTTGTTAATGCAGGATTGCTGATGCTACTTCCAACTGAAGAATCAAACGGGTCTCCCGCTGACTGGTCAACTTCCATTTCCTTCAGCCGATTTTCAAATTCCTCGGCCTCGCTGACTTTGCGTTTGGGACTTTTGCCTGTGCTGCTACCTGGACTTCGACCGCCGTCGGTGGTGGATGTTGAACGTCTCATGCGCTTTTTTCTTTGCTTTGTAGGTGCTGCCATGGGGGTGGGGGGCTGATCTCCAAGTAAGCTAGACAAGATAGAGTTCTGTTGTTGCTGCTGTTGCACTTGCTGTTGTTGAATTTGTGGGTCAGGACTTGGAGTGTCCTGATCAAGAAGACTAGCCAGCATGGGATTCTTATTTACCCGTTCCCGTTTCTCTTCTAGACTCTCCATTTCAGGTGTGACTAGACCCGACTGACCATGTCCACCACCATCGTAATGGTTACCGTACTGAGCCCCCCCTGCCATCACATTGGGAAACCTGTACATGCTCGTTGGCCCCTGCGATCCGATTGGATGATTTGGCATCAAACCAGGAGTGAAGGGGCCAATGATATTCTCCCTTGTGGAAAATTCATTCATTTTCAACTCATTTAAAAGTAATGGATTTCGTATTGTTGCCTCAAAATAACTGAGTCTCTTATCCATAATTTGTTTGGCTAATAAGTTTTGCATGTTTGCAGTTGGCTGAGCTGCAGGTGGCGGGCGCAACTTTTCTATTTGACTGGACACCTTGCGAATTATGGCACGCATTGTCACAGGGATGGATAAGCACCTGGAATGGAGAAAAACAAATATCAAATAGTAACAAAAGTAAGTAAATGAATACACAATAATAAATTAAAATTAAATATTGCAGTTACTACTGAATCATGATGCTGTCTCAGATAGTTGCCTGACAAAATAAAATGGAAAATGAAATTTGTCAATTTCTTACAAAAAAATCTACACACACAATGTTTCAGGCGGACACGTTGTAAGTGCTAATAGAAAGAGCAAAAGAAACAAACTCATATGCCATGAAAGACACATAAATTCATTAATGAACACTTTTTGTGTAAAGCAACACTAAGCTTATGTGGGAATAGGACCAAATTCCAGTGCTGAGATCTATGGTCCGATACCCAAGTTACCTTTGAATCACTCTGCACACGTAGTCATCAGAGCAAATTGTCTCATCTCCTGACAATGTGTACAGCTTACATTTCACAGTAGTGACATCACTCAAGTCTAGCTCCGCTGAAAACAAAATACGAGCAAATGTAAATGAACAGTATGGAAGAAGATATTCAAGCATATTTCATTATACTTGGTTGAATATTGGAGCAAATTTGAATGACGGAAATATTCACATAATTTCTAAAATTCAAAGAAATGTCTGAGCACGTTTCTTCATAATTCAAGAAAACAAGTTACTGTTATTTCCGCAAGAAAAAATTATTACCAATCTTATATCCCCTCTTTGGTTACATAGCACTAAAAACTAATTTCATTCATAAATCTTTTGTTTTTTTAGTTTATATAATGCATGTACATTTCAGAAAAAGTTACAATGGAACTAAATATGAGTAATAATTTCAACCAATTATCTGATAATATACCATACCTGTTGCCATGGAAGTATGGAGCGGATGTTCAAATGCAACAGTTATATACTGTAGGGATACTGGTGTCACTTCAAATACCAGTGAATGTGATGTACCTGAAATAACAATAACAGTATTGTATTGTAACAAAATGTCATGGTACTGACATCATTTCAAATATCAGTGTTGTGATGCACCTGAAATTGCAATAGCATACTGTATTGTGATGCATTGTCATCGTGCTGACATCATTTAAAATATCAGTGAATGTTATGTACCTGAAGTTACATCTACTATATCCATCTTTTCCAAACAACAAACCTACCGTCTTCATCTTCTCCCCATGAGAAACATACCTTCTCCATATTTTCTTTATGAAAAACCTGAATTCTTCATCTTTTTCCCATGACAAACCCAATTTCTCCATCTATCTCCCATGCAAAACCTACCATCTCCATCTTTTCCCAACAACAAACCTACCATCTTTGTATTTCCCCATGACAAACAATCTTTTCCATATTTTCATTTTTTCCCCATGACAAAACTCATTTTCCATCTTTTCCCCATGACAAACCTACCCAATCTCCATCTTGTCTTCACGACATACCTAACTTCTCCATTCTTCTAAAGACAAACCTACCTTCTACAACTTTCTCCACACACTTCTTGGTAAGCAGGCATCAAATCATACGTTGGCACATACTCAACAAACTTACCCTCTACACTCTTTCCTCTCACACAGCTAGCAATGAGAGTATTGAACAGAAGTTGCTGTCGAAGGCTCTGTAGAATGCTGGGGACATTGGTTGGAAGGGTGAAGGGGATTTGATCGACTACGATGCCCATCATATCCTCCGCGCTGCCATCGTTTATCACATATGTATGCTGCTGCCCTGGTAACTTCTGCAAGAGGAGATTGTCAGTGAAAATAAAAAGCAAGTTGCAAAGATTAAATCAAAGTGTTACAGAGAATGAGAAGAAGAGCCATTTTCAAATGTTTTTAATAAATATAAACAACATTTTCCTTGTTTATCATATATTAAAAAATATAAGGTTGAGGTCACAGCAACTACTCTAGGGTGAGATTGCGAATAATACATGTTGGTATTTTTCAAAATATAAATCATTCAATAATGAGCTGAATGCTCCCTTGCTATGACCTTGGCCTTTCTTTTAAATGGGTTAAACATACACCTGTAAATGTCAATTAGTGCATTTTATTAAGCATCTCATTAAGCAGAAAAAATCTCACATAAAAAAAAAATCAAACTTTCACAAAAATTGAGAAAAACAGATGGAAAATCACCACAAATCACACAATGTTTAAAACCCACACGTTGCATGAAAACACACCTGTTACATGTATTTCTGTTTTTGGACTTGGGAACACAATGTATTGTACAGTGTAGATGTTAATTCTATTTGTAAGAATTTCAATTAGATACAGCAGAAAAAAAAAAAAAAACTTACCACAGAAATTCCTTTCCTGGGTGTGTCCATCTTGGTACCATACACCTCCTGTATGAGAAGATTCACCAATGGTTGTGCTTGGGACATGTTCACAAACTGGATACCTGGAGACAATGGACCAAAATTATTCAATCTGTTTCTTTATCAAATACACATTATATATAGGGGTGGACAGAGCCAGATATTGATGATGATAAATAAGAAACTGATGTTTTATATTAAGACCTTGTTCATAATGACTTAAACATGACTTTCAAATATTAAGACCATGTGAGAATGTGATTTTTTCAAATTGGACTACAAAAAATAACCAAAACACACACACACACACACTCACCCACCCACACACACACCCACCCACACACACACACATGTACCTGTAGTTTGCTGTATTTTCATCAATATACAGACAGCCACTGGGATAGGCTTGCCAAGTTTCAGGATAAATTGTGCTGGAAGTGTGACACTGTTCAAACTGGTTTGTGCCGCAAAGTGTGGAAGGCTGAAATGTCAACATTATATATTTAAATAAGTGAAGTGCAGCAATTCCAATATTTGACTCGTGTTTAATATTAATCTATAAACTCACTATTAAGTGTTTTGTGACTTTCGTGAAAAGACTTCCCTATAATGCTAATAAAAATCAATCAAACGTTATCTCCTGCTTTTATAGAATTAAAATGAACATTTTCTTTTAATCAGGAGAGAGAGAGAGAGAGAGAGAGAGAGAGAGATGGGCTGGATGGATGGCCGGTTTAGGAGGGTCAATGTGGTCACTCACCTTTTCCCCTCTGTCTTATTGATGGTCATTAGTGGCATGGTCTGGAGTTTGTGTCCACTGCTGGGTGATATACACACCTCCGCATTATGACCCAGGTTATTCTCAGTGATAGCTGGTGAATGAATGAATGAATGAATGAATAAATAAATAAACAGCAGCATTATATATAACCTGATCAGATTTCAAAGAACATGAAATATATCTATGCTTTAACAACAATATTCACATGCCTGATCACAATCATAGGCTGAAAGAAAATTGGCTGAAACCAATTAGTTGTCAAACCTTGTTACTGTTTAAAAGTACACAAGCGGGGGGGTCATTCTATCATATATTATCATCTTCTACAGTGGAAGCAATGGTGTTTATCCATATTACACCAAGATAAAAGCCTGCCTTGATAAAGATTATTTATTTCACAATCATTTATTAAATAAGGAGAGAAACCAACTGAACCACCAAGAATTGTTATCACTTATTTAATTCTAATAATTAAAACATATAACACAAGAAGTTCATTATGAAAAATAAATAAAGAAATACCTTCTACAGTCATTGGCAATGATTTCTTGGCTTTTCCATCTAAAAGGTCATAGGGTGCTACAAAATATGTTAACCTCATCGGTTTTCCTGAAAGAAAATTAATAAAAGGTTTAAAGGCATGCTCTTAAATTCAAACCTTTAAGGTGAATGTGTATGTATCAAAAGCAGGATGCTTTTAGTAACGATGCCCACTCGTTGAGATAAAAAGCTCATTTTCCTACAGTTTACCAAAAAAATCCATATTGCTCAGCTACTCATACAAAATTGAAGAACATCTCAACTTTCCCTGCTGTCTGCTACTACAAAATACATAACCCAGATACAAATTTTTTTCAAGTTTGATTTCATATGCTGCTATGACCTACTTTTAATCTATATATAAATGGTGCATTGTTTGAAATATCTGTAGTACAGACAACCCATATTTCATTGTTATGGCATACTGAGGGTCTACTGAGTTCGACAAGAATAGATTTGAATGGGGCAAAAATTGTTGACATCATCAACCAAATACATTTGAGCATGTTATGTAATTTTTCTACATATTTTTCACCAATCCCAACAAAATCAAATACATATAGTCATAAAATCAATAAAATAGAGGATTTATGTGCAATCTGGTCAGCTGGTGAAATCAATTGGTCCATTTCTGGTGCAAGTCAATACTGGCGTAAACAGGACACACACAATCTAAATCTCATCTAAAATACACAGAGAGTAACATCCAACTGATAAAGCAAAGCAAATAGAGAATGGTCTTACAAGAATGGAAAGACTCAATGATCTGAGTAGCTCTACCCACCTCCACATCTTGGCTGTAATATTCCCAAAGGAGACTTGTGTATATAACTTGAAACCCCACTAATTGAACTGCAAAAGAAAGAAAATGAGTTTTAATGTAGATCTGCTTAAAGTGTTAGGTGCAACCATCAGGCTCTTTCTTGAATTCCACATACCAACTTTGGACTGACATATTTCCAGATTTTTATTACTGAAGCATACCAAGCCGATGACCTCTATCTAAGGCTGTTTAATATGAAAAACCACCAAGCAAAAAATCAGATTTCTGAATAATAGGGGAGAAAAAAGTCTGAAGACTGAATTTTACTAAAATCAATGTTCCTGTCTAAATGGAACTTTTCTTCCTGAGGTGGGAATTTAAATCTATAACGTATCATTTTAGACATTACCTCTGGAATTGGGCTACCCTGTTGAGATCTGACTCCAGGGATGTCAAAGCCATAAAACCCTTGATTCTAAGTTTCCTGAAATATAAAAATAGCAATATTAACATAAAAGTAGACGAAATAAAAGAAATACAGATCAAATTCATATTTACATCATAGAGGAAATCTTTATACTAAAGAAAAGTTGAGGAACAATGAAAACTGAATCTGAAATGAGTTCTGAAGCTTGCAGGTTATTGAAATTTTATCTGACTCTGAAGAGAATTCCAGTTTAAATTAATAAATAATTCAATTAACCCAATCTTTTTAAACTCTTGACAGAAACTTGTTGATTCCCTTTAAACAAACCAATTATAAGATGGGGTAAATGTGAGTTTTAATCTTTACCCATGCAAACTATTTGAAAAAAGGCTGGAATACTGACTTGTCTTTGTCTCCTATTTGATACATGGAAACCAGACCTCTCAAATGTTCCAAAAACTCAGAGTGATTTCCAGCCCTACGGGAAAATGAATAATAATAATAATAATAACAATAATTTGCTTGACATATTGAAATTTAATCATACTAAAGTGCAAAGTATTATCTTCACTGTTAATCAAAACACACCAAATAACGCAAATATATAGCATTTGCCTAGCCAGACCAAAACATACATATTATATATATATTTGCTTTATATATTGAAATTAAATCATACTATGCATTATCATGCAAAATATAAACAATAAAAATCTCAACTTACTTGAGAATTTCTTGAATCTCTGGGCAACTCTATAAGAAGAAAGAACAATTATATACAAAAATGTCAACAAATGCATTTACTTTTCAAAAATCATCTGGTAACTAACACATCATTTCATTTCAAATGTTAAAGTTTGGTTCTAGAAAAGTTACCCTCCCTTTATTTGTTAATACAATAAATAATGAAATTTGTTCAACAGGAAATACATTTGGTCACTGTTGTCTAAAATTTCTATATCTAACTTACATATTATAATTAAAGTTGATGCAATGGCTCAAAACATAAAAAACTTTTATAGCAGTTAAATTAACAACCACCATCTTACAGTGACATAAATTCAAAAAACTTTTTTATATCAGTATACCATTTACTTGAAAAAAAAAAAACTCTGATATGAAATTATTTTACTTTAAAAATAAAATACAAATCTCACTTCTGAATCTCTCCCACAGTGTGCCACACGGACATCCCTGAAAACCCCAGTGCCATCGAAGAGGACCTCCACTTTAAACAGGTCAGAAGCTATGATGCACCCCATGGCACTCGGGGTGTACTTCAAGCCAGTCTGTACTGCCATGGTCTCTAGTCTCTCTAACAAGGCTGGTACTGTATTCACTGGAAATATATACACTAGTTTATGTGAAGGTTTGAAAATGAGGGACAGAAAGATGTGAATCGACTGGTGGCGTGATATCGCACAAGAGGAAAAAAATGGCTAGTCCATGGATCCAATACAATATGACGACAAATTTAAAAGCTTGCTGCTTAATTCCTGATTAGACACCCTGCGAGGATTATACAACAAGCTTATTTAAGTGGATTGGCCATATCTGATCTGTGGATCTGTTAGTCCACTGTTCTGAATGTGCTCTTATCTATGAAGATCTTTAATGCCTTAAGCCAAGTGATTTGTTCAGTAATGTGTCATTATAGCTTAAAGGTCTTTGGTTAAGGTACTAAAACCATGATTTGTACATGTATATAACATTTAGTGCAGCATATACCTTTTGTTGCCTTAATAATTTTGTGCTTTAAAATAAACAATGTTATCCAACAAAGTACTATACATGATGCAACAAATGATATTTACATGCTGTGCATAATGCTATATTTTATAACAGACATGAGGCCAGGTTAAAAAAAAAAACCTGAACATTTATCGTGGGACCCAACACCACAGGGAATCTCAGGAACCATCAGAATTGAATTAAAAAAACACGAAATTCCTCATTTCCACGAAAAAGCTTATGTCTCTTATTTCCTATAGCCTTATAAATATACATACTATTAACAAGCTTTTATTGCAAGCATACAGTCATTTACTGGCAGAATGTATTGGCTTTTATCATAATTTTGAAATGGGGAGTCTTAATTAATTATCTATGAGTATCTGATTCAGGTTGTCTAGACCCTGTATGTTTCAATATTATTACTAATAACAACAAAAGCAACAACAACAACAATAATAATAATAAAAATAAAATGAAATAAAATTTAAAAAATAGAACAATCAAATTTGAAATAGCAAATCCAAAAGACAGTTTGATGGTTGCCTAGCTAATAATGCTCTAGTTAAATGTACTGGTCTGCACTTTATAGTTGCAAAAAAATAAGGAAATAATAAGATTTCAAAACTAACCTTTCAAAGCCTTCTGCAGTGTCTCCATATACTTCTGTAACTGAACTTTTTCCAATGCTGTAGACTGTTGTCTTTTGTCCTAAAATAAATAAATTATAAATAAATAAATAACACAGAAGCTATATCTAGCCCTTTGAAAATGACATTTACCCACAGTATCAAAAAGTCATGACCAGTGTTAGGGTTTTTATATACAAAACATTTATATTTTCTAAAATGATAGACATCAAGTCCTAAATTAAGATGTAGTATGTGGTATTTGCCATTGGTCCAATGTTAAATACTAGTAAAAGAAAACCAGGGTTTATAACAAAGTGTGAATATCAGACATGCTGAAACTGTCGGTCCGATCGGTCATGACTGGGAAAATTTGTCTGGACCGATAGAAAATTGGACTTGGACGGTCCAAAGGACTGACAAGAGTTTTAAGAACCGCAATTTTGAATTGACAGACATCTTTCGTCACTAATAAAATTATATAAAACCCAAAGCGTTTTTTCCCATCCATTTCAAAACTATCACATTCACAAACAAAGTCAGCTACCCTAATTGTACTGGTAGTATCTGTCTCAAACGAATAGAGTGATTTTCGATCCGACAAAAATCCATTTGATCCGGCAAATTCTTCATTACTGCTGGTCCAAATGTCCCGCCATTCTGAAAAGTTTTCAGCATGTCTGGAATATGCTCTGACACTGCCCCCTATTTCTTCTTTGGGATCGTAGATCAGAGCAGACCCATGTATTAGAGCATATCCATAGCAGAGATAATCTGTGGACTAACAGATACACGGACCAAATATGACTAACCCACATGAAAGCTTGCTGCATAATTCCCAACAAACACTGAATAGACTCTCCACGGGCATTATGTGGCTATTAGTAGCTTTCAAGTGGGTTGGCCATACCTGATCTACAGATCTGTTAGCCTGCGGCTCATCATGAATGAAGCCTTAGTACTAGTATAGTATCAAAGGGCCAGTACTGGATAAAATATTAGGATCTGGCTGTTAAGACACTTACATTAATAGCAATTCTTAACATCTTTGATGTCTCTCCCCAAGATTTGAGTTGACTTCTTTTCTGCCGCAACCTCTCCATCAGTAGGCCAAGCTTCTCTCCCGGTTCTGAATCTGGAAATTGTGAAACAAGTTTTTTTAAATTTAAGGAACATCAATAAAAATATTTATAAATGCATGAATCGGAACACTAAACCATGCTACTACAGTAATCCTGCACCGGCTAGGGCCAACTCAAATCAAGAGACAACACATTAAACTTCAACTCCAAAGGGGAGGGGGGGGGGGGGGGCACAATGGGGGAGGTTTAGAGAGGTAAGCTTTACCCAAGATATAATATGATATTTGATGTTACCAGATTGATAAAAGTATTTGATGGATATAAAAATGTCTATCTACATGAGTACTAATAGAAGTTTAAGATTTTGAAAAAAAAAAAAAAAAAAAAAAAACAGTTTAAGATCCTAAAACCCATTTAAGGTGCATAAGGAGTATCTGACATATGAAAAAGTCAATATCTGTAAAATCTGCTGAGTTCCAAGTTTCATAATTTTTTGTCACCATGGTAATAGAGGTGGTGTAATGGTGAGAGTGGGAATTAAAACTCAAAAACAAGGGCTTTATTGAAATGTAATTCTGTGAACAGTTTTGAGTAGAATAGACCTTACTGGTTTAGGGAAATAACTAAAATTTCTAGGAAAAACATCACTTTGCTCTAAAAAATCTAACAAACTTTCTATGCTTTAAAATGTGTGCCACAAGATATCTGGAAACCTCTGCACAGGATTCATTTTCCAAACACCTAAAAACATATCCCATGCAACACAAAATTGCACTCCTTTTGTAAAAGCATATAATAAACACAATGCATATATAGATATTTTTTCATGTATCACTGTTGAGTCATTATACAAGAGACTATATAATATATGTTTTCAGTATCTGTGCCCTTTCCATGGCCTTGATAATGAAAGGAGGGTTATCAAAACCGCATGATTTCTCTATTTGAACTGAAACCCTGGTATATTCTGTAATAGTTAAACTACACTGCCTCTCATGTATACATACATTTTGACAAAATAGGAGGAAAAAGAACAAAACATGACCTATGCCAAGAAAACCCAGGTCCTGAGTATCAAGTAACTCCTGGCTGCATCTGTTTACATTGGGGAGTTCTGGGGAAATCCGGAGGATGGCCTGCAATCTACGACAATAAGAAATCGCTCCAGGCGTTGAAATTTCTGGTATAGAGGACACAGACTAGAATGCATCTGTAGGCGAGGCGATCGCCAAGAAAATATTTCACTTACCATCAGAATCGGGAGCTGATTTTGCTGGGGCCGAAAGGCTCCCTAGCAAAGCGGCCATTTTCCCTGGATCTACCTAACTGCCCTCTAGCGGGAATATTTTAATACTTCAATATTTGTTTGTTTGTCTTAAATTCCTTGGGTTCATCTTGTTTAAATCACCTGTCACATCATAGCCAAATATGAATAGATTCTATTTTTAAGTTTCTGATTAGAAAGCTTAATCCAATGTCGAATTCATAGATTATTTTCCATCGAATATTTAATTAGGTCATCATATTAGGTCACAGCTTTCCCACAATGCAATTCGCTGCATCCGCCATTTTTATGCGAGAAAGGAAAGGGAAGTTGTCAAGAGTTCAAGTAAATCACAATTTGCTTGCTTCCTGTTCGTTCTGGTAACCGCCCAAAAGAAGGAGAATTACGAGGTAATTTTTTTCTGTGTACCAGCTCGTTAACCGACTACATTTAGACTCGTTGATCGATTTTTCAATTGTATTTGTGCATTAGAAACGAAGAATGTTGTCTGCAATTTACATTCTAAATAGTAAATGGATATGCAAATGGGTCATTCAACCGGGCTAGGGTTAGTGTCTTCCCTGCCTTGATAGAAACCATCTTAAGCTCCCGGGGATGTTTTTTGATAGGTGCCTAGGTAAAAACAGGTGCTGTCACAAATATTCGGTTGATCTTGCCCAATTTATTGGAATGGAAATTTCATGTTGAAGGGAAAACCCATGTCTGGGCGGCTAGCTTTAGTATGTTTATAAAACGAACCCTGGGTTGTGATGAAATAGTACACATTCCAAGAATTCTTTCCACGGGTTTTGCAGGGAATATCACTGTTCTGGTATTTATACTGGTATAATGTGATGATGGGGGTGTGTTTGTGTGGGGTGGGGGGTCAGTAAACTTTCATGGACATAGATAACATGCTTAGGCTTATGGCAAACAGATAAATGGCCATTTTGATAATTACACTGAAACAATATATAGAATCAGAGCTTGTCAGATATAGAATCTGAGCTTGCTTAATCAGTTCAGAGAGGCTGAAAATCTATGGCTTGAGGATACAAAGGGGGGGGGGGGGTCTGAAGTTTCCTAGAAAATATGAGGACCTAGGCTTAGTAGTTCAACTTAATATCCAAGTTTTAAGCATAAATTTGGAGTTGCGAATCACAAATCAGACTCAAATGGCAATTATTGTTTTTTATGCCTATTCAGGCACATCAGATATATGTTTGTGAGATCCAACACAAAAGGTCTTTGATCATGACATCTTCCATGGTTTATTAAAGGATTAAGTATATGATATCAACTTCGTATATATACGGTATGGGGCCGTAGCGATAGTCCGAAGGTTCATTGGTCCGAATGTTCACTATAGAACCTTCGGACCAATGAACCCTTGATTAAAAAATCGATGAAAATGTTACCACTTTTCGGACCAATGAACCTTCGGACTATCGAGACGCCCCCATACGGTATCAGGACAATCCCCCCCCCGGACATGTATATACATATATATATATATATATATATATCATATACTTTGACATGAAAGACCTGATTTGTTTAATTGGGATAGGTTTGCTGATGTTAAGATTCCCAAAGGGCAAAAATAGCAAAGCTTACCCAGAGGAGAGGGTTTATAGAAGAGGCTGATCAATTTTGTATATGCACCTCTATGTTACTAGAAAGACAGAAACCTTTATACATGTGTATGTATTTATAAATATGTTCTGTAACATATAAGCTGGGGTAGTCACTCACCGATATAGCCAAATGCTAAAACTGACTTGAGTTGGCTAAATAAAAATGGTTGATTTGACTTGTTTTAGTCAAATTTAAACCATTTGGAGATAAAAAAAGTACTGATTTGGCTAAGAGAAAAAATTACCTGTATCAACCACCCAGCAGTGACTCGTCTCCATACCTGAGTACACAAGTATGAGTCATACGCAGTTGTTGTAGTTTTCCTCTCTAGATTGTATTGTTTACTTGGTCGTGATTTACCTGTGGCTTTATCAGGTGTCTCAGCCATAGGGACCTGGCAGTGAGAGCTTGGTATTAGCTAAGGTTATCTTAAAGTTATATGCAAGCTTATAAATGTGACCTAATTTTACAGACACTTAAAAATAATGTGTGTGGTTGTTGGTTAAATTTTAAGACTTAGATAAATATTACTGATGACTAAGCTTTGATTATGTGTTCTTATTTGAAATTTCATTTAATAATTTGGTAGATTTAGAAAGGTTTGATTGAAATTATTTAATATTTCAACATTTGTGTATTGAAGATACAGTTACCATCTGTAAACCATAAAAAAATTCTTGACAATCAGTTTCACGTAAAACACAAATTTATGTTTTGAATGTTCATATTAAAAAAATAATTATTTTGTTGGAACAAATCAACTTTGTGCCCTGTCTTTGTGCTCTGTGGAAGAGTTGTATTTATTTTGTGGGAAGTGCTTGTTTACTAATGCATAACAATGGTCCTCATACCACTACTTCCATGTATTTGACCTATAAGGCTATATCATTCCATACTTGTTATTTATCTTAAAATGCTCCTTCAAGGTTTTGCGGTTTTCTGGGTCTCTTATTGTTATGTGTTATCAGAAATGAAGTAGTAGAATTGTGCTTGCATTGTCACTGGTGTAAAATTTTTAAAAAAATTGAATTGTGAAAAAATATGTGTCATTGAAGTGGTAGGAAAATAAGCTGGATAAAAAAATCTGATGGTATAATTTCTTTGTGTTAACATTTTTTGTGAAGTGAGACTTTTTTTATTAAAAAATGAATTTTAATGAAAGTGGCACAAAGCACCTTTTGTAGCTATAAAGAGATGGTTGGCAGATAAAATCAGACGGCATGCTGATGATAGGGAAAAATGAAATAATTTATTATTTTCAACATATCAAAAAAACAAAACATCAATATATGAGAAGTATCATTTGAAAAAAAAAATGAAAAAAAAACAAAAGGAAAGGAAAGAAAAATCTTCAGAACTGGCTAAATATCTTCAGGACAAAAATCCCATTACGTTAATTTCAGAGTTGGAATGTATCCTAAATCATTATGCTTTCAGTAGTGGATCAATACTTTGACATGAAAGACACTATCTATCTTCTCAAGTATCTCAAAGCATGTATGATTGTAGCAGCAAAAGAAAGTGCAATATTATCATCAAACAGAGCACAGTGTGAGCTCCAGAAAACAGATCCATAATGTAAGGCCTCATTCCCAATGAAGCTATCGTTCTAGATACATCAGTCCAACTCTGTAGGGACTCTGGCTGAATGCAATCAGTTTAGCAGATTCACATGCCTCCTATTTCCAATATACCTGTATAATCACCAGCTTTTCAGTACTCTAGTGAACAGGTATCAGGAAGGGGTGTGTGAATCTGTTAAACTGATAGCATTCTTTCTGTGAGAGTTTGCAAAGATGGATTGATCTAAGTAGAATGATAGTTTTATTGGAAACAAACCCTGAGTTACAGACAATATGATCTCGGGTTTATTTTGTGGAAATGGTAATAATAATAACTTAAATTTTGTACCTCACTGAAAAAAATGATTACTATGTAGGACTACCCTCTGTACTTTTCATGAGATTGGGATGAGTCAGTTTGTTTTGGGCTTTGCCTGTTGTTGTATTACCTGTACCAAAGAAAATTTAGAGGACACGTCCTCTTTGCCAAGTGATTAATTAATCAGTAATACAGGATTTTAATGAATCAGCGTTTGCCAACTGGACCGGATTTAGATAAGATTAAAGGGACCTTTTCTGTTTATATTCAGGTGCTGCTTTTATTTATTGATATTTTTTGTCAAAATGTCATATGAAATGTGAATTAAGTCTATTAAAAAGACTTCTATTTAATGAATTTATTTGCAAAATACTAGCAGCAAAATAACAAATATTGTGAAAAATTACATTATACATTAAAATTTTTTGTTGTTGTTGTTGCTTGTGTAAAAATGGTAATGGTGTAGGATCATCAATCATGTCTCTGGTAAAAACACCTGCCTTATTTTAAAGTGATTTACTTTTGATATTTGAAAAGTATCAGAGTGAGAAATAGTTTATAGACTGGAGATTTCCTGCCAATCTTAAAATAGCATAGATATAGTAAGAAGGAAATGCCCATACAAGTAAATGAATACATGAAAAGACTGGAATTAGGCCTAAGCCCAAGGGACACTCACTGAATGCAGTCAGGCTTTACGCATTTCGCTATTCAATACACAAAACTATTTTTTTTTTAATTACACTGTTATGTTGTTTTTGAGCCATAAATTAGGAAGAACTCTGTGTAGGGGAGTAGTGCATGGTAAAGTAGGTATGAGTAACACAATATTATAAATAGATCCTACACATAAGTAGGTATAAAAAAAGGAGGGGCAGTCGCCATCAGATACGCTGTTATTTATTCTCAGAGAGTTCGACAAGGATGTATCATCTGGACAATTAATAGCATTTATCAGTCTACCTGTGATCAAGTAATCAGGTGTAAGAAATTCATCATTGGCTTAAAGGGTTGTAACAATACCATAACTGATAATTATACAATTTATATGAGGACAACATATTCTCTTTAGAAACAATATCCTCTGGAGAGCTAGACAAGATGTTTAAATGTTTCTCATTTTTGAAGAACAAAAAGGCAGACGAGTCGAGGACTGAAGGACAGCGGTGTCAGTTGCAGTCCGGTAGCAGCAGCATCATGGCAGCCAAAGGAAAGGCGCAGCAGCCGGCCGTCATCCACAAAGTCATCATGGTGGGGAGCGGTGGTGTTGGAAAGTCGGCACTTACGTTACAATTTATGTATGATGAGGTAAGGGATAATGTAATAGGCATATATCTCCTTCTCTCCTTCTCTCCCTATCTCTATGCAAATTTGATTATTTAGAATGTTAAATTGCTTTTTATTCAACCTGGGAGATGATTGTGTCACAAACCATCTTCAGCTCAGGAAT
This sequence comes from Lingula anatina, assembly GCF_051362555.1. Taxonomy (NCBI): domain Eukaryota; kingdom Metazoa; phylum Brachiopoda; class Lingulata; order Lingulida; family Lingulidae; genus Lingula; species Lingula anatina. Next base: position 13,306,554 of record NC_141771.1, on the reverse strand, counting down.
GACATAACTGCATAAAATGCACGGTTTAAGTGCCAACTATATTTAGAGATGAAGAAGCACCTCTAATGAGAAGTTGTAGTGAGCAGAGCCTCTGGGACTTGTTCTGATTGACTAAATGGCTGAAGTCGACTAAATGACTGAAGTCGACTAAATGGGTTAACTTAGATATTAACTCCAGTCTGTTGAGTACCATAAGCAACTAGGACAAAAAACGTAGGCAATTTTAGGATATTTCATGTATGAAAAAAAAAAAAGAAACAATGTTCGAGATTGTTACTGTTCATTTGTTTTTTTCTTGACTTATTTTTAATTAGAAGAAAAAAAGAAAGCAAGACAGGCTACTTACTAATTGATAATCATACGAACATTAATCCTTTCATTAATCCATTTCAGTTTGTAGAAGATTATGAACCAACAAAAGCAGATTCATATAGGAAGAAAGTAGTTCTGGACGGTGAAGATGTACAAATAGACATTTTAGACACAGCGGGCCAAGAAGACTATGCTGCCATTAGAGATAACTATTTCCGTAGTGGCGAAGGCTTCTTATGTGTGTTCTCCATAACTGAGCAAGAGTCTTTTCAGGCGACAGCAGAATTCAGGTAGGTGATGATACATATGGTAACAGTAATGATTAAATTTTTTCAATGGGGAAAAATAATCAATGCTTCAGAAACATGATTTGGAGTCATAGAACCCAATGGCCTCATTCAGACTAGGGCACTAACTAGTCCGAGGGTCAAATATGGCCGACCCACTTGAATACTTACTAGTAACCACGGGATATTTCTTCAGTGTCAATTAGCGGATTAGACAGCAAGCTTTGTAGTGGGTTGCCATATTTGACCCTCGGACTAGCTAGTCCCCTATTCTGAAATAAAGTCTGTAAATCATTTGTGGCGCTTGTATGGTGTAGTAGCCTTTATTTCAGTTTTGCTGCTACCACTCTGTAAAAATGTTCTAATTCTAAGAATTTATGACTTAAAAAATACATAATCAGTAAATTCACAATTTTCATCCATTAAAAAAGTCAGCTGTGTATATCTGCAGTGCGTCCAGGAAGCGCATTTGTATATGAAAGAACTTTTTATTAGTAATTCAAGTATTCAAGAGAAAGAGTGACAGGTTCATTATATTATGCTGGTAGAAGAAATTTTGTGGTATAGTGATTGCAGTGGAAAGTATCGTTTTTATAAAAGGTATAATAAGTGTATCACTGTGAAGGTAATTACTAGTACGTATACCAGTAGCTGGCTCAGGGTATATATTTCTTTCTAAAGAAAAGAGAGGTCAGAATATACTGCTTACTTTAGTTTTAGTTTATTTATTTATTTATTTATTTATTTATTTATTTATTTATTTATTTATTTATTTATTTATTTATCACATTGAAAGTGAATATGTGAAAATTGAAATGCTCTCCCAGTTGTTTCTCCTTCTTGTAACTTTCTGGGTTTACATACATTACACGGACTGTTTTTCTTGATGATAATATCTGGTACTAGTATTGTTTGAGTCTTTATATATATCTCTGTGGATTCTTAATGTAATCAAGCTTCTTGAAATGCTAAAATCCTCCCAAAACTATTCTCTCGAAGATAAGAAAGTCAAACTACCTTGGTCTGCAGAGCCAAATCCCCAGATGGTTTAGCAGAAGATTTTTTGTTTACAACTAAAAGAGGAACTTGTAGATTTAAAGTGTGTGTTAAAGACTGCAAGATGTAAACTTTTAAGATAAAGTATCATGTCAAGTTTTCCTGAACTAACAGTTTAATCTGGCGAACAGCTCAACTGAATTGAACAGAAGTTGCACGAAAGTTTTTTTTTAGTTGAATATATCAGAATTCTCCCTCTCTCTCTCTCTCTTCTTTCCTGTTGGCCAATTTCTCCTAAGGGGGGGAGAGAGAGAGAGAGGGAGAGAGAGAAAGAGAGAGAGAGAGAGAGAGAGAGAGAGGAACAGAGATAGAGAGTGGGTGGGGGGGGGGGGTAGGAGTGCAAGTTATAATTCAATTTTGCTAATTACTGTAAAATCAGATTCAGATTCACACTTTGTACTAGCTGGGTCGGTCCAACTCTGATTCTCAGTTAAGTTGAATCAGTCTTATCAGCAAAAGTTAATTTCCTCCCAAGCTGATTCAGGAGGCGTGCCAGGCAATTAAGCTCATTCCACTGATTGTACTTTAGCGAATTCCCCGCAGAGTGGACCGACCGAACAAGTACGATGTGTGAATCTGAAAGTGGTGTAACAGTCAAGTCATTGATCTTGTCTCACAGTGTATGCTGTGTTGCGAGAGGAGATGAGACATTTGGCATTTGAAAGGTTTACTGACACTCTGTGGGAAGAGAGGATAAAAGATATCAGTATAATTCAGCTGGCAGGCCTGGCTTCACTTCAGTTCAGCTTTCATAGGTTGAATGAAGGTGTTGTGGATTACAGCGATCGATACCCTGTTGGGAAGGGGAATGGAATGTAAATTTAGTAGGGCCTTTTTCAAGAAGAATTATGCAGTATTTTGTGAACACATATTACCTGTTCTATAAAATCATTTTTTAACCGTCTATAATCTCATAGCAAATTTTCATTTTTCATCATGTAAGATTTTTGATCTTTTGAAAAATCATTTTTGCAATGACCAATTCTTTTCATTACCTACCTGAAGCTAGTAGTTACTAGTACTGTAAATGGCTTATATGAAATACCTGTAAAAACCAGCACGCATTCAGGTTTTTAAAAATTTAAGCAAAAATCCTGTCCTTCGAATATTTATACTGAGATCTCTCTATCATAAGTCATATTAGCCAAATGCCTAAATTCCTCTAGGAGAACATGGGACTTTTGCTGGGTGAAGCCACATTTTTCATCAATGTTTAAATTTTCAAGTTGAAGATAATTATCCACATATTTGTCAAAAATTATATCCTTTTCAACTAAAAGAAATATTTTTTGTCTGTGTGAGTGTTTCCAGACAGACATTTTTTTCTGTCTCAGTCTGCATATCTTGACCTAGACAAGTGTGCCGATTGATGACAGCATTATTCAGTGAAGAGAGATGTGGTTTAAATCAATATTGTGAGCAGTTATGTAAGAAAAGGAATATGCAGCCTAGGCGGTGAGGCAGCGTGAGCTGGGGGCCTGTTGAAATGTCAAATGTTTCACCATTTGTGAGTGTTAACTATCAGAAAACGGGTACCAGTTAAGGGAGATAGAACCCCCTTTTCATCATGCCCCTTATTCCACCATGAAAGAAAAATAAATAATTAAATAGATAGTTTTTAACACATAAGAAAAAAAGCTCGCCCACTATTTTTAGCACATCAGATCCTTCAAAGATATTGTATTTAGATCATGTTCTTCTGAATAAAGAGATTATGAAATGAATATATTTTAGTATTAAAGATAAGATGAAGAGTGCAACTTGTAGCTAATGGTGAATCAGGAGGAAGGGGGGCATAATGAAAGAAAGGATGAAAGATTGGGGTGGGGGGATGAGGAGGGAAGGCTGACTGTGATTTTACACATGACTGGTACATAATATACAATAGCATGATCTTTATGAAAATTGCAACCAAAAGGTTGAACTGGTGTTGGTAAAATTAGTATAGACCTGTACTCAACTTTGAATTACTTCAAAAGTCTTGAAAATAGATTAAACGATACATAAATGTTATGTAATTGACATATTTGAAGAACATAAGTCTTATAGTACAAATTTCACCAAAATTTTCAAGGGCAATATGGTTCTTTTTCACATATTTTGTAAAGCAGACTCCTGTAGTCCTAGTATTGCTTATAATCAAGTGCCTGTGGAATTGTAATATTGTATTGTCAATCCTATGGGGGTAAGTGACCACTTAATCATCCTGAATGCCATGTGGGAACAAAGGATGCTGATTCTTCCATTTAGAGCTGATGTATGTTGTATCTATGGTGGTTAATGTGTGTAGATGCCACTCATGCATTGTCAGTTTTTTATTAATGAATTATTAATCTTATGCTAATTATTTATTTTAGACTGTTTGTTGATTTTTGGTACCCTCAGAAATGTACTTTTATGGCATAAACCTAGTTTTCTTTCAAAAATCTCAAAATATAATTATTTTCTGAAAATTTTCACAGAACATTAATTCCTTTCGTGTGATAATATTGTGGTGTAATGTTATTGCATTGCATTCCAGTTTCATTTTATTATATATTGTATATCCGTATCAGTGCTTGACTTAAAAATCTTGCCCACTTCAAAGTCAATTTTTTGAAAGAGTTGGGGGGGGGGGGGGGAGATAAAAATTTTAAAAAAGTGTGTGTGTGTGGGGGGGGGGGCTTTCTAAGGTGCGTAAGTGATTGATGAGCAAATCACTTATGTTTGTTGGCAAGTTAGTATGACTTAATTTCCAATCGCCCTTCCACAGAAATCATTTGCACCTGGAAAATAATGCCAATAGGTATATTGAGCTCTTCATATAATTTGCCTAACTATGCTGGCGCCATTATTAGCTGATGTGCAAGTTGCAATAAATATACCAACAACTTACTAGTACTAATTATATATAAACTGTTAATCTTAAAATAGCTACCTTACTTATTGGGAAATATACTTAATTTGCATAATGTGTAATTGTGAAGTAATCTGTAATTGTTATTGCAGCAGTTAATGTGGACGGTTAATTTCTGGCAGTAATGCTGATATCATAAAAAAAGATACTAATAAGAGCTGTTTGTTGGAGACTGGTTTTCAAATAACATCTGGGCCAGGATGGCTGTTGTTAATGTTCAAAAGCTCTCATAGCTTTGCTATATTAAGGATTGCAATTACTGCAGCAATTTTGTGATGGGGATTTTTTTTAGCCTGCAGTATTTCACCAAACCAAAGCCAATCTATGGCAGTGCTTTAATTGCTTTTTCTCAGTTTAGAAGATATCAAAAATATCATAATGATAAATGTAATGATACAAACATTTTTTTCTTCAATAGTAGTAGTAATTGTTTTTTTATTTTTAATTTTTAGGGAACAGATCTTACGAGTGAAAAGTGATGAAAACATCCCATTTTTATTGGTCGGAAACAAAGCAGATTTAGAAGACAAAAGACAGGTCTCTATCGAAGAGGCAACACAACGAGCCCAACAGTGGAATGTGCAGTATGTCGAGACCTCTGCCAAAACACGAGCAAATGTAGATAAGGTAGGTGGCGTTGACTGAAAGATGAGCTTATCCTGTACCAGCGGTTGTGTTGTTCTGGTTTATATTTGTGATCAATATTTTTCCATAGTCATTTTTTTTATTTTTATCTGAATAGAACTTAAAATATTAAATATTAATTGTACATTCATCTTTCTTATCAATATATGCAAGTTCATTGCCATCAAAAGTGAAATATAACTATGGAAAAAAATTCAGATTTCTAATATCATCTCAGCGATTTCAGTATACTTTTTTTTTTTTTTTTTTTTTTTTTTTTTGCTTTTTTTTCATGTTTTAATGTTAAATTTGGCTTTTTAACACTACAGGCATATGGCTTCATTTTGTTGTTTCAGTACTAAGCAAAACAAAGCTTTGTCCTTATTGTATGCATATAACCCAAGTCGCGCAGCTTGGTTTTGGCATGTCTTGTTTTAGTAATATATGTTGTAGCTGGTAGTGACATCTATCCTTTGTGGTTAGCATGTGTTGAAATGGTGATGGCCTTTGTCTTGACTTTTTGCACCTGCAGATTATATGCAATATTATCACTGTATAACCTCTTGTTGACAATTTAAAAAAGTAATTTCAAAAATGTAGAGTGATTTGCTCATATTTGGATTTGAATACTAAAGCTACATGGACACACACACACTCACAGGGCACCGTAGATCTTCATGTGTCTTGTTTAGTCAGTCTGCTAAAATATTGGAACTGAAATGATTTGGAAAGTGTCATGGGGGCTACTTGATATGAACGAGTTGAGAATGGTTACAATAGTCAAGGCTCCATTTACCATTGCCCACATATCTAACACAAATGATGCACAGTCGGGCCTACCCAGCTACCAGACTCAGCACCGAATGATCCCGAATTCTCCAGTATATCGGACCACACTACCTGTTTTCGATGATTCTGAGCGGGGTCGGAAAGTAGTGCATCTCATCTCAAAATTTGTTCTGGGGTATGATACTGTGAAATGCGTACTGACGCACACCTTGAAAACGGATAGTGTGGTCCGATCTACGGGTGAATTTGGGATCATTCGGTGCTGAGTCTGGTAATTGGGTAGACCTGACAATGGGGATCCTCTGGGTTAGCCAAGTGTCTTGCAAATTATCTTCAAATTATGATTAACAGGAAAGTGGAGTCAGAAAGTATCTTAAACTAGGCAGCGCAGTGGTTGTTTATCTCTTCAGTTCTGTTGAATTTCTGTCCAGTGTACAATGGCACGAATCTGTCATGATTACCTGTCACTTTTGTTTGCTTGTTGAATGCCATTCATGTATTCTTATTCATTTTATAGTCATGTAGGGTTTCACTGTCCAAGAAACCTTCTTCTAAGCTCTCTCGGATGATCCCCATTCAGTCATTGGAAAACACATTATAAGCTTCTTGAGTGTTGGGTCATAGGTCCTTTAAAGACATAATATGTGCATTAGAGAAATGTATAGGAAAATGGCATGAGGCAAATAATTCATAATATTTGCAGAAAATTGTTGTTGATCATTTACAAATAGGCTTTTAAAATCTAGGATACCATGGAAGGAAAAGAAACGAGCATTTCAAAAAAAAAAAAAAAATGTAAGAAATTGATTTTTTTCATAGAAAAATATTGAACTCTCAGTATTAAGAATCTGAAAATCATACCAAGAAAGGGGGACCCCAAATCTGTTATACTTCCAAAAAAAAAAAAAAAAAAACTCAAGATGCAAATGTAGTTTTCTGGCATGAAACAGCATTTATCTGTTTCAGTGTGTCTTTAAAGATAGGTTTTCAGTTTGGTTTTCTCTATTAACCCAACCGTAGGCATTCTTTTTGCTGCTTGCAATAACAAGAGACAAAAAACTTGCTGAGCCTCCAGTGGGGGCCTCTAAGAAAGGTGGAGGAAAGAAAAAAGTCCCGGGAGAAAAGAAGAAGAAGAAGAAAAAGTGCATCTTAATGTGAAGGGTAGTGCATGGTAGCTACTGTTTTATTTATTAATTTACTTTGTCATTTAATTTTATTTACTTGGCTTATTTCCTAAAAATTCCTCTGTGTGTGCTCTGTGCAAGGTGATGTAACTAAGTATAGTGTGTAGCAGCAGACATGAGCTTTTTTCCTTGGAAAAGCTGAATTCCCCGTTTTTTAATTCAATTCTGATGGTTCCTGAGATTTGTCAAGGCTAGGTGTTGGGATCCATTTTAAATGTTCAGAGTTTTTTATTTTATTTTATTTTATTTTATTTTGCTCATGTCTGGTAGTAGTATTACCTCCTTGAATGTAGTACAGTGAGCAGTGAAACCTTACCTTAGCGGTGTTTGTTTTGCAGTTTTAATTTCATGCTTGAATTTGTGATGTGAGTTCCTTCCTGCAACACTAGGACTCATAAAACAACAGAATAGGCTTCCCAACAATATTCTCTTCAACCTGAACAGTGAATTCAAAGATTTACTTATGAAAAATTAAAAAACAAAGTTGAACCCATTTCTAACCAAATTCAATGCAAACAGTCATAACTGGTTATTCAGTACTAATTTGTAAAATTGTCAACACATTACGCAAATTCAGATTCTAACCAAATTCAATGCAAACATACATAACTGGTTATTCGGTACAAATTTGTAAAATTGTCAACACATTACGCAAATTCAGATTTGAATAATGCTTTTATTTTGTTGTTTTCTGGGTTCCAGTTTAACAATGGATTGCATTAGCTTATATTAATATGTTTTTTTATTAGAAGAGTGCACGTTTGTTTCTCCTTATTAAAAAAAGGGAAGTATGCAGAATGATGCATCTGTGACAGCCATACAAACCGAAATGCTGTTCAAAATTAATCCATGGATCATTGTGCATGATTTTTTATTTGGTCAATTATCCCCGCAGTCAAAGAAGGGATTTAATTGGCAAAAAATAAGAAAATAATGAAATAAAATATGTAAACATTAATTTTTTGTGGATGGGATTTGTTTTCAAGTTAGTGATGGGTTATAGTATATAAAGTGAAGAAGAAAAATGGAGATAAATGTATCCTTTTGCTTCTCATGCTAACTGTATATTCATATGGCAATACCTGTTTTATAAGTATCATCCATAATCCCTCTTCTTTTTCTCTTTTTTTTTTTCAGGTGTTCTTTGACTTGATGCGTGCAATCCGATCTAGAAAGATGGAAAATGCCAAGCAAAGTAATGGCAAGAAAAACAAAAAGGACAAGAAAAAGAAATGTATTATTCTCTGATTAAGCAAAATCACCAAGACTTGCACCTTTTACAAACAGCTTATCAAGCTGCGACCATATATGGTCATGTATATAGTACTATTATAACCATGTATGGTCATTTACGAATTAAGTTGTTACCTTATATAGTCGTGTAGTCTTTTAACAGTTAAGCAGCCTTTTTTAGTGCTGTCAAACAATTTTTTTTTTTTCATTTAATTTTATTTTTACAAGTGTTGTAAAATGTGGTAACTGAGGGAAGAAAAGAAGTTGCATCTTTATTGTGCAACAGTAAGAGTATTGAAGCTGTCAGTCTTTGGCCTAAGAATTTTACGTAGGGGTTTCTTCCTGTGCTGTTTAATTGTACAAGGGGAAATGCTCAAAGGCAACAAGTAGGTTTAGATCTTTATGAAAAAAAAGTTACTTGGTTCCGAAAATTTTCAACATTTTTTTCCTTATCCACCAAGGTATCGAGTAACATGTTCTCGGAAATATGATCCAATGAATATATGCCATTTTTTGAGTTCTGAGTGTGTATGGTTTATTTATTTATTTATTTATTTATTTATTTATTTATTTATTTAATTTTAAGTCTGCAAATGGAGGTAAAGAATGGGGACTAAATCATGATCATGTATGGTAACAATTATAAATTTAAAACTTGAATGGGCTGACAGGTGATAATTTTGTCAGTGGCGGTGGGTGAGATGTACCTTGTTTATGAAGGGAAAATTGCTTAAATTCGTAGGATTTTTATTTTTTGTATGTTCATTTTATTTTAAATGAATTGATTTATTTCGTTTGTTTGTTATTTTTATTTAATTATTGGTTACTTTGATTTGATTCTGCTCAAGAATACTGTACAAGAATATTTGTGAAAATTGACTAGATGATTTTTTTTCCTGTCAACTGCCTTTTGACTTTCTTGCTTGATAAAAACCTTATTTCTTATAAAATTATTACAGCAATGTCTTGAAGTGAATTAAGTCATATTGATAATGCACTTTAGTTTTGAAGCAAAGCATATAGAATTGTTGTTGTGACTGTTTTAAATGACTGATCCAGTTATTAAGGTGTAGGGGATGTGTCGCTAGACAAAAAAATGGTAAAAATTAAGGGAAACAATTTCATGGTCTTCTGGTCATCATGTCATATTGGGAGACTTTATTCCCAACTTTCGTTAAAATTGTTTCTTTACTGCAAATTTGAGATATTTACTGGTGATATTTCTCGACTTGGTTTGCTTTGATACGAAGAATTGCCCCCCATTCCCCATCTCTTAAGACAATGGCTACATTATAGTGTGATATGTTCAATTATTATTATTATTATTATTATTATTCATTTTTTGTTTATCTTTGTATTGGTTGAATGTGTTGAGGTTTGATAAGGGTAGATGTATGTATTTCTTCCGCGCAGATGTTCTGGTATCGGGAGGTGATATCATTTTTACATTACACACAACCAGGTGAACCATGCTTTATTTTGAGTTGATTTAAATGAATAAATAAGATGATAACTATTCATTTATGGATATATAGATTGACATTTATTTATTGATTTATTCATATGAGTAAATAGGTAAATATATGTTAATTTATGCATTGATAAATGTATATTTATTGATTAATTTAGTCAAGTCAGTATCAAAGATTGGATGTGTCCCGTGTGCTAACTTGTAAGCTAAAGTTGAACTTGTATTTTTTGGGTAGGGAGGGAGGTAGGGGAATAAGGAAAGACAATGTGAACACATTTGCAATTTTTTTTATTAAATTGCTTTGAAAAAATCATAAATGTAGCTATTTTGATCCCTGGATCTTCCTGACAGAAATAAAGTGACATGTTTTGTAATCTTAACGAATTTGTTATACCCGTAGTGAAAGAGAGGTCGAGCAATATGTATGTGATGCCATATGTAACTAATGGTTTTGCTTTCATTTAACTAAGATCTAAATTTTCACCTGACTGCGCGTCTTTGTTAGTTTCAACAGAACTTGCATTCCCTCCGTATTTTTCATCTAAGGCCACACTTTTTTATTTTTATGGATGACATCCTGCGCGCGCACCGATTTTCGTCCGTATTCAAAAAAAAAAAAAAAATCTCTCCCCCCCCCCCCCCCCCCCCCCCCCCCCCCCCAAGGAAGTCGGTTGTCGCAAACGTCGTTATTTGAATTTGCCGGAAAATGCAATCGGCAATCCTCGGCTAATTCTGCAAGCTCCATACTGTCATTGTCGACTGCGGAGACGTCCGAGTAGTTCCGAGTGCGGAAAATGAGCTTTCTGCGCATGCGTATTATCACCACGTGGAAATATGGCCGCTTTGCCGTCAAATTCATCTCTAGCATTATATAAATTAAATTTCAAAATACACGACAATTCAAGCCATAAAGAGAACGGGGGCCGTCGTTTTGGATTGGTTTGCCATTGATATTGGACATGGAGATATCACCTTTTTACAGTTATACGAAAGGCTGGCCGCGGCCAGCGATCATCGCCCGGAAAATTTCAGTGACATTCTGTCCAAAGCAGCACATACCAGTTTTTTTTTTTTTTTTTTTTTTTTTTTTTTTTTTTTTTTTTTTTTACGAAAAAAGGGTCGACAAGAGCTTCGTGGTCTTTGGTGGACTGAAGGTCGGACAGGCCACCCGATAGTTGGCTGCTACGTGTGAGTCGAAGTAGACAAAATGGCATCGACCGAAATTAACTTTTTTAGATTTGGTAGTAGGAAGCATAGGCCTATCTTTGCTTCTTTTTTTAACAATTCTGTGAAGTGTTCACAATGCTTTAATTTTCTGAGAGTACAAATAAAGACACGGTGTTTATTTGATATTTATTTTATTGATTTCTAAACCAACAGAATGAATGAAATAACCTTAAATAGATTTGGTAATATGCATCATATATATTCATGACTTTTTACCTTTCTACGAAGTAGGCCCTATTCACAATGCTTTAATTTTGAGAGCATGGATAAAGACATGTTGTTAGTTTGATATGTGTTTCTGTGGTAAATTAGTGTTTCCAGCTGTGTACTGAAAACATAACTTTTCTTAAGCAGTTTTTTTTTTTTTTTTTTTTTTTTTTTGGACTGTTTTCTTTTTCGCCCGCTCGCACCGATTTTGGGGTCCCCAGAGGATGTCATCTATAAAAATAAAAAAGTGTGGCCTAAGGTATAAAACCACAATATTAGGTCATAAAAATTGCATTACGATCGGGATGTCGAGCGTTTCACGTGTTTGTAATGAGGAAGTGACTAAACCGAAAGTTTAGTTTGCGACTACCAAAATTTCAATCAACAAAGTTAGTGAGGAACAAATATATATATATTTTTTTTTCAATATATCGTTTTCCATTATCACAAAAGTGCATTGTGTCTTGGTTGCTTTATTTCATGCAATAATTTCAATCTGTTTTTACCGATATCCACAATGTAGAGGGCGTTTTAGGTCATATTTGAATCGGGTTGTGTCAGGCATTTTACCAGGAAGTAACTGAACAGAAAGTTTGCGACTCTAGAATTCCACCAATAATTATAGTGAAAGACATGTTAGTTTTTTTTTCTATTGTTCCTAAATATAACGCAGCAACGAAGACGTCTACTTCTAAAAAGTATATAGATAAGGATATATATATAGATATATCCTTCAAGACAACAGTATAATTTCTCGAATATTCGAATTTTTTTTATTATGTAGTAAAAACCTTACAGTAATAAATTAAAATATAGACATTTTACTTCCGAACTGAACATGCATCCTGCTTATACCCCTATTTCACACAGACCACGAAGCCCACGAATGGCCATGAGTTGACAAATTTCAGGATTCGTGGTTGAATCGTAATCCGTTCGTGATGCTTAAAGGGATAATAACTCTTCTTTTGAGATCTATATTTCACAGTAAAAACATTGTGAATAACTCATAGAAATATAATATATTCTGTTTTACCACAAAACGGCAGTTATAGCTATTATTCTGATATCTGAGCTTGTCTTTAGACCACGTGACCTCCATTGATGGCTATACTCTGTTAAAATCTCTTAAGAGATTTTACCAAAAAAACCAAACTTTTTAGAAAAAACAGGGACTAACTTTGAATATAAAAATGGATTCATTAACCATTGGTAAGTATGGGAAAATTGTTGTTTACACCAGGAAAATTCATTTTTTTGCCAAGGCGAAGAGTTATTATCCCTTTAACAAATTCCTTTATATATGTAGTCATTTCTTGCACTCCTTGAGCAACAGGAATTAGTGGCAAAAAACTTTCATGCCCATATATCACACAGACCACGAATCCCACGAATCGCCAGGAATTGAAAATTTCAGGATTCGTGGTTGAATCGTAATCAGTTCGTGAAGTTCTAAACAGATTCGCATATAATCGTAGTCAGTTCTTGCAATTTTTGATCAATCGGGAATTCGTGCCAAAAATTTTTAAGCTGGTCAAAATTTTGGCCACGAACTCCCGATTCCAAAAAATCGTAGCGAATTTCTGGACAATATTCGTGCGGTTCCAGCCGAGTCCCACGAATATTTGTAACACTATCGCACCTGTATCGTAACTGAATCTTAGAGCGTGTCGAATTAGAACAGAAAATGGGCAAAATCTCACGAATCTTGAAATTTGTCAATTCCTGACGATTCGTGGGATTCGTGATCTGTGTGAAATAGGGTCATTAGATGCACCAGCGATCCACTCACACTCTATGACCAACTAGTTTTCACGGGTACTTTCTTCTTTCCATGGTTTCTATAAACCAATATGCTTCTTATCTGTTTCCAAAAGAGCAGAAAGCTACACGCAGAGAAATCTTGTTCGTTTAAATTTAACATAAAGCTGTATACCTATTACTAAAGGAAGCTCGTGCATGTATATGTTTACACCCGTTTATACCAGGGCCGTAGCCTCCCGGGGGGGGGGGGGGGGGGGCAACTGCCCCCCTGGGATTTAGAATTTTCCACACTGGTAGGGGGACACCCCCTCCCCCCTCGGGGGCTTCGCCCCCTCGTGTCCGCTTACTGCCCCCCCTGGCATTTTGCTTGTAACTCTAATAAGATTTGATCAAGAGAATAGGAAGTATAGTGTTGAATGAAGTTTACCTGAAAGGGAATTCCCCTTCAAGCTCAACAATCCACTTTATTGGTAATACCCCCTTTACACTGGACGGCGTCCTTTCTGCTTCCTCTCTGCGACCATGAAATTTGGCAACGCTGTGGTCTTAATAAGGAGGCACGAGCATTGGTTTTGTATCAGAATGAATGCTCAATGATCAGCCAGTTGTCGGCACGTAAAGTATTATAATTTTTTAACTCTCAAATGGGGCCGGACTGCGCATGCTGGACGCAGAAAGGACGGCGTCCAGTGTAAAGGGGGCTTTACTCTGTGTTATGCAGTGCCGTTAACCGCTTTCTTATACCCCCTTTACACTGGACGGCGTCCTTTCTGCGACCATGAAATTTGGCATCGCTGTGGTCTTAATAAGGAGGCACGAGCATTAATTTTTTATCAGAATGAATGCTCAATGATCAGCCAGTTGTCGGCACGTAAAATATTAAAAAATTTTAACTCTCAAATGGGGCCGGACTGCTGGACGCAGAAAGGACGCCGTCCAGTGAAAAGGGGCCCTTAATGAACAGGTGTCCGTCCTGGTGCACGTGTTCAACCCTCCAGTAAGTTTCGCAAACATTAACGATCAAAATATGGCTTTGTTTTAGTATTCGAACCTAACAGCAATGTAGTGGTATTTTACTGCAGTGCAAGGCATAAATTCCCTAAGACAAGAAAAGGATACCAGGATAGTAAAACACACGGGGTTAATTGTAAAAAAGGTTTTACGGTCTACCGCCACCGTGATCAATTGAAATTTTTGCATAAAAGATTAACCTTCACTTACATATTCGAAAAGTCTCTTTAAGTATTTAAAATTCATTGACGTATTCCTCAAAGCGTGTGTCACACTTTAAGATAAATCTCTACAGCTTAGACCCCATTCCCATTCCTAGATAGATCTCGCAGAATCGGCCCAACTTCTGATGTCTGGCACGCCTACTGAAGCTGTAAGTGGGTAATTAACTGTCGTTTAGCAGCTTCAGTAAGTGTGCCAGACATCAGTTCTGCTAAAGCTAAATTCAATTTAGCGAGAATCTCCTCGAAGATTGATCGATCCTGCTTTATCGCATTAGGTATGAGAATGGGGTCTTACCCAACAAACTTGCTGGGGAGTCCCCACTATATTTTAGCCCCAAAGAAAAACACAGTCACACAAAGTTTACACGCAAAGCCCTTACAAACATTCGACGAAATCACACAAAGCTTTCATTCTTTCGTCAACAAAACGCGCATACGGAAGACATTTTCTGTAAAAAAGAACGAGTATTCAAATCGGGTGATCATTCAAGCAATCCACGAGATCTTTCTTATAATTGTCAAGGAAGTGACTCAAAGGAGAGTTTGCAACTATAAAATAGATTTTAGCTCTTAAATACCAAGATCTTTAGTGTCTCTGCGGTATTTATTTGGTCAAATCAATCTATGCACAAACGACATATACGAGAGCATGTACGTGAAGACGAAGAGAAGCAACATAACCTGTCGGAACTTGTTCGAAATAATTAAGTGAGAGATCAAGTATTTGATCACATCAATCAGTTCACAAACGACTTGTGTGCATGAATGTGACGGTGTATTCAATTACTAAACTTGTCTAAACTTGGTCGAAATACTCATGTGAGAGACGAAGTATCGTTCGTTTACATAAAGAGAAAGGGACACCAAGACAATGCAGGCAGTGAAAAAAGAAACTCTGTTCCTCGTGGGACTGTGGTGGAACTTGAGCAACACTTTGGCGACTGTGATTGTGAACCAAGCGCTGAATACGTGCCCATCACTGTGTCGGTGTCAATATATTCCGGAAACGCAGTTAATCGTGGACTGCTCAGGTAGCTCGATCGGCGATTCACCGCTTGCTTTGCCACGAAATACAACGAACCTGGATCTTCGTCATGCCGGATTGAACGAATTATGCCCTTACGCCTTCAGTCAACTGAAAAGACTCAAAGTTCTTTATGTGGGAGGGAATAACATAAAAGCGTTCAGTGAGTATAGTTTTGCTGGTTTGGAGACCCTGGAATACTTAGATTTGTCCCCTATCCCCTATGATGTGAACCTCGATTATACTCTGTTACCACCTGGCCTGCCCAGGACTTGGTCAGCTTGAAAATTCTTAAACTTCTTTATGATGTGGAACGATCTCAGCTCATTCAGCGAGATTACATAGACCGTACAATGGCACCATTAGGGCAGCTTGAACAGCTTTTTCTTCCATATATTCCACTAGGTGACCTTTCACTTGGTCCTGGTTACAGTAATCTTACTTCGCTGAAAACTTTGGTTTTCAGCGATACGTTTCGCAGAACTTCCGACTTGCAGTTAAAGAGGCAAGCGTTTATGTCATTGAAAGACAATCCAGTAGAAAGGCTTGCATTTATTAACTGTGCCTTTAGCTCTGTGGAGCCTGACGTCATGTCATCTTTTCCAAATCTCAAAATACTAGACGTTGAGCGTGGTAATTTTACTTCAGCAAAAAAGTTGGAAAACTTTATATGTGATCTGAATAATACCATGATCGAGACATTGCGTAAAGGGATAATAACTCTTCGTATGAGATCTATATTTCACAATAAAAACCTTGTGAATAACTCATAGAAATATAATATATTCTGTTTTACCACAAAAACAGCAGTTATAGCTATTGTTCTGATATCTGAACTTGTCTCTAGACCACGTGACCTCCATTGATGTCTGTACTCTGTTAAAATCTCTTAAGAGATTTTAACAAAAAACCAAACTTTTTAGAAAAAAACCAGGGACTAACTTTGAATGTAAAACTGGATTCATTAACCATTGGTAAGTATGGGAAAATTTTTGTTTACTCCAGGAAAAATTCATTTTTTGGCCGAAACGAAGAGTTATTATTGCTTTAATGGTGGTAGAAAACGGATCTATTTTTTTAACCAAATAATACTGGGAACCCTAAACAACATCAACCATTGTTCAACTGAACCCTCTACAGATACTTAATCCATCAGCACGAACCCCTATTGAAGGAACTGATGACTCAAAAACGGTTTTTTAATTGAAGGTTTGTTTCCATTATAAGATTTGGTCATTGCTGGAGTCGACGTTGATATTTCATGATCTTTGTACTTTGCTGTGAATATATATATTTACACCATATTTAACTATAACCAAAGTACCTTGCAGTACGGTTCGGTAACAAAAACTAAACAATGACGTTTGTAGAGCTCTTTTATATGCGTTTTATCCTCCATTTATTGCGTAGTGATTAGAGATATCATTTTGAAAATCTCAAGGTAAATAGCCCAGTTAGTGTTCTATCTAAAAAAATCAGTCATCACAATGAGTACAACCAAAATCTTGATTCCCCAGCCAAAATAACGAGTTAACAATAATGATTTATCCACCTTTCCAATAATACTTTTCATCTTTGAAAAGCAAAATATGTTTTTTATAAACATAAGTTTGTAAAGGTTTGATGATTTTTTCTTTTCTCATGGACATTGAGACTCCTGCTCGAAAGCCTTTTCTATAATATTCTTCTTTTTTCCATTTCTGTCTAAGCAACAAAAATATCTGTCAAATTTAAACACTTCACTGTACAAATGTAATTGTTTCCCTCCCCCCTTAAAATTGTTGAATCAATCCAAAGTTATCACAATTCAGGTATCCTTGTTGCTACAGGTAGATTCACATAAAGTATGGTACTTACACCATTACTATAGGTGTTACAAAATGCTTTCTACCCACCCGATTAACATTCTTTCTAACGGTACCCTATATAGCCGTTTGGTTCAGAACATATTGCCGTCTTCCAATGGATGGATGCCCTGGCTAGTCATCACATTATTAAAATAATAAATAAATACATAAGTAAGATTGACTAAAATGTCAAGTAGTTGTTCATCAGTGAGAATAAGTGTTACAAAAGATAAAGCATGACATAACGTTAATAAAATATTTAGAAGAATATGTGGTATGTATCACTGCCGTCTTCAACTTATTAGCATCTCATTCCTGCAAAGTTATAGACTTAAAACATATCATTTGAAAATAAACTGTGAATCAATGAAAATGAGTGAACTGTAAAGTGACTGTTCACTGAGAGGAAATAAAAACTACATGTGAAAAACAAATGAAAATTGATCAAACAACCATGGATAGGAACATTCCACCACGCTCCCCCCCCCTCCAAAAAAAAAAAAAAAAGGTGTGGGGAACAAATCCTAAATCTAAAAATTGTTGGGTTAAGAAAAGTACCACGACACATTCCCCACAGCCTACTTCAAGCCAATAAGCTTACCCCACTAGCTAGATGGGAATTCCCCAGGTTTGTTAGCCCCGAGGAAATAAGCAGTCACACAAAGGTTTACGCAAAGCTCTTTCAAAAATCTGACAAGGTCACATAATGCTTTCTTTTCTATACTTTTCAACAAGATACACAAAAATAAGACGTTCCAAGACACAATAAAGAGTATACTGGTAGTGTCATTATTCCATTATTTTTATAATGGATAAGGAAGTGACTCATCGGAAATTTTGAGACTATAAATTTCACCAATAATGCAAATAAAAGGTTCTCATGCGTCTAGGGTTCTGCATTCTTCATGTGCGTCTGAAATGTTTTATCTGTCGAAAATGTAGAGATGTATTTTTACAAATGTAAGAAATTATATATGTAGATCGAAGCAAAGGGAGGTTACGACTAAATTATCAATTAGAGTCGATTCCTTAAAGTGAAAGGGACACCACGACAATGCAGGCAGTGAAAAAAACAACTCTGTTCCTTGTGGGACTTTGGTGGAGCTTGAGCAACACTTTGGCTGCGACTGTGAACCAAACGCTGAATACGTGCCCATCACTTTGTCGGTGTCAATATATTCCGGAAAAGCAGTTAATTGTGAATTGCTCAGGTAGCTCGATCGCCAATTCATTTCTTGCTTTGCCACAAAATACAACGAATTTAGATCTACGGCATGCCGGATTGAACGAAATACGACCTTACGCCTTAAGTCAGCTGAAAAGACTCAAAGTTCTTTATGTGGGAGGGAATAACATTAAGGCGTTCAGTGAGTATAGTTTTGCTGGTTTGGAGACCCTGGAATACTTAGATTTGTCCCCTATCCATTATGATGTGAACCTCGATTATACTCTGTTACCACCTGGCCTGTTCCAGGACTTGATCAGCTTGAAAATTCTAAAACTTAATGATATGAACCGATTTCAGCTCATTCAGCAGGATTACATAGACCGTACAATGGCCCCATTACGGCAGCTGGAACAGCTTTTTCTTCCATATGTTCCACTTGGTGACCTTTCACTTGGTCCTGGTTACAGTAATCTTACTTCGCTGAAAACTTTAGTTTTTAACGAAACTTTTTACTTTGCCTTTGCTACCGACTTGCAGTTAAAAGGACGTGCGTTTATGTCATTGAAAGACTGTCCAATAGAAAGGCTTGCATTTATTAACTGTGCCTTTAGCACTGTGGAGCGTGACGTCATGTCATCTTTTCCAAATCTCAAAATACTAGACGTTGAGGGAAGTATTTTTACTTCAACAGAAAAGTTGCAAGATTTCATATGTGACTTGAATAATACCATGATCGAGACACTGCGTATGAATGATATGGTTGATATGAACACAAAATCTCCGTTTGAATTCAGTATTTCGGCATCTACATTCGAATGTTTAAAACATAAAACAGTCAGAAGTTTGGAGCTTATCAATAATGATATTGTTAAAGTTAAAGAAAACATTTTTCAAAATCTCAAACACTTAGAGTACCTCGACCTAAGCTACAACAACATATTGTATCAAATCAAGGATAATCATCCTCGTGCCGTTTCATTTATGACAAAAATTAGCCTAACAAATTTGACATTTTTGAAAATCGACTACAATGTAATCCACGATAAATCTCTGAAACCGAAAAGCGAAATAGCTCGTTCCTTCTGGGACGGACATCCTGAGATTTGGCAAACAGCCACGAAAGCCACGGATCAATCAGACAAACCTAATGCTAAAGAGCTGTCTCCAAACATAACTGTACCCTTACCTGTAATCAAGATTGCGTTACCGAAACACCTGGAATATTTATCATTAAACTGGTGGCCGAATTTTCAATTTGACCCATTTAACTGCGGTACTGAAAATGGGAGTGCGTACTTCTACGCAAACAATCTGCGTTCATTGAGTGCCCTGGGTCTAAGGCTTCCATATGCTTGTTACACTCCGTATGGACTACATCGCCTGGAATTTGTAGATCTGTCTCATAATAACTTGTTTTATGTACCAAAGAATTTTTTTCACGATTTACCGGCACTGAGAGAACTTTATCTTAAAGACAATAAAATGGGATCTCTCATAGGTGAAGGTGGGCTTGACCCCTTGGACCTCCCTCGGCTTCAATACCTTGATTTGTCACAGAACTCCATCAGACTGATACCAAAACATTTCTTTGTCAATCTCGTTTCCTTGAAATGGCTTGACCTGAGCAACAATGACATAACGACCGTATCTTTCAGTTGGATGAACTTTGCATTTATTGAGTACATGAACCTCGATAACAACAAGCTGCACGCACTCTCCCCAGCAGAATTGAAATTCACTGATAGGATAAACGCAAGCTCCAATTTAGTATTTAATATGTCGAACAATCCTGTAGACTGCGCCAGTTGCGATAGTGAAGAATTCGCTCGCTGGGTTATCGATTCAAATATTACAGTATTATTCTCGAACGACTCGACATGTCATGCAAATGGCACCGATGCAACCCTAAATATGACATTGCAAAGACTCGAGAGAGAATGTGACGTCATTCCAAAATCGGTCACAACCCTGAATCACTGGCTGTCTCTTGGGATATCTCTGACCATTACGGCCAGCGTGGCCTGTGGGGTTGTACTAGCGTATATATATCGCTGGACAATTCAGTGAGTATCATATTTGTTGACTCATTTTAAATACTCATTTATTTGAAATAGATTTGCATAGGTCACTGTTATTTTCTTTTGCAAGTATTTGGCAATTTCTATACGTATATAAGCATTTTTGAAAGATGTTTTATTAGATGCAGTATTCTCCTATTCAACTCACACCACGAAATGAGTACGCTCTCGCGTATTGAAAGTTTAAAGTACATTTGGGGCTTTTTTTCTTATATCAGATATAGCTGAATCATAAATTTTCATTTTCAAAAGTTTGGCTATGTTTTTGTTTGGATAACTTTCTTTCATTCTTTTAGATATCGCTTTTACCTTCTGCGCCGCCGGTTACGAAGACACGGGTTCGTCAAACCGCCACCTGGCCACGTGTACCTCTCATACGATGACGGTAATTACCAGTGGGTAATGAATGAACTTTTACGTCATCTAGAAGAGAACGAGCTTGACGTCATCATAGATGAGAGGGATTTCATTGTTGGAGCATCTCTTGCTGAAGCTATCGTCGAAGCTGTAGGAAGACAGTTCTCGTTCTATCAGAAAACTTTGTGCTAAACTCGTGGTGTGAATTTGAGTTTGAAATGTCATTGGCTCGTGGTTACAATTCGGTGATACCAGTCATGTTTGAAACGGTGCCATTTGGTGATATGACGAAATCGCTTCGGAAATTCATCAAGGTAAAAGGCTATATAAAGTGGACAGGCAGCCAAGAAGGACAGCGTTTGTTTTGGAAACGTCTCATGGATGCTATTTTTGATGTAAATAACCAATATGTGCATGATGCTGAAAATGACGACGCTGAAATGGTTTAACATACACACAAAGCCAAAGAACTAATGTGAAAAACGGAAAACATGTTTAGATTTGTTTAATATATTAAACACTGGGTCTGAGAATAGTGCATTTTTATAGCACATGCAAATGGAAAAGAATAAAAAGAAATGTAAAAGCTGATATTATTTGGTCTTCCCTTTTCCCGTCATTTCTTCCACGTGATTGTTATTGACGCTATTTTTATCCCGTGAGCTACCATATACATTTAAATATCTCGGTGTTTAATTTGAAATCAAGTATTGGGTATGTCTGTGATGCATTTACCCTTTATGTTTGCATGAGCTCACGTTTTTCGTCACCAACACTTCAATGCTGCTGTACCCCTCTATCTTAAAGGGATAATAACTCTTCGTATGAGATCTATATTTCACAATAAAAACCTTGTGAATAACTCATAGAAATATAATATATTCTGTTTTACCACAAAAACAGCAGTTATAGCTATTGTTCTGATATCTGAACTTGTCTCTAGACCACGTGACCTCCACTGATGTCTGTACTCTGTTAAAATCTCTTAAGAGATTTTAACAAAAAACCAAACTTTTTAGAAAAAAACCAGGGACTAACTTTGAATGTAAAAATGGATTCATTAACCATTGGTAAGTATGGGAAAATTTTTGTTTACTCCAGGAAAAATTCATTTTTTGGCCGAAACGAAGAGTTATTATTGCTTTAATGGTGGTAGAAAACGGATCTATTTTTTTAACTAAATAATACTGGGAACCCTAAACAACATCAACCATTGTTCAACTGAACCCTCTACAGATACTTAATCCATCAGCACGAACCCCTATTGAAGGAACTGATGACTCAAAAACGGTTTTTTAATTGAAGGTTTGTTTCCATTATAAGATTTGGTCATTGCTGGAGTCGACGTTGATATTTCATGATCTTTGTACTTTGCTGTGAATATATATATTTACACCATATTTAACTATAACCAAAGTACCTTGCAGTACGGTTCGGTAACAAAAACTAAACAATGACGTTTGTAGAGCTCTTTTATATGCGTTTTATCCTCCATTTATTGCGTAGTGATTAGAGATATCATTTTGAAAATCTCAAGGTAAATAGCCCAGTTAGTGTTCTATCTAAAAAAATCAGTCATCACAATGAGTACAACCAAAATCTTGATTCCCCAGCCAAAATAACGAGTTAACAATAATGATTTATCCACCTTTCCAATAATACTTTTCATCTTTGAAAAGCAAAATATGTTTTTTATAAACATAAGTTTGTAAAGGTCTGATGATTTTTTCTTTTCTCATGGACATTGAGACTCCTGCTCGAAAGCCTTTTCTATAATATTCTTCTTTCTTCCATTTCTGTCTAAGCAACAAAAATATCTGTCAAATTTAAACACTTCACTGTACAAATGTAATTGTTTCCCTCCCCCCTTAAAATTGTTGAATCAATCCAAAGTTATCACAATTCAGGTATCCTTGTTGCTACAGGTAGATTCACATAAAGTATGGTACTTACACCATTACTATAGGTGTTACAAAATGCTTTCTACCCATCCGATAAACATTCTTTCTAACGGTACCCTATATAGCCGTTCGGTCCAGAACATGTTGCCGTCTTCCAATGGATGGATGCCCTGGCTAGTCATCACATTATTAAAATAATAAATAAATACATAAGTAAGATTGACTAAAATGTCAAGTAGTTGTTCATCAGTGAGAATAAGTGTTACAAAAGATAAAGCATGACATAACGTTAATAAAATATTTAGAAGAATATGTGGTATGTATCACTGCCGTCTTCAACTTATTAGCATCTCATTCCTGTAAAGTTATAGACTTAAAACATATCATTTGAAAATAAACTGTGAATCAATGAAAATGAGTGAACTGTAAAGTGACTGTTCACTGAGAGGAAATAAAAACTACATGTGAAAAACAAATGAAAATTGATCAAACAACCATGGATAGGAACATTCCACCACGCACCCCCCCCCCCCCCCTCCAAAATAAAAAAAAGGTGTGGGGAACAAATCCTAAATCTAAAAATTGTTGGGTTAAGAAAAGTGCCGCGACACATTTCCCACAGCCTACTTCAAGCCAATAAGCTTACCCCACTAGCTAGATGGGAATTCCCCAGGTTTGTTAGCCCCGAGGAAATAAGCAGTCACACAAAGGTTTACGCAAAGCTCTTTCAAACATCTGACAAGGTCACATAATGCTTTCTTTTCTATACTTGTCAACAAGATACACAAAAAGAAGACGTTCCTAGACACAATAAAGAGTATTCTGGTAGTGTCATTATACCACGAATTTTACGATATTTTTATAATGGATAAGGAAGTGACTCAACGGAAATTTTGCGACTATAAAATTTGTAAATTAAAAGGTTCTCATGCGTCTAGGGTTCCGCATTCTTCATGTGCGTCTGAGATGTTTTATCTGTCGAAAATGTAGAGATGTATTTTTACAAATGTAAGAAATTATATATGTAGATCGAAGCAAAGGGAGGTTACGACTAAATTATCAATTAGAGTCGATTCCTTAAAGTGAAAGGGACACCACGACAATGCAGGCAGTGAAAAAAACAACTCTGTTCCTTGTGGGACTTTGGTGGAGCTTGAGCAACACTTTGGCTGCGACTGTGAACCAAACGCTGAATACGTGCCCATCACTTTGTCGGTGTCAATATATTCCGGAAAAGCAGTTAATTGTGAATTGCTCAGGTAGCTCGATCGCCGATTCATTTCTTGCTTTGCCACAAAATACAACGAATTTAGATCTACGGCATGCCGGATTGAACGAAATACGACCTTACGCCTTAAGTCAACTGAAAAGACTCAAAGTTCTTTATGTGGGAGGGAATAACATAAAAGCGTTCAGTGAGTATAGTTTCGCTGGTTTGGAGACCCTGGAATACTTAGATTTGTCCCCTATCCCCTATGATGTGAACCTCGATTATACTCTGTTACCACCTGGCCTCTTCCAGGACTTGATCAGCTTGAAAATTCTTAAACTTAATGATATGAACCGATTTCAGCTCATTCAGCAGGATTACATAGACCGTACAATGGCTCCATTACGGCAGCTGGAACAGCTTTTTCTTCCATATGTTCCACTAGGTGACCTGTCACTTGGTCCTGGTTACAGTAATCTTACTTCGCTGAAAACTTTGGTTTTTAACGAAACTTTTTACTTTGCCTTTGCTACCGACTTGCAGTTAAAAGGACGTGCGTTTATGTCACTGAAAGACTGTCCAATAGAAAGGCTTGCATTCATTAACTGTGCCTTTAGCTCTGTGGAGCGTGACGTCATGTCATCTTTTCCAAATCTCAAAATACTAGACGTTGAGGGAAGTATTTTTACTTCAACAGAAAAGTTGCAAGATTTTATATGTGATCTGAATAATACCATGATCGAGACGCTGCGTATGAATGATATGGTTGATATGCATACAAAATCTCCGTTCGAATTTAGTATTTCGGCATCTACATTTGAGTGTTTAAAACATAAAACAGTCAGAAGTTTGGAGCTAATCAATAATGATATCGTTGAAGTAAAAGAAAACATTTTTCAAAATCTCAAACACTTAGAATACCTCGACTTGAGCTACAACAACATATTGTATCATCCCAAAAATCATCATCCTTGGGTCGTTTCATTAATGGCAAAAATTAGCATAACAAATTTGAAATTCGTGAAGATCGACAACAATGTAATCCACAATAGATCTCCAAAACCAAAATGCGAAATAACTCATTCCTTCTGGGACGGACATCCTGAGATTTTGCTAACAACCACGAAAACCACGGATCAATCAGACACACCTATCGCTGAAGAACTGTCTGCAAACATAACCATACCCTTACCTGTAATCAAGATGACTTTACCTAAACAACTGGAATATTTATCACTAAATTGGTGGGCGACTATTAAATATGGCCCATTTAACTGCGATACTGTCAATGGGAGCTTGTACTTCTACTCAAACAATCTGCGTTCATTGAGTGCCGTCGGTCTAAGGCTTCCATATGCTTGTTACACTCCGTATGGACTACATCGTTTGGAATTCGTAGATCTGTCTCATAATGTCTTGTATTATGTACCAAAGACTTTATTTCATGATTTACCGGCATTGAGAGAACTTTATCTTAAAGACAATAAAATGGGATCTCTCATAGGTAAAGGTGGGCTTGACCCCTTGGACCTCCCTCGACTCCAATACCTTGATTTGTCACAGAACTCCATCAGACTGATACCAAAACATTTCTTTGTCAATCTCATTTCCTTGAAATGGCTTGACCTGAGCAACAATGACATAACGACTGTATCTTTCAGTTGGATGAACTTTGCATTTATTGAGTACATGAACCTCAGTAACAACAAGCTGCACGCACTCTCCCCAGCAGAATTGAAATTCACTGACAGGGTAAACAAAAGCTCCAATTTAGTATTCAATATGTCGAACAATCCCGTAGACTGCGCCAGTTGCGATGGTGAAGAATTCACTCGCTGGGTTATCGATTCAAATATAACAGTATCTTTCTCTAACAACTCGACATGTCATGCGAATGGCACCAATTCAACCCTTAATATGACATTGCAAAGACTCGAGAGGGAATGTGACGTCATTCCAAAATCGGTCACAACCCTGAATCACTGGCTTTCTCTTGGGATATCTCTGACCATTACGGCCAGCGTGACCTGTGGGGTTGTACTAGCGTATATATATCGCTGGACAATTCAGTGAGTATCATACTTGTTGACTCATTTTAAACTCTCACTATTTTCTGTTGCAAATACACTGTACTTGGCAATATCTATAAGCCTGTATGAATTTTGTGAAAGATGTTTATTAATTGTGTGCTCCTAACAAACCACACTAGCAAAATGAGTACGCTCTCACGTATTGTTCAAAATACATTTTTTTGTTTTTCAATACTCATTTATTTAAAATAGATTTTCACAGGTCACTGTTCTATTCTATTGTAAATATTTGGCAATATCTATACGTATATATGCATTTTTGAAAGATGTCTTATTAGATGCAGTATTCTCCTATTTAACTAACACTACCAAAATGAGTACGCTCTGGCGTATTGTAAGTTCAAAATACATTTGGGGCTTTTTTTTTCTCATATCCGATATTGTTCAATCGTGAATTTTCATGGTCAAATGTTTGGCTACGTTTTTGTTTGGATAGCTTTC
Organism: Lingula anatina; assembly: GCF_051362555.1. Classification (NCBI taxonomy): domain Eukaryota; kingdom Metazoa; phylum Brachiopoda; class Lingulata; order Lingulida; family Lingulidae; genus Lingula; species Lingula anatina. The sequence goes on along the minus strand of NC_141771.1, from coordinate 13,280,153 downwards.
TTTTAATCTTTTAGATATCGCTTTTACCTTCTGCGCCGCCGGTTACGAAGACACGGGTTCGTCAAACCGCCACCTGGCCACGTGTACCTCTCATACGATGACGGTAATTACCAGTGGGTAATGAATGAACTTTTACGTCATCTAGAAGAGAACGAGCTTGACGTCATCATAGATGAGAGGGATTTCATTGGTGGAGCATCTCTTGCTGAAGCTATCGTCGAAGCTGTAGATAACAGCAGGAAGACAGTTCTCGTTCTATCAGAAAACTTCGTGCTAAACTCGTGGTGTGAATTTGAGTTTGAAATGTCATTGGCTCGTGGTTACAACACAGTGATACCAGTCATGTTTGAAACGGTGCCATTTGGTGATATGACGAAATCGCTTCGGAAATTCATTAAGGCAAAAGGCTATATAAAGTGGACAGGCAGTCAAGAAGGACAGCGTTTGTTTTGGAAACGTCTCATGGATGCCATTTTTGATGTAAATAACCAATATGTGCATGATGCTGAAAATGACGACGTCGAAATGGAATAACAGCTAAAAATTCAGTAATTTGCGGGAAAAAAAGAAACCATATGTTGCTTTGTTTGACATATAGAAATATTTTATACCTAGGAATGCTTAGACTATACATTTACCGGTATATTATGTCTGATGGACGCCATTTTAGAATTGGGTTATTGGGTGTCGTAGATGTTGATTACTTCGACATTTGGGATTAGTATATCTTCTAAATATATATTAAACATAGGGAGTGTTCCCATAATCCGTACTAGCTGGTTCGATCTAACTTTGGGGGGACTCTCGATAAATTGCATACGCGGCTTAAATGTCTGGCACGGCTACCCAAGCTCCGAGAGGGTAATTAATGATAGTCTATTGCCCTCTTGGGGGTATGCCAGACAATTAAGTTGATTACACTGATAGCACTTTAGCGGGAAGCCCCGCAGAATTAAATCGATCTGATTTATAGACTATAAACTTTATACCTTTTCAATACCAATTCGTGGTAGAGGTGAAAATGAGCTGTAAGCTCATTGTTTAGAGAGTTTAAAATTACATTTGAAGAGGGCACGGATTTCCCCATATCTCATATGAAACACTTCATATGAACCACTTCTACTAGTTTCTTATACTACTCAAAGTGAACTTGTATTAATCACTCTCTCAACCATTAAAGAGCTGTAAAATTGCACCTTTTTCAAAATTTTGGTCTTAAATAGACCTACATGTACTTGCCTGTCCATCCAGTTCGAGAAAGTCCCCCAAAATGCATTAGTAGGGTGCATTACTGCTGCATGTGCAGTTAATTAAATGGGCTACCAAAACGACCAACGAGGTCAACCTGGCTGTCTTTGGCTTTTTTTTAGCCTGAAAATTGTACAAAATGTCAATTAAGCTGATAAATGAGTCAAACATTAGGATTTATTATGTCGTATGTTTTATGTTTATTATTATTGAAGATTACAATAAAAACCCAAAGGTCTTTTAATGTACGCTATGCTCTAATCATTATTGAAGAATTTCTATTTTACGAGATTGAAAATTGTATCGTAATTGTTTGATAGCCCTTGCCTCGCTTTCGAAAAATTAGAGCTGGTGGCTAAAATACGGAAGTAGAAGTTAAAATTTTTACATTGGCCAATTTCGCCCACTCATAAGAATTTCCTCACAGCATTACCAGCAATTAACCTTCATACAATTTTCAACGTATTCTTGCACTTTTATTTTCATTCTCCCACATCATTATTTTCTTTATCAAGAGTGGGGGAGGGGTGGGAAATTCCTTTGGGTCCACACATAACACTATAAATACAAAGGAATTCCCCGTGCAACAAAGGCAAAATAAATATTATGTTAACAAATCCCGATGGACTTACCTTTGAATAAATACAATCAACTTAATATTTCCAATATACCTTCTCAAAACGACATCAGAAAGCAAATTAAGTAAAATCAACCAAAACGGTGCAGCAGGCTTTGCAAATTTCACTATTTTGATTTATTTCAAATCGTGCCAGGGGCGAAGGGCCGTCTTCAGGATCTTTCTGTGCGAAGACGGTCAAAAATGGAGGAATAATCAACAAAAAAATAAAATAAATAAATAAATAAATAAATAAAAATAATAATAATAATAATAATAATAATAATAATAATAATTATTATTATTATTATTATTATTATTATTATTATTATTATTATCAAATTTGCATCCCGAGGGTTGGATAAATACATTCTTGAATAGGAAATATACGATTAAAAAACACTCATTTTTCTCTTTTTTTATGACTGTCACTTCTGACTGTCCAACATATTTTCAACGTCAACGTTATTCTTCCCATGTTACTACAGCAACCTGTAGTAAAATTCAACAATCTTCAAAACTGGCAAAATTGTAATTCCTAAATTAAGTTCCAGTTGAGGTAGGTTACTCAGTCTCCTGCCGCTTGTTGGTTTTGCAGTAGAGGGATCTGTGATACATCTTTTTTCCTCTTTCAGCCAAGCTTGCTGCAGTATGTAACTTATTTGTGGATTTTTTCGACATTTAATGAGCAGAGTGTCGATACAACCGCTATGATGGCACGAGTCAGTGCGTTCTGAAAACAATCTTTGGCAAGTCCGCATTTGTGATAAGCACTGGTCAGCTAGAAAAAATGAAATGAAGACAAAATCATCTGACTTATATTGTGATATACATGTACATGTAGCTGAGAGGAAAAGAGGCGAGAGTTTTACTGGAAAACACGTGTGACAGTGCACTAACTACAGTGACTACAGACGACAGATTTCACAGATATTCACAGATATGTCTCTAGATAAATAGAAAGTCATTTGCTCTGTTTGGATTTTTCCGTTTTCCCCTATATAATCTGCCACCCTAGTAGAGGGTAGTTATACTCACCACCGTAGGGATCGACAGTGTATGACCTTGACCTAGTCGACCCAAAACATTTCTTCTCCATGCGAGTCCACACTTGAGTAAGCTGGATCTTAATTTGCGAATAGTGAACGCAGTGGAACAATAAAATTTCAATACAATCTCTGTACTGGCACGAGTCTCGTGTGAACCGGTGTGTGGTGCGACAACGAACGCTTTGAGTGATGCAATTATCCTCTGAAAAAAATTTAAATGGCTACTTTTAATAATGAACATATGACTATGTAGAATCATGTTGCGCTCGCACATCACAACTTTTTCCTAGTTAGGCCTACTATCCTGGGGACATTTTAGGCGACTCTCTCTCGCCACAGTATTTCTTTTATTGGTCAAAGCGAAATTGTACATTTATAAAGTGCCTCTTTCTGTGAAAGACTTGAAAAAGAAAATAAGGCTAATAATGGGTTAGAATTAAAAATGACAAAAAGGCCTCCAAATCACCCCAATATAACACGTTTCCAAGCCCAAATTTTAGAACTCGGTGAAAATAAATTTTTGGGTCCGGTCAAAAGCTATTTCGGCGATTTTGTTTATAAGGCTAATAACAAATGTTATAGTTCTGGTGTTTAAACGGGAATTCAGCGATAAAATGAATAAACTGTCTTACCTATTTATGTTTCATTTCAAATCGCTTTATGTAAATTATTGTCTATCAATTTAAGTATTGGATATATCAGAGATGACACTTTAGGGGCAAGACACTTACCTGAGAAGAATTCGTTCGCGACGCTTTGTTGAAACGAAATGATAAACACAAGGGCAACCATAACCAGAATCATCTGAAAATGAGGGAAAGAAGAATAAATCCATAGAAAATATTCACAGTTTTGCTTTTACATCTAGCTCTCTTTCCCTCTCTCTCCCCCCTCTCTCTCTTTACACACACACACACACACACACACACACACACACAGTATATATATTTTCACCAATCATTCGTTCCAATAATAACAGCCCTGTTGTCATATTCATATGCCGACATAATTCACCTGACTAATATTGTGATGAAGCTGAGAGGGAAACAGCTAGGCGGGCGTTTTACTTAAGAACACACTTGAAGGTGTGACAGTGCGTTACCTTCTACAGAAATAGCCGAAAAATATGAAGAAATTAGCCTGGTAATGTTTGCCGTGCTTCTAAAATGAGAGGTAGAGTGCAACAGGCAATGTTTACCTCTGTCTTTTATTATCTACGTTAATATTCATTTTGTGAAGGCTAAAAGCATGGGACGTATACCGAATATCACGTAAACTGAAGAAAAAAAAAACTACTTTTCAACATGGGTAGCTATTGAATATCTCTGCACAATTTCTAATGTTTAAAGTACATCATAGAGTTTTAAGAACATCATTGAGTTTAAAGAACATACAATCATTGAGTTCTCATCAATTGACTAGTTTATATAACAGATGTCGTATTAAGTATAATCCAATATTACAGTTTTCACCATGACATAAACTTCGATTTTGGTTTCTTATGGTTGAAGTTTTAATTGATAACCCATTTCATTCACCATGTGTCAAAATAATGGTAATTAAAAAAGAAAACTTACAGATCCACTTCCGACATGTGTACAGAATAAAAAATGCCTTTGTAGTTATAAAATTTATCTCTACATGTATAATTCGCAACCTTGCCCGATAGGCTACGAGATTTTCTCACTAAGTCAATTTTTTACATGGAGCAGATCAACTTTTACCTTGCATGGCCTGGGCCTCGATTGGATATTCTCCATATCTGGTCGCTCTGTTTTTTTTTTTTTTTTTTTTTTTTTTTTTTGTTTTTTTTTTTTTTTTTTTTTTCATAAAATATAAACAACCCCAATGTTTTGTTTTGATAACTATCCTACGTCGTGAAATCCCAGTGTTGTGAAGCCACTGCTTGTCCATTCTAAATGGACTCACGGAAAGACACAAAGGTCTGCTTCCCAGGTTCCATTTGTTTCAGAAAAATTGGACGTCAATCTGTCATCATTTTCGCGTCTTTGTCCGTGTAGGTGACACATCTTTTTTGACATCCCATATGATTAAAGTTTTATCGCCGCCGCGCTCATCGCGAAACACAGACAAGAAAGTCTCCAAGCCACTTGCAATTAGGTCGCTTATTTTGAACATTGTAGTTGAGAAGTGTTATATATATATGATATACGATACTACATGTGTATGCCTTTGTTCGTTTAGAAACCATGTGTTATTTATTACGGTCAGTAGACCTACTCTCTAGAACAAACCCCCTTTAATTATTGTTTTTTAACCAAATTTTCCTTTGATCGTAAGATAAAAATTAACTATATTTTGTAGTTTTGATTGTTTCTTTACAGAATAAAACATGGCACTTTTTCTCCCCAAAATATGAAATTAAATAGGAAATACAATTCCAAACCCATAGGCCCTATATAGGGCCTAGTAGGCCTATAGGCCTATAGATAGGCCCTACTCCCTCCGTAACGTTCATTTAAAATATTTATTTGACACATAAATTCACTCCTAAATCTTAAATGGAGAAACAGAATGATAATGTCTTTTTTAAGACAGCATGAATTTCATAGCTGAATTTTTCCTTAGGGCCTATTAAAGTTTTCTCTCCTGCTCTCCGTGCGCTTTAATTCTTTACTTTTTTTCTGTCAAAAGTCTGGTTCATTTGAAAAAGAACGGAAAGCATCACATACTGCTTTAATTGTTGATTTATCTGTTCATCTAATTACCTTCAAATATTAATTCCTATTAACCTACAAACAATCCCTTTTTGCAGTTTTATTTGGTGGAGGGGGGGGGGGGGGGGGGGGAGGGGTGATATTCAATCATTTATGTCTTCAAGACGCATGCGCGACATCATTTTCTAAAAGTGGGTCAAGCGGAACTTGAACGCATTTACAACACAAATAGGTGCGAGGCAAGTGTCAGCTGAGAGGGATGAGTAAACCGGCCATTACTCCTATATTGTGGCGTATCCTGTTCTTGTAAACATATTTAGGAGTAAAGAAGGTTTAAAATACACCGCGAATATGGCTGGGAAGGAGAAATATACTGCTGTTCAGGTAACGTAGCTCAAACATTAAATGGGGCTTTCAAATTTATCGTAAAGCCTATTGATTCACGCGAAGGTCACAAAGGCGTATTTTTCAACGTTATATAGACCCATATAGTATTTAAGTGGATCCTTAGTATTTTATTCTGTATCGGTATCGGCATACCGTAGGCCTGTATTCATGTATCATTCCCATTCTCCGAGACAAGATGTAGGCCTACGTGTTTTTGACGTCCTTTCCCTCCCTCACCCCCCCCCCCCCAACCCGGTCCCCCAACCGGTTGGTCTCTTACACGCGCTGTATCGATATGGGGTTTTGATATCTACCAAAATACTATTGCATTTTTATGTACAGACACAGATGTGTCTGTACATATTGCCATCACCTGCGTCTGTCGTCGCCGATGCCGATGGCGATGGCGATGCCGATGCCGATGCCGTGCACTTTCCTTGTAAACAGGATAAGTGGAGGGCAGTTTTACTTTTTGGCTTTATATTTACAGAGCTGGTGAATATTCATAAAACGCAGGTCAAGTTCGAAAATCAGCATGATCGGGCCATTATTGTAGAAGTTATGCTGTTTTTTCACTTTTCAGCATGTTTTTCACATTTCCTCAGATTCAATTCTTAGGCATGTTAACAGTCTCATTATTAAACTAATAAGATACGTAAAAGTTTTTGTTTGACATTTCCTGCATCTTTACAACATTGTTAGTTGATTTTGGAAAAATGATGGTAAACTTGTTATCGTGTATTGTGTAATAAAGTTTCAAAAATGGAAATAAACTCATATCATTGCATTTTGTCAGATTCAATCATTCACTATGTTCAGAATCTCAGAATGGAAGAAATTGGACATTTAACACTGCTTTATTGATATTTTTCCCATCTCATCAATTTTCTTAGTTGATCATATAAAAATGGCAGTAAACTGTTAATTTTGTTTTATGTTAAAAATTGTTAAAAATGGGAAAAAAAACATTTCAGAACAGTGCTGTCTTATTTACATTTTGGCATTTTCAAGTTGTGACTTTGAAGTTCCATGGGCCTGAAGACCTTTGCTAGTCACATTTTCTGAATATCCATGATACTAATATTTTATTATTAAAAATTGATGGTCATTATGCTGTTAAACATTATGTAATATTGCATCCAAATTTGAAAAAAACCTATTTTGGGCACTGCTCCCATGATGACCATTTAAGAAAAACCATGTCACTTACTGTTCTCAAACAGTACAGTAAATATATATATAGATGTGTCTGTACATATTGCCATCACTTGCGTCTGTCGTCGCCGTCATCGCCAGCCCCGACGCCGTGCACTTTCATTGTAAACACGATAAGTGGAAGGCAGTTTTACTTTTTGGCTTTATATTTACAGAGCTGATGAATATTCATAAAACACAGGTCAAGTTCGAAAATCAGCATGATCGGGCCATTATTGTAGAAGTTATGCTTTTTTTTCACTTTTCAGCATATATGCAACCCTGTAAACACATATTAAGGAAAACCGATAGGCCTGTTGTCATGAAACTCACAGGAGTAATCAATCTTACTACAACGCAGGTCAAGTTCGAAAATCGGCATGATCGGGCCACTATTTTAGTAGTTATGCTGTTTTTTCACTTTTTAGCATATATGCAACACTGTAAACACAATATAAGAAAAACAGATATTGACATTAAACTCACAGGAGTGGTCAATCTTACTAAAATGCAGGTTGAGTTTGAAAATGAGTATAATCGGGCCATTGTTTTAGAAGTCATGCTGTTTTTTCACATTTCCTCAAATTCAATTCTTAGGCATGTTAACAGTCTTATTATTTAATTAATAAGACACATAAAAGTATTTGTTTGACATTTCCTGCATCTTTACAACATTTTTAGTTGATTATGTAGAAATGATGGTAAACTTGTTATCGTGTATTGTGTAATAAAGTGTCAAAAATGGAAAAAAACTCATTTTGTCAGATTCAATCATTCACTATGTTCAGAATGTCAGAATGGAGGAAATTGGACATTTGCCACAGTTCTATTGATATTTGTCCCATGTCATCAATTTTCTTAGTTGATCATATAAAAATGGCAGTAAACTGTTTATTTCATTTTATATTAAAAAGTGTTAAAAATGGAAATAAACCCATTTCAGAACAGTGCTGTCTAGTTTTTATTTTGGCATATTCAAGGTGTCACTTTGAAGTTCCATGGGCATGAAGACCTTTGCTAGTCACATTTTCTGAAAATCCATGATACCTTTATTTTATTATTAAAAATTGATTGTCATTATGCTGTTAACCATTATGTAATATTGCATCAGAATAGAAGAACACACAATTTTGGGTGCTGCTGCCATGAAAACCATTATGGGAAAACCATGTTACTTATGATTGCCAAACTTTCAAAAAAGAAATACAGGACTAAAATGCAGCCTGAGTTGGAAAAGCAGTCTAATTGACTTCTTTTTCTGGAAGTTATACATTTTCAGAGTGTGAACTTGAACTCCTATGGGGCTGAAGCCTTATGCTTGTTACACATTTTACTTACATTGGAATTACCTGTTGAGCATAATTAAAATTTGATGTTGAATTTGCAGTTTAACATAATATACTTTTGCGTCAGAATTGACAGTACCCTATTTTGTTTTTTCCTGCTTTTTGTCTGTACATTTGACAGCTTTGCTGCCTTGTTTCAGCATATATACAGCACCGATAACACCATAAATGGAAAACCATTTTACCTTTTGGCTTGAAACTTACCGAACTGATGAATATTCATAATACGCAGGTCAAGTTTGAAAATCAGCATGATTGGGTCATTTTTACTGAATTTAGGCTATTTTTTCACTTTTTTCAGCATATATGCAACACTGATAACACGATAAGTGAAAAACAGATAGGCCAATTGTCATAATACTCTTAGGAGTGGCCAATCTTACTAAAAGGAAGGTTGAGTTGGAAAATCAGCATAATCGGTCCATTATTTTAGAAGTTATGCTGTTTTTTCACATTTCCTCACATTCAATTCTTAGGCATGTTAACAGTCTCATTATTTAACTAATAAGATACGTAAAAGTGTTTGTTTGGCATTTCCTGCATCTTTACAACATTGTTAGTTGATTTTGTAAAAATGATAGTAAACCTGTTATCGTGTATTGTGTAATAAAGTGTCAAAAATGGAAAAAAAAAAATATCTTTACAGTTTGTCAGATTCAACCATTCACTATGTTCAGAATTTCAGAATGGAGCAAGTTGGACATTTATAATTGTTCTATTGATATTTTTGCTTTGACAACATATTTTTGATTGATCATATAAAAATGACAGTAAATTGATTATTTTGCTTTATGTAAAAAAGGTGTTGAAAATGGAAATAAACTCTTTCAATACAGTTTTCTCTTGTTTACATTTTGGGATTTTCAAAGTATGACTCTGAACTCTATAGGCTAGTCACATTTTCTGAATATCTATGATACTTTTATTTTATTATAAAAAAAATTATGGTTATTATGCTGTTAAGCATTGTGTAATATTGCATCAAAATTGAACAAAACCCTATTCTGGGCACTGCCTCTGTAGTGGCGGTGAAAGGAAAACCATGTCACTCGCTCTTCTCACACTTACAGGAAAGAAACATAGGACTGAAATACAGCTTCAGTTGAAAAATTGTCTCATTAGTTAATTGTTTGGAAGTAATACAGGTTTTTTTGTGAAAATTTTTATCTTTCACATGTTGCAATTTTCAATGTGGGACTTAGAGCTCCCTTGGGCATGAAGCCCAGTGGTAATCAAATTTTCTTAATGTCCTTGTTTTTAATAGTAGATATTTTAAAATTGGTGGTATTTAATTAGTTAATCATTATGTAATGTTGCATCAAAATTGACAAAAAACCTACTTTGTGCTCTGCCACCATTAATATTATGTAAAGTAAAGTGTTACTTTCTATTTTTTAACTATTCTTACAAAAATGATTCTTAGGATTGACATACAGCTCATATTAGAGAACCAGCTCTATTGGATTATTATTTTTATTAAATTTATGAATTTTTTGTGAAATTTTCATTTTTCTCACTCTGGCACTTTCTAATTGTAAACTTGAACTCTGATGGGCCTGGAGCCTGCTTTTAATTTCATCAGTGTTACCTGTACGTTGTGCATAATTAAAATTTGATTTTGACTGTGCAGTTAAACATAATGTATTATTGCGTCAGAATTGGCAGTCTCCTGTTTTATTTTGTACATTATTGTTTTCTGCTTTTCTTAAGGTGTGACTTATGGGCCTGAAGACCTTTGATAGACAAATTTGTGTGGTCAGTCTGTAAATTCCCCTTGGGTATTCACTAGGCTATAAACTCATTTGCCTAATTAAGCGGCCATTAAATGAAATTTCATATAGCACACCTGTTGATATTTCCCTGTAAACTCCCAAAGGTTAAGCTCTCTGCTAGATAACATAGTGTCCATAATAAGGAAGCAGTGAATAGCAGCTTCATTGGAATTATATTTTTGTTGTTTTCTTTTTAATTTTTTCTCCAACACTGGCATTTTTAAGATGTGATTTTTAACTCCCATCCACCTGAGGCTCTGCACATTTTCAGTATTTCCACATAAGCAGTTGTATTGGTATTTATGTCTTTAAACACGCTGTAATATTATTTTATGCACTGTCATCATTTTTCATATATTGGGACTTTCATCATGTGAATTTTAACTCTCATGGTCCTGAAACTGTAATCTTATTGAAGGGGTGGATTGAAACCATTTTCTGGGTCTCCTGGAAGACAGTCAGATTTTAAAGTTAATATTTACGGGTTTCTGTTGGAAGACCATCAAAATGGAGGATGGATCAACAAAGATACTTTGGAATACTGTCAGAAAATATCTTTGGATCTGCTCCTGTTATTGACCATGTTACCTGTTGTGCATGATTAAAAATCAGTGTTGACTGACTGTGCTATTATAAGCATATATTATTGCATCAAAATTGACAAAATGACCTATTTTGCATCTTTTTTTTCCTGTTTTTTGTCTGTACATTTGACAGCTTTGCTGCCTTGTTAGAATCGGAAGTACTCATCTGCTGAAATCTAAGGTCAGACAGTTTACGAAATCTACGGTATATGGGGAATATTGCCTATAATCGAGTTTAGCCTTCCTGTGTGTTGAATAATCGATCCTAGAGCAGTCTATTTTCAGCATTCATATTATAATGAGGAACTGGTATATACTAGTATATGATCTCCCCTTTTGTTCATTCATATGACTCTGTGTTCGTAGTGGAATACAGTCCGTTCAGTAGGCTGTGAAATTGCTCGAAATACTGATTCTGCGTTTTCAGAGCTTTTCAAGTATTTTGGAATTATTAACAAGATAGAAGTTGGCCTATTGTAGTCAAATTTGAAGGTGCTGATCTGATTAGGAGAATGAACATTAGGCTACCAGAAATGTACCTCTAAATATGAGTCTTAAGCAGCATAAATCTAAAAAAAAGTGCATTAAAGAGTTTTCTTATAATATTTCTAGAATTCATGTTCCCTGACACATGAACACCCTGCAAAATCTTATTGGTCACTTCATATGAAGCTTAAACTGGTTGAGAAGGCATGGCTTAATTAATTTATTAATGACTTGTACTTAAGGTGGAACTGTAGGCCTACGTTAGTGCATGTTACATAGGTATAGGCTATTTATAAACACATCAAGAATCGGGCAGCTTCATGCACAGTTCATCATGCCAGCTAAATGCTCATGTTAACCCATACTGCAGTGCCATTAATTGAACTCATAGACTTAAATTGGCATCATTATACTTATTTCCACGTGAAGGCTCTTCCATCAAAATGCAAAAATGCAATGGGTGGTTGACCAGAAATAATACTGAATGCAAGGCCTTTAAAAGAACTGGAGATGGGGAAGTTCGGGGGGGGGGGGGGGGGGGGGGTTAGTTAGGCATTCCTTACTTGACTCCTTCAAACAGATAAGAGTTTGTTTTTAAATAATGTTTTTCAACCCATAGCCTTCCAGGATAAAAATTGCTTTTGTTAAGATTAATTTATAACTTGTGATTGTGAAGGACCATTATTTTCGTGGATTACTGATAGGATAAATCATTACTTTATGGAATCATACAGCAGGTATTATCACAGATATTACCTTGGCAAGCCATGGGTTTGAACAGTGTAGGCCTACTGTACATTCCCAGTATATATATTTTACCACAATCTGTTATCTGTTTGGTCCTGTATCATTAGGTTACACACACACACACAGACACACACACACACACACACACACACAGTCTCTCTCTCTCTCTCTCGTGTAACAGAATGCTATGTACTTGTAACACAAGAAATTTGTGCTGAAGTGTGGAAAATTATATATTTGGTGAACAGTTTAGTTGTACATGTAAATAACCATGTACAGCCCGCAGTGACGTTAATTTTGGTCCGGTGTAACAGGAGTGGTAGTCCGCTAGAAACCGTGGTCCACTTCCCATTACTTTGTACAGGTGACATCCGTCCCATATACTAACCCCGATACTCTGACTAACCCTGTCAGGTACTAATTAAGGGATACCGGATTTCTATTTGTAGGACTACCATTCCTGTCACACTGGTTCAAAGTTAACTGATAAATATTCTGGTCACAGTACAGGTACATCTGGCAGTGTGTGTATAGAAATGGAAATCATCAATTTTATTTTCGGAGAATTCCACGCAATGGCAAGTTTTGCGTTGATAAAACACATGTTGCGGTGAATAATAATACATAAACAATACAGACTACATTTTAACAAAAGTGAGTCATTGTGATGGATAATTTACCTGGACGGTGATGACCTGAATGACGCAGAAATAGCTATATAAATTAGTCCGTAGCGGCCTCTGATAGTTCATTTCAGTTTCATATACATGTATGTATATAATGTGTAATACGAGTAATGTCATCCTTTACTATAAATAGTAAATAACACGCAGCATCCGCCGTGACATCTCAGTTTTTACGTCAGTTGGGGAGCAAGTTAAAGGGATAATAACTCTTCGTTTCGGCCAAAAAATGAATTTTCCTGGAGTAAACAACAATTTTCCCATACTTACCAATGGTTTATGAGTCCATTTTTACATTCAAAGTTAGTCCCTGGTTTTTTTCTAAAAAGTTTGGTTTTTTGTTAAAATCTCTTAAGAGATTTTAACAGAGTATAGCCATCAATGGAGGTCACGTGGTCTAAAGACAAGCTCTGACATCAGAATAATAGCTATAACTGCCGGTTTTTGTGGTTAAACAGAATATATTATATTTCTATGAGTTATTCACAATGTTTTTATTGTGAAATATAGATCTCATTCGAAGAGTTATTATCCCTTTAACTGTTTTTTTTACAATGGTCAATGAAGCTGTAGGCCTACTCTTGGAATGGAGTACAGTTTAACAAGAACCCGTATGTCTTATGTGCCAAAAGACATTGCAGGCCTCTGAGCGTTCGTTTTGTTCATACTATTACGTTCATTATATGGGTAGAGTCTCGCTTATTTAACAATAACAACACCGTGTTTATATTATTTGGAACACTGAGTGTATTATTTGGCCTAGCAGTGCACGGAGTATATTGTGGAGGTATTTGTCTGAATGCTTCTGACGGTGTTTAAACATGCGTGCTCTTTTAACAAGATCTTTGATTGGTTACTGGGTTTTTCCTTAATTTGACTTCCCTATGCCTCAGATATAAATTCTGTACCGAAGGATACTTTTCTATAAATATTTACATTTAAAAATACATATTTTGAGGTCTTCGAAGATATTTATCGCTAACGACCAAGACAATATGATGAAAATCAAGATAATGTGTACATCTTAAGGTTCCTTTTTTTCTCAATCTGATCTATTGAATTTACTTTTTCAGCTGTTAATAACAGGAGTAGTGTTTGTCGCCATTTTGAGAGGGAGTTTCGCTGAACTGCTGTCGGGTAAGCATTGCAGGCAGGTGGTGATGTTATATAACAAATATAGGAATGGTGACTCAGTTTATATTAAGTGCAGTGTAGTGTTAAAAATAAACGAACAAATATAAAGAGAGAGAGGAGGAACCTAATGGTGATTATAGTTGCACCATTTTGAAGTTCCCTTATTTATGTTATGTTATTTTATTTTATTTATTTATTTATTTTTTAGGGGGGCAGTTTTCAGGTTAATTACCAAGTTTCCACAGAATTCACGTTCTTAATTTCCTTTTCCAGCCGAAGACTGTACCATAAATCTAGTCGCCCAGTGCACCACTCCATACAACAGAAACAATGACCCGTGTCAGTACAGAGACTGTGTGGCTGACCTGCTGACGAAGTGCAGCCAGCACGAGTACGTACGACTCGAAATGAACCAAGTCTGGAACACCATGGAGAGAAAATGCTTCGAGGCGACAGGTCTGACGTCAGCAAGGACGACTACGGTACCGACGACGACCTCCACGACAAGGTCGACCTCTACCGTCAGCACCACTGTCACCAGTAGCACCACTGTCGGCGACGTGAATGGTGCTACGTCGGTGACGTCTTTGGCGTTTTTCCCTTGTATCCTACTGGCGTGCCTGTCTACGATTCTCACTTAGTTTACTCAAGCGAACTTACGTTAAGTTTTTTTTCTTGCTCTTTTGGCAAGATTGTTATGTAGATATATCATATACCAGTACAATATATAGTAAAATATATGGGCAGTTACTGGAAAGTTTACTGCACGGGCCAAACCTTGCTTCTGTTGCGAACAAAATTAAGCATTACTCGTATACAGTGTATTTCGTATGATTTTTTTTTTCTCAGATTGAAAATCGGTCTAGTCGAAAGTGCTTTGATTGATCAAATGTGCAATTTACTTGGTGCTGTGAAGTAAAGGGAGCACTGCCGTATTATAAAAGTATACATATGGGATATGGTTATTATTTATAATCCAAACTATCGTTTACAGTAGTTGTACCGCTTTGTCATCATTAATGCACGGGTATAGCAGTGTAAGAAGTACCTGCTTTCCAAATTTAGATATTTCATACATCGTTTTTTTTTGTTTTTTCCAAGTCATCTCTAATAAAAGTCAATGTATTCCGTTATCTTTTGCGTTAGATAAATGTGTGTCAGCCAAGTTTAATGTTGTACGCGAATTGCAGTGAGCAGTGGACTCAGTCTCACTCAGCCAGCCGTGTGTAGAAAGGATGGGAAGCGCCTTGAATTTATTTTTGCTTGCTGAGGACCACATCTTTAAAATCGGCCTTCAAATCCCGTGAAATTTCTGACTGTCGGGCTTCGTTTGGCGGGGAGGGGAGTTCACCCAATACAAACGTCAACCACAAACCACGGTTTATTTTATTTCTTTGCATCTGGCAGACAACCCCAAATTATAGGAAAGAGGTACGGGGAATATAGAATTATGCATTTATTTATAAACAATTTGATTAAAACTAATAAACAATTAATTTTAGTTGTCTCAGAAACCACGCCCGATGAGAACGGCATTATTAATGTCTGTTCTTCAGATCTAGGATTTGCTTACTCTTGAGAAAGAATTTAAAAAATGATAATAACATTAATGACACAACCAATCTAACAATAATTAGATTGTTTACTAAGCTAGCACGGGATATTTTTTAATTAATTGTGCCTTAAGGCCTCTCATGGTCGGTCCATACCTCGGTAAACTGAAGGGTGTTTTAAAGGCAGAAAATCTAGGTGAGGGTTACTTTCGCGTGCGGCTTGATAAAATAACAGTGCACGCTGATAGAAGTGACCATGTAGATGCAGACACTATTTATAACGCTATAAGATGGCACAGGTGAATAGTTTGGATTAAAATGAAAAGGTTGCCTGGCCAATTATCTTTCAGGCCAAAATTTCGTTCACTTTCGAATCGGAATCTATCAACAAAAGCCATCTTAAGTACGTCTTAAAAGACCTACTTAGGCCTACTGGTTTAAGTTGTATTTTGTATGTCATTAAATTGTCTTATGTTGCGTTTCTTTCAACTTGACGTCTACTGCTTCAGCTTGGGTCCAAGAACACGAATTCTTTGGATTTGGAAGTTTTGACCAATTTACATATGAAATTATTTTTGAGACTTAAAACAGCTCCCACAAATCGAGGGAGTATGGAGAACCAGTGGAATAGCACAGATGCGACCAGTCACAATTGCACCTGTCGCAACTGCTGCAATCCACTACCACGTGACGTGTATCACTTCGATACGCGGAAATCCCAGGCACGGGAAATTCCCATTCAAACCCAGTCGAATTCACCGTGGAACACGCCATATTTTTCACCAGTATATTTATCTTTATATAACATCCACAGGCGTTTTAACCCAGGTGAACTCAGATATAAAGGTAAGATATTAGACCGGTGATATTAACACTTGGGTCTTGGTAGGGGGGGGGAGTAAGGAAGGTTGGCTGACTCTTACTCTGATCACTTGACTACACTCGGCGAGAATTCCGCCGTCGTATTTCAAGAAAACATAATGATTCTTATGAAATAAGAAAACTAGGACTGAACAGACTGCTAGCCTAGAACGAGTATGTGGCTGTGTAGCATCTGAAGAGATACATCGTGGAGAGAGAGAGAGAGAGAGAGAGAGAGAGAGATTCGGGTGTGGATTTGCCTTGGTATCATTCCTTATCTGAAAGCGAAACCTCTCTGCCCTCATTTAGAGTGGCCTATCTACAGGTTGCACCTCAGTAAATAGGAAGTAATGTATGATGGTTACAGAATGTGTGTGAAGTGGGTGTGTGTGTGTGTGTGTGTGTGTGGGGGGGGGGGGGGTAGGAGTCCCAAATTAATTAAGGTTGGTAAAAATTACCCATTTTGATATAACGTTCAGCATTTATGGCAGAAAAAAATTGGTTCACATTCGGCAAGAAAATGATGGAGAATGTGTTTTTCCCCTGAAGTCCCAGTCTATCTACATGTACGTGAGTACAAAGCGATTGTTAAAGAAGAATTTCATCAGCTGTGTTAAGTTGTAAGAATGATGTGATTTTTTCTTCACACAACAGCTAATATTGAGATAGACATCGAAATATTGGAGGTAAACCTTATCTCAATATTAGCTGTTGTGTGAAGAAAAAATCACATCATTCTGATTGTTAAAGAAGGATTAAAACTTAACTTTCTAATGTCTAAATATTAGGCCTACTAAAAGCATTATGATTAGGCTATGACGTTCTGGTGTGATGAAAATACTGGAGTAAATGTTCATGCTTAGCTATATAAAGGAGTTGTACTGTCTATATGGATTTTAGAGTTTTCATTTATTTTATTCTATCATATTTTTATTAACTATTTATGTTATTATTTTATTGTTATTGTCTTTTTTTTGGGGGGGGGGGTTGTAAGCGTAGATTCATTGTCATGCGAAGAACAGCAAAAAGCGTGCTAGACAACAGTGACGTCAGTATACGGTTTCGGTTTTACTTTAAATAGGGAATCACTAATTTTCTAACGGCTGTCACTGCTATGTCTTACCAAAAAATGACAAATGAATAACTCATTTGAATCGAGCATTAGTGAAAAATATCTAGGTAGGGGTTGCAGAATTTTATAAACTTCGTTACCCTAACTCTAAAACACGATTGAAAAATTGACAAGCTGGCTGTGGTTGCTGTTTTCGGTTAAATCACCTTCTGCAACCTTTCAGTCGAGCGGTTGGTTCATTCTCTGCATAATAATGAGACCAAATACGAGAAAATAACACCCTGGACGCCGTACGAAGCTTCTGGAAAAATGGCTCAAAACGCGCAGGTTGAGCAAGATTTGTAAATAGTAGGAACCAAACGAGGAAGTGAAATCACTAGCGGTTTCTCACGGTATTTGCGCGGCTGGAGGCTTACAACGGAGAAATAATACATTGTTACACATGTTGTTAGAAAGTCTTATTCAATGTACTTTTTAAATATATTTTCATAATTATCATCGGACGAAAATATTGGAAGTTATGATGGGGAAAAAACAAACAGCGAGGTTAAGTTTTTTCCCGTTTTGGTCATAAACCTCCTGGTTTGATCAAGTGGAAGCCCCGTGGCTTAATAGCCGAATTCGAGCACTCATTGGCTGAAACCAGGAAGGTTCTATGGAAAACAGGCTTCAGCAACTCTCTAGATCTGTTACTCCAGGGGCGGATTTAGGCCGTCTTCTGGGTCTTCCAGAAGACGGTCAGATTTTCAAGTTCAAGGCAGTGCACTTGTACTGAACCCCCAATAAATAAAACAACTTTCGTACACTTTTATAGATAAACTAAATCGTTTTCGTATATTTGGATGTAGCATAAATTAATGGCGAATTACATGCTACAAGTAGTTTGTTTTACAGTGCGTTATTAATGCGCATACAATGTTTTGATAGAAGCGGTAAAATAGATGCAACTTAGTTGTGGTGCGAAAACACTTGACGCGTATTGGAGACTTCAGTTTAAATTGTAATTGAAAACAATAGGAGAGACAGAACAATTTAAATGAAACACGCTGTGAAATTTAAAGTCCTGTCGCAGTTTACTTATAATCATTGGTGATAAACAAAAACATTCAGAAAACATAAGCCCGGATGACCAGCGGAGAATAACAAAAACACACGAAGGTCAATTTTACACTGCAGACAGAGAAAGGGAAGACGAGGGCTATGACAGGGTTACGTGTGTTTGGCTGATCAATAAATGATGATCAACAGAATTGATAAATAACTTTATTTCAGTGTTTTTTTTTTTTTTTTTTTTTTTTTTTTTTTTTTTTTTTTTTTTGAGAGCAGATCATTTTCTTATAATATATTCTAACCAAATGCGGTATCTGCAATACTTCCTCTGTTTTCAAAAGGTGCTATAATGAGAAGTATGAATATATCTATTTCTGATTCCTTTTTGGGAATTTTGCTTAATCCGAAAAGACATCGTTCTCTTTCTCTCGGCAGGGAGAGTCGTCTTGTGTTTGATATTTTACAATTTTAAAAACAAAATATAAAAGCTATAATTGTGATTTTATTTTTACAAATTGTAAACCCTAAATTGTAAAATCAGAGATGGAAAGCGCCTTGAAAGCTGTGGCATGTGGTTTCTCAGAACAATGATGAAAATTTCGGGGACAGACAGTCGAATAAAAGATTACAACGAGCGGCAGCAAAGAAAGTTTCATCACAGAAATAAGAAAATGCCTGTTGAGATTTCTGGAGCACGCAACATTAACGAATTGCTGGCATGGGGAAGCTGGGGCCAACAGGAAAAGTGGACGGAAAGAGAAGTAGAGGAAAACAACGGGCACTTTGGATGGCAATTCTAAATGAATAGATTCAAAAGAAGGGTATGTTCACATGAAAGAATGTTAAAAAAACTAGAATCAAAGAATTGTGGAAAACCATGAAGGTCAACGGCGTTCCATATAACACTTAATAAACAAAATAAATAAATACATCAAAACTCAAACTAAAAACCGAAATGTTGAACTTTATGTATGGTGATGAGTTACAAAACGGACTCGGTTAAGATTTAAGAAATATTTTCTAAAGAATGATATTGATTTTATAGGCTAGTGGTCGGCCACATTTGTCCTTTGTCTCTCTTCCCTATATCAATTTTCTCAGGGAGCTTTTGAAAGAAGAAACATACTTGCCATCTCTCGTCTATATGCCAGTTTTCCCGAAAAAGAGAAACAAAAAATGATGGCAACATGAAATGTGACTCTATTAGTGTTCTTGCTTTTTCCTAGAAAGTCCAGCCAGCGCATTTATTTTTCTAACATCGTCTGGGCTCATTTTTCCACGAAGTTAATTGTGTATTATTGTTACGCGATATCTGCTGATTAGTAGGGATCATATCCAGACCGCAATGATGAGTCTCTCATTCTTGGAAGCGTGACATACATTCATAAAGGGAAGAAAAGGCGATCATGTTCTCGTAGCAACTGGTATCCTCTAACAGGCCTGTTGACTGAAATAGAAATAATAAAAAAACTGAAAAAAAGCGATTAACCCTATTCATAGTAAACGACGCGTGTTTGTTATCTTAATTTCTTATATATTATTTTTCCATGAAATTTCATGAATTTGTCACATTTTTATCCGCTTCCAGGAGATATGTCCGCAGCTTTGGTATCATCTATGGTTATCGTACTGGAAATAATTTAGGCTGCGGTCGTTTAATATATATTTTGCTGGGTTCCTAAAGGACTCACTTGATTTACGGTAGTTATACACAACATTTTCTAAGATGAAAACAAAAGCAAAATAATGATATATTTGAGGAAATAAAGATACCGATAAATTTTAGAGTAGAATAGTTCAACAGATGTGAATGACTTTGGTGCATCAGACTGATGTTGAAGAAGACGGGGTGACACTGAGAGTGCAAGTGATTACGTTTCAGAGGTTGAACATCAAGAATGTCAACAACTTTTTGTAACCAAATGGAGTAAATTTGTCAAATGAGAGACAGAAGTCATGGCAAGCTTGGGGTCCTAGAAGAGGCTGTGTAGGAGGTGTGACAGGGACTTGGTAATGAATGACCTCGGTCAGTCAGTTAGAATCAATCAATCAAATACAAGCCCATAGCAGTGACCCTTTTACGACCGAGAGCAACTAAATGGTAAAACTGAATATTTTGGAGTAAAGGCCACCTAGCCTAGCTGCAGGGGCGGATCCAGAGATATTTTCTGACAGATTTTCAAATTATTTTTGTTGATCCATTTTCCATTCCATCCAACAGAATTATTAGTTGCCCATCGGTGTAGACTTGAAAAATTCTGATTGTCTTCAAGAAGACCCAGAAGACGGCCTCAATCCGCCCTTGCTAGCACCGGGTGGAAACCAACAAAACTTTTTCTAAAGCAGGCTGCTTATTCCTACAGCCACTCAGTTTCATAGGGAAGCAGCTTTGTCAGATTCTGCACGCAGATGATGGCATCTTTGTGAACATCTTTGTGGCATCTTTGGCAAAAAAAGTCACCACAACTCTCCCTCTAATTGATGGTTCTATACTTAAGGCCAGCGTAGTGATGACATTAATTCCACATTATTTTTTCCACTGGACACAAGAGAAAGGTGCAAAGAGTTAGCATGATGCATATCTGTAAAAACTGAGCAAAAAAAAAAAAACATATTTGGCCCTTGTAGAGGGTATGCTCAGTGACCAGTTTGTTCCTGTTCACGTCGAACGAGTTTTTTTTCTTTTTCATATTAATGCATTATCTGAAGTCATGAAATTTTACATCAGTTACAAATCTTGTACCCCCCCCCAACCCCCTTCTGGCAAGAGAAAGGTAGGCAGACTACTAGGGCGATAGAAGGACTATGTCAACGATACCATTGTAGCCTGTGGTGTTACAGGTTAATAGTTGGCAAGATATTTGCAAAATACTGGAGCGCCTGGCGTCTGTTTATCAGCAAGGAGGTATTATCATTCGAGTAGAGAATTATGACAACAAAAGACCCAGGGGAAGGGGCTGTCCCGGAGGAACACAACACGTAACATTATAAATACGTACTGTCTCATACGGAGAGTGGGCAGAGATTTTACGTCACATTTTGGGCTCGATTGCACCTACACCACTTGCCCACCTTTGTCGCTGAAGTCTTCTAAAATCGCAAACGTCGCCTACCGCACGACATCTATGAATCACTTTTACCTAGAAACAGGGCCACGAAGACGTGGCTTGATTAATTTCCAAGTAGATGAAAATAAGTCGATATGATTAGTAAGCGAAAAATAAAGTTAGAAAAGGAGAGAGAAAAAAAATTAAATGAAATGCAGATGGGTTTTGAACGAAGAGAGAAAAAGAGGAGGTAGACAGTAGTGTCTTCACTATATAAATATATTTAATATATTGTTTCCAGAAGATGTCCTTGATGTACATTATATCCCGGATACAGGATGGTCACATTGACCCCAACCCTAAGTGGGGTGTTCCAGAGGAGGAGGTGGTCAGTAACAGGTGGGTGACTTGTGCATAGGTGGGGGGCATATACATAGTTTATTATTATTATTATTATTATTATTATTATTATTATTATTGTATTTCGTTAATTGTTTACAATATTAACATGTTATGTTTAATTTTCATTTTATTTACGATATTTTCATGTAAGACTAAAAACTTTGGCTTCGTTCACATGGAAAGTCTATTTTCTAAAAATCTATTTTCTATTCGCGGTATCTTGTGATCACTCCGAGCACAGCCGAGAATTAATTACAGCTTTGGAAGTAACTGGCTCGCGCTGCCAGTAATTACGCCGCGGGATATTCAGGCCACAGACCGTGATCATAAGATACCGCGAATAGAAAATAGATTTTTAGAAAATAGACTTTCCATGTGAACGATGCCTTTAATGAATCACCGGTCAGATAATCAGTAATTGAATCAATTGTTTTATCTTTTTTTTATGCAATATGTGCGATTGTGCGTGCTACTCTGCCTGGCGGTATATTAAGCTGTCTATAGTGCCACCTTATCATTTAAAAGTATGAATTAACTCATTCAAGCTATTAATACTTCTCTTTATTTCCACATTAGCACTTTGTTCTTATTTCAGTTCATATACACATTTTTTTTTCAAATATTGCTTAGGTACATGTTTTTTTCTATTTTTCGAAACATTCTTTCGAGCGAGTAGGTTGGTCACTTCCTAGCACTTCAAATAAACACTTTCTCATATTCAGAACCAAATTGATGTCCAGTCGCGGCCTGAAAAACTTTGTGCGCATGCGTGCTGTCCATGGCAACGAAGTTCACGTGATTACGGGGGGAAACCGCGCGCAATGGGAAAATAAGTTAATGGGCGGTCCCGTTGGCGACGCCTTGGTTACCAAACTCCTGAATATTGGACTTGAATGCGACCCAGGCGACTGCGCCATGTATATCTTCTTCCACGGCCCCTCAGGCACCGTGGGCCTCGCTCACTCGGGACGGGAAGGATCTATTAGGAAAGTAGCCGTGAAGACCGTTGAGGTAATGGCCTCCTACAACGGCTGTTCTCTCGAACAATACGTCGGCGATGTTCGGATTATCCAAGCCCCCGCTATATGTGCCGAACATTACCGAATGGATTATCTCGACGTTCCGCGTGACGATGTAGAGGACTGGCGACCACATCTTCAGGGAGCCTTCGATGTAGAAAGCACGGATAAAGAAAACTACGTCCGCTTGAGGGGGAGAGATGGGCCAATGGGTATAGACTTCGTAGGTTATAATGCATCCCAGCTTTGTAAGATCGGCATCAAGAAAGAACACCTTCAGTTGTCGTCCGTGTGTACATACGAGTCCGAGGATTACCCGTCTCACCACAAAGCGGAAGTAGAGGGCGCTAAAAACGGGAGGTTTATGGTGATGGCGTGGATGAGTGATAACTGATATGGAATATAGCGTGAAGGAAAGTTTCAACAACTCATGTACTGCAGTTGAAAACTAGCCACACACGTACGAATGTCTGATTAGAATAAGACTTCTGAAGTCTTGAAATTGAACTAAAGAGAGTACAGAACAAATCGAAAGAAATATTGCACTTGCTAGCGTAGATTTGGAAAATGAAGCTTGTGGACTTCATTTGAAAACCTTCTATAGTACTTTTTCATATTAATTAATGAATTAATTACTTTAATATTTATTTATTTATTTATTTATTTATTTATTTGCAGTAAAACGATTGAAAGTTTACCTGCATGGGACTTAAAATACATTTGGTAAACGTTGTGTGTAATTTTAACTGGATAATTATAATTTTATCTCTAAGCATATTTAATATTGTATAATGAATGTCATTTGAAAAATAAATTACAGAAAATATATACATATGATTCCTAATTAACTGCATTCAGAAAAAAGGAGCCGTTCATATCGAGAAAAATTATGTGCTTGAAGTTGAACTTCGTATCGTGTCCGACATAGGGACCATTCCCACAGATATTTGGATCGATCTATCTCCCTGAGGAGTCTCACTAAATTGCTATCAAGCTTACCGGTTTAAATGTCTGTCACACCTAGTAAAGCTGTTAGCTGATTCGGTAGACATTTAAGCCGGTTAAGTTAACAGTATTTAGTGAGACTCCCCAGTAAGATAGATCGATCCAAACATGTAATTATGTGTACTTTACGTAATCTTTGTAAATATTGTAAATATTATTAGAGTGAAGGTCTCCAACATTAGTAATGAAACAAAAGTTTCCGACATAGATCTCTTTTGAAGTCATATGACGTAATGTGTTGTAGTACAATATCTCTTGAGCAATGCGGCGGCCTCTTTGTATAACGCCGAAGTAAAGAAATTAACTTTACAATTAAAAATAATTAGAGTTAACGTACAATAGTTCAGCTTTCGATCCACGTAAGATAACATATTAGTATATATTTAACGAGGAGAACTGATACCTTGGGACCCAGAGAGGAGACGGGAGAAGAAACGGAGACTGGAAACGACGGAGTACGGAGACGTTGTTTAGAGCTAGAAGTTGGAGACTTCACGTAGAACATGTAGCTACGGAGCGTCAACGAAGAAATCATTTAACTGGTCATTATGTGGAATTGGGTTTTCTTTGCGCGACCTTACGTAAATCTGACACGAACCGTGGAATCTTTAGATTGTGTTATCCATTAAGTAAGACGAAAACGTACCATGTCCTCTTTCGAGCCCACGCTTGAATTAAGCGTACAAAAATTATACAAGTTTAGGACATGCATTCCATATGTATGAAAAGGTTCATTACATTCGGTTGGCTTGGATCTCGGCCCGCTACGTATTATCCTAACAACTCGTTC
Source organism: Lingula anatina (assembly GCF_051362555.1). Classification (NCBI taxonomy): domain Eukaryota; kingdom Metazoa; phylum Brachiopoda; class Lingulata; order Lingulida; family Lingulidae; genus Lingula; species Lingula anatina. The sequence goes on along the minus strand of NC_141771.1, from coordinate 13,255,430 downwards.
ATATAAAGAGTAGTACAGAACTCCGTCTATAGCCCTCACAAAAGCAAGGAATTGTATTTCATTAACCTCCTTGCTTCAGGTGTTCAGTATTGACTTAGTTGACTGTGTGTGGGTGTCTGAACTATTCATGGGCCAAACGTCAATTCCGGTTCGTGACGTGAAAAGTAACAAACACTAATAAGTCCGGGAATTAGTAGAGTTCTGAGAATACCGCGAAGTCCCACTTTCACATTCATGTAAATAGTAAAAAAAAGGGTATGTCGGGGGAGGAGGGGGGGGGGGGGGGTCCCCTATGCCTATACATTGTAAATGAGAAGTCTTATCATAACCCGCACTCCAGTGTGGCTTACAATGGATGAAAAGGAGGGGGAGAGAACAGGAAGGACCGATATCTATGTACCCAGAAAAAGGGATGTTACGTAAACGTTCTCCCGCTCCTCAAGGATCTCCGGTCGGGGCACATGCATTTTAGCACAGAACTGAAGTTAAGTCTACTTGTTTGATTTTCAGTCTCAAAGAAGTGCAAAATTAAATGTGTGTGTGTATGTGTGTGTATGTGTGTGTATGTGTGTGTCAACAGCTAAATTGAAAACCCACTAGAGACAAGTGAGGTGGGGGGGGGGGGGGGTGAAGGTACGTCGTGGTATAAAGCCTATGATTAATAAACTGTGTTGGGGCTCGGCGCTTAATGTATCCCGTCAGTGAATTTTATTTTTTTTTAATTCTAAATATTATGATAACGTAACCTTACTTTTCTCAATTGTCTCTCCATAGAAAACGAGTTTGCCAGAAATTTTAAGAATTGCATCGAAATACACTACACCGATAATATAATAAAATGAATGGAAACCAAGATAATTTTGCTAATTTATACACGTTAATTGATCTCTGGCACGATATGTCCTTACAACCTACTCGATTCATTTCTATTTTCTTCCATCTGTTTTTCTCCTACCCTCTACCAGGGCCACAGATTCATTTATGATTTTTCACTTGATATCCACAGATATGGGTCTCCGGCTAATTCCGGGCACATTTCTGTGACTGTGTGTGTGTGCGAGGTATCAGTGCAAACAGAGAGGCATGTTCTGCTTGAATGCCTCGTGACTAAACAACTAAATGAGGAGTTTGGACCCAACTTTAACAGCGTAATATGAGCTACGTGAAGGTCCCGTGCATGTTGTTGTAGATACATGTATTGTGTGCGTATTCCCTGTATTTACTTGTATAATTTATTCATCAGCATCACTGTGTTATGAGCTCTGTGTACGTTTGTGTTCTTTTTATTGTGTATTACTTTTTGTTATTAATGTATCCACAACACAGAAATAAACTACTACTACTGCTCCTGCTCAGAGTACAGGCGGCTACCCATGCCTATTAGTGTCACCAATACTTCTATGGTGTCACGTACTGTCCTAGAAACAATCTAACCGCAAAACGTCCTTCAACAGTACTCACGGATCAATTTGATAGCTCAGTGCATTAGACTCAGTGGCGTGATTTGTATTCGATCCCTGACTAAAATACATCCGCCTTGAAACCGTGTTTTACAACATGTTCCGTGGTCGTTGACGTGTCCGACGCTATTTAAAATGTGAGTTTGATTGGTCAGCGAACACGTTAAAACCTGGGATAGCAAGGACTGTGGAACATTGTCTTAAAGGGGAATATTTTGCTCTTACCTTTTAAAGGCGACATACTAATAGGGTGGTAAAATTCAAGTATACACAGATTGAAGAGAAAAAGACGCGTGCCACGACACTTTTGTATTCACATAACAAAGAGCAAGAAACACGTCTTAATTTACCAGGACTCCTTTTCGTTTCGTGCCTTTCTCGGACGCTGTTAACAAACTGGAGGAAATTATCACTCACACTGAAGGTATGCTTAATGAAGGTTGCTATTTGAAATGATGAATTTAAAAAATAATTCAAAGAATTTTTCTCTCGAAAAAAAAATTTGCAAAGGTGGCGAAAAAAAAAAAAACACTCGGTAGTACAGCCGGTTATCGTTTATGCGTCGCACAGAGCCTCATAGTGTCAAGTTTTTGTTTACCGTCATTGAAATAGGATATCAGGATGCATTTCACCAGAACTTGTCGAAACAATTTTATTCAATGGCGTGATTTGTATTTGGTCCCCTACTTAAAGCCACGCCCCATATGCTTGCTTACGTGTCCAATTCTATTCTAAACATGCGTTTGATTGGTCAATGTAAAAAAATGCTTATAAAATGCGTATACAAACGTATAAAAATGCTAGGGCCTGGGACAGCAAGGACTCTGGAACGTTGTCTTAAATGGGGATATTTTTCTCCAACCTTCTAATTTAGTGAAGACAACATAGGGTGGCTAAATTCAAGTGTACTCAGATTGAAGAGAAAAAGACGAAGACGCGTGCTACGATACCTTCGTACATATTTACGTAGCAGTGATCAAGAAACACGTCTGAATCACCAGTTTTAGTCGTGCCCTTCTCGGACGCTGGTCGAAATTAATACTCCAACTGAAGGTATGCTACTTGAAATGATATAATAGTAAAAAAAAACTATTAAATTTCTTTTTAAGGATAGACTTACGTTTCTCAGAAATATTTGCGTTGCCTCTCCAGGTACTAAAATGTATACGTAGGACTTCTTTGTTTTATAATTTCTTTAAAATCCATGGAGAGGGAGAGAGATAGAGAAAAAGAGAGAGAGAGAAGAGGGTAAGACTGACACGTTAAGGAGAGCATATAATGCTAGAAGCGATTTGCCTCGTTTTTTTTCTTTGAATAATAACCTCAGCTCTTTAAAAAATGGCACACTGGAGTAGGGTGATGTAAAAAACAGCAGATTATTCTCGTAAAAGCTGATACTTTTAGGGCGTATACATGTAGAAGTGATGTTGCTTGGCTTCATCTGTTAACGCTCGTTATTTATTTATTTATTTATTTATTGATTTATTTATTTACCTAATAAGTGAAGGGAAGAAAGGCCTGCTTTACGTGGAAAATAAAATAAAACTTATATTACTCCTGCCGCGGTCGACCCTGTTCCATAGGCTACCTGGGCGATGACGTCTTTCACTAATATGTCCTGTAAAGTTTTGTCCATTAAGAAAGTTTTAACCATTAAAATGGTGCACCGTCGCAGAAGAGAGCCATATTAAGGGGGTCATTCCATTTTTCATCATCGTTTTCACATGTCATATATAGAAGAGGTCAGGCAAAGCAATATGTCTAGTCGGGTCACGCCAGGTCAGCCTTCCTGCTACTGGTATCCTGTCCTCTAAACTAACGCAACCTGTTTCTGGGTCAGGATGGGGGCAACTAAACCGTCAACTCCAACTTCCTCGCTGGAGGAGGGTGTAAGGGCACTGGCTAGACACCCTGATGAAACGAAATTTAAAATTCATCTCATTTATGTGTTCCAAGCCAGTCTTCCCAAGGAGAACTGGACGTAAGGTTTGTTTCGTGTGCCCAATGAGCTATGCGCCGGTACCTAGAGCAGAAATCTTTTTGCTGCTGCTTCTGTATGACGGTAAAAATGGCCAGCAGCCTTCAATCTGCGGTCTCTTATTTCAGAGGCGACTTTCGGTATTTCGCCATAAAGTTCCAAGTTTGGCACTTTGTCCGATATTCCAATGATAATCAGTGCAGCTTTAAGTAATCTTGTGTAGAACCCATCAATAATTTTTGTTAAGGTTGTTTTGTTAAGGTCCATGTTTCAGAACCGTAAAGAAGTACTGGCTCTACCAATGTTTGAAATATGTTGATTTTTAAGTTGTCGAGGTATATCAGATTTCCATATCTTTTGTACCTTGTTGACGGATGTCCAGGCGAATAATTAATTAAAGCAATGGCCCACTCATCTGCTATATAAAATCCCCCCTCCTTAAAAAAAAAAAAAAAAAAGAAAAAAAAAACTCTCTTGTCCGTAGTAATATCAAATTTTGTCAGTTTAAGTATTAAAACGGGTTTAATGTTCGTAGTTAAAGTTATCTTAATTATTTCAGACATATAACGAATAAAACAGTATAATACTAATAAATACCAACAAGCATATATATTGTCTATAAATCTATATTGTAACAGTTTTAAAATGAGAAATGTTATGTTTTATTTTTTTGTTGTGATTTTTTTAATCCATTATTCTCATGGTGTATCGCTCTTGCAGCAGTGGGCTCGTTTTCGAAAGTCCTTAGACCTATCCATAATGTTGATAGATAAAACGCATTTTGGTTTCAATGATAAAGGTGGAACTAAGGCCCACGCATTATATATCTTGTCGCGTCACGTATTGTCAGTAGGGATAGCATCTTAAAGGGAAGTATTTAACTCATGCCTTCTTAAGACAACATAGATTGGTAAAATTCAAGTATACTGAGATTAAAAAAAAGTGAGTCACGACACCTATGTATTAATATATATCGGGATAGATGATACACATAGTACCAGGGAGCCTATATAACGAGGAGCTAGGTTGCTGTGACGTGGCACCCTCATCCGACGCCGTTGATAACCTGGTCATTTTTACATGTGCCACCCCAGCTAAAGGTATGCTTTGTAAGATGCTATTTGAAATACTAATTTTTATCATCATACAAAACTTCTGTAAGTCAGTAATATAATCATTGGTGATCCTGATGTGAAAAATACGTACGTATCATTTTCTTTTAATTTATAACTTCAAATTCATGGAAAGAGAGAGAGAGAGAGAGCGCAAGTGGGAGAACAGGTTTTGGCTTACGGGGAAAGTTGGTAACTGAAGTGCCTCAGAAGCTACAGGCAAATATATTTTATATTAGTTTTAATCGATGCTCAGCAAAATACTGAATGTTGCGTAATTATAACCCCTAATAAGTGCTAGTGCAAATGATGGAGACGCACTAGCATAACAATAGGGAGGAATATGATTAAAATGATTTATTTCTTGAAACCGCTCACAAGACCCTCAACGCTGTTACATGTACAACTATTATCACATATATAAAAGGCATTTCCACTTAGATTTCTATAATAAATGTGAATAAAGGTTTTAATAAACAGAAAACTAGCAGTAGGATATTAAGATAAAATGTATTTAAAATTCTCTTGACGCAGTTATCGTTAAAACAGACGTTTGGCTTGTTGAAAAAATTTGAACGTAAATGAATACACACGTATATATTTTAGAGAGTTTTTTTCTTTTCGTTATAGCAGAGTTTTATTTATTGGTTAGAAAAAAATCATTTAAAAATAAAAATGGAATATAGTCGCTATAATCAAACTCAACTTTATTCTTAAAATTAAAATACTACTTCATAAAATAACGTCTAAATAAATAAATAAATAAATAAATAAATGAAATACCACTTCTAGTAATGGTCTGAACTGCTTTTCAACATTTAATAGTCCCTTTTGGTGCCAAAGTAAGAAATTAATTTTAATTTAGGCAATTTAAGCAGAATATGATTAATCGGTTAAAAAAACATTTAAAAATGAAATACTAGCCGCTATATTTCAACTCAACTTTATTTAATATTGCTTCATAAAATAACATCTGCCCCAGCCTACTTTATAAATAAATAAATAAATAAATAAATAAATAAATAAATAAATAAATAAATGAACAAATAAATAAATAAATGGAATACCACTTCTAGTAATGGGCCTGAGCTGCTCTATAAAATTTAACGGTCGCTTTTGGTGCCTAAGTTAGAAATTAAAGGGATAATAACTCTTTGTATGAGATCTATATTTCACAATAAAAACATTGTGAATAACTCATAGAAATATAATATATTCTGTTTTACCACAAAAACGGGAGTTAAAGCTATTATTCTGATATCTGAGCTTGTCTTTAGACCATGTTACCTCCATTGATGGCTATACTCTGTTAAAATCTCTTAAGAGATTTTAACTAAAAACTAAACTTTTTAGAAAAAAACCAGGGACTAAATTTGAATGTATAAATGGATTCATTAACCATTGGTAAGTATGGGAAAATTGTCGTTTACTCCAGGAAAATTCATTTTTTGACCGAAACGAAGAGTTATTATCCTTTTAATTTTAATTTCGGCACGTACATATAAGTAGCCTCTCCGGTGGATGTAAATTGCACACAGAACCTGACCCCACATGTAGTAATTCGTCATAATATATATACATGTCAACAAATGTTGTTTTGGAGGCTAGGTTGTCCCCTTGTTACCTGTAGTTTGTCCTTGCTGACCATCCACCCTTATCGCCCTCTCAAATGTTTATTTACATTTAAGATATCATTGTACGTTTGGTCAAATCGCGGTGTGTTGACCTAAACCTTGACCTTGGTTACCCTCTGTTACCGCAAGGACCGTTCACAATGGCTTTAGTCGACCTAACTCATGCGCACGAACTCCACATGGCCCATAGCTGAATGCGATCAGATTAACAGATATAAACACGCCTTCTCCTTGCTTTGACTAGAAAACAGGGAAGCTGGCATTTACACGAGTACGTTGGAAAGAAGAGGAGGCGTTACTGATTGCATTCAGCGAGAATCTCCGTGGAATTCGTCCGCATTAGCTAGTTTAGCAAAATTGATTGTTAACGGGCCCTAACATAATATAAAAATTCGGATACTGTATATAGCGTGACCTAGTAACCCAACCTGTCCTCATAAAAGTGCATAAGGCGCATGATAACATTGGTCAACATTAACAGGGAACCTTGTTTAATAACAGCATCGGTTAAGCCTTTGAGGTTTGAACATCTTTTATTTTATTTCATTTCATCGTTTTGTTTCGCCTTAGGTGTTCGTGGATAGCTAGAAAAGAAGAAAAGACATTCAACGATGCCGCCGTATTTGCCCATGCCGGGTCAGGTAGCAAGAAACCCGTCTTTACTGGAAGGACTCCGTGTTTTACTCGTCTCGAATGCTGTTAACAGCTTGACCAATAGAGTTAAGATGACCTTACAAAGAATGAAGGTAAGTAAAGCAAGTGTCGACACAACCAAGGCATATATGTTTTGCTTGAGGAGTTTTAATTTATTTTTTCATTAAAATGAACAAGGGCGTCATCAGAATATTATATCCATAAAGCTAATTATTGCTTGATGTTCTTTTTCAGCTGAGTAGCCTTCTGACAGTTTATTTATTTATATAATTTCGTGGCACAGCCGAATTTTAGCACGTTTCTAAAGGTAGTCGATCTAAGTTCAGGCCCAAGTGCACAATTTTCTAAAGTAGCCGCGACCAAGAAATGTATGTTTATGATAACTGCAGAATAAAATGAATCTTAATTTGCTTAAATTTATCTTAGAAGGGACACCAAAGTAATGATTCGACGTTCAAAACAAACATTTGAGAGCTATGATGACTTAACATACATGATTTTGATGGGATTTTTTTCTCTGTCGCAACGACAGACCGCTTATTTGGCAAGAGTAATATTCAAACAATCCACCGATCACATGCCACATGCCACGTGCTCTTTCCTTTTTTCACTGTCCCGTAACTTGCTTTGTGGGTTTCGAGCTAGGTCAATGTGTCCCCTTAAACTCTTCATTTTGGCCGAAAAGTGCCATTAACGGATATTTCCTGGGGCAAACGTCGGTTACCCGTACTTACTAAGGCCTAATGAATCCGTTTAGACATTAAAATTTAGTCGAATGTGTTTTTGTAACAATCTATTAAGAGATATTTAAGCAGTGGCGGATTAAGGGGGGTGACAGGGGGGGGCACTGACCACCCCTTCGGTTTCTGGAAAAAAATCACACCAATATTCCCCTCTTGATATTAGAATTTTGAATAGGTGAATCATAGTGCTAAACTGCTAAAAAGAAAAAAAATGGACCCCCTTCAGATAATCCTGGATTCGCCCCTGTTTACGGAGGTTGGCCATCTATAATATTCATACCACCAACTATTGTTTTCAATTAAACAGCATTGAATTTCATGAACATTAGTACAATGCCACCTTTGTGCTCTGACAGTTTATGGGGCCATATAAATTTGTGGCACAGGCGAATTTCGGCATGTTTTTCTACAGAGGTCACCTGACGACGTGAGATTCGGGGACACGTGTCCTGAAAAAATATGTACAATCAACCAATCAATCAAATAATAGTCGACCATCAACATCGTAACGATGAGTTGTTTGTTTTTGGCTGATTAACCCCACGGGCACCACTCTATCTTGCGGCGTTGCTGGAAATCCGTTAATTGGCTTTATCTAGAAAGAGAGAGATGGATTTTATTTTTCGTTTCATAGGGTGTCTAACCACCCTCCACACTTACCTACAGAGAGGAGGGTGGTGTTGACCGTTTACTCGCCCACATCTTGACCATTTAACAGGTTATACTGCTTTACTGGGTACATCTGTACTAGTAACAGGTGGGTGACCTGACCTGACTTGTAGTACAGTGTGTTGCTAAAATAGCCGCGTCCTGGATGTGTTTGCTTACGATAATTGCAGAGTGATTGAATCTTTCTTTGTTCAATTTATTACAGAACGGACACAAAAGTAATGCTTTGACTTTAAAAACAAACATTTGAGAGCTATGATGACCTAAAAGACATAATTTTGATGGCATTTGTACACTGTACAAACGCATGAAACGGCTGTTTCCAGATCGCTAATTTGGCAAACGTGTAGTTCATACAGTGAATAGTTCACATGCCACGTGATGGCAAGCTCAGATTTTAGAAAACAGTGTCGATAACCTTAGCTTGGACGTTAAAATGGAATTACTTATATTTCTATGGGCTGTTAACTGTGTATTAATTGTGAATTTTTGAGTCTCACATGGAGTGTTGTTCTCACTTAAAGTGTATATGTTGTTTACATTTCTCTCTGCAGCCTTCTATCTGCAAGTTGGTAGAGGGCATGTTGGTTCCTGATCTTAATCTTGTCTTGCGTGCAGACAGCCGGTTATATTAAAAGCCTCCCTCAAAAAAAAAAATAAATAAATAAATAAATAATAAAAAAATAAATACATAAAATAAAATAAATAATTAAAAAATAATAAATAAATAAATAAATAAATAAATAAATAAATAAAATAAAATAGAAAAAATGAAATTAAATAATAAAAATATTAATGGTAATATAATTTTAAAACTTTAAATAAAGAAATGCAAATAGAAAAATAAAGGTTTTGCCTTATGATTTGCCAGTGGTGGATCCAGAAGGGTGTGGGGAGCAGGTGTTTAGAGAATTTATCCACTGGTTTGGCTTTTGTATGGTTAGTGCATAACGTCCTTTCTAAAACTGAGCCCTGTTTTTTTTAGAATGATAATAATAAATAAATAAATAGAAAAACATCACGACAGCTTGTCAACGGGTTAACTTATTTTAACAAATCTTCCGGGTTTCTCGCCTTTTATAACACTGGGCTGCACACTGTTTTTATGTTTATGGCGTAAACAACTGATCATGAATTGGTGTAGTTTTTGGTGTTGGTTTTTAAAGTCAGTTTGTCATGTATATTCACGCTGTTAAACTTCCCACATGTTTTTCTTAGTTTTATGAACGAAAGCATATATTGCCATTTTCTTTAAACTATTAAATCCCAACTCTAAATTTTTTATTGCCATTTTAATCTCCAATGATCACAAAACACATCATCTACTACCTGAGGTAAATAAAAGTGCCTTATGCTCTGCGTCCAACTAAAAAATATACCGTATAAAACTGAGAACTATCAGATCTTCAGAGACATTCATACCACATGGGCACTGAGTACTTTGAAAAACTGAATAACTTTTCGAGTGCGTTTAAATGACTTATTATGTATATTTTAAATATATATTTAAAAATATCCTCGGACTACCAAATCATAATCATAAACGATCACAAAGTATGATATAAGTTCATTAGTGAGAACTGGGAAATATGAAATGAATTGTTGGTAGCATAAACGAATTAATGCCCTGTAATACATGTACATGTAGCTACCCATGGTTAAAATCAGCCTTAAAATACCTTCAGATTTTGATATACATATACATGTCTTTATTGCCGCATTGAGGTATCACTGAGTGCAAAATTGCCGGTAAATGAAATGGGGAGAACACATTAACAGATATAAATGTGTAAAAAAAAGTAAAAAGGGAATAAAGCATCCAGTGAGTCTTAAAATTTCCATATAATTGAAATAAAAAAGCACATACTTAAAAATACTACATCTGGAGGGGTTTTCACAGATATGCTATCCGCAATATTTTTCTATTTATACATATTCAACACAAACTAGTAGTCTTTACCAATTCTGACTTTAGATACGATAAAAACACATTCAGAAATGCCAGGTATCGATATTTCCTTCTGAAACGTACAGGAAAACCTGGTGGTCTCCGTGAAATATTAAAAAAGAAGAAAACTCACAAAGCGAATGCTAGAGGATTTTGAGAACTGTTTGGGAAGAAAATATCATGATCATACTCCAACACCACGGGGAACCGCTTAAAAGTGTTTTTCTATATCCATCTAAGGATAGCGCCCTTTATTTGCGTATACGTGACTGCTAGTAATAGTATGCATTTTTATTCCTATTTATCATCCAGGTTATTACTCATGTCGTACCGTGTGATAGTGGAAGTGGCATGGAAAATGCGGTAACACTTTACCAACCCGACGTCATCATCTGCCCATACCTTACAAAATACATCCCAGAAACAATTTGGAAGACGACCGAGCGGCCATGTTTGGTTTTTCATCCGGGTATTGCAGGTGACCGGGGACCTAATTCCATTGATTGGGCCATACGACAAGACAAGAAGGAATGGGGTGCGACGCTGCTGCAAGCTAGCCCGGTTATGGACGGAGGCGACATCTGGAGTACGGCGACATTCCCATTAAAAGCAAACGCCACGAAAACAGGAGTGTACGGTGGGGAAATCAGTGACTTGGCCGCTGAGCTGGTCGTTGACGGGCTTACGAGGTATTTCAATTCAATTAGACTGCACTTTGTTTCAGTGATTAATTGCAGGTTAATTAATTAAATAATAAATAAATAAATAATAATAATAATGGTTGTCTTCCCCAGAGGAAGCATGTAGCTCCTTTTTAGTCTCTGTCGACTGTTTTAAAGTGCGGTAACACGTTGCGTTTTAATTCAATTATATACCATTCCATCATGTCCACAAGGTATCAACTTGGGGTGACGCCAACACCACTTGATTACAATCGATCAGAAATAAAAGGCTGCCTGTTGCCCTCAATGAAAAAGTCCGACAGGGAGATCGACTGGTCTGCTTCAGCTGAAGATATATGCCGAATCATTCGCAGTTCCGATACACAGCCAGGCGCCCTTGCTGATATCACATTTCTCGACAACAAAACAGAGCTAACCGAAACGTATAGGGTATACGGTGCCCACATAGAGCAAGACCGTGGCGGAGTTTTGGGACAAATGCTGAGTGCCCACAAACCTGGCTCTGTAGTTGGAAAGAAGCAAGGGTCCATTTTGGTTAAAAGCGGAGACAATCGGGGAGTTTGGATAACTTGCCTGAAGGTGAGTGTGTTTTCTTTTCATTTTTCCAAACCTATTTTTTATTTGTCTCAACTGTCGCATCAGGAGACATTCGTGAATAGTAGTTGACAGGTGACGAGTGTTTACTACAGAAAGTATGCTTTTGTGGATCTCAGAATGTTTCTCCTCTCTCTTCTAGAGTGAGTAACATGTTTAATTAGCCCCACGCTCGGCTGTCACCTTGATTGGATAGTAAACGGTTGTCGTAAAATCGCTAAATGATATTAAAACCCGGTGCATAAACTTGAAAACCACCTAGGACAACCTTAGACTGCCACATTAATCCAATACAATGCAAAAATAAACTATAACAAGTGGTTAAAGCCTTCAAACCGAATGTCGTAAAGTCCTCTCTACAATCCAATTCAGGAAATGACGTAACCGCAGAGGTCGCATTGTCCAATGGCATGGCTTCTTTTTCGTAATGGTAGGTTAGAGAGGACCAATTTAAACATCAGAGGTGCAATTTGGATATACGGTTTGATTGAGCGTATGCCATGCACGGAATTTACAAACGAGCGGCGGGATGATGTAGCCTGTAGTATTTGCGGTAAGCGTGCCAAGTTTTAGGCCGCTCCGATGCCCGGCAGTATTTTATTTCGATTATTATGTTTAAGTTGGTTTATTTTTGTTTCACAAGCTGACTCTATTTTATTGTCTCTATGGAGGTATATGGGGATTTACGACATTCGGTTTGAAGGCTTTAACCACTTGTTATAGTTTATTTTTGCATTGTATTGGATTAATGTGGCAGTCTAAGGTTGTCCTAGGTGGTTTTCTAGTTTATGCACCCGGTTTTAATATTATTTAGCGATTTTACGACAACCGTTTACTATCCAATCAAGGTGACAGCCGAGCGCGATTAGCCCCTCTGCTTTGAAAATTAGAGGGGCTCATTTGATGAGCTTTTTTCTAATACCTACCCTGAGCGTCAGAGCAACGTAAAAGCTAGCTTGCTAAATAAATCTTGTGGTGGAGTCGCTTTTACTAACTCTGAAGACCAGCGGCCATGAAAGTTTTCCATCAATCAAATAGAACTGCTCCGCAGTGAAAATGCAGTTGAATGTCATCAGACCAAAATAAAACGTAAAACAAATTTAATTCTGCTTTATTTAATTTTATTTGCTGTATTTAAGATGTAAAGTGAAAAAATAAATAATATTCGTCGGAAAGAAAAGATATATCCAATGTTTTTCAAGGACAAAAAGAAGTTGTCTGTCAAGCTACCAGCAGTGTCTGCAGTTTCACCAACGCTAGCCTCGGGAATTGCAGATTTGAGCAATTTGTCTTCATATAGTCAAGTTTGGTTGAGCCATTCCGAACAAGTGTGCTACGTTCACTTTGATTTTTACAATGGTGCCATGGACTGCAACCAAGCGGATCATTTGAAAGAGGTCCTCAGTCAAGTTGCCAAGATGAGCCACATCCGAGTTGTTGTGTTGATGGGCGGAGAGCGTTTCTTTTCGACAGGTGAGATCTTGATGTACACAGATGTTCAAACAATTCTGGCTGAAAAAAGTTTTACTATACTTCCGGTATAATATATATTTGCTTTTTAATTGTTTTTATAAAACAACGACATTTTATCACTAAACCTATTGAAACTATTTAAGAAATGATGTTTAGCAATAATGAGTAGATATATTTTAAAGAAAGTGCCTAGGGTTAATTTTTGAAACAAGCTTAAAACTCAGAGAATAATTTCATAAGCTGTGTTATGTTATAAGAATGAAATAATTTTTCTTCAGTCAACAGCTCAATAATTTTACCTTCAATATCTCGATGTCTAGCAGTACTTTAAAACTATTTCAATATAAAGCTGTTGACTAAAGAAAAATTACTTCATTCTTATCAGCTTAAAACTAAACTTAATTAACTAGATTAAAAATGTACTTAAAACTGACAAGATAGAAAAAGATGTTTCTCAAAAATTTTTTAAAATATAATATTTTTGTAAAATCAGGAATCCATCTCTGCCATATAGAAGCTAGCAGCGACCCAGTATTGGAAGCCTGGCATAATATAAATAAAATCGATGATGTCATCCTGGAAATGAGCAAGATGACTGATAAGTTGGTGGTTGCTGCTCTTCAGGGGAACGCTGGGGCCGGGGGAGCGATGCTTGCGGCAGCGGCCGACGTTGTCGTGTCACATCCAGTATGTATAATAATACTATTGTTTATATATATATATATATATATATATATATATTGGTTTTAGCATTGCAACATATTTGTTATCATATTCCTCTATTTATTGGCTTTATGCCTTTTGAATTTATTTGCCTTTAATGTATTGTTCTTTTTATTTATTTATTGACTGGTTCATTTATTTATTTATTGTTTTAGTTTTTTATCGTGGTGGCTGGCATATCCTGTGCACACCTTTTTGCCAAATGATTATTGTGTATGTTTTTTATCTTTAGGGTGTACTGCTGACTCCTTCTTATCAAAACATGAGCTTATATGGCTCGGAATACTGGACATACTTCTTCCCGAAGAGAGTTGGTAAAGAAAAGGCAGATGAAATAATGTATTCGCACCCAGAGCCTATCCTCGCTGAGCATGCGCAAGATTTGGGCATTGTGGACAACGTGATTGGAAAGTAAGACATGTTACATGTGATTGGTGGCATCAGTGCACATATTTGTCCATTGTTGCTTTCCTTTCTTTTCTGCGATCCTCTCTTTCCTGCTGTGGTACTCTCTTCTTTCCACCATATTAATATACAAAGCTATTCCCAGTTGTGTGCTCTGCATTTTATTTTATTTTATTATTATTATTATTATTTTTTTTTGCCAAGGGAGGTAAAACCTTTTTCTTGCCTCCACCCCCTTAACAAAACTTTGTAGCCACCAATCTACTGGTATATGTATATGCATATCGTAACCGTAGTTGGCTGTCCTCTCTTAGGTAAATGTAAATGTGTTCTATTACAAATGGAGTTTATTATGACAATATCACAATATGTTTCATGATGTGAGGAGAGGCAAGAGATCTAGTAGAATTGGACATTTGGTGACTCATTGTGGTACAGTTGAGTGTATATGTACAATGTACAATATGTACCGGTATAAGAAGTAGTGTATACATGTACATGTATAGTGTATATGTGTACAGCTCTATATGTACAGTGTATAAATTGACATTTTATTTTCATTTTACAGGAACAAGATGGACTTTTATGAAAAGCTCCCGAACTTCATTGACGATTTAGCCAGGGACAAAGCTACGGGAGAAATGATCACGGCCAAAAAACGCACACGTAACGAAGAGTGGTTCCGAGTTCTTTCCAGCCACCGGGATAAAGAGCTTAAGTTGATGTGGCAATGTTTTAATTCGGCTTTCTTCCACAGAGAGAGACAAAAGTTTGTATGCAAACTTACTGACAAGGAATACGACGAACTGAACATGAAGCCACGTTTGTTCAGGGAAATTCAAGGAAGCGGCAAGGAAGCATTTGTTCACTCATAGTCTCGCATAATCTCGCGTGATGCAGGGACGGGTCAGGACAATTTCTTTCCGCACAGAGAAGTAAAATCTTTCAAATTTCAAACTTTTATTGTGACTTTTGCGAATTTTTGTGATAACTGTTATACTGGGGAAATACTAGTAGTGTCCATTGTCATGACAACAACAAAAAGACTAACAGCTTATATATTTTTGCTTACCTTCATTACAATTGGAGAACGGTTTTCATGGAATTTACTTTGTTTCTTTTTTGTTTATATCTTGATATTTACATACGTGGTAAGCGGTGAATCAATGACTATTGAAGGGTATTTATTGAAGGAAGTTATAAAAATATATAATAAAATATAATTATTACAGCAAATACGTGTAGTTCCCTCTTGGAATATGCTGAAAGTGCTGCTGTGAGAGCCATCCTGAAGTATTTAACTCTACTTAATAAAATTTGCAATCATATCTTACCTACTTTCATGTTTTTAAAAATTACCATATCTTATTGTAATTTGATTTGATTGGTCTTTTACATAGTAGAGCGATAGATAAAGGCCCCCTATCGTTGATTTCAACATGAACAGATAGCACATAAATATTCCAGTTGCACAAGGCACTACATTTGCAATCAAACGGGAGAAATCTGATATTGTCACTAATAACTCATGTTAGTGTATCATACACAGGGGTGGATTGAAGCCGTCTTCTGGATCTTCCGGAAGACGGTCAGATTTTCAAGTTAAAATTGACGGGTATCTAATTTTTCTCTGTCGGAAGACGGTCAAAAATGGATGGATCTGGAAGACTGTCAGAAATTATCTCTGAATCCTCCCCTGCTGTACTGGATATGATGGGGCATGATGGACAAGTACAGCAGTAAGCCCCCTTTACACTGGACGGCGTCCTTTCTGCGTCCAGCAGTACGGCCCCATTTGAGAGTTAAAGAAATTATAATACTTTACATCCCGACAACTTGCCGATCATTGAGCATTCATTCTGATACAAAATCAATGCTCGTGCCTCCTTATTAAGACCACAGAGATGCCAAATTTATGGTCGCAGAAAGGACGCAGAAAGGACGCCGTCCAGTGTAAAGGGGGTATTATACATGTATATCATTAGGAAAATACCTGTACTCCGTTCACAACATTCCACTTTACCACGTGGCAAGCATCACACGAGGACTTGCTGTTCCAAAAAGTTCTACCAAGTTTAAATCTTACACAAAGTGCCCTTCGCGTGTACAGGTTGTTATGGGGCAAAAACACAAAACACATTCCCCTGTTTAAAATTCACCACATATGCATTTCCGAACTACAATGTTCAAGACGGTTAGAGGCGGATAACCTAAGACAAAATACGGTAATGAAATAACACAAAATAAAGCATTTTCAAATCGAACGGCTAAATTGATTCTGTTTTTATACCAAGTTCTCTGTCAGCTTGCACCAAATACATACAACTGTAGGTATGGGGGCAGGCTAGCGTGGTGACTACAGGGTCAGGCTCGGTCAGTGTATTATGGTTGGGGGTGGGGGGTGGGCAGACAAAGCGATTTCTATTTCGCCAGAAAAGGACAAATCGGTCGTTTTTCATATTCTGGCGAAATGGCAACCACTCTGCCCCTCCACCCCCTCCCCACCTCTCCCACCCCCACCCCCCAATACACGGACCAAGCTCCTCACCTACAAGCCTCAATGAGACCAAACTGTAAACTGTGCCACTTAGGGTGCATTCCCACAGATTTAGATCGATCCAGAGATTAAGATTTAGATCGACCTAACTCCCTGGGGGTTCACGCTAAATTGCAGTCAGCCGAGCGCGCACCATAGTTAATTACCCCCTTACAGCTCAGTAGGCGGGACAGACGCTTAAGTGAGACTCCCCACAGGGATAGATCGATCTAAAATCTATGGAAACGGGGTCTTAAATTTCTCTTTAGGCTGTCTATATAAATAATGCGACATGCAAACTTCTTGTTATTCAATTTTTCTTACGTAATGGTAGTTTGCCTGGCCAGTACACTCACACTGAATGTGGTTGACACCATTTTGCTGGTGGACCGATGAAGGCTAGATATAGAATCTGTTATATAATTTTTTTCATTTGCATAATGTCAAGTACAAACCGGCGCTATAGAAGAGCCCAGCTATACTCACATTTGTGTGATCGACACATATACACATATACCGAACTCGGTGCTTAATTAATTAATTAATTAATTATTCCGATAAGCAGTAAAATATTATTTAAGTATTAAAAAAGGAGAAGACAAGCGGCAGTGCAACTACATCAACTAGGTTATTCAGGGTACGTATGTAAATTTCGTGGGACGCGAATCGGCATTTGGTTTATAATAGTTTCTAATAAGTCCGTCATATTTAGCACACGTCTTTGTCACTCCTATTGTTTGCGGTTTAAAATGGGATGAATATATTGTGATCTCCAAACTTGTAAAAATGATTTTACGTCCTTTTATTCAACCTGGGCAAAAAAGGCTAGAATGTTTTGCGTCGCCGTGCACCTCACTCGAAACCTTGCGCACGTGGTATTTTTTTTCCAAATTTTGACATAGTCTTAGTCCGTAGTCGTGATATTGATGATATTGTATCGAGAGTTGAATGAAGAAATCTCATGATACAGGCAAACCAAGATGTACATTGATTTCATACACTGAATTGCTGTCACAGAATAGAAAATAAGTAGATAATTTCTTAATGCTAACAACTGACTGCCCAATATCAGCGTGCGGTCGTGCCTTAAGTCCGGTCAAGAAGAGTCGTGTCCCAGACTTCACGCAAGGTCGCACACAGGTGTTATGCAAGTCTTTGGTTTAAGACCGCGATCAGGTTCACACGCCGTACTTGCTGGGTCGGTCCAACTCTGCGGGGGGTTCTCGCTTAAGTGCAATCAGTGGAATCAGCTTAATTGTCTGACACCCCTCCTCGAGCAGCTAGCGGGTAATTTACTATCGCGTGCTAAATACCTACGATTTGAAAATATATTATTTAATATTGTTTCATATCGTTATTTTGTTTTGCCTTATTAGTTGTTCGTGGATAGCTAGACAGAAAGAAAAAGACATTCAACTATGCCGCCGTATTTGCCTATGCCAGGTCAGGTAGCAAGAAACCCGTCTTTACTGGAAGGACTCCGTATTTTACTCGTCTCGAATGCTGTTAACAGCTTGACCAATAGAGTTAAAATGACCTTACAAAGAATGAAGGTAAGTGACATTCTGCAAGTATCGATATCGATACAACCAACGTGATTGTATTGATTGAGGCTTCTTTTTTACCCAAATAGTCCACATATATAGGTGAAAAGTCGGTAGTGTCACAATTAACATTATATCATAGTTTTCAATTATATATAGCATTCATAGGTATAGGTATAATGCCTCTTTTGTGTTCTATCAGTTAATGTGGGCCTGTTTACACATTTTAATGGCACAGCTTCCATTGAGGTCTTTATAGTTCAGTAGGTCACTGTGTTGTTGTCCATGTTTGCCACAGCCCACTGTTGATAGTATTCTAACCCGTGATTTTGTACTGGGGCATGTAAATCGACGTACATGTACGTGATTGGAAAGTAAGCCAAGTTACATGTGATAGGGGGCAACAATGTGCATCCATTGTAGAGCTAGTGATCCTTTCTCTTATATTGTCCCTCCTAAAAAATAGTAATATAAACAACTGAACGAGACAAAATTAAACATGTTCTAATACAAGTAGTGTGCCCTGCTTTCATATATTTGATATATTTGCCGACAGAGGTAAAATCTTTTATTCTAGCCCTTTCCTCTTGACCAAATTCTGAATTCACCAGTCTGAACATGCAGACTTAACATTTAATATGGAATATTTTTTTCCAAATCATTTTCATCAGTTTTTTTCCTATTTTACTGACTGGTCAATGAAAGTGAGAATTAAAATCGTGTTTTAAAAACTGTTCATAATATCTTTGATGGCATTCTGACATCATGCAGTTCATTAATTGAGTTCGCAATTCAAACAAAAATACATTGCCCATTCTAAGTCATATGACAACAATTAAAAGCGACATTTAGGATCTCCATATTTTCCAAATTATCGTCTGTAAAATAGTTACACGCCTCACAAAAGACCCTCATGTCAGTGTCTAGTCACTGCAACGGTCGCTGATACGCCTGACCTACAGGTAGCTAGTTGAGGTCTTTAACTAGTTCAGTAGGGCACCGTGTTGTTGTCCATGTTTCCACAGCCCACTGTTGATATAATCAAGGTTATTATGTCGTCGGGGCATATGAATCGACGTACATTTATGTGATTTGAAAGTTATCTTACATGTGATTAGAGGCTACGATGTAATCCATTAATTGTAGAGCCAGAGATCCTTTTTTTTCCTGCTGTGGTAATCTAGCTCTTCCCACACATGAAAAAAATAATAATATAAACAACTTAACGAGAGAAAATCAAATATGTTCCAGTCGTGTGCTCTGCTTATATATATATATATATATATATATATATATATATATATATATATATATATATATATATATATATATATATATATATATGCCCAAGGAGGTAAAAGCTTTCTGTATATTCTTGCTCTACCCCCTATTTTGGATCCACCAGTCTGCACATACCGATGCAACGGTAGTTGGCTGTCCTGGACCTCGTAACTCGAAAGCATCGAGCATTACGACCGAGCGCAATCGTCTCGATTCCATATTTCGGGATTTACTCGCCCCATATAGGCCCTAATAGCCTAAAAACATGGACAACAATGATGTGATCAATTCTTTTACCCCACAGTTACTTTGTCATAAATTGATGGGGGGCCAACTTAACCCGGGGTCCAACTAGCCCCGGTCTTCCCTACATTGTGCATGTGGTACTAAAAGCGTATTAATTTATTCATATTTATCACCCAGGTGATTACTCATGCCGTACCATGTGATAGTGGAAGTGCCATGGAAAATGCGGTAACACTTTACCAACCCGACGTCATCATCTGCCCGTACCTTACAAAATACATCCCAGAAACAATTTGGAAGACGACCGAGCGGCCATGTTTGGTTTTTCATCCTGGTATTGCAGGTGACCGGGGACCTAATTCCATCGATTGGGCGATACGGCAAGCAAAGAGGGAATGGGGTGCGACGCTGCTGCAAGCTAGCCCGGTTATGGACGGAGGCGACATCTGGAGCACGGGGACATTTCCATTAAAAGCAAACGCCACGAAAACAGGAGTGTACGGTGGGGAAATCAGTGACTTGGCGGCCGAGCTGGTCGTTGACGGGCTTACGAGGTATTTCACTTCAATTAGACTGCACTTTGTTTGAATGAATAATTGTAGGTTAATCATTTAATTAATAAATAATAATGATAATAATAATAATAATAATTGTTGTCTTCTCCATAGGAACCAGGTAGCTCCTTTTTAATCTCTGTAGACTGTTTTAAAGTGCGTTGCGTTAATTCATTAATATATACCATTTAATCTTATTCACAGGTATCAACTTGGAGTGACGCCAACGCCACTTGATTACAATCGATCAGAAATAAAAGGCTGCCTGTTGCCCTCAATGAAAAAGTCCGACAGGGAGATCGACTGGTCTGCTTCAGCTGAAGATATATGCCGAATCATTCGAAGTTCCGATACACAGCCAGGCGCCCTTGCTAATATCACATTTCTGGACAACAACATACAGCTAACCGAAACGTATAGGGTATACGGTGCCCTCATAGAGCAAGACCGTAGTGGAGTTTTGGGACAAATGTTGAGTGCCTACAAACCTGGTTCCGTAATTGGAAAGAAGCAGGGGGCACTTTTGGTTAAAAGCGGAGACAATGGGGGAGTATGGATAACTTGCCTGAAGGTGAGAGTGTTTTTATTATTTTCAAGACTTTTTTGTCTCATCTGTCGCATCAGGAGGAATGCAGTAATGACAACTTCATCTTTCACTGCCTTATCCAGGATATTTCAAAGCGTGTATTAAAGAAATTCAAGTGGGAAAATGTAATGTCGGCCGGTGTCAATTTGCAGTTCGTTCTACAATAGGAATCCCTTGGTGGATCTCAGAATGTTTTTTATTATCACTCTTTTAGATGAGAATCGCATGTAATGTATTAGTCTTCCTGCTTTGAAAATTGGAGGGGTCCGTTTAATAAGCATTTTTCTAATAAACTGAAAGCTTTTGCATAGATTTCTACTTGCTTTCAAGAACAAAAAGAAGTTGTCCATCAAACTGCCAGCAGTGTCTGCAATTTCACCAACGCTGGCCTCAGAGATTGCAGATTTAGGCAGTTTGTCTTCATATAGCCAAGTTTGGTTGAGACATTCCGGACAAGTGTGCTACGTTCACTTTGATTTTTACAATGGTGCCATGGACTGCAACCAAGCGGATCATTTGAAAGAGGTCCTTAGTCAAGTTGCCAAGATGAGCCACGTCCGCGTTGTTGTGTTGATGGGCGGAGAGCGTTTCTTTTCGACAGGTGGGATCTCGATATACAGATGTTCAAACAATTCTGCCTGAGAATTTTTTTACTGTATTTCCTGTATAAGTACTCGGTACATTCGTTATATTTGATTATAAAAAACAACGGCAATTTTCACTTAAACTATTAAAGCTATTAAAGTATTATAGGAATAATGAATTGCAATAGTGTGAGGATATTTTTAAAGGAAGTGCTTGGGCTTAAATCCTCAAACAAGCTTAAAACTGATCTAAATAAACCAGATCAGAAATGAACTGAAAACCGACAAGAAAAAATAGAAATGAAACATGTTTTTTGGAGTTTACAATATTGAATTTTTGTAAAATCAGGAATCCATCTCTGTCGGATTGAAGCCAGCAGCGACCCAGTATTGGAAGCTTGGCATAATATAAATAAAATCGACGACGTCATACTGGAAATGAGCAAGATGACTGATAAGTTGGTGGTTGCTGCTCTTCAGGGGAACGCTGGGGCCGGGGGAGCGATGCTTGCGGCAGCGGCCGACATTGTCGTATCACATCCAGTATGTATAATACTCAGTAATATTATTGTTTTAAAAGGTGGCTTTAGCATTGCAACATTTCGTTCTGTTATCATTGAACTGTTCCTCTGCTTATTGATTTTATGTCTTTTGTCATTGTTTTCTTGCTAATGTATTTTCCTTATTGATTATTTATTTATTTATTTATTTATTATTACATGTTTTAGCTTTTGTTTATCGTGGTACTGGGATCAGTTTTTACTTTTCATTTTCACTTAGTTAGAATTGTTGTGCTTAAACGACTTTTTCTGACAATGAACTAACGATTATATATGGTAATGCCAATATTATAAACTATGGAATGCGGCGTATATCTGCTCTTTCAGTATATATCGATGGCGACCTGAACGGTAGGTGTTGATGCTTTGGCTGACGGTCACCAGGTGGCTGGCATGTCTTGCAACTTTCTGCCAATGAATTCGTTTATTTTTTATCTTCAGGGTGTACTGCTGACTCCTTCTTATCAAAACATGAACTTGTATGGCTCGGAATACTGGACATACTTCTTCCCGAAGAGAGTTGGTAAAGAAAAGGCAGATGAAATAATGTATTCTAACCCAGAGCCTATCCTTGCTGAGCATGCGCAAGAGTTGGGCATTGTGGACCACGTGATTGGAAAGTAAGATAAGTTACGAGTACGTGATTGGTGGCAACAGAACGCATGGAATCCTATTGTAGAGCCAGAGGTCAGCTCTGTTCTGCTGTGGAACGCTCTTCTTCTTTCGACCAAAAATGATATAAAGACCTAAACGAGAGAAAAAAAAAATCCATTCGTGTGCCATGCTTTCATATATAAGCCCAGGGATGTCAAATATTTTATTCGGACCCCCACCCCTTTAAACAAAATTCCAGATCCACCAGTTTATGTGCGTACCGATGCCGCCGTAGTTGGCTGTCCTCTCCTGAATGTGTTCATTTAGAAATGCAGTGCGATAAAGAGTGTTATTCGGCACTTTAATATCAGTAATGTACAATATGTTCCATGGTGCGAGGAAATTCAATCGAAGTATGTGGACATTTTGGTAAATTGAAGTGTACATGTACCAGAATATACATTGTACCGGAATATTAAGAACTATACTGTTTGCAGGTATATGTGCCGTGATTCCGTGTGTGAATTGACGCAAATTGCTTTTAATTTTCATTTTACAGGAACAAGATGGACTTTTATGAAAAACTACCGAACTTCATTGACGATTTGACCACGGACAGAACTACGGAAGATATCATCACGACCAAAAAACACACACGTAACAAAGATTGGTTCCAAGTAATTTCTAGTCACCGGGATAAAGAGCTTAAGCTGATGTGGCGGTGTTTTAATTCGCCCTTCTTCCACAGAGAGAGACAAAAGTTTGTATGCAAACTTACGGACAAGGAATACGACGAACTGAACATGAAGCCACCTGCCCTTAGCAAAATTTAAGGCTTCTTGCAAACAGTTGCTGCAAATTTGCAACAAATTTGCAAGAGGAAATTTACCATGTAAATTAAGTCTCTTGCAAATTTGCTGCAAACTCCCCACAAACTTAATCAGCATGACAAAAGGGAATCTGTCACAGGTTTCTTGCAAATTTGCTGCAAACTCTCAAGAACCATTCATGCGAATTTGCTGCAAACTCTCCACTACAGTTCTTGCGAATTTGCTGCAAACTCTCCAGAACTGTTCTTGCGAATTTTCTGCAAATTCACTAGAAGTTCTTGCAAATTTGCTGCAAACCCTTCAGAACTGTTCTTGCGAATGCTCTGCAAACTCATAAGAAATCCTTCTTGCAAATTTGCTGCAAAATCTCCAGAACTGTTCTCGCGAATTTTTCCGGAACCCTCCCCCCCCCCAAAAAAAAAAAAAAAAAAACAAACAAATCGAAAAAACATTCTTCTGCAGTACCACTATTGCAGTAGACTGACAACTAATATTTAACCCAGTGATTATGCTTTTATTTATGCCAGTTTTCTTTTTAAATTAAATCTCAATCATGTATGCCATATTTGAAATCATGGAGTAGCAAAATTTTATTACTGTATTTTAGCCATATAGTGCAGCTGGCAGAACACATACAGAAAATTATCAAATGAATGAAAAAATAGCACACACAGAATATCAGTAAGAAACACCATAAACATTTTTCAATATTTTATTTTAGAAACTTGCACATTTAAATCAAATTAAATCAACATTTGGTAAAGATTGTTCAGATGTCTCTGATATAATGATACAACGTGAATCTGCTTATGCATTTTATTCATTGGAAAGAACAGTAACCAAGCTATAAAGGATGCTTTAATCTTTAAGAGGATTCAACAACTTTATTTACATCCAAGTTTAAAGAAGTCCGAGTTTAATTATAGAGTTCTTAGTAATATGTCTTAATTCTGTTGACTGGCTTCAATATCTCAATCCTGTTAATGATTCACTGTAATGTATTTTGTGTGTATAAGTATATAAGGAGTAGAACTTAGTATAAGAGCTCAGAGTGAGTTTGGTCAGTTGAACTGATAGCTAGATAGTCCCTGCTGTCCTAGGAGACTCCAAATCTGTCAGCCAGAGAAATAAACGTAAAGATCAGGCAGGTTGTAGTTGATCTCTGGAAAACATATCACCGCTGTTGTTTCACTCGCTAGAGAAGTCAGACCAAATTTTGACTGGGATACAAGCACCATATCACATCTGAAAGACAAGAAAAATAAAACTTGACATTTCTTGTAAAATTTGTTGCACTCACAGGTAGTTTGTCAAGTAAGCTTCTAGTAGTTTCCATTAATAAAAACACCTATATATATATATATATATATATATATATATATATATATATATGATTTATGTTGTTAAGTAAAACTAAAATAAATTTAGCAGGCATGGTATAACCTAATCACAGTTAAAAATACTTTTCCTACCTTTTTTAAGGCCCTCTTTGCAGTGAATTTTTGCACTCATAGTGTGCTTAATTGCTGGCCCATCCATTTTCAAGTTGTTAATAACATACACTGAAAGAAAGAGAATTTAAACAATAAATAAAGAAAGCATGACTTCATTTAAAAAACTAAATGAGACAGATGGGGGGGGGGGGGATGGATATGGAGGGCACATGGTATGCGTGTGGGGAGTTATGGAGGGCACAGGGTTGGATATGGTATGGGTGTGGGGAGATATGGAGGGCACAGGGTTGGAGATGGTGGGAGTAAGACGGGGGACAAATGATGCACGAGGCACTGAAACACTTTCTTCAACTGCTGCATTACAAGCTGGCTCTGATTTTTTTCCTTGAATAACACAGGGAAAGCTTTATTAAATTTGAATTCATGTGTGTAAAATGTACTTATTATTTGAAAGAGGAAATTACAATTTTTTCAGCATTTAGTGGAAAAGATATGCAACAGCAATTGCAGGTCAATTAACAATATACTTACACAACTACCATTGCTCTGGTTGTCCTTTTTATCTAAAAAAGTTAAAACATAAAATGTTATTCTACCAAAAAAGTGATGCATTAAGAATATATATTTATATATATGAACAGTTCATCATAGGTTGCATGGTTGTTTTGAACTAAAAAAAAGTGGGGTTCCTGTTATTCAGAAGCAAGGCAACACTGAAACATTTTGGATTCTGTGTTACTATTAAAAAAAAAAAAAACAACAATAATTATGGAATTATCAGACATATTAGTTTCACAAAGAAGAGATAAGTCAGTATGAGGGTGATACACTTAAATTCTTAGATTTGTTCAGAAGTCTTTGACACTCACTGAAAATACATTTACTCACCTTTCACATATGCCTTCTTTTCCTTCTGACATGCATTTCTGTAATCTAAAATAAAAGGAGAATAGGTTTCAAAGCATTCTTTTAAAACACATGTATTTGCACTTTGATATTTCTCCTTTCTGTGGAAATGACCAAAACTGACTTTTAAAACCATCAAGACTATTAAAACTATAATTTTTTCCTGTGGCAGATATGATTGAATGTGCAAGTTTTTTTTTCAAGATTAAAAGTAATTTCAAGGGGCTAAGTTTAAAGGTGCATATGAAGTAAATTTTGGCCATGCACATAAGCCAACAAAATGCCAGCATATAGTTTCAAGTAGTATAACTTAGAGGATTACCAAAAGGCATAGTTTAATTAACTCCCCTCCAAAAAAAAAAAAAAAAAAAAAAAGAAAAGAAAAAATATTTGAACAGATTTTTCTGCTAGCACTCTATGCTGTATATCAATGGGCCAAAAAATAAATAATAGGGTCAAAACACGGTATTTGAAATGTCTCTGACGGGACATTTTAGAGACAATTTTAAAAATTACAGTTGGTAAACGATCCACATGGTTACTTTTAAATACATTTTTATTTAGCTAGACCATAAAGGATTATGTAAAACAAGCAGCTAATTTGTATTGAAATTAATGTGGGAATGACAATCACTTAAAGGTCTGTCTCTGACGGGACATTTTTGACCCCTGTATTTTTTTACTAAAACTCCAATGCAAAATTCTCTTTGAAATTTCATTTAATCAAGACTTTTGTGATTCATATTGCAAGGTACAAGTCTTGGGAAGCAGTTAATGCACAAACAGGCCAGTTTTGTTTACTTTCCTTGGCAGCATAGGCTGTTAAGTGTAAAAAGTCACTGTCTCTGACGGGACGTCTCTGACGGGACACTTTTGGGCACTATTGAAAAATCTTAGAAAAGAGGTTTAAAAAGCCACATTTTTGTATCCAATGAATCTTACTTGATGGTTATTGCAAAATAGCATTTCTGTACATTAGAAAAATCACCAGATGCAATATGTTTAGAACATTAATTAATTATCATGACACAGCGATAAGGCACAGTATAATTTCTCAATATCAATCAACATTGTCCATGATAGTTCACATAATAATTCCTGTTTTTTAATTAGTCTTAGAACACATATCTTTTCTGCACTTTAGAGATTTTTTCAACCAGTCACCTTAACAGGTGATGGAAACAAGTTAAGTCCACGAGTGTCTATGCTAGGCATTGGAAGGACTTCCTTTGCATCTTTTATGGGAATCCATGCTTTGTCTTCTGTGGCAGGGTACACAAAGTTTCTTTTGCCAGAACCTTCAGTACGTAAGAAACTGACTTTCACTTTGCCGTCTTTAGTGTCATGGATGACCTGACCTAAGAATTGTTTTACTCCTTTCCTGGCAGCAAACTCCGCAATGACAAAATCTCCCTGGTGAGACTGAGCTGTGCCTTGACCGACATTGTCATAGTGCGGATGTGCAGGCAAATCTAAGTCCACAGTCATATGAATAAGTTTAGCATATTAAGAGGGTTGCTGGTACAAAGAATTGGTTGACACAAGAACATGTCCACGGGTCTGGGGCTGGGGCTGAAGCTGTTGGAAGTGTTGAATTCCTGGAACAGATGGACAGTTTTCCCAGCGACTGCTGATGGGCGCGGTAGCTGCTACAATATCTGCTGCAGACTGGTGCATTATGTTGACATTGGGGCATAATTCTTTGCCAGCCAAATAGAATTGATAAGGTGTGTCTACAACCATTTTTCTCTGGAGCACTGCTCTCCAAACCTGATGTTTCATTTCCCCTTCGATCCCATCCACTGGTCCTTTGCCATGGGCAGTGGTATAAAAAGTACCAGAGCTTCCATACTAAAATCTCCCTCATGATAGTACCATGTTTAGACAGTAAAAACCAACTTTTGAATTGACTGGGGGCTCGGGCTCCGTCTGACCAGTAATGGACTTTGCTGAATGAATGCTGGTGTTGGAGGTCTTCAAGAATGGCCTTATTACAAGTGAAGGCAGGCTGTTTGTTATGATGCAGTTCATCAGATACCATAAAATATGGTTGGAGCTGGAGGTCTCCTTCAGACTCTGTTCTAAATCATGCACATGCAGTGAACAGAATGACCTGCTCACAGTTCTAGTGCTCTGACATGATCTCTGACGGCACATGTCAACACCTAATCACTGACAGTCAACCTAGCTAATAATCAGTAATGGTTAATGAATTACCCAGTAATGATCGGTTGCAAAAGAAAAATAAGAAATGTAACACACCAGAACACTTGAAAATGATTCAATTGAAGATGTAAAACCTCGTGTTTCACATCTGTCAAAAAATGTCCCGTCAGAGACAGAAAATGTCCCATCAGAGACAATGATAAAATGTGGCAATAAATTCACTGTAAATTGTTTTAATTTTGTAATTTTTAGCTATAATCATTACTTATCATTATTTAAAAGAGGATTTTAAGTTTCATTTATACAACCTACCAGATGTGGAAAATATGAAAACTTTTCGAAGTCAAATGTCTCTGACGGGACACACCACTCCTAGTGCTAAATAATTTTTTACTTAAAATAAGTGATAGGTGGCAGTTTTCTATGTTAAACTATTACTTCTGATTAGTTTAACATATTTGGGTGATAAAAACTTGAAAAAACAACCTAATATCTGACTCAGGCCAATATGACCATGTGTCCCGTCAGAGACAATTTTTTTTTTCCTTTATGTTTCCCAGTGGCTCACAGAAAAAGTACTGGGAGTATATCAATGAAACTTACATTATCTGAAAATTTGATTTGTTTTCTACAAAAATGTAAAAATTTTAAATTTCAATGAAACAAAAAAAAATTTGACACCCATGGCACCGTTACCGTGTTTTGACCCAATAATAATAAATAAATAAAAAAAAAAATAATAATAATAGGTCATGAAAAAAGGCTAAATTTCTGGCCAAAAATTTAAAGAAAGGAGCAGTCTAAAGCTCTTTAATGACCAATCTGGTGACTTATTCAGTTTACCCCTTGTCATGTTAAATTTATTTGAGTAATTAGGAAATTTGAAGAAGTAGTTTATATGTGTTACTGGAAATCCATGTTACAGCGATGCTCTGTAAATATGTACCTTAAGTGCCGTATGAACCCTTCTGCCCTTTGAATTTATTTCACCTAAGCAAACTATACTAATTGAGAATACACTTACCACTAAATGTAAATCACTTTTGCCAAATACATGCAACCATCCCAAGGAGCCATGAGTGTCTCTCCAACAGTAGGGACTTCCCCTTCTTACTCTTCCTCCCTCTCAAACTTCGAAACGTCTTCCACTGATACAACTCCATCCTTGTCAAAACCAATAGTAATCCACGTCTCTATAATTTAAAAAGAATATAGTTACACACTTATTCAACCGTTACAGAGAGAGAGAGAGAGAGAGAGAGAGAGAGAGAAAGGGGGGAAAAGAAGAGAGAGAGAAAGAGAGAGAGAGAGAGAGAGAGAGAGAGAGAGAGAGAGAGGAAAATAAGAAGAGAAAGAGAGAGAGAGAGAACGAGATGGCCTTCCCAACAAGTACCATACTAGCGCCCCCATACTAGAACTGTATTTAGAATCGGTTTACTTTCTACTTTCTACTCGCAGGCATGATGAGAATTCTCTGAGTGTAGTAAAATCCTATCTTGAATCAAACGTTCTGATTAACCTTTGCACTCACCTGGCTTTGCAATCAACGCATAATAATTTCTAACTGGTTACACCAACTTAAAATCAGCTGCCGGTAAATCTCAAACCGTCTTCTTCTTCAAAATTTCCCGTGATGCATCAGATGGCGCATCAACCTATCACGATTAGTCGTTTTCATGACCATTTCCGGTTGTCAGATAGTGGTTGCTCTGCTTGGTAACTCTTAGCATATCCCTTAAAATGTCAGTGTATGGTCCCACTGTTGTGAGAAGTGACTCGGCAGTGGGACTGAACATGGCACAATATTTATATCTGTGTAACTTATTTACTTATATGTCTTATGTAATTGTCATTAATCGTAATTATCAATGTCATCAAACAGCCATGTAAACAGCTATGTAACGGTGGTTTTAAGTTCTTTAAAAACATATTCTTTTTGTGTAACATGTTTATAGTATGTTTATGGTAAATTTATAATCACACCAAGGTTTATCTCAATGCTTAGATAGAATATTTTATGAGTAATTTTACTAGTACTTATCTTCATTATATAAAGATGGTAATACACTAACTGTATTGTATCATCATTTGTATATCATATTGTACAAGGTCATGACAATCTATGTACCAGTACAGAAATAAATTGAATTGAATTGAATAAATTGAATTGAATTGATAATCGCTGTTCATGAGAGCTCCGTGGACCAAGAATCTTAAATTTGATCTAACTATTAGAAAAGGTAGATTCTGCCAACACCACTACAGATCTGCTCCTGCATCCAGACCAACTATTGTTTACTGGGGTGGAATTGTTGAAAAGTCGTCAAGGCTGCGCGTGTCTTTATTTCGCGGAAGATGAATCCCAGCAATACTAGCAAACCATGCAGTGAAAGGTACGTAGCAGCTTATCTAGCAAGATAGTTATCAGATGATTGAAAATTATCATCGCAATATTTGAGTGGGTGTCAACAGAGACTTGAATGTAGGAGGTCTCTCAGGTGTCTCTTCAGAAAAAAATTAAAAACAGCACGAAACAGTTTGATACATTGTTTAAATAGTGAGTGTTAGTAAATATTACTTTTTTTTCTTTCCATTCCTAAGTTACCATCAGATTTATATTATGTTTACATTGTTTTATTAAAAGGAGCATTTGGTTTGTGTATTTTTTATGAATTGACATTGATAAAAGTTAAATAATTTTAATGTCTTAAAACTGATAAATGCCATATAAAATGCATTTTTACATTAAAAGCATCTTTTCTGCTTACATTTTAGCTTTGTGTCAAATAATGATGACATTTTAAATCAAGTCTATAACAATCCAGTGAAGTTAAATAGCCCAAATGTACTTATATGTCAGGTTACATTAAATTTTTGAGTTACAGTTAGATTAGGCTCTGCTGTGCTGTATTCTTCAAAGTGGAATTGTTTAGGAAAGCTTATTAAGAGACAGTTTGAGTCTTAGGAGATGGGGACTTGCTTGTCCTAAACAACAAATTATTATTCACTTTACAATAGTCCCCGAATCTTTGATACAGATCAGTGCTATAGTAATTAACAATCAGGTGTGAATAGGGCTCTTCCTTGCTAGCAGCACATCTTGTGGGCTGAGCATTTCAGATAGTTGTCGTCCAATTGAAAATTGTCACCTTTATAAGAGTGAGTGTCAACTAAGAATTTGGAAGGAGGATTCCCTTTAGTGTTTCTTAAGACATGACAGTTTGATACTTAACTGTGTATAAAATATTACCCTTGTCTACTGTCATTCCCTATTTAGTTTATTCTAGTTTAACAAAATCTAATAAAATTAGCTGTAGGTTTCTGTGTATATTACCATAGTTAAAGGTACATTTTGAACTGAGTGTGGTGAAACATGGATTCTCAGTAAATGCTTATTAACTACTTCTACTAGTTTGTTATACAACTAGAATAATTTATTAGACATGACAAGGAAAAATCACTTGATCAGCAGAAAGGAGCTTTTAACTGCTCCTTATTTTAAATTTTGGCTGAAAATTTAACATACAAGTACATATCTTACTTATCTGCCTGGATTATATCGGCATAGCAAGCTAGCAGAAAATATTGTTCAAATATCATTTTTCGGGCAGTATTGAATGATGTCTTGCGGTAATTATCTTAGTACTATTTAAAATTTTTACTAGCAATTGGTGAGCTTTTGTGGCAAAAATTTACCATTTATGCATCCTAAAATTGATAAAATTTTGATGTCTCTAGGTATATGCATAACAAAATGCAATTTTCCATTATTAGAACCCCTTCTACAGTCATTTGGGTTATTTGTCAGGAAGTGAAATGCTTTTAATTGAATCCATTATAATCCAGTGAAGCTAAATAGCTTAGGTAGTCCTAAAATATCTGTCAGATAATATAGAATTTAAAATTGAGTTGTAGTCACATTAAGCTTTGATGACCTGTAAATACTCTTAGAAGTGGAATTGTTCAGCTAAGCTTGTTGAAAGACAGTATGTACCTTAAGGGATAGATACTTGTTTGTTGTTAAATGCTTCTCTAATTAGCAAGTAGGAATTTTAAGGTCCATGATCTTTACCTAGATACAGATCAGTTATTAACAGTCAGGTGTGAACAGGTTTCATCCTTTCTCTCAGCATCTTGCAAGATAAGCATGTCAGAGACTTGAATGGGGGGGATGGTGGGGGAATCTGGCAGGTGTCTCTTAAAAAATAAGTTTAATACATTGCAAAAATTTGAAGGTCAAAAGTGAAAAAAAAGAACAAAAAACTACAAGAAAAGATTCAGAAAATAATAACAAGTGCCAAGGGAAATATAATTTTCTAGCATTAAGGACTATCAACATTTACTTGATAATTTTACAGTGCAATTCTATTCGAACAAGCCAATACCACAGACAAAAGGAATATATACATGTATTGCTATATGAAGACTATCAATGTACAAACTAGCAGAAGAAATTTAAAGGTATTCAGGCACTAATTAGAGTTTAAGAGCCTGTGAATTACATGATTTGAGTGACATCTAGGGTTTTATTCTTAAATGTCCATTCCACAGCATGCTTAAGCAGAAATACATTTTTACTATTAAGAATGTCGGATTGGGGAGGGGGGGTGTTAAAGTCGAGGAAAATTAGATAATCAATGCACAAATAACTGTAAATAAAACTTTATTCATACTTCACTAATTATGTAAGCTAAAAATCCTGAAAACCGAGGATCCAAGTATAATGATTACTTTTCAAGAAGGACAAATAATTGAAAAAAGGAATATATGCAACTTAACTTAATAAGCATGGGTTTGCTGTTTTTTTTTTTTTTTTTTTTTTTTTTTTTTTTTTTTTTTTTTTTTTTAAGTTTTAATAATTTGCATTTAATTCTTTCATTGTTTCATTCTGATGAACCACAGGGCTTAGAGATTTAACAAATTGAATTGAAAGACCTCTCAGATAAGAATCAGTGTGTAATATGTTGGTCTGCTTACACAGTTAATTATCTCTCAGGTGTGTAGTTTCCATAAAAGAACCAAACAGCCATTCTGCTGCACTGTAATTATCCATGAAAATTTGAAAGACCAGATGTGTCAAGGACACTGAATTTGAAGTTCCACCCTTACTAGTATGCATTTCAATTGAAGGACCACTGTTCTTTGCTTAGATAGAAATCAGTTTGTTTATGTAGGTGCTATATAATGAAATGAGAATCTTTCTGCTTTGAATACAATGCTACTTAGTAATCTATAGTAAATGGGGACTGAAAATGTACATCTTTTTTTAATCAATGAGACCTGTTATAATAAATTTGATCAATCTAGGCTTATTGTGACATATATTTTTCATAATTCTTTTTTCTTATTTTTTTTAGACAAGATGGCTGACCAACTTGGTAGAGTGAGACCCAAAAGATAAAGACCTTATCCTGAGAATGCCAAAGAGTTGGATGTACAGAATATTAAAGCAACAGCTATATGTGACATATCTGACACAATAACACAACTAAAAGAAGTTTGTGAAAATGACAATGGCAAAGAAAACTGTGGTCCTAACTTCTCTTATAGCGAAGAAGAGTTGAGTAATGAAGTGCACTGTGATGGTGATTTCAATGGAGATACCTGTGATGACCCATGTGACAAACCAATTTACCCTGATCATAACTTGACAGTGCACCTTAGTATTTTGCTCATTTTTCTGTATGCCACTGCCCATGCAATTACTGGGAGTCAATTAAGTGATCTTCACATGCTCATCAGTATACACTGGTTTGCAAACTCACCCTGGGCTAAAGAGTTTATTTGTTTTTAAGAAGTACTTCTCAGGAATGTCATCCCCTGTAGTGTTGATTTTTATGTTCATTGATAGTTGGTGGGTTACATCATAATTCAGTATTGCTCCAAATCTGCCTAAATCATGAAAACCCTATGAAATCTTAACATCATCCTGGTTACTCGGTATTATAAGCAGTAAATCAAAGTATTAATTTGATAATAATACATAAGAACTTAAATTATATCAAATACAAATGTTATTATGAATAAATAATCATTTATATAAACCTTTGGAACTATTTTTTTATGTGGGGTTATGTAAATAAATAAATTTGGCCAAAAAGTGGGCAAAATCCATAACTGAACATGAATTGTTTGTTTTTTTTTTTTTAGTACAATTTTGTTAGTTTGAGTAAGGATGGTTTCGAGAATGGAAAAGAAGTTTTCAAATGCCTAAATCTTGATTATTTCAAAAAAAAAAGTTAATTTCTATTTTTATAAGTTTTTTGCAAACTGTAAGCAAATAGCCAATTTTTTTTTTTTTTTTTTTTTTTTTTTTTTTTTTTTTTGCAAACTTCTTGCGAACTGTAAGTTAATTTCTAAGTTTCTTGCAAACTTATCGTGAACTGTAAGTAATTGTCTAAGTTTCTTGCAAACTTGTCGCGAACTGTAAGTAATTGTCTAAGTTTCTTGCAAAGTTATCGCGAACTGTAAGGAATTGTCTAAGTTTCTTGCAAACTTCTTGTGAACTGTAAGTTGATGTCTAAGTTTCTTGCAAACTTATGGCGAACTGTAAGTAATTGACTAAGTTTCTTGCAAACTTATGGCAAACTGTAAGTAATTGTTTAAGTTTCTTGCAAACTTGTCGCGAACTGTAAGTAATTGTCTAAGTTTCTTGCAAACTTATCGCGAACTGTAAGTAATTGTCTAAGTTTCTTGCAAAGTTATCGCGAACTGTAAGTAATTGTTTAAGTTTCTTGCAAACTTCTTGTGAACTGTAAGTTGATGTCTAAGTTTCTTGCAAACTTATCGCAAACTGTAAGTAGACTGCTGAATATCTCGAAAATTTGATGCAAACTAAGTAAATGTCATCTTGCAAACTTCTCCCAAACTATTAACAAATGTCTAAGTGTCTTCAGGTGTCTTCAGACTTCTCATAAACTAAAGTTTATAAATTTCTTAGTTTCATGCAAAAATCTCATAAGCTGTTAGTTAACTTGGCCTTTTTTTTTAAAACTTAATACTAATATTTTGGCTTGAAAATGGCACTTCCTGACACCCATGCTCAGTGCAAACATCATTAATTTAACTGTATGTTAGTAAAAAAAAGGTATGGACTTTCTTGCAAAACTCAGGCAAACTTTTATATGAAAAAGAATTTGCAAATTTGCTGCAAACATGAAACAATTTCTTGCAATTTCTTGCAAATGAATCAACTTGGTGTGTATAAAAGCTGAGTTTCTTGCAAACCTTTATGTAAATGAGGAGTTTATTGCAAATTTACTGCATTTGCAACAATGTTAGTCTTTCTTGCAAACTTCCTGCAAAATGTTATGTAAATGAAGGTTTTCTTGCAAATTTTCTGCAAATTTGCAACAGGGTATATTTATCCTTGCAAACTTTCTTCAGGCTTTTATGTAAATGAGCAGTTTCTTGCAAATTTGCTGCAAATTTGCAACACTGTATAGTCTTTCTTGCAAACATCCAGCAAACTTTTATGTAAATGAGGGTCTTCTTGCAAATTTGCTGCAAATTTGCAAGAAAATAGAAGCTTTCTTGCAAATTTGCTGCGAATTTGCTAGAAAATGATAGTTTTCTTGCGAACTACCTGCAAACTTTTAATCTTTCTGCAAATTTGCAGCAAATTTGCAACAACTGTGATTTTTCTTGCAACAACCTGCAAACAGTTTCTTGCAAACTATTTGGTTTGCAGCAAATTTGCTGCAAATTTTTTGCAAGTTTGCTGCAAACTTTTCATTTTGCTAAGGGTGCGTTTAGGGAAATCCAGGGAAGTGGCAAGGAAGCATTTGTTCACTCATAATCTCGCATAATCTCGCGTGATACGAGCAAGGGTATTGATTGTGTCAGCGACGAAAAGAATTTCTTTTCAAACAGAAAAGTGAAATCTGTGAAACATCGATTTTTATTGTGATGTTTACGAGAGAGCTGAATTATATAGGATTTTAACTGTTGGTAATGGTAACAAACAAAGTAACTTTCTAAAAAAAATAAAAAGGGATGAAATTGTGTCCATTACCATGACAAATAAATGACGGTGAATATTGTTATTTGTAACTTTATTTAAAAAAACAACGTTTGTTCAATTATATGGTTTTTGTCATTAAAGACATTGTATTAAAGTTTTTTTTTTTTTTGTTAAGTGGTTATTTAATGCCTTTTGAAATTTATCAGAAGGAATTAATGGCAGCAGCTAGTATAAGCTTTAACTTGAATTTTAAGGCTTACCCACGCCCTACCGCTCAGGCGGGCACAACACCATCGTAAATAGTAACACTTGTTGTTGCAGTAATTAATTTATCTCTTTACCTTAACAGTAATATATGATGCACGAACTTACCAAAAGCTGGTATGTGTTGGCTATTGTCAGGCACGAAATCAACTTTAACAGCCTTGCAATTGTTTCTCTCTTTTTTATCTTTTGGCCACAAAAAGCGCAACCTTTATCTTTCATCAATTGTCTCCCCGAAGAATGTTCGGATGCAATATTGCTGATTGAATCAATGTATTGTCTAGCCATGTCCGTGTTTACAGCATCAAATGAGTTCGGGGATTAAGTGTTGATATTATCAGGTATCAACATTTTGGGAGGATTTAATTCCTCGCGATATTTACATGTCTGTAACGAATGTGTATATAAATGCCTGATTGGGGCGTGTGTTTTGCTTACTCTAATGCATGTTCGTAGCTTAGGGTTGGAACCTATGAAGGCGAACCGCTTCCTGCTAAAGAAGGGGAAAAGGTTAGATTACATCACAGATGACCGGCTTTGTGCTATCAGTAAAGTGAATATGGTGTAATCTATAAAGCTTTTCTCTCCTTGAGTTGTATGACTACTTCTATACAACGTGTGTGCTTTTCGTACCGGGTAGTACTTGCTGTGTAGGGCCTTAATAGATATTCTTAAAATTGAAGAAGGATCTATCTATCTATCTATCTATCTAATTATTATTATTATTATTATTATTATTATTATGACACGTGAATGCGTATATTGCGCCAGGAGAGCCAGTAGATGGGAGGTGGGATGTATTTGGGTATCACATTGTGCTAAATGTGTCAGGTGAGACAGTACATCGCTGTATCCAAGTATGAAGCTATAAGAGGGTTAGAATAGAAGGGGGAAAAGGGAACGTGGTCCTCCTTTTTTTAATTTTATGGTAAAGTCGGGATTATTTCGCGTTTTTAAGATTGGAAGAGAATGTGCTATTGCACCTTTCTGAGTAAAATACTGTGAATTATTCTTATTATCCTTATTTTCATGGGTAAAAAGAAATAACGAAATATATACAAAAACATATCGTGTCTGAACCGTAGGAAGGGCCGTAGGAGGATGCATTATAATGGTGGAACATTCTTGTTTCTCAACTTGATGAGGCATCTTTTGTGATGCAAAAAGGTAAGGTGGGCAGAATGCGTGTGGACACTCTTTTAAACACATACTGGGTCTCTTCCCTATTAAGAACTACAATGAAAAATGAGCAAACTGCAATTTTTATAGTAATCCCCTAATACATCCCTGTCCCTAGATATGTCATTTAATTTAAATCTTTACTCATGCTTAGTCAATACAGTGAAATAATGATTGAATAATTACAGCAGTGCGATTTATGATTGGAGACGCGGTGTGTGTGTGTGTGTGTGTGTGTGTGTGTGTTGGGGGGGATCTGGGTTACGCGGGGAATGGGGATATTTTTTCTCCCAGTTCAAAGTTGTAAACTGTCTCAAATAATTTTTTTTTCAAGATACCATATCTCATATCAGTTTTTCTCATCCTTCTTGTACCGTTTAGGATGTCGAGGTGAGAAAGAGTTGGAGTTTTCTGTCTCCGGAGAGCTGGAATGCATGGTTGAGTGGGATGTTGTTCGATTGGAAGATCTCTCGTACCTCATATCAGTACAGAGGAATAAAATAACAATGATTAAGACGGGCATTTTATACCATGTTTTCATATTATAAAAAAAGCCTCCCACTCAAACCTGATCTTCTGCAGTGATTGCCATTGAGGTAAATATATCCATAAAATTGAAATGGCACCATCAAATATCAAGACATTTTATTCAATTAGCACCAGAATGTGCTCTTTGAAAGTCGCGGGTCTACTTGCGTGTGTCTAACGGCTTGCTTTCAACAAGGCTCAAAAGTTTAATTTGTGGGAATTTTATTGCCCCATTCTTTGTAGAGAGCAAGGCGGATGTGAACCAGATTATTAGGCAGGTAGTTTCTTATCACAATCACGCACTCCATACCCCAGAGGTGTTCAATACGGTAAGTATCAGGACTAAAAGACTACAAGAAATCTCTTTTCAAATGAGAACTATGAGCATGTGTTTGTCGTGATGAATCCTGTATATTTTTTTTACCACAGATACATTTTAAGGACCATACATAAAAACAGATCAGACATCACTCCCCTTGTAATAAGAAAAATGTTCTTCAATAATGTACAACATATTGTTTATATCTCTTTTAAAACCCGAGTGCGTCCCAATTTAGTGATTTTCCCGTCTGCGTATTAAATCCGGTATAAGACACAAAAACCGAATATTACGAAATCCCACGTGTCAATCACCCCAAGTCTAGATGTCAATCATCCCGAGTCCAGATGTAAATCACCCCTTGTCCAGAAGTCAATCACTCCAAACTCAGATGTCAATCACCCCAAGTCCAGATCTCAATCGCCTCGAATCCAGATGTCAGTCACCCCAAGTCCATATTTTAATCAACTTGATTCCAAATGTCAATTAATCCTAGTCCAGATGTCAAATCCACCAAGTCCAGATGTCGATGACCCTGAGTCTAGATTTCAGTCAACCGAGTCCAGATTTCGTTCACCCTGACTTCAGAGGTCAATGACCCTGAGTCCAGATATAATTCACCCTGAGTCCAGAGGTCAATCACCCTGAGCCAAGAGGTCAATCAACCCAAGTTAAGATGTCAATCACCCGAGTCCAGTTTGTAAACGGTCTGATTTCGTGGTCCTGGACAGTGAGCAAGCACGCCAGTGAGGTACATTATGTTTAATCAATAAAGGGTTTGGCAGGTTAAATAATTGTAAACACCAGACAGCGATGATCGTAATAAATCTGGAAATGATAATGAAAACGATCCGAAATGTTCGTATCGTTCATTTTGCAATTGTCTATTATGAAAACTTTTATTTTTCTATTTATTTATTTATTTATTTATTTACTTACTCTCAAATTATTTTTATATTAAACTAGCATGTAATATCTCTGAATCACAAACATCCAAGGTTTATTGAGGATCGATAGTACATTTAATTGAAAAATGTTTTATTCGACCTCATTCGTCACGGTAGCGTGCACGATTTCAAGCTAAGAGCTGTCCTTAAATGTCAAGAGACAGGAGGTCATGAGGTTTGTCTATGGTGTGTTCCGGATAACACTAAACTCTCAACACAATAATGACTTTTGTTTCGTGCCGTAACCGATCGTATTTCTCAACTGAAATTAATGACGTATGAATGTGTAACCTAGGCTTCATTATTCAGTCCATTGAACTAGATGATAGGCAGAAAAAAAATAAATGAACTACTTTTGGTGTTCAGACTATGCATTTTATAACTACAGCTTCCATTTATACATATTTTTTAATATAAAAACAAATATCAAGTAAAAGTTAATCAGCTTCTTAGCATTTTACATTTACTTTCTTTTGCAATCGATTGTTCGCTATTAAAATGCACTGAATTTAATTTTTTTTCCATATAGACTTAGAATGTCTCAATGAAATTAATAAAAAATGCAAACACTGCATTTAAAAAATTGAACATCTATTTTTAGCAAAATAAATAGTCAATAAAAGTCATCATGCCGACTCCATTCTTGCATGCATAACAAAATGGCCTGTCTCATCATATTATTTCAAATTGCATCTTGTAATCTGTTTAAAAGCACCTCTGAATTCCTTGTTCCAAACGGCATAAATAACCGGATTTAGTAAAGAATTCAGATATCCCAACCACAAGACGATGCTGTATATGATATTCGGAACATGACAACGAGGACATAGGGGCGTTATGAGGGCAATGAGAAAAAACGGCAGCCAACATATCTCAAAACAACCAATGATGGCCCCTAACATAGTCGTGGAGCGTCTTAAACGA
The DNA here is from genome assembly GCF_051362555.1 of Lingula anatina. Classification (NCBI taxonomy): domain Eukaryota; kingdom Metazoa; phylum Brachiopoda; class Lingulata; order Lingulida; family Lingulidae; genus Lingula; species Lingula anatina. The sequence goes on along the minus strand of NC_141771.1, from coordinate 13,215,389 downwards.
TCGTTGGAACGTGCCTTTAAGGGACGCATGTTCGTTCCGTTTGTCATGATACCCTCTGTCACGTAGGTGCTCTCAATGGCGCTCGTCTCGTTGGAATTGTCGACAAACCTGGTCGTGTTGGACGCGTAAAGTTTCGCAAATTTCTTCCGGTCGCGTTTCTTCACTTTTGCACGCTCCTGTAGTCTCTTAATGGCAAATTTGTAAATCCGCACATAGACCACAATGATAGCAACGCTGGGGATGTAGAAAGCACCCATTGTTGAGAAAATTGTGTAACCAATGTCTTGGCTGACCATGCACAGCATGGGGTTTTGTTTTTCAACTCCGGTGTACCACCCGAACAACGGGGCCGTCGATATAACCGCGGACATCGTCCACGCCGTGATCACCATGATGATACACACTTTTGGTCTGGCAAATGTCTTTGCATGCGTATAGCCAACGTCCTTAGTGATCTTCCAGTATCTATCCAAAGCTATAATACAAACATTCCACATGCTTGCCGTACAGCAGAATATGTCTAGCGTTAACCACAAGTCGCATACTATAGGACCAAGGTTCCAGACCCCTACAAGTTCGTGGTATAAACTTATTGGTAACACAAGCAGAGCGACCATAAAATCCGCCGTTGCTAAGGATGCTATGAGCAAATGCGTAGGAGTCCGCATTTTGCGGAAAAACGCAACTGACAGAAGGACCAACGAGTTCCCAAATATGGTCGCGATGATTATAACCCCCAACAATGAAGCGACCAAAATCCTTCCTGTTGGAATTGCTATGTCACCCCCTGTGCTTAACAGGACGTGGGTGTGGTTGTACACGTCACTGTGTACGTCATCTGTATACGTCACATGGTGATATTGGTCCTCCTTTAATGTACTTTCAACACCATGCCAAGGGTGCTCGAGTTTGGACCCTTCCCTTAACGTTAAACTTCCAGACATATGAGCAAGCACGCTCGCATTGCTTGCCATATCTGTTGCGTTTCCTGGTTCCATTGTAAATCCTTCAATACTTCCGCAATCTTGAGTTATTTTTTTTTCTTTGTGATCAAACGTGTAATTTAGTACCAGGGCGCAATCGAGTAAAAAAAAAATTAGATTATTGATTGCCCCCGAACTAATACAAATTGCTATTTTGATTGAGTTCCGCAAGCTGACGTATTGCTGTCAAACTTGCCAAAATGTCACATCATTTATGTCACATAACAACTCGAAGAGGCCACAGATAGACGTAAACTCTGGCGGCTGAGCAGATTTATCTAACAAGGCAAGCAAAAAGATAACCACGCATCGGCCTGGTTCATCCACGACGCACAGAGATCTGCATTCTGCAAGCCCAGATGGCTTCACGTCATTGGTGCCGCTACGTCGCAATCGTGTTTCAGGTTAACCCTATGAGGGCAGTAAAAACTCAAATGCACTTTATGACCACGCAGAAGTCTAGTTCGACATAAACAGATCGTCGTTTCGGCCAGGTTTTCTTTTAATCTCAGAGGAAGCAATAAAAAAGTAATGAATTAAAATTAAACGGTTGATCGACCTGATTGCATCCGCTGTTAGAAACGATTGTGAGACGGAGTTCGGGTCAAGCAAATCGTTTGAACTAATTAAATGCCGGCGCGACGGACGATGTCCGAGTTTGCATCCAAATATCGTAAGTAATATCGTAGGTAATTGTCATTTTACACAATCCTCTCCTATGTTTTGCTTGAGTTTATTTCTTACGTTTATTATATCAGGAACCTTTGTGTATTGTACTCACTTCTTCCTATTGGGTTGCCATCCTGTTTGATGTAGCTCTTTTCACTATACAGCACTTTCTTTAGAAATAATGCAGTGCGAAACTTTAGCAGTATCTTCCAAAACACTGCGTTTGCATTAACTCAATGCTTGAGCGTACTTCCAGGCAGCTTCCTAGTTCTTGGAATAGTTTCCCTGTGAATGACAGCCCTGGGGAGTGCAAAATTAAAGAAAAGTAAGATTTTTTGTCTTTTAGACGATTTTGTAGCTGACTTGGTCTTGGATTAAACGGTAAAATTTCATCCAATGCGCAGTCTACTCCGAAAGCATTTTGTGTATTGAACGTCAGGGTCCTTGAAGACTGCTTCCGAAATAACAGCTGTTTGTAACCTAATGTACACTAGAATGGCGAAGTATTGGTCCCGGCTGATGGTCAAAAATGTCAAACCGCCACTTCAACACCGGCTGCTATATCCCAGTAATCTCTGACAAGCGCGATGAGTTTTCCTCATATTAGCACTTTCGTATTCTGGTCAAATAGCTCATTTATCAACTCAAGTCACTTTGATGATACTCGCTGTCGGTCGTATTCAACATCTTACAAATCCATTGTATAGTATGTCATATGAAAAAAAAAACGGCATTTTGTGGAACATCAAAATTTTTCCAGCGACATGCGCAGTGATGAAAAAAACAGCCACTTTGGCACAAGCGGCATCATTGCATGGTGTCCATTTCCGAAGATCTCTGTCCTGCGGCTTTCATTAGCAAGTGCTTTATGCCATTTATTCTACATTCCTGGAAGCGAGAGAGTCCACTGTGACAAGAAATGTATATTTTGATACTGGACAGAGCTTAAAATCTTGTTACAGGATCTCTGGGGAGTTGTTCAGTGATGGTCATTTTTGAAATCCAATCCCGGGGTTATGCAATTTTGGTCTCCGAATCTCCGCCCAGTGCCCAGGGGAACTGAAATGGATTTCCACATATAGACTACGTTATTGAAAAAGGACAAAATCAAATTTCTCTATCTCGACAGAGCATCGGATATGATAGATTTACTAATCAATTATTCGTTCCGTGCAAATCGCAGCAAATTTGATGTCCAGTTTCTTACGTAAGTGTTTCTTCGGAGCGGTCTTGTCACGCACGCGAGGTCAATTGTGTTTTGCAGACGACATGTTGTTTACGCAGTATATTCCACTTTATCATTCCGAATGCTTGATACAGATGACGTGTCTGGGAGATCACACTATCAGACAATGAAAAAGTGTTCTTTGAGAAGCACGTCCAATTTCGTCTGAAATAAAAAACATAAAGGAATAATTGTTACTACTCTGCGCCTTATAATGAAAGAAGAAAACAGCCACGAATGCTATTACGGGTGTTTCTTGTTTCATTATACCGGTCCATATATACAATGATGCATTTAACAATTTCAATTACAATGTTTGTGAATTAAAATAGAGTTTAAATTAAAATACTGTTTAAATACCATAATTTTGCAAAGGAAAATTTACTTTTAGTAATCCCACTCCCCTGAAAACTGAGGGACTTTGATTAAATCATCTGGAATAACATTAAAAATAAAGATAAACATCTGAGTTTGACAGAAATAGTTTCCTCATTTATCATGCAAATCGATGCTGATATAAACAGATTTGATCGAATCCCTCTTGCCATATTGATTTAATGTGCTTTCAGTCAACAACAACTAGTACAGTCTAGTAGCACTTAAGTCACTTAGAACCTCACTTCCAATCACGTAAGTAAAGGTAGCACTCACGAAGCAGGGTCTTCACCTCATCTGAAACGAGAGAGCTCTGAAAACAATAATACTTGTACCTGCCCCCCTCTATGATTTAGTACAGATAAGGGTTAGTCGGAGTATCAGGGTTAGTACATGGGACGAATACCACCTGTACGAAGTAATGGGGAAGGAACTAAGGTTCCTAGCAGACTACCAATCACGTCACATCGGTATATATAATCACTACAGGGGACCTACTCTCTTTCGCAAGTTCTCTACAAGATTGCTTACCGCTTTTTGACGAAATCGAAGTTGATAAGTTAGCCGTGAAGAGCGAAGAAACTCCGTTGGGTTGAACTATTTACGTGATAGCTAGTTGCAGTCTATTCAGTTGTCAGTCCATCAAAACATACCGATACAGTTATATCGCTAAGACAAAACGCTTCCTGTGAAAGATCCTTTAGTCTCACCGGGGTATACTCGTATCTGCGGACATCAATCTGGATTTCGTTAACAAAATCTAACTGCCCTTCAGAGACCTTTGGGATATTTCGAAATTACCACCATCTATTGATGAGAAGTTCTATAATAAATTTGACTATAAAGACATCGATAAGAAGAGGCACAAATCAATGCACTGGCATGATGGGAATTTACTCATCCAGAAAAGATATGAAGAGTCGCTTGTCTGGGGCATAATTCCATAAAATGGAGTTAACTAGAGCATAGATGCATGGAGCCGTGCGCCCACATAAGAAATGGCTGCCCGACTTGTAGATAACTGCAGTTGCAAATGGACAATGTAATGACCATTTCGGGGAGGGAGGGCATATTTCGATCTCTCCCCCTCCTAAAAACGGTTAAGGGTGAATTTCGTCAAAGTCTAACCACTGCCATATCCATATAACTAACTTGTATCGTGATAAAATTGCCCTCTTTTTTTCTAAGTTTCCTCGCATCGCCTTCCTTTATTTTTTCTATTTCTGTTCCAGGTCCCCCCACCCGTCCACCTTCGCAAGACAGTAGATCTGATCTAAATCTTGTTAAATCATGGTATTGGTAACCATGGCGTATGTCTTATACAAGTAGGACCATACGTGGATTGCTTATAAGAACGAATCATAATGTTTTTTTTTTAATTTTTGTTTGTTCATTTTTGAGGAGCAATTATCAAATAATCTGTGTCTTTCAAATTACCCTCTATGCCAATCACATAATTATTGAGTTCCGAATCAAAGACGCAATGCAAACAGCGTCATTACAAACATATTTCTATTGGCTTCATACAGCCAGATAAAATGATAAATACGCTGCTTCATTGCCATATGCGTAACTGCACAATTGGACCAAACAATCAACTAAGAAATGAACTACAGAACGAATCTCTTTACCGTTCTACAAATGTATAAACATCTGAATCGGGGAGACAGGCACCCACGCCAATAAGATTAACAATTAGATTGACGGAATCAATTACCATGAATCTGCAGTAATCACTGTCTGCATCTGGACTTGTATTGAATTATGGCTATTGCTGTAGGGGGAATTTATTCGATAGTACTACTTAATGCCGAGGGAAACTCATCTGATAGAGGCATATCGCTTGGAGAGCAGTGGATTTCAAAGCAATATAAATTGATAAACCCATTTTTTTTTCTTTTCAACAGAAGGGGGGACTTTTTTATGTATTTGTCCGTCATGAAACTTTTTGTACCCTGATATTCAGTGTGCGATATAAAAACCTTCAATATATCTAATATAGTATACCTGTCTTGTCCATTTAAATCGACATTCTGAGACACAGGGTTTCTGGTGGCCGGGTGTGTTACGTACCACGATAAACGGATGGGAGATTCTGTTATATTCCGTTTTGCGTTGACAACTATGACCTTTAGCTACATGAGTATCCTATCTTCTGGTAATCTAAATTGCAACTACCGTCCAATAATGTCACTTATTTAATTTGACCGTACTTCTAATGCAATCATACTGGAATCCAAAACGTCCTTTCAAAAAAAAAAAAAAAAAAAAAAAAAAAAAAAAAAAAAAAAAAAAAATTAGCTACACTGGGTATCAGTATGAAATCGCATTGCATTCAGTGATGCTGACGCTCTATGTACATCTAACTAGTAATCTATTCCTTAACGCCAAAACAGTTTCCAAATATCTCAAATTACTGCTAATAAGCCTAAGGGTAATAGGTTTATCCAAATGGTTATTGGTTTAAACATACTGAAAATAATTTTAAAGTTTTTAATCATTTGTATACTCGTCCGAAAACACTAAAGCTTAATTGCCTCGCAATTCAATAGTGCGAAGTTCCATAAGATTAGATACGTTTGGATTGAGAAGAGTCTCCGATGAATTTGCATATTTAATAACAACTAAATTAAGAGCATGTGGAGCCAGGCACAATACCTGTATGATGCCTGTCATATACAAGTAGAAGCTCATTTTCCTTCATATGATCAGTCCTCTTATTTAAAGATGCATACAAAGTCATTTTTTGCCACAAAAACCGACCAAATGCCAACATACATTTTAAAGTAGTATAACTAAGAGAATTACCAAAGGGCATTGTTTAATTTTACCCGAAAATGATGTTTGAACGGATTTTTCTGCTAGCATTCTATGCTGTATGTCAATGGGGCAGAAAAGTAGGTCACGAAAGAAGGTTAAATTTCGGACCAAAAATTTAAAGAAAGGAGCAGTCTAAAGGTCTTTTATGGCTGATCGAGTGATCTTTCCAGTTTATTCCTTGGCATGTCGAATTTATTTGAGTCGTATAAGCAACGAGTGGAAGTGGTTTATATGTACTACTGGGAATCCACGCTCCACCGACACTCGATTCGGATGTACCTTTAAAGGTTCAAACTGAACTGCTGGGTGGCCGACCACGTGATCACTACAGTAAGACGTGCAAGTGTCGTCAAACAGGCGCTCTAGATCTAGAACGAGTTCCATTGTCTTATAATCCCTGTCTTTGAACACACGCAATGCAAATCTGTGTCAAAATAACAAATTTTGGTAAGCAAAGTGCAATACACGAATGACAACAGAACCCATGAATTTCCCATGACACCAAAGCTGCTGAATCCACAGAGCCATGCAACGTACTTTAACATTCACGGGGAATGTTTACTAACGCAATCGGGTATATCGCTGTTCCAAAAGCCATGTAACTATCTTAACTGGAAATTAAGAGCAGTTGTCTAATGGCGCTAAGAAACGAACGACTTAAGAGTATACTATAAATCATCATATGTTCTTTTAATGGGCTTGTGAGTCGTTTTTTACTGTCGGGGAGGTAGTAGGCGATGATGATACACATTAAAATGGAATTGACACCGTCGTTGGCAGTAACCATATGCCTTGGGACAAGTGAAACATCCCACATACGGAGCAATAGTTGAATATTTTATCTATTTTGAACCCTAAAAGTCATATTCTGAAATATTTGTTGCTTTGCTATGCGTAGCTGGTCCGCCTTATTCTTAAATGATGGTACAAGAACACAAGCCAGGCAGTGCTTATTTAGCTTTAACGATTCTTTCGTCGTTGTCGAGATTACTGTTCCTGGCCAACCGTTACGTATATACAGCCTACGTTTAGAGCATTCAGATGTAATTCTTTAACTCTAAAGTTGATATCATAGCTTTTACACACGGTGATTGATGAGATAATGCCGTGTCTATTCAGATATCTTTCCCAGGTATCCTTTCATCTCTCTTTAAAATAGATGCACGCTTGGTCAATTTATCATACTGTCTTCACTTAGGAAGATCGACCAGTGCGCTCTGCTTCTTCTAAACTCCGTAAGTGCTACCGGGTACTTTGCTGCCACGGTAACCTTTTTATATACACCACTCTATAGATAGCAAATACAATATCCCATTTGGTGTCGTGCAACCCAGATAAAACTGAATAACTGACATCAGAGTGTATATGGTTTAATGGGTTAATCGTTGTCATGTAATAATTCATTATCAAGGCATGCTATATCTGGTCCATTACTTAGCAGTCGATATTGGGCTGCGATAAAGATTTTTTTTCTGGAACACTATGCGATGCAGAAATTGATATATTTGAAACGCCTACCTTCGACGAAGAAGACTAACGCGTTTTCGATATCTAATTATGTTTTGTGTTTTGGGTATCATTTCTCTTAAAACACCATCGTGTATCTAATTGAAAAAGCCTTTCAACACCTACAATATTTAGTTGCACATATTAAAAAAGCAATTCTGAAAAAAAAGACAACTTAGCTTTATTTTCATTTCAAAAAAAAAAAGAAAAATATATTAAACTGGGTACCTGTAGATAGTAACCCTATCAAACAATGTGCTTTCTATAACTTTGGCACAAAATATTCTTAAAACCTCACAGCAGGTAGCTACCTGAGCACGCAGGGCATTTTTTACTGCTAAATGCACTTACACACAAAAAAAAATCCACCTAGTTAACCTACATTTGCATTCAACTTAAAATTGATTTGAACGCTCTTAATCCATACCCCTCGCCTGTGTGCTATTTAATCTCTATCGTTCAACATCTATCATGCTGAGGCCATAGAATCCATCAGGTCTGTCACTTTGTTTCTTGTTGCACTTATCAGCTACCGTTTCCTTTTTAACACTAAATGACACCGAACATAAAGCAAAAGGGTGACTAAGGTCCCATTCACACAGTCGCCATCGGTCTGCGTAGATCGATCCAATTCTGCAGGGATTTTCCCTGAGTGCAATCAGCTCTACCGAATGACACGCCTCCTTTAGTTTTCAACGAAACTCATATAAATACCAGCTTTTCTGTTCTACTTTGTTCGCCAGAGGAAGGCATGTAAATTTGTTATACAGATTGCATTCAGCGAGAGTTCCAGCGGAGTTGGATCGATTTACGTAGACCAATGTTGTTTATGGGAATGGGGCCTAAACCTTTTCTATTTTCGCCTTGTACTTTGAGTTGATTGTGTGATTAAGGGTCTGTTTTTCTCTCTGTACGATCAAAATCTCTGTTATGTTTTTTTTTTTGCACTTAGAAAGAACTGATACGTCAATTTATCTCGTACTTTGGATTGATTGAAAAATTAACTGACACCGCAGTCCCCTTAGCTGTTAAAATTTGTTTCCATTAACGTCTTTTTGCAACAATTTAGATTGTTGTGACGCAATTTCTTGTTCTAATAAGTGATTGAAACACTTCAATTCACATATGTGTACCTCATGCCAACTTTTTCTTTGCTTACAGCTATCAGACGAAGAAAATAGGCCCCCACTCTCCTGAAATGCAGTAGATACTCTAGTAATTGTTATCTTTTCTGAAAAAATAGTGATAACCCATTTACACCGTAAACCTTGTGCTAACTGCCTTTAGGGGCTCATTCCCATTGAAACTATCGGTCTACGTAGACCTATCTAACTCCTCGGGGACTCTCGCTGAATGCAGTCATTATGGCATGAGAACACACCTCTTCCTGGCGTTGAGTAGAACATGGAAAACCTGGTGATGATACGAGTACATTGGAAACAATAGGAGGCGTGTTAGTCTGTTAAACTGAGTAGGCCTACATTCAGCGTGAGTCGAATGATCATCTCGGAGTTGGAGCAATCTACGTAGACCGACAGTGTCAATTGAAATGAGCCTTAAGACTAAACCATTACAATGTTTTTATAACTGTGGACGCAGTTGATCTTATAGTATCTTCGAGCGCATTCGGAACAGATGATCCGCAGACTACCTGATTCCCCGACAAAATATGACCGACCCCACATAAAAGCAAGCTGTCCTCATCCCCTGATGGTCTCCGCGCCTCCACACGCACCATTAAGCGGATTAAATCTCGGCTTGAGTTTTAATTGCTAGACCCCTGCAGCGATGGCGTGTGATGACGCGGAGACAGTCAGGGAATTAGCGGTGTCGATTTTATGTGGATCAGCCATATTTAGTTCCCGGACCAACTTGTTCTGAATGAGCTCTTTGACACAAAAGAGGCAAAAGGACTGGCGTCTTTTAACCCTTTCTTATTCTTTGCCGCAAATACACAGATGCCTTAACTGTACATAAATGTGGTGCTAACACTTTTCACGGCTTTGGCCGCTTGTTGTGAATAGATATAAACTAAATACAGTAAGCTATAAAGAAAGGGTTTTGTATTCAAGTTGGTCATACATTTAAACCGTAAAATATTGTGTTGTTATACTTTTTTCTGTTCTTTCAAATGTGACTACATAAGGTGTTGAATGGTATCGACTGTATATGTCCAGTGCTATATATCACGTTTTACATGAGTTTAATTAATTTTGGGTTATTGTTTAACTTACTTATGCTAGTCCACTTTATTCATCCACCATGTTATATGCTTTTGCAGTTTCAGAGTCACCATTCACCTATTGGCATGATGTAGGTTTTCGTCTGAATTTGCTTTTCATAAAAATACTGTGAACTGCCATTTAGATGCTTGTACTTTCCCACAAGTACACACTGAACAGGAAAGTATTCCAATTCAATAAAAAGGTTGATAACCTGCTCATTCCTATGCCATGTTACAGTATGAACAGAATCGATATGTAACATTGCGTGATATTTAAACAATTGCTGCTTGACATGCTTGACATTAGGCCTTTTGAAAAGCAGAATCTGTTTTAGGCACACACACAAATACTGACTTAACCAGATGTCCTACTGATGAACGTGCGGCACTTAGTGGAATCAACTGGTAAAGTGAAATATTTGCATTGATAGATTCAGGAAATCAAGAAAGGAGAGTGAGAGGTCTCAAGTAATGCAATTCTAGTTCCTCCAAATTAAATGATACAATTCAATTTCAGCGCAGATTGAGCGAAAGCATCCACTATTCTTTAAAACGAAGACGTTTCCAGAGACCCGGGTTATGGGTTTGTTCTCAGGTCAGTACAGGAATGAAATGAAAATTATTGCTTGAAAATAATTGTAATTAGTATTTAAAAGCGTGAATGTTTTCAAATGAAGGATTATCATGAATCGCATAAGGTCCAATCGGGGGAGTTTACTCATATTTTTAGAATATTCGTTACAGCTGAAATTAAAGGGATAATAACTCTTCGTATGAGATCTATATTTCATAATAAAAACATTGTGAACAACTCATAGAAATATAATGTAATCTGTTTTACCATAAAAACAGCAGTTATAGCTATTATTTTGATATCTGAGCTTGTCTTTAGATCACGTGACCTCCATTGATGGCTATACTCTGTTATAATCTCTTAAGAGATTTTAACAAAAAGCAAACTTTTTAGAAAAAAAACAAAGACTAACTTTGAATGTAAAAATGGATTCATTAACCATTGGTAAGTATGGGAAAATTGTTGTTTACTCCAGGAAAATTCATTTTTTGGCCAAAACGAAGAGTTATTATCCCTTTAACTTTCAGTTTTTTTTAAACAAAATCCCTTAGTTTTCGGTATGTCATTCCTACGAACCAATTCCAAACCAAATCAAGTCACTTAAACGGCTAAGTGAGCTTATGATATCCCAACGTTTTGCGGCGGGAGTACCACATGGCTTTGTTGTCGTTGCCACATGGCTTTTTCCATTTATACCCACCCACCCAATAATGCGCAATTATTGAACGACAGAAGACGTATGTCTGGTTTCCATTAAACAAGAAGCACGTGGTAACCTTAACTCAACCTGCTTAAAAAACTCACTTGTTGCTCTTCTAACTGAAGTGTTTTCCTCGATGTTAACAAATCTGCCGTGAGAGAAGTACCAGAACCGATGCTTTGGCATGTGTTTTTTCCCGCTCAGTTTTTATGTGTTCTCTCTCTTTCTCCCCATTCAAGTGTTTTCCTCGATGTTAACAAATCTGCCGTGAGAGAAGTACCAGAACCGATGCTTTGGCATGTGTTTTTTCCCGCTCAGTTTTTATGTGTTCTCTCTCTTTCTCCCCATTCAAATGCATCCACTTATGGAGAGAATTAACCTAATCTTTATGTTGGCAGGGACAAACGCTGATTTTTTTGGGGAGTTGCGCTTAGTCTCAAGTCTACACGATTCACTTTTCACCGGGTTGTATCTATGTGCACGTTCGTATTTTGGAACAGTCAATTCGTGGCACTCGAAATAGGAGAGGCAAGAGCGCACGCTAAGATCTGCAGTGAAAAACAATGCGTTCCTTAGTGGATAGCACTCATGAATACATGAATCACGTATTTGCGCACTGACACTCTTAGGACAATTAACTCCGGTCATTGGGTTCGGCACTTCATTTTTCCCCAAGTTCATCCACATTTAAATCATCGAGTGTGCATGAACTTGGTCACGCAACAATTTATTTAACTCTTGATCCGCACAAATTCATCGGCCTCCAAGACTTTCAACACAAGCACGCTTGCACGCATTCACCTACTCTGCAAGGATATGTAGGCGAACTTTTAAAGTATTGAAAATATAATTGTCATGCTCAATCAAAAGCATTAATTTAATAACAAAATCAAGATTAATCTACATGCTGCGTGTCGTTGCTACATGCAGATATTGGTTACATTCACAGAATTCAATCCACATTCAAAATACACATGGCACTTCTGGTTCACTTGTCAGAGTGCAATAAAAAGAAGAAAAAAAAACGCCCAGTATGGTCCACCAAAAAGTAGCAGAGGCCCTTCTTGACTTTGCTGGTCAGTTACAAAATAGGTTAAAATCCTTCAATCAGCTACTAGGGCCTCGGAGGGGGGGGGGGGGGAGAGAAACTTCGATAATAAAATTGAAAAATTAGAACCATACATTTTTATGTCATCAAAACCCTCATTGTAATTTCGCAAAACTGTTTGCATTGCATATGACGGAAGACAGGTTTAAGGCGTTTACACCTCTTGACCAATCCAATCCCTCCTCGCAAACCACTGTGACACTGAAATCTTGAGTTTTAACAATTTACTCCCCGTCACGATAAGCGCATATGACTGTCACTTCTGATTAACTGTACAAAATATGCTAACTTGCATGCAAATGATAGAATATTAAAAATTATGCATAAAGAACAGCTAAACGATGTCCATTACCCCTGGTCGTATCACTTTGGCACTGTTGTTTTATCCCCCTAACATGCAGCGTATATGAAACAAAGTATACCTACATATACCATGGTGTTTGAAGAACCGCCCAGAAGGCATCTACATACAAGAAAACTAGCCATAAGACAATCGGTTCAGATTCTGAAATTCCACGTGGACACGGTCATCTTTATACTTGTACCAATACCTTAACAACTTATTCCACTTAAACCACAAGAATAATATATCACCCAATCCCATAATTCAGATACTTTGGTTGATATAGATGTCGCTCCAGGTTAGCGTTTACCATACCATCCACACGCTGATGGGCTTTGTGAGCACCGTAAGGGATTTTTGATTAAATATAACCAAATGGTCAAAGTCCCAGGAGGCCAATGAGATATAAAATTATTCCCACGCATTCTGCAGAAAGGGATCCTAGTGAAAGGGAGGTCAATTTTGATAACTGCGTCACATGACCAAATATTCAAGAACAGAATTTAAAATGTGGAGTTCCAAATCTTTAAAAACCGAAGAAAAAACTTATAGTCTGTTCGAATATTTTCATGCACGCTTCACTAATTTGAATTCCTTTTCTTATTGAATGTATTGATTATATTATCAAAACATGCAGCCTGAAGAAAACGCAAGAAATAATCGCACTTTTAGCCATATGTCCCGCCTATACGCAAAGTTAACGAACGATATTACATGTATATTTACCATAAACATTCTATCAATAAGGGACACAGATATTCCCCCTGACAAAACAAATTTATCTTAAATTATTAAACTCTTACGTGTGTATGTGTGTGTGTTTGTTCTTGTGTGTGTTCGTAAGTGTGTTTGTGTTTGGAATTAAGAATGTTAGCACTTACACCCATCAATTTACCAAGCTCCAACTGCATCTGAGATACGGCTGTGGATACACACACACACACACACACACACACACACACACACACGGTACAGAGGGATTTATTAATCCATATTTCTTTATTCGTTTTTGTTTTTTTATAAAGAAAAATATTAAGAAAAAAACTGACGAAAAGAACCGAATGGGACAGCAGTAGGCCCTATTCTACACAAAACTTACACCACAATTCCCACCAGTCATTGAATTAAACAACTTACATCCGCGTCGTAACAATTATCTAGTTTAGGGGCGAGAAACACACAGTTCAGAACTGAAACCGACATCCCGTTGCTTTGCCACGTATCGGTATCAGTTCGCCAAACGTATCTCCCTTGTTAATTCAGAGCTTTTTCAAAGTCAATTAGAGCGTTGTTCCTTCCTAATGTCACTGTTAATGAACTTCACACAGATCACTGCACAACATTAAAGGTCTAGGAGAATGTGCAATATCTCTATAACATGGGGTAATTTGTAGGCCTGTCAAAATAGATCAAGGTTTAGTAGTTGGGTCACATCTCTCTCTCTCTCTCTCTCTTTCTCTCTCTCTCTCTCTCTCTCTCTTTAATATCATCCTCTTAGACTCTTTTTCCCCACAAAAAATGCTTACTAGATAAGCAAAATTCCAATTCATTACCAGCAAAAGGCAACTTTTTGAGACTTGAATATCCATGTACATACAAATTGAATCTGTTTGCTGGGAAAAACAGTTTCTGTGGCTCCTGCACATATATCACTCGGACAACAAAATATAGAATGGCAGATATACAATTTATACACAATTTCTTTTCAGTTTCTTTATTTGTCACGATCAATAATTGCCTATTTCCTATACCCAGAAGTCAAACACATTGTTCTTTGTGTGTATGTGTGTGTTATAGTAGTTGTTATTTTTTCTCCTATATATCACTATTCCAATACTAGGAACCAACAATGGACTGGCTTTTGCGTAGTATCGGGAAAATACGACATATTTTGATAAAGCGAATATGAATGACCTCTGGCACCTATAAACTACTTGCACTTTCAACAACTCTGTTGTATACGTGCACGGCTTACTTGGCAAGGCCTGGTTTCCTGTTAAGATCATCTTGCAATATAGCTAGGTGTTCTTGGTAAGGAAAAGTATCAAAAATTGCTTTATTGTTTAGAAATCCCTGGGAGACCACCAATACATCCGCAAATAACTCTTTACTGCGACATTTCTGAGTGTGAACTAATTTTGAAGTAGTTACATTTAGTGCAAAAGTCACTCTGACGTTGCAGTGTTGGTATTTTCCTAGAACAATAATATGGGATGATTGATACATTTGTATCAAATGCGAATGCGTGCATCTACACAAAAGCCATTCGCTGTAGTTTAAATGAAAAATGTTTCTTCGTAAATTAATGCAGAATATACATTCAAGCAAGATAAAACGATATGAAAACTTAAAATGATATCCTGGAAGCTCTTCGTCAATTTATGGTTTTGCAAGCATCAGTCAAAGTCAATACCTGCGTGTATGATGTTTCCTTTTGTTAGAATTTACGTACTGCCTCCTCAGTCTGCCTAACACATAAGGAATATCGTTTTAATTATGAAAGCAATTTGTTAAAATGTTCCGTATAGTAGAACACACACACACACACACACACACACGTTGCATAAAGAAAAGGAAACCTCACTGCTCAATATGGCAAAGCAAATCTTGTTACTAAGTACAAGTGTCTGCTGGAATGCATTTGAACTCGGCAAACAACTTCATTAGCAAAAAAGTGTTGAGACAGGGATGCAGACTACGTTCAAAGAAAACTAAATTTTAAGATGGCAGTAAGCCCAACTTTGATCCTTCTTTAAAGCTAACTGGGATTTATCCTGACAACAGTTATCATCTGTTGCACGAATGATACTGGAAAGACGTATAAAAAATTAAAAAAAGATAAAAAACAACAAAAACAGACGAAAAACTACATATATCAAGTTGCACTAAAGGACCAAACACTTAATCGGGTCCTACTGAGGCCACATAACAATTAAACTAATAGTTTAGAAATTCCGTGAAAAACTCATAAACTCATATCTGAAAATACCAATACAAAATGTATATCTTGTATTTTTATTTTTTGCGGCAACCGTACTGTGGCATTTTGATCAGATGACTCTCTGTCAAAATTAAAAAAAAAACACGTATTTTCACGATGAAATACAATCAACGTACTGGCAATAGCATTTGCAGAATTCATTACCTTCTATTGTTTTAACCAGACCTGACGCGCTCCAAAAGGGCGAGTAGTTCGCTTGCTCTCGAGGTCGGTGGAGTCCTCTCCTATATAAACATCGGTTCTGAGTGCCAATGATCATTGCATTGAAGGTTGTGCCATTATCAAACAGAGTGGCTTTTGCATAGCGGCACGATAACAGTGAGTTAAACCCCCTTTACACTGGACGGCGTCCTTTCTGCGTCCTTTGAGCGACCAGGAAACTGGCAGCGCTGTGTTCGTAAAAAGAAGGCCCAAGCATCTCTTTCGTTGCAGAAGGAATTTTCATTGATCGGCACGTGAAGTATTATGTGTTTTTTACTCTCAAACGGGGCAGCACTACGGGACGCAGAAAGGACGCCGTCCAGTGTAAAGGGGGCTTTAGGTAAAGGTAGTGATGTAATACATAACAATAGGTGTCTTTGCTTCCCACAGTAAATGAATACATGGCGTGATAATTGAAACGGTTAACACGTAGGGCCTTTGGTTTCAGTAGAGCTTCAATTTGGCAAATGATAAATAACTTCTAAATAAAATGTATCCAATGTAGGATTTAAAAAGCATTCGAAGTGCATGGATCGCTTCTTGTTGAACTTACCTGAGGGTAATTTTTAAAACATTTAAAACTTTTAAAACACAAAATGACAGATAAATGGCCTTAATCAATATTGCAAAAAATAATCATGATCACCGTAGCTGCCAACCTCGGTAGTCAGTCATGTTGGCACATTTTAAAACGCCACGAGAGTTTCGCGATATCTGGAAGTCGAGTCAATAAAATGAATGACGTATTTGAAAGACGGATTTTCGATCTTTGGCTTTTTCCAAAATTGTTACAGAGTTATGGCGAGTGTCAGGAGAGGAAGATTAAAGGTTGGTTAACTGAGGGGTAAATGCCGTTACCCAGGGAGAATTTGTACAATATGAGTTTTGGCGCAAAAATCCTCCTTTCAATACCTCAAAGTCAAGGTGATAGTCTCATCGGTTTCAAAATTCAATTTCCCAGAAATCCCGCACGCTTTCTTTTTTACGGACCAAAAAATCTCAGTTAAGGCCTAATTAGCCAGAAGGAAATAGGGATGATTCCTCAAAATAAAAAGGTAACTGGAATTTCAAATAAGCTTGGCTCTTTGGCTAAATCAAATTATTACTCCCCAGTTCTCCTATTGAACTGTTAATTCTGTTAATCACATGGGGATTGGATTAAGAATCCCTCGAGGGTCGATGTTTACATCCAAGGTAGCTCTAATGGGACGCCATGTCATTGACAAGCAAATGGTTTTGCAGATCTAATACGCCGATGTGAATACCCATGATGCTTCTTAACTCCTGAATCTTAACTGCTGCCACGCACCAAACGTTGTATGCATGTTACGATGCGATGTTCCCATGTAAAAGAGAATGGCGCCAACTCTTGAGGATTTGGAGGTAAATTCCTCCTTGCATCTACTTTTAGCTCATGCGTGCAACGACAGCATCGGCATCGAATGAGGTTATGTTTCATCTGTAAAACTTCGTTCGTCTGCTCTTTAATAGATAAAACAGGTATTATATATAAATTGTGTTTAACTTTTCTGGACAGAATTTTAATCTGTGGCGAAATATAGAAAAAATTACAATTTAAATTGGATCCGGATGTTTTAAAGATTTCTGTTCCCCCGTCTGCTCTCTTAGAGCACTATCTGGTTTTAGAATTAACTTCCAATGGTTACATAATGCACTGGATAATATCTGCCCATATTTGTTACTGGTACTTAGTGTTATGATAATGATTATAGTAACGACGTGTTTCATCTAGGCACGCCTGTAACATCCAACCCAATTTTAATTGTAAACAGAGCCACTATATTGCCTTAGACGCCAAAGGTTAGTTTCCCATTGTGAAATGGACAATAAAAACGCTACATCAGAATTGTGACGTCAATAATACGACATCCCAGTCGTGATAAGTGCAATTACAACTGTCAGCGGACTAGTTTGAACATCCATTTACCCGAAGCAATGGGTATTGATAGACATTAGGACAAATCATTGACAAGTCATTACGATGTACATTGTATGACTATCACGATATACACAGTTCCAAATGCAATCATTCCTTAGGCCTATATAAGAAGGTAACGATACAAGATTGCTAGCCGTATTAATGTAGATGCATTGGCCAAATACAACTGACTTGCGTAGGAGGCAGGTTCTTGAAAGTGTAATCAGACATTATACAACTTATAGATACAATGTTCATATTATGCCCAAAGATGGATTTATATCTAGGAAGAGAACAAACTGCATACTAGACAAAGTGATGAAGAAAGGTTATTGTACTGACTCAGGGAACACGCGTGCAATGCGTTGTAGGGCAAATACAGTGATAAATAGGTACAGTGTTAAGAGAAACGTTTAGCATAAACTCTTACAATAAAATGATGCCACTGATGGCCCCGGGATGGCTACAAGGTACATCTAGTACTAACCCACAGCTGGCTAACGTTTACATGTTTCATATGCATACATAATATTGGTCTGTACTAGGATGAAATGATATTCACACATCCCAACACCCACGTTTCCCCTATAGACCGAGGACAATTTTGTATCAGATACTTTACTACATATACAGAAACAAAATTGAATTGAAACTATTCCAGAAACTTTGTGCTTATACTAGTTACACACACTTCTTTTGCACCAGCCGGTCAGAATCATTAAAGATGTCACTGACCATAAAGCGTACTTTTATGTTTGTACTTTTATGCGTGTATATTATACATAACTTTGAATATAAGCTTTGTAGGTAAACTGCTTGCAAAAAAATTTTTCGTTGATTTGTAAAGTTAAAGAGCCTGTTTCTTGGAGATCAAACAAAATTAACTGTAATACCGTGTATTTAATTCTCCATATATTATACATGTGTATTATCTCCTCATATTTTGTGCAGGTCCTTAGCACTTTATACAAAGTACACAAGTCCAGAGGGAATTTCAGAGCCCACCCCCGTATTGATCACTTATCAAATGTATAGCATTTATATTCCAAACCAAAATAACGTCGTAAATCACTCGGTTCTTTGATCTACACCTAAATGCGTTTTTTCAAAATACTGATTCCGACCGATAAATTAGTTGTCTTTGCGGTATCTGTTGTGGCCATAAACCAGATGTCTGAAATCAACGGACTTCTACCAATGATTGCGTCCCAAATGTGTGAAAATAACCATTTTTCATACAGATGGTGTTACAGATCCAGAAACATTATGCATTTATACGTTGGTTTCAAGTGCTGTGCGCTCGATAAATTTAACAAATACCCTTTCTAGACCATTTTTCATACAAATGAAGACACATTATACATTATGTATGGGTTTCAAGTGCTGTTTACTTTATACATTTAACACATACGCTTTCTGTTTCTTTGTGCAATACCGTATGATATCTCAACGAACTCATTGCATTCATCATAAAGATAGAACATAGGCAGATACTGCTGGTGTTCATATAAGCCACCCCAATTGGCTTTGATAATAGTTTTCTTAAATTGCTATCATATGTTGTGTATTTGAGGTGCATGAATGAACTATTCTTAAAGTATTATCAATTGAAAACTCAAAAATTCCCCATCCCCCCAAAAAATAAATAAATAAATAAATAAAAATCGCAGGTGCTTTTTAAAAAAATGATGTATAAATTATAATCCCCTGCAAAATGCAACAAATTGAAGTTCAACGATATATGACTGTCAAACTCAATATATACCACTTGATACATGTCCACACACTCAAACTCACACACCAACTCGTGCGCGCACGCACGTACATGCACGCACATACACATACTCAGCTTGTGATCATCCAGTATTCAAGTTTCATTTCATGCAAAGAAATATACAATTTCTGAATAAAGCAATACATGTACATGTGTTTAATCAGCCTTTAAAGTTCCAATGTACCTAAACATGAAATGAAAACGGTAAAGTATATTGTTAATATACTAAGCTTAAGGAACATCTGACATACAGAACATAAGAAGATAGAACGGCTTCGAAACTAATAGAATCCTGCATGATGCGCACGGCATCGCGGGATGTGGTGAACATTAGCATTGTGTGTTTACATTGTTGAGGTATAATTACATCCAACCCGCATATGTATGGGTGGTTGCATTCTGGTAATTTTATTTTCTTAATCTTCAAACGAGCAGAACAAAAATGCCTGTGGATTATCCGGTTTTTGGGCAAACTATACTCTCCCCAGTGAATCTAATCAGTTTCATTGCAGTTAGGCTGATGTTCGATTATTGCCAAGACTTCCTCTTTGGGAGTTAAGGGAAATGCTAATAATACAATGTCTACCCTTAGCAAAATTTAAGGCTTCTTGCAAACAGTTGCTGCAAATTTGCAACAAATTTGCAAGAGGAAATTTACCATGTAAATTAAGTCTCTTGCAAATTTGCTGCAAACTCCCCACAAACTTAATCAGCATGACAAAAGGGAATCTGTCACAGGTTTCTTGCAAATTTGCTGCAAACTCTCAAGAACCATTCATGCGAATTTGCTGCAAACTCTCCACTACAGTTCTTGCGAATTTGCTGCAAACTCTCCAGAACTGTTCTTGCGAATTTTCTGCAAATTCACTAGAAGTTCTTGCAAATTTGCTGCAAACCCTTCAGAACTGTTCTTGCGAATGCTCTGCAAACTCATAAGAAATCCTTCTTGCAAATTTGCTGCAAAATCTCCAGAACTGTTCTCGCGAATTTTTCCGGAACCCTCCCCCCCCCCAAAAAAAAAAAAAAAAAAACAAACAAATCGAAAAAACATTCTTCTGCAGTACCACTATTGCAGTAGACTGACAACTAATATTTAACCCAGTGATTATGCTTTTATTTATGCCAGTTTTCTTTTTAAATTAAATCTCAATCATGTATGCCATATTTGAAATCATGGAGTAGCAAAATTTTATTACTGTATTTTAGCCATATAGTGCAGCTGGCAGAACACATACAGAAAATTATCAAATGAATGAAAAAATAGCACACACAGAATATCAGTAAGAAACACCATAAACATTTTTCAATATTTTATTTTAGAAACTTGCACATTTAAATCAAATTAAATCAACATTTGGTAAAGATTGTTCAGATGTCTCTGATATAATGATACAACGTGAATCTGCTTATGCATTTTATTCATTGGAAAGAACAGTAACCAAGCTATAAAGGATGCTTTAATCTTTAAGAGGATTCAACAACTTTATTTACATCCAAGTTTAAAGAAGTCCGAGTTTAATTATAGAGTTCTTAGTAATATGTCTTAATTCTGTTGACTGGCTTCAATATCTCAATCCTGTTAATGATTCACTGTAATGTATTTTGTGTGTATAAGTATATAAGGAGTAGAACTTAGTATAAGAGCTCAGAGTGAGTTTGGTCAGTTGAACTGATAGCTAGATAGTCCCTGCTGTCCTAGGAGACTCCAAATCTGTCAGCCAGAGAAATAAACGTAAAGATCAGGCAGGTTGTAGTTGATCTCTGGAAAACATATCACCGCTGTTGTTTCACTCGCTAGAGAAGTCAGACCAAATTTTGACTGGGATACAAGCACCATATCACATCTGAAAGACAAGAAAAATAAAACTTGACATTTCTTGTAAAATTTGTTGCACTCACAGGTAGTTTGTCAAGTAAGCTTCTAGTAGTTTCCATTAATAAAAACACCTATATATATATATATATATATATATATATATATATATATATATGATTTATGTTGTTAAGTAAAACTAAAATAAATTTAGCAGGCATGGTATAACCTAATCACAGTTAAAAATACTTTTCCTACCTTTTTTAAGGCCCTCTTTGCAGTGAATTTTTGCACTCATAGTGTGCTTAATTGCTGGCCCATCCATTTTCAAGTTGTTAATAACATACACTGAAAGAAAGAGAATTTAAACAATAAATAAAGAAAGCATGACTTCATTTAAAAAACTAAATGAGACAGATGGGGGGGGGGGGGATGGATATGGAGGGCACATGGTATGCGTGTGGGGAGTTATGGAGGGCACAGGGTTGGATATGGTATGGGTGTGGGGAGATATGGAGGGCACAGGGTTGGAGATGGTGGGAGTAAGACGGGGGACAAATGATGCACGAGGCACTGAAACACTTTCTTCAACTGCTGCATTACAAGCTGGCTCTGATTTTTTTCCTTGAATAACACAGGGAAAGCTTTATTAAATTTGAATTCATGTGTGTAAAATGTACTTATTATTTGAAAGAGGAAATTACAATTTTTTCAGCATTTAGTGGAAAAGATATGCAACAGCAATTGCAGGTCAATTAACAATATACTTACACAACTACCATTGCTCTGGTTGTCCTTTTTATCTAAAAAAGTTAAAACATAAAATGTTATTCTACCAAAAAAGTGATGCATTAAGAATATATATTTATATATATGAACAGTTCATCATAGGTTGCATGGTTGTTTTGAACTAAAAAAAAGTGGGGTTCCTGTTATTCAGAAGCAAGGCAACACTGAAACATTTTGGATTCTGTGTTACTATTAAAAAAAAAAAAAACAACAATAATTATGGAATTATCAGACATATTAGTTTCACAAAGAAGAGATAAGTCAGTATGAGGGTGATACACTTAAATTCTTAGATTTGTTCAGAAGTCTTTGACACTCACTGAAAATACATTTACTCACCTTTCACATATGCCTTCTTTTCCTTCTGACATGCATTTCTGTAATCTAAAATAAAAGGAGAATAGGTTTCAAAGCATTCTTTTAAAACACATGTATTTGCACTTTGATATTTCTCCTTTCTGTGGAAATGACCAAAACTGACTTTTAAAACCATCAAGACTATTAAAACTATAATTTTTTCCTGTGGCAGATATGATTGAATGTGCAAGTTTTTTTTTCAAGATTAAAAGTAATTTCAAGGGGCTAAGTTTAAAGGTGCATATGAAGTAAATTTTGGCCATGCACATAAGCCAACAAAATGCCAGCATATAGTTTCAAGTAGTATAACTTAGAGGATTACCAAAAGGCATAGTTTAATTAACTCCCCTCCAAAAAAAAAAAAAAAAAAAAAAAGAAAAGAAAAAATATTTGAACAGATTTTTCTGCTAGCACTCTATGCTGTATATCAATGGGCCAAAAAATAAATAATAGGGTCAAAACACGGTATTTGAAATGTCTCTGACGGGACATTTTAGAGACAATTTTAAAAATTACAGTTGGTAAACGATCCACATGGTTACTTTTAAATACATTTTTATTTAGCTAGACCATAAAGGATTATGTAAAACAAGCAGCTAATTTGTATTGAAATTAATGTGGGAATGACAATCACTTAAAGGTCTGTCTCTGACGGGACATTTTTGACCCCTGTATTTTTTTACTAAAACTCCAATGCAAAATTCTCTTTGAAATTTCATTTAATCAAGACTTTTGTGATTCATATTGCAAGGTACAAGTCTTGGGAAGCAGTTAATGCACAAACAGGCCAGTTTTGTTTACTTTCCTTGGCAGCATAGGCTGTTAAGTGTAAAAAGTCACTGTCTCTGACGGGACGTCTCTGACGGGACACTTTTGGGCACTATTGAAAAATCTTAGAAAAGAGGTTTAAAAAGCCACATTTTTGTATCCAATGAATCTTACTTGATGGTTATTGCAAAATAGCATTTCTGTACATTAGAAAAATCACCAGATGCAATATGTTTAGAACATTAATTAATTATCATGACACAGCGATAAGGCACAGTATAATTTCTCAATATCAATCAACATTGTCCATGATAGTTCACATAATAATTCCTGTTTTTTAATTAGTCTTAGAACACATATCTTTTCTGCACTTTAGAGATTTTTTCAACCAGTCACCTTAACAGGTGATGGAAACAAGTTAAGTCCACGAGTGTCTATGCTAGGCATTGGAAGGACTTCCTTTGCATCTTTTATGGGAATCCATGCTTTGTCTTCTGTGGCAGGGTACACAAAGTTTCTTTTGCCAGAACCTTCAGTACGTAAGAAACTGACTTTCACTTTGCCGTCTTTAGTGTCATGGATGACCTGACCTAAGAATTGTTTTACTCCTTTCCTGGCAGCAAACTCCGCAATGACAAAATCTCCCTGGTGAGACTGAGCTGTGCCTTGACCGACATTGTCATAGTGCGGATGTGCAGGCAAATCTAAGTCCACAGTCATATGAATAAGTTTAGCATATTAAGAGGGTTGCTGGTACAAAGAATTGGTTGACACAAGAACATGTCCACGGGTCTGGGGCTGGGGCTGAAGCTGTTGGAAGTGTTGAATTCCTGGAACAGATGGACAGTTTTCCCAGCGACTGCTGATGGGCGCGGTAGCTGCTACAATATCTGCTGCAGACTGGTGCATTATGTTGACATTGGGGCATAATTCTTTGCCAGCCAAATAGAATTGATAAGGTGTGTCTACAACCATTTTTCTCTGGAGCACTGCTCTCCAAACCTGATGTTTCATTTCCCCTTCGATCCCATCCACTGGTCCTTTGCCATGGGCAGTGGTATAAAAAGTACCAGAGCTTCCATACTAAAATCTCCCTCATGATAGTACCATGTTTAGACAGTAAAAACCAACTTTTGAATTGACTGGGGGCTCGGGCTCCGTCTGACCAGTAATGGACTTTGCTGAATGAATGCTGGTGTTGGAGGTCTTCAAGAATGGCCTTATTACAAGTGAAGGCAGGCTGTTTGTTATGATGCAGTTCATCAGATACCATAAAATATGGTTGGAGCTGGAGGTCTCCTTCAGACTCTGTTCTAAATCATGCACATGCAGTGAACAGAATGACCTGCTCACAGTTCTAGTGCTCTGACATGATCTCTGACGGCACATGTCAACACCTAATCACTGACAGTCAACCTAGCTAATAATCAGTAATGGTTAATGAATTACCCAGTAATGATCGGTTGCAAAAGAAAAATAAGAAATGTAACACACCAGAACACTTGAAAATGATTCAATTGAAGATGTAAAACCTCGTGTTTCACATCTGTCAAAAAATGTCCCGTCAGAGACAGAAAATGTCCCATCAGAGACAATGATAAAATGTGGCAATAAATTCACTGTAAATTGTTTTAATTTTGTAATTTTTAGCTATAATCATTACTTATCATTATTTAAAAGAGGATTTTAAGTTTCATTTATACAACCTACCAGATGTGGAAAATATGAAAACTTTTCGAAGTCAAATGTCTCTGACGGGACACACCACTCCTAGTGCTAAATAATTTTTTACTTAAAATAAGTGATAGGTGGCAGTTTTCTATGTTAAACTATTACTTCTGATTAGTTTAACATATTTGGGTGATAAAAACTTGAAAAAACAACCTAATATCTGACTCAGGCCAATATGACCATGTGTCCCGTCAGAGACAATTTTTTTTTTCCTTTATGTTTCCCAGTGGCTCACAGAAAAAGTACTGGGAGTATATCAATGAAACTTACATTATCTGAAAATTTGATTTGTTTTCTACAAAAATGTAAAAATTTTAAATTTCAATGAAACAAAAAAAAATTTGACACCCATGGCACCGTTACCGTGTTTTGACCCAATAATAATAAATAAATAAAAAAAAAAATAATAATAATAGGTCATGAAAAAAGGCTAAATTTCTGGCCAAAAATTTAAAGAAAGGAGCAGTCTAAAGCTCTTTAATGACCAATCTGGTGACTTATTCAGTTTACCCCTTGTCATGTTAAATTTATTTGAGTAATTAGGAAATTTGAAGAAGTAGTTTATATGTGTTACTGGAAATCCATGTTACAGCGATGCTCTGTAAATATGTACCTTAAGTGCCGTATGAACCCTTCTGCCCTTTGAATTTATTTCACCTAAGCAAACTATACTAATTGAGAATACACTTACCACTAAATGTAAATCACTTTTGCCAAATACATGCAACCATCCCAAGGAGCCATGAGTGTCTCTCCAACAGTAGGGACTTCCCCTTCTTACTCTTCCTCCCTCTCAAACTTCGAAACGTCTTCCACTGATACAACTCCATCCTTGTCAAAACCAATAGTAATCCACGTCTCTATAATTTAAAAAGAATATAGTTACACACTTATTCAACCGTTACAGAGAGAGAGAGAGAGAGAGAGAGAGAGAGAGAAAGGGGGGAAAAGAAGAGAGAGAGAAAGAGAGAGAGAGAGAGAGAGAGAGAGAGAGAGAGAGAGAGGAAAATAAGAAGAGAAAGAGAGAGAGAGAGAACGAGATGGCCTTCCCAACAAGTACCATACTAGCGCCCCCATACTAGAACTGTATTTAGAATCGGTTTACTTTCTACTTTCTACTCGCAGGCATGATGAGAATTCTCTGAGTGTAGTAAAATCCTATCTTGAATCAAACGTTCTGATTAACCTTTGCACTCACCTGGCTTTGCAATCAACGCATAATAATTTCTAACTGGTTACACCAACTTAAAATCAGCTGCCGGTAAATCTCAAACCGTCTTCTTCTTCAAAATTTCCCGTGATGCATCAGATGGCGCATCAACCTATCACGATTAGTCGTTTTCATGACCATTTCCGGTTGTCAGATAGTGGTTGCTCTGCTTGGTAACTCTTAGCATATCCCTTAAAATGTCAGTGTATGGTCCCACTGTTGTGAGAAGTGACTCGGCAGTGGGACTGAACATGGCACAATATTTATATCTGTGTAACTTATTTACTTATATGTCTTATGTAATTGTCATTAATCGTAATTATCAATGTCATCAAACAGCCATGTAAACAGCTATGTAACGGTGGTTTTAAGTTCTTTAAAAACATATTCTTTTTGTGTAACATGTTTATAGTATGTTTATGGTAAATTTATAATCACACCAAGGTTTATCTCAATGCTTAGATAGAATATTTTATGAGTAATTTTACTAGTACTTATCTTCATTATATAAAGATGGTAATACACTAACTGTATTGTATCATCATTTGTATATCATATTGTACAAGGTCATGACAATCTATGTACCAGTACAGAAATAAATTGAATTGAATTGAATAAATTGAATTGAATTGATAATCGCTGTTCATGAGAGCTCCGTGGACCAAGAATCTTAAATTTGATCTAACTATTAGAAAAGGTAGATTCTGCCAACACCACTACAGATCTGCTCCTGCATCCAGACCAACTATTGTTTACTGGGGTGGAATTGTTGAAAAGTCGTCAAGGCTGCGCGTGTCTTTATTTCGCGGAAGATGAATCCCAGCAATACTAGCAAACCATGCAGTGAAAGGTACGTAGCAGCTTATCTAGCAAGATAGTTATCAGATGATTGAAAATTATCATCGCAATATTTGAGTGGGTGTCAACAGAGACTTGAATGTAGGAGGTCTCTCAGGTGTCTCTTCAGAAAAAAATTAAAAACAGCACGAAACAGTTTGATACATTGTTTAAATAGTGAGTGTTAGTAAATATTACTTTTTTTTCTTTCCATTCCTAAGTTACCATCAGATTTATATTATGTTTACATTGTTTTATTAAAAGGAGCATTTGGTTTGTGTATTTTTTATGAATTGACATTGATAAAAGTTAAATAATTTTAATGTCTTAAAACTGATAAATGCCATATAAAATGCATTTTTACATTAAAAGCATCTTTTCTGCTTACATTTTAGCTTTGTGTCAAATAATGATGACATTTTAAATCAAGTCTATAACAATCCAGTGAAGTTAAATAGCCCAAATGTACTTATATGTCAGGTTACATTAAATTTTTGAGTTACAGTTAGATTAGGCTCTGCTGTGCTGTATTCTTCAAAGTGGAATTGTTTAGGAAAGCTTATTAAGAGACAGTTTGAGTCTTAGGAGATGGGGACTTGCTTGTCCTAAACAACAAATTATTATTCACTTTACAATAGTCCCCGAATCTTTGATACAGATCAGTGCTATAGTAATTAACAATCAGGTGTGAATAGGGCTCTTCCTTGCTAGCAGCACATCTTGTGGGCTGAGCATTTCAGATAGTTGTCGTCCAATTGAAAATTGTCACCTTTATAAGAGTGAGTGTCAACTAAGAATTTGGAAGGAGGATTCCCTTTAGTGTTTCTTAAGACATGACAGTTTGATACTTAACTGTGTATAAAATATTACCCTTGTCTACTGTCATTCCCTATTTAGTTTATTCTAGTTTAACAAAATCTAATAAAATTAGCTGTAGGTTTCTGTGTATATTACCATAGTTAAAGGTACATTTTGAACTGAGTGTGGTGAAACATGGATTCTCAGTAAATGCTTATTAACTACTTCTACTAGTTTGTTATACAACTAGAATAATTTATTAGACATGACAAGGAAAAATCACTTGATCAGCAGAAAGGAGCTTTTAACTGCTCCTTATTTTAAATTTTGGCTGAAAATTTAACATACAAGTACATATCTTACTTATCTGCCTGGATTATATCGGCATAGCAAGCTAGCAGAAAATATTGTTCAAATATCATTTTTCGGGCAGTATTGAATGATGTCTTGCGGTAATTATCTTAGTACTATTTAAAATTTTTACTAGCAATTGGTGAGCTTTTGTGGCAAAAATTTACCATTTATGCATCCTAAAATTGATAAAATTTTGATGTCTCTAGGTATATGCATAACAAAATGCAATTTTCCATTATTAGAACCCCTTCTACAGTCATTTGGGTTATTTGTCAGGAAGTGAAATGCTTTTAATTGAATCCATTATAATCCAGTGAAGCTAAATAGCTTAGGTAGTCCTAAAATATCTGTCAGATAATATAGAATTTAAAATTGAGTTGTAGTCACATTAAGCTTTGATGACCTGTAAATACTCTTAGAAGTGGAATTGTTCAGCTAAGCTTGTTGAAAGACAGTATGTACCTTAAGGGATAGATACTTGTTTGTTGTTAAATGCTTCTCTAATTAGCAAGTAGGAATTTTAAGGTCCATGATCTTTACCTAGATACAGATCAGTTATTAACAGTCAGGTGTGAACAGGTTTCATCCTTTCTCTCAGCATCTTGCAAGATAAGCATGTCAGAGACTTGAATGGGGGGGATGGTGGGGGAATCTGGCAGGTGTCTCTTAAAAAATAAGTTTAATACATTGCAAAAATTTGAAGGTCAAAAGTGAAAAAAAAGAACAAAAAACTACAAGAAAAGATTCAGAAAATAATAACAAGTGCCAAGGGAAATATAATTTTCTAGCATTAAGGACTATCAACATTTACTTGATAATTTTACAGTGCAATTCTATTCGAACAAGCCAATACCACAGACAAAAGGAATATATACATGTATTGCTATATGAAGACTATCAATGTACAAACTAGCAGAAGAAATTTAAAGGTATTCAGGCACTAATTAGAGTTTAAGAGCCTGTGAATTACATGATTTGAGTGACATCTAGGGTTTTATTCTTAAATGTCCATTCCACAGCATGCTTAAGCAGAAATACATTTTTACTATTAAGAATGTCGGATTGGGGAGGGGGGGTGTTAAAGTCGAGGAAAATTAGATAATCAATGCACAAATAACTGTAAATAAAACTTTATTCATACTTCACTAATTATGTAAGCTAAAAATCCTGAAAACCGAGGATCCAAGTATAATGATTACTTTTCAAGAAGGACAAATAATTGAAAAAAGGAATATATGCAACTTAACTTAATAAGCATGGGTTTGCTGTTTTTTTTTTTTTTTTTTTTTTTTTTTTTTTTTTTTTTTTTTTTTTTTAAGTTTTAATAATTTGCATTTAATTCTTTCATTGTTTCATTCTGATGAACCACAGGGCTTAGAGATTTAACAAATTGAATTGAAAGACCTCTCAGATAAGAATCAGTGTGTAATATGTTGGTCTGCTTACACAGTTAATTATCTCTCAGGTGTGTAGTTTCCATAAAAGAACCAAACAGCCATTCTGCTGCACTGTAATTATCCATGAAAATTTGAAAGACCAGATGTGTCAAGGACACTGAATTTGAAGTTCCACCCTTACTAGTATGCATTTCAATTGAAGGACCACTGTTCTTTGCTTAGATAGAAATCAGTTTGTTTATGTAGGTGCTATATAATGAAATGAGAATCTTTCTGCTTTGAATACAATGCTACTTAGTAATCTATAGTAAATGGGGACTGAAAATGTACATCTTTTTTTAATCAATGAGACCTGTTATAATAAATTTGATCAATCTAGGCTTATTGTGACATATATTTTTCATAATTCTTTTTTCTTATTTTTTTTAGACAAGATGGCTGACCAACTTGGTAGAGTGAGACCCAAAAGATAAAGACCTTATCCTGAGAATGCCAAAGAGTTGGATGTACAGAATATTAAAGCAACAGCTATATGTGACATATCTGACACAATAACACAACTAAAAGAAGTTTGTGAAAATGACAATGGCAAAGAAAACTGTGGTCCTAACTTCTCTTATAGCGAAGAAGAGTTGAGTAATGAAGTGCACTGTGATGGTGATTTCAATGGAGATACCTGTGATGACCCATGTGACAAACCAATTTACCCTGATCATAACTTGACAGTGCACCTTAGTATTTTGCTCATTTTTCTGTATGCCACTGCCCATGCAATTACTGGGAGTCAATTAAGTGATCTTCACATGCTCATCAGTATACACTGGTTTGCAAACTCACCCTGGGCTAAAGAGTTTATTTGTTTTTAAGAAGTACTTCTCAGGAATGTCATCCCCTGTAGTGTTGATTTTTATGTTCATTGATAGTTGGTGGGTTACATCATAATTCAGTATTGCTCCAAATCTGCCTAAATCATGAAAACCCTATGAAATCTTAACATCATCCTGGTTACTCGGTATTATAAGCAGTAAATCAAAGTATTAATTTGATAATAATACATAAGAACTTAAATTATATCAAATACAAATGTTATTATGAATAAATAATCATTTATATAAACCTTTGGAACTATTTTTTTATGTGGGGTTATGTAAATAAATAAATTTGGCCAAAAAGTGGGCAAAATCCATAACTGAACATGAATTGTTTGTTTTTTTTTTTTTAGTACAATTTTGTTAGTTTGAGTAAGGATGGTTTCGAGAATGGAAAAGAAGTTTTCAAATGCCTAAATCTTGATTATTTCAAAAAAAAAAGTTAATTTCTATTTTTATAAGTTTTTTGCAAACTGTAAGCAAATAGCCAATTTTTTTTTTTTTTTTTTTTTTTTTTTTTTTTTTTTTTGCAAACTTCTTGCGAACTGTAAGTTAATTTCTAAGTTTCTTGCAAACTTATCGTGAACTGTAAGTAATTGTCTAAGTTTCTTGCAAACTTGTCGCGAACTGTAAGTAATTGTCTAAGTTTCTTGCAAAGTTATCGCGAACTGTAAGGAATTGTCTAAGTTTCTTGCAAACTTCTTGTGAACTGTAAGTTGATGTCTAAGTTTCTTGCAAACTTATGGCGAACTGTAAGTAATTGACTAAGTTTCTTGCAAACTTATGGCAAACTGTAAGTAATTGTTTAAGTTTCTTGCAAACTTGTCGCGAACTGTAAGTAATTGTCTAAGTTTCTTGCAAACTTATCGCGAACTGTAAGTAATTGTCTAAGTTTCTTGCAAAGTTATCGCGAACTGTAAGTAATTGTTTAAGTTTCTTGCAAACTTCTTGTGAACTGTAAGTTGATGTCTAAGTTTCTTGCAAACTTATCGCAAACTGTAAGTAGACTGCTGAATATCTCGAAAATTTGATGCAAACTAAGTAAATGTCATCTTGCAAACTTCTCCCAAACTATTAACAAATGTCTAAGTGTCTTCAGGTGTCTTCAGACTTCTCATAAACTAAAGTTTATAAATTTCTTAGTTTCATGCAAAAATCTCATAAGCTGTTAGTTAACTTGGCCTTTTTTTTTAAAACTTAATACTAATATTTTGGCTTGAAAATGGCACTTCCTGACACCCATGCTCAGTGCAAACATCATTAATTTAACTGTATGTTAGTAAAAAAAAGGTATGGACTTTCTTGCAAAACTCAGGCAAACTTTTATATGAAAAAGAATTTGCAAATTTGCTGCAAACATGAAACAATTTCTTGCAATTTCTTGCAAATGAATCAACTTGGTGTGTATAAAAGCTGAGTTTCTTGCAAACCTTTATGTAAATGAGGAGTTTATTGCAAATTTACTGCATTTGCAACAATGTTAGTCTTTCTTGCAAACTTCCTGCAAAATGTTATGTAAATGAAGGTTTTCTTGCAAATTTTCTGCAAATTTGCAACAGGGTATATTTATCCTTGCAAACTTTCTTCAGGCTTTTATGTAAATGAGCAGTTTCTTGCAAATTTGCTGCAAATTTGCAACACTGTATAGTCTTTCTTGCAAACATCCAGCAAACTTTTATGTAAATGAGGGTCTTCTTGCAAATTTGCTGCAAATTTGCAAGAAAATAGAAGCTTTCTTGCAAATTTGCTGCGAATTTGCTAGAAAATGATAGTTTTCTTGCGAACTACCTGCAAACTTTTAATCTTTCTGCAAATTTGCAGCAAATTTGCAACAACTGTGATTTTTCTTGCAACAACCTGCAAACAGTTTCTTGCAAACTATTTGGTTTGCAGCAAATTTGCTGCAAATTTTTTGCAAGTTTGCTGCAAACTTTTCATTTTGCTAAGGGTATGTAACAAGCTTATTGTGATAAACCCAATTAAAGGCATCTGCCATACCTGCTCATGCCCAGTATGAAATAAGTTCCCTGTCCTCCTCTCTCCCTCTCCCTTACTGGTACTCTCCTCTATCGTTGACCACTTCAAAAAGTGTAGTTACATAAATACCAAATGCACACATCGTTTTTTTTTTTTTTTTTTTTTTTTTTTGAGCATGCAAAAAGGCCATAAATTCTGCAGCGCATGGCGAGCGATACATAGATCCATTGCCCATTATCACGCAACGGTATAGTTCGTTGAACATGGTTTAAAGATCTCATCATTGCTTTCCTAACCTTTGAATTTCACGCATTTTATTGCAACAACTCAGCAAAGAGTTTGGGCGCATTTTTGTTGATTTAACTCCACTTAAGAATAATCACATACATGTAACCAATATAATCAATGTCAACAACACCGTTGAACTGACAAGACCGGATAATTGCTTCAGGAAATATACAGACAATTGAAAAGCAATATCAACGCCTGCTTCTTGAAACATTGTATTTCGATTTAATAATACTTATCCGGACGTGTTTTTGTAAATAGATACCATTAGTGCATCGACTCCTGGGGGAGTATTCTATTAGTCTTTAGTCACCATGCACGCAGTTAAGACAAACCCCATTCAATGTAATATCTCATATAAAAATACCCCTGTGAACTGTATTGAATTACTGATTTTGAATAAC
Organism: Lingula anatina; assembly: GCF_051362555.1. Classification (NCBI taxonomy): domain Eukaryota; kingdom Metazoa; phylum Brachiopoda; class Lingulata; order Lingulida; family Lingulidae; genus Lingula; species Lingula anatina. Next base: position 13,182,355 of record NC_141771.1, on the reverse strand, counting down.
CAACAAGACACCTTTGGTAATGAGCGAGAAACAGAACCCTTTGGCAAAATATCAACGTTTGTCAAACACTGCATCGGTGATGGCACGCGAAGAAGAAGAACTTTATCACGTATAATGTACATGTAACGTGTATTTTTAGAGGGTATTGAAAAGCTGTGTGCATATGACACGTACATACATACACATACACATAATGCAACTAAATCATCATCAATTAAATGCAATCACCATCTGCAACCCACCCCATTGCAACAACACCCTCTGAACCTAACAGCAAGAGCTAATACGACGATGCACTACCTACCGTGCAAGAAACTTTGGATTACTATTTTCGAACCATCCTCAGAAAAGATCTCTATTAAACGGATCCCTGCAAAGGACAGTTCTTCTTTGCTGAAGGCTACACGTCCGTTGAGGCCGTTGGAGACGGAACCGCGCATGCATGACCTTCTGGATCTGAAGCAAGGGGGTGGAGTTTTCTGGTGGTGACCAGGAAAATTGGTATTATTAAATAATCAGAGGATTTACGTTTGATCGCGTTCTTATGGGGGCCGGGTCGAATCAGGTGAAGCCTGAAAGCTATAATCTTACGGATGATTGCAGCTAATGACGCCAGTATGCGCGCAAGGTGCATTATTTGTGCGATGTTTTCCTATCCCACTGTCCGCTAACCGGAAGATAACTGTTCTGCCTCGGGAAAATTTTCCATTTTATAAGCGCGATTACCGTGGTTTCTAAGAAACTGTTGTTTTAAGTGTGCTTTCAAAGACTCGGGTTCACTGAGCGTGCAGGTTTTATGGTCCTTTTTGTAACATTCCCGGTTTATACTGGTGGCCAAAGAAAGTGTCTTAATTAGCCCGGCCCTCTGAATGTGTTCCCCGCACCCGTGAGGCTATTTCGTTTATTCGTTTTTGAAGAAAAACGTCTGTTCTTAATTCAAAGCAATCAAGACTCATGCGCTTCACGGAAAAATGTTTATAATCGTCTTGTTTTCAATGACATAGACGGATGAGTTTTTCGTTTTATGTTCATTTGCGTGTAGCGTTATCATCTTTGTCGTTTCAAGACTTATTCCATATGGCACAAGATGTTGCAAGCATCAGTTTATTGGACGTTTTGCAACATTTTCCATCAAGCAAATGGTGAGAGTGCTCTGTAAGGTGCTCTTTCTTTCGTCTTTTTTAAAAAAAATAAATAAATTAATAAAAATTTCACCTGTTCGATTCCAGTACCTCCAGCGCTGTTCTTATTTGGCAATGCAATATAAGAGACAATGACGTCAGAGGACAGTTGACTTGAACTCCGTATCCAACATTGTTCATGTAACAATTAAAGACTTTTGAGAACAGTCAAATGCATCTGGGACCTTCCATCCCAATATACATTCTTCTCTTGATGTAACTCGGTACACCCTCTTCTGATAGCTAATACAGCGCACTGGCCTATACCTGGTGCAAGCTGTAAATCAATTAGGGAAAGCAAAAATAAATGTTCGCCACTAGCTTTATCTCTGATCGCACGTCTATAAATTCGTTTGATTGGATTAGAAAGGACTCTTTTTTTTTCTGATGGCGTCAAATATCGGCACACTGAGGAATCTGTCTTTGTTCGCCCCCTCGATCTGTTACTAAATAAGTTCACTTCGGTCATGATACGGGAACGCATTATCTGTGCCAATTCTATGCTGAGGTTTGAAATATTGAAGATCGGCACTCCATCCTTCAATATTCCGTATGCTGTTCCTTTAATTTAACATAAACTATATCACTGTTATGTAATTTTTTTATTAACATTAATAATTAAGTATCCAACTTGCGTTTGAGTGGATGTTTTATGCAAATGGTATGTGTCGGGGTTGACTATCGAAAAGAAATTAATCACCAGATATGTAACTGATTCGAAAGATTTGGCATCAGATATTCAAATATTATTAAAATATGCCTCCCGATCTTTGTAGAGGTGCGAAATAATAAGTGAAAAAATAATACTTTGTTTTATAGCGAGAGGGTTCTTTGATGACACACACATTTCAAAATGTTGCTACTTGCCACTTAAACAAATGCACATTCACAAGAGAGAGAGAGAGAGAGAGAGAGAGAGAGAGAGACAGACAAAGAGAGAGGTACATATAAAGAGGAGGGCGATCATGAACAGGCTTTCTCCCGTAATGAACAGGCTTTCTAATCGTACTATCCACCGAACAGAAGAGGTCTTATCTTAATCATTTATGAGGGGCAATTCTCGGTGCATCATTTGCAGGTTAGCGCTCCCTTTATCTTAACGAGTTTCGAGTAGCACGCGGAACGCGAGTAATGTAGGGGTCTACAGTAGCATTCGCAGGGGTCATCTTTAATCGAATCTCCCTACTGCGAGGTCAAGAGCACGAGCAACCATTCAGAAAGCATTAGCTGAGCCGGGTTCACAAAATTACTTAACTTGAAAATTGGACTAAACTTAAACACCAAAAATTCGGTATGCCTCAGGTTATGATAGAGCCACAGTATTTTACTCACGTGAAGTTATTTTTATGAAGTCTGAAAAGAAAAGAATAGCCATTACTTTCTCGTTCTTAACCATGCGCAATCATTGGACTATTATTGATTTATCTTGGGTCAAGTAGACCAAACTATAGTCATAAATCTTCAACCAATGAACAATTTGCAATTTAAGCCTATTTTGAGAACCTGACCCAAGATTCTGCATCAACCACCCAGTACACTAGGACCTTTACGCTTTTTAAGTTCATCATACAAGGGCCACAGCGTGGTCAAGCAATCGGCCAATTTGATAAGTTGTAATCAATACACACTACAGCAAGACTGACCACAAGCAAGACCACTGTGATTGAGCCGATTGTAATCAGCACAGCTGTCACCTTATGACGGCTGGCATTAACTCTATAACTGTCGCCACTAGAACAAATAGACCAAGACCAAGCAAGCGCAGCGTGCGTTTTTAAAGATTAATTCCATTGGTTCTAAACCACATGAACGCCCACTGCGGTATTTTAACGTTAACAAAAACAGCAGTGAAGGGTCACACTTAATTGATAACGGTATCTTAATCTCAATTTCCCGTATGAGGTTAATGGCAAAACATGACCTCAGTGGGTGAACAGGAGTTGCAATAGGAATGGTGTATCGGTGGCCAGGTGCTACCCAATTATCCAAACAGACGACGAGGCGGGTGAGCAGAAAAAATTGCTTTTGCTCACGCAAGTTTGATGGGTCCTTTTAGTTTGACAGTAACTTTCTAACAGCCTTGCAATCTGGTCAACTTCTGTTAATAGTCATATTAATTTTATTTCTTTTTAAGACTGTCAATTTTATCTAGGTTAAACATGTTCAATTTATCTGGTATATTTTGTATAGATCTGTATTTTCTTTTCAACTCTTCTCGGAAGTGCGCATAAGTGTCGTTTCAGTCACTGTACATGCGTTTATTATATAGAAGTCACATTGACTTCCAGCTATTAACATGAACTTATATTTATATCGGTTTTTGCAAATAAACATAAGAAAAAAAAAAACATAAGCAGTCCTGGTATAAGTGCGAAGCCTAAAATACAAACCAATACTAAACGCACTGGTTTTAGTATATTAACATTTGGAATATGTAACAAAAATAGACGCTGTCTTTTTAATTAATATAAAAGCATTTACTGGTACGCATAATATCCATACAGCACAATTATCTCCGTAAACGCCCAAAAGCACCATTAGCCATTTCTTGTCTTTCTAATACTTTTTAACTTTTTCTCTTGATGCAAACATGGTCTGCTCTCCAGGGAAAAGGGTGTCGCATATGTCATCAAAAATAGTAACACCACACGCGTCCATCTTTAAGGCGCACCTCTCTAATAATTACAATGGATATCAGTCAACTATTTATGACTTAGGCGCGCGTCAATGGCCCCTCCGGGAAATGATACACAGAAATGTCGTTACCAGAGTCAATAACGTGTCTGATTGCTTTAACCTGAGACGCGTAATTGCATGATCTTCTCCTTCGTGGGATAGGGTGATCCATTGCGCTTCTCGTTTGTGCGGTCTATAATGAGGAAAAACGTAAACCTCGCGTGCCTCATTTTAGGAAAATGCTATTTTAAAAAAAGTCCCAAAAATTTAATGACTTCAGCTTTCTTAGTTTAGGTACAACGGAAAATTGAAATAAAAAGTCAAAAATGCCATGCGCCGGCCTATGTGGCTTCGGACAGGTCCCAGTATCTTTCAGTTTTGAGCCTGTCAATGATTTTTGTTTGGTATTACTGAATATCAAAACTGTTTCACTTTATCACTTGAAATTGTCAGGGTTGACCGTTAATAATGCATCGCAAGCCTGTACAAACTTTCAATTCAAAAATTGTAAAACTGTTGAAGTAATTGAGCTTGTAAATAGATAACGTTTTTGTGAGCCACCCTATATATCTACGTAATGAAATATGCACGTCAACACCTAACTGCGCCGATGGTGTAGTGTGAATTATTACACGAGACTATAGCATAATGTATCATTCATGAAAAGAGATGTTCGTTGAAGTTCGTTGTGTTTGACCTGTTGTGTCTATGATATATCATTTACTTCTAATATTTCCCAAGAGACTACACTGACTAGATAAACTCATTGTACTGCCATGTACTATAAAATTGTGAGTAGACAGGGATAACATGTACACCGTGTATTTGAACAAAACTAATGCATGCTTTTTCATAACGTATTGTTTTAGCAATGCTTTGAGATATTGCTTCAAAAGACCTTCAAAAGCAAGTATTGCAAGGCTTTATGTTAAAACTTACATACACATTTTGGAATAACTGACATGGTCAGTCTTGAAGACAATGGAAGGAATATTGGAGTAGGTGGGATGTTTGGAAAATGTAAATAATAAACAAAACATATCTGTATTAGTGACGTTATGAATGATGAAATTAGTTAAACCGGGAACTTATCTGATGAATGTCCTCTATTGGGTTCCTTCCCAATTATAACCAAAGAAACAGGTACCTTTAAGAAACAACCCTTTTCGTTTGACGGAGAGTTATATATCGAAAATATTAACGGATATTTTTATGCCTCAGTTACATATAACATGCACTTGTGTGAGCGTCCAACAGAAAGTGGCTTGTATCCTAAACATGACAGTTCCCACTGATTGAAGTTTTGATGAAATATAATTAGACATAACTCAAGTTGCCAAGATATATATATATATATATATATATATATATATATATATATATATAGAGAGAGAGAGAGAGAGAGAGAGAGAGAGAGAGAGAGATGCATGTATTGTTTATAATGTAAAACATATTCGGATATTAAAGCACGGCATCTTTCCATCACATCAAGCTAATCGATCATTAAGTTACTGCTCTGAATTGATCCAGGAAAATTGCCAACAATAGACATTTAAATATCCGTAAGAAACATTCGTGATACACAAGCGGAATAGTTTAGCAAAACATAAACGCAAGACACGAAATACAAAATTAGAACGCTTGCGTGCGTAGCCAATGGAATGCATTCTAAAATTACGTTAACAGTCCATCTTATTTTTGAAAAAAGTCACACGCTAGAGGGACAATTTCCTGATGATGTTAATTACAACAATTACAATTTTCCAATTTTCTCATTCTTCTCAGTTTGCCAGCAGGCGCACACCCAGGGGACTTATTAAAGTCGTGTGGAGGAAATGGACAGGGCAAGTGTTGCAGGATGTCCATTATATTCGTCCATCATCTCAAATCAATTAGATAAGCCCCTTGTGGAGGTTAAGAATATACGCGGTAACGTCGAAGAAAAACTATATATATATATAATTAAGAAACACAAAAACTATGTTATTAAAGAAAATCTCATTTGATTTCTCTCGTAAAAACCCCTGTGGGTTTTTGGCTAACCAATGCAATCCTTGATTGCCTCATTATTGTGACCAGCTAAGGTTGCCTAGAGTCATATACTGGTATAGTATAATTATCCATTTCTTTGCTAAACGTGAACGTTTTTAAAGGGTTAAAACGCACAAGTTTCAAATCTGCTTTGAAGTCAGCTGAAATGTAATATTTCGTCTGTTTACTAATTTAAAAAAAATCTTCCGTTTAATCAGGTCCTTTTGGTACGAACAGTATAGTTTTGCGACGCAATGTGAGAGATTAAAAAGAGACGCACTTTTCACATCGAGCGGAACATTTAACTGGACCAGTCCATTTTGAGAGATTGACAATTAAGTCGGTGGATTTGGTATTAGTAAAATGTCTATCTAAATGGAACCCCATATTCAAAACGGCTTACTGATGAACTTAACCTAATAGCAAGGAGCCAACCTTTGAGGAACTGGTGAAAGCGGACCCGTAAACCTCAACACTCAACCCACCCCATGTGTAGCGTAATTACCAGTACACCATCGGACGTCAGAAAATGTACGGGTACAGACTCTATCGCCAAAGTATACCGCTCGATTTACTTTTATCTATTGAAATAGTATAAGTTGATATGGGTCAAATTTCCCTGCCTTAAAAATAAAGACCAACTTTCGGTCTTAGGTTCTCTTTCGATACCTGGCTCTGCACGCTGCTGTATGGAATAATACTTTGTAACAATAATGCTTACCTTCCAATGCATTATTTGTCGATGTCCATTTCGGACCGATTACAATTTAATCGTGTGGACCCACGGCCCAGTCTTTTCTCAGCCTCGGCAGATATGTCAAAGTGTCTCTGTATATCTTCCCTAACTCTTTAAAGGCATACCTGAAATTATAAACCACCATGACATCTTGGTAATTGCATGTTATCTCAACATCTTGGTAATAATCGGTTTTGATTAAGAGTTGATCGCACAAGGAGCACGTAACCGAGTATGATTAACCTTCGCCATTATACGCAGTTAGTTGACTCGGGTACTTTGAGTGAAGAACGGGTAATGAAGTTAGTCAGTTCCCGCATCGACAGTTTTGACGTTCTGCATACAGAAACGTAGGCTTAACGCGTGCTCCCGCGGGAAAATTCACAAGAAATGATAGGAAATATAAAAAAGCAGCCAACTGGATTTCTGCCACCGTGAGAAAACCTTCCAGGTTCTGCGTGTAAAAAAAGGGGCATGCAACTCCATTTTTTTGAGAATGTAAATTTATTTTAATTCAACAACAACGTCAACAAGAAAAAAAAAATTAAATCCACGGGAAACAGAACACAGAATCACTGGTGAATTTGACGTAACCAAAACAGGACACGGCGTGCTTCAATATTATATGGGGTTTCATATGTGTATGGACGATTAAGCTAAACAACTGGCGAGGCGGATATCAGAATGATCGAAGTCCAGCGCACACGCGAAGTTAAAGCTGGACTACCAGTCCCGAGAGATCGACGTATCTTTTATCAGCTCTCTTGCGCCTATTAACCCTCATAAAGAAGAAAATATGAAATACCATACACCGCCTTTACCACAATATCATTGCAGGTTGCAGGACAGATCTTTCTTTCTGAGCGATACCGACTCATATCGCAAAAAACTGTAGAAACAAGCGATGGCACCGGTTTAAAAAGTTGGCACAGTAGTCGTCACCCATGCCAACTGCCATAATGATAATAATACAGCAGTCTCACGCCAATTTACAAAACAGCAAAACTGATATTATATACTTTGCTATCCTGAGTGCAGAAGAGCGTGGAGTAGTGTATAAAACAAAAAGGAAGTTTTACTTTAAAAGTATTTAATTTTTGCACTAATGATAAGATGCGTATTTCATAAGAAAATAAATTCACCGATCTTCTTCTGTATTTACATCATTTTCAAATCCCGTCCAACAATAAATAAACAAAATAAAAAAGGCATATGAATAATTTTGAATAGACTTTTTTATCAGTAACTGATACATTATATAGGCAGCAAAAAACACTTTGATTATAACGTCTTTCATGGTCACGGAACGTTCCAGGCACGCCACATCCTCCTCGTAACACAAGTTACCTTGGTGTTTTGCCAAAGCAAGGAAACAGTGACCGCAGATATTCATCATTCTCAGAGATTACAAAGTGGATATTTGGCAAGCGTAGGCTTAGTTTGGACCTTTGATGTATCTATCGGCCAAAGAGTGTCTATTTATATAAGTTTTGACATCCAACCAAACCCTGCCTAGACGCTGATTCAATATGAAAATATGTGTTTGCCCACACATTGACTATATATAATGATTTTATGTTTGGCGAATACAAAATTACCAGGCACATATATGAATAAAATATCTACAGGGTGTGAGATACGCTTTTGATGAGAAGGGCAATAAATGTTAATAGTTATCTATTCAAATTTGAACAACATGAAGTCTGGTATGCAAATTTAATGGGGAAAATGTATCTTCCTCCCAAAGTAATTTACGTTTGAAGCCATGCACATATGCAAAACTCATGTTTTAATTTCAGTCACATTTTCCTCTATCTGGATTTATTACACTTAAACTGAAGAAACCAACATAGGACATTAGCGCAACCGACGGGAAGAGGATCTCTCCTGTATTTCTTCCACCACAGGGCGCCATCTACAGTGCATTGAGAAACTACATGTACATGTATATCTCATGGCACGATTACGCATGCCAAACGCTAAGCGGTGACTAAGTAATTTAGGTTGTATTTTCTTATTAAAAGTTATCAAAAGGTAGCAAATCATATTTCTAGATATTTATAGCAAAATTGTTTTACGACACCAGAGTGTATCCTATACTGACGCACTGCATGATTGAACAGGTTCATGGCAATTCCGAAAATACGGTATTGGTTAACCTGGGCTATTTCGATACCGCAATTTTCCAACCCGGTAGATGCAATTTAGTGACTTGTAATTTGAATTGTAGAACAAGCCGCAGCAGTCCAGTAATAGCTTTGGCCATGATACCACAGGCTCTTATTATAGACGAATATTTAAGAAAGAATCTGAGCTTGCTGATGGAATTATCATTTAAGCGTTGCACGTTTTTATTTTTTGCATGTCCAGTTATTGTTATTGCATCGTTTATGGAATCCGTGCAATCCCTTTATTTTGTTATGCATCGTGTTTTCGTCTTCTTTCTTAGATTTGCTAAAATCCAGAATAAACAAAAGGACCCTCGCTTCTTTCACTTTGGACGATTACTATGTATACAGTATAAAAATCCCTAACACAGAATCGAACATATATCGCTGCAAACATGTATAGTATATACATGTAAAACACACTTCATGTTTAACGATTACAAAATGTATAATGTAACTCACCACTTCAATATTTACTCGCCGCTCTGACTATGTGCTGCTTTTTCCCTTCTGGAAAGACTATGGCAACGATAATAAATATGAGCATCTCTTGCACTAAAAGCACGTCTAAATTCAGCGATTAAATCTGGCACTGAGGTTTCCTTTGAACGGCTGTCAGGAAAGTCGGCTCCATTACAATTAATTAAGAGCTCTGGGTCTGGTGATCGTAAGCGAAGTGGACTTATTTAACACGCAGATCTCTCAAAGGCGGGCCGGCACGTCAATCAAACTGACGAATGATTTTCGAGATGCTTAAGAAAGAATGCTATTGCCCTGAGATTCGTATGCATATGCAGTGCCCAGAGGTTCAATAACTATATATATATATAGAGTTCACTTATCGGACCTAACCAAATTATTAATACTGACTTACATTGCGTGTTGAAATTATAAGAACATGGTCGACAGTGCACTGGTACTCTGCCCTTCATGTATAAACGATTATTTGTCTTTTCCGAACTCTAATGACTTACATTTGGTCTCATTATTTTGTTAATAAAAATGAGCATTTAATGGTATTTAAATTCAACAGTATATGTATTGGGATTGATATCTACTGCCATTCGATTTGCTGGCACGCTTCATTTCCTATAAAAACTCGAGCATTTGAATTTAGCCACAGATTTAGTTTGGACAATTAACGATAGCAGTGGTTTCTCATTGAACACATCCGAATATGAAACATTTTTCATCTACACTTCCGTCTCGTTATTATTATTATTATTAAGTCTATTTTATTCTTAAACATTAATTCATATATTATGATATTATGATTAACTCAGCAAAAAAAAAAAAAAAAATTAAACTACCGACAAGAATGAATTAACTGTGATTAATGCCATATTATTTCCGCACCTTTGTGTCAATCAGATTGCTATACATGCACTAAATGTTACCAGTGTTTACCAGAAAATACGGTGCTTTTAAGGCCCGTATTCTACGATATATTCATTCATAAATGTAAAACGAATCATAACTTTTCGTGGACGTTACAACACGTTTCCCTTTTTTCTAAATATATTACATTTTTAATGCATATATATGCATACAGCTGCCAATGGAATTTAAAGTTTCTGGTTTTTGAGCTACTCTTGAAAAAGAGATGGCATTTGATGAATATCTCCCGTCTATTACTTTAAAAACGTATAGTTAGAACCAGGCAATTAGTTTAAGGATCGTACTCTTTTTCCAAGAGGCATTATAGAGGGTAAAGCAATGCGTTTAAATGGATATTGCTGAATTTTCTAAGACAATATTATTGTTCTGTTTTATAAACGTCTGTGTTCTTTGTGTTTTGTACAATCTTATTGCAAATGGCGTTCGTGAAGTACACATAACTCCAAAAAATCTGTTGCGTATTTAAACATTAACTCGAAGACACAAACACTTCTTTAATTAGGCAGGAAAAATATAATAAATCACAATAATCGTAGCACCATATCAAGAAGAGAAACTGCAAACGTCAAAATAATAGAAAGCATTTCCAATCCTGTTCCCTACTCAAATATTCAATTTCCCTGACAAAAAAGCACTCCGAGAGCGCAGACCTCCGCTAAAGCTGCAGTCTCCACGGCAAAAATATATGTATATGTATTTGTTTGTGTGCATGTCTGTATGTTTGCATGTGTGTTGCGTGTGTGCTAATTTGCATGCCAATGCTACGCATGACAATTCAAAAATCTATGTAAAAAATTACCGAAAACCCCTATACACACTTTTAATTAATACCATCATCTTTTATCCATCCCCCTGTCATGATATTATCATTTTCATGCTAATGCTATATGTTATAAATATTTACATACTCATGAAGCATTTTAAAATCAATTAAAAAGACCCAATCTTTGAGGGCAAATATGTTTGAATGAGCTTCAGACAAAGAGAGCTTATAGAAGAACGTATTTTCTAAATACGTTGTCCAGAAAAAATGATTTATTAAATAAATGTACAAAATAATACAAATCAAAACTATAAATACATGCACTTACGGTCTAGCGTGTAAGTTTTCACTGAGAGAAAAGAAAATGAACAGGATGATATGTATGACTTTTGCCAGGTTTGCAGACAAAAACAATGATAATAATAATAATAATAACAATAATAATGCAGGTATATGGAAACAAAGATCATTGCTTGACGCGCAGTCGGCATCGACAGAAGTCAAATTGGGCCATCCAGGAAGTAATAATAAATTACAAGTCACCTGGCTGCCAATTCAGGCACTTAAGTAAGCCCAATTAGTGTAGAGTTTCTAGCCAGCATCCCCAGCGTCACTGTCATTGATTATACCTCCTGGATGTCTGATTAACTCTAGCTACTGTTCCGCTGAGAGAAGAACGCGGCCACTTAACGCTACCGTGGTTGACAACGACGACAGGCTGTTTAATCACGATCAAGGGAATCGCGAAGTCATAACTTTGAAAGAATTGCGTTTGCTTGTTGGAAGGTGGAGTCTGTACATTAACTGCATGAAGATGATACGACCGAACCTAGTCATGTCGTCCGCCTCGCCGATAAAAAAAAACGTGTCAGTAAATCCCATCATCATCCAACACTGGGAAGCATAGACGATGTAAAATGAAGCCTGGCGCACATTTGTCTAATCACAGAAATCATTAAAAATTTCTCACAGAAAAATTGTTTTGGGAGAAGGAGATCTTACCATTGCCAATTTGTCGGGGAAAAAAAAGAAAAAACGAAAGCAACAGACGTTATCTGTTCCACATTTATCTGACCAAATTACATACGTCTGCTCAATTTGACGTGCCATTTCATTACATCTAGAGTACTGGTCCCGCCTCAATAACATGATCTGACTCGTATTTTAGGGCAACGGGTACATTTACAGTCTTAGGTTTGGAATACAGACAAACGGACATATCACTAACGCCCAATGCTGTTTGATGGAAATAACTAAAATAACAACGGTGTAAGAAATTAGCTGATCTACTCAACCTACCGCCTTTTCATAATTCTTATTAAAGCCTCTTTAATGATCAAAACGTTTTGCTAATTCAATCACCTTTATGCTGCTTGGAAGACACGGGGCTGATGAAAACCAATTTCCTTCACCGTAGATGCGGATATTACATCTATCGCCACCCAGAGGGAAACGCACGTCTGGGATACAATTTCGAAAGCGAGTGAACAATTGAATGAAAAATTGCCATCTTTTGATACATCTGGCATCATTACTGCTTACGAAATCGAGTTTAATCGTAATTATCGGCACAGTGTAATGTAACAAAAGCGTCGCAACTTTAAGGATATTGGCTGACGGTGAAAAGCGAAAACGTATTCCTTCTTCAGATGCGAACAAGATTTTTCAAAGCAATGATGATTTGAAAAAGCTTTTCATAAAGAAGGCAACGTTTGTCAAAATGGCATTAATTGTGCCCACGGGATGACAAAGTAGAGGAAAGTATATCAGAGTGCAATTCCGCTAATTGCAACTTACCATCAGCCCCGGTTGCCTCATTGAATTCCGCAGTAATTCTCGCGAGTGGTACGTGGCTCCCTGCTCACAACTCGCAATTTTTTAGTTGACCGTTGATCTAAGTTCTAAGCCTGCGTGGACATTCTTAAAACGTATGATAGCGTCCATGCCCGGTGGTATTTCTCATTCATGAATGCGTTATAAAGTCCCAATAATAGTTTTTTAACGCAATCATATGTATGAGACTGTAACAGATAAACTCGGAGTTATTTCCAATTTCCACTTCAATGTTTCATGGTCTATCAGAACCACTTTGTCATGGAAATTAACAACTCTGAATTTAGCTGCCGTATGCATGCTGTATACAGACACTGTAGCTATAGATACACCTCATGAACTTCAATGCCGGATGAATGTATTCTGGCCTTCAGTTACGGTCACTCACCTCTGTATGAAATAAACTAAACCGCGCTGTTGAAATCATCACTACGCCTAGGAGGGTCACCCATGACAGCTGATCCATCATAATTCACTTGACATCACTCAGCCATCTACATTTCGCTTGCAGTCATGTCGATCCGTTGTTTAAAGTTAAGGCTATACCACCGTTCACGTTCTGAACAAGAGTGACTTACGTCATCCGTCGTCACCACAGTCACCACAGTCACCAGCTCGGCAGAAGACCCCCTGAATAAATTTGGACTAAAATGGAAATACAGAGGCTGGCCACCGTTCTTTTGTAGACCATATGCTTTCAACTCCGTTACTTCTTGTTTCTTCTTACTATTCCATGCATTTACATCTTATCTATAGCTTTCCAATCCAACATGTGGTGGCAAGATAAATTGATATTAATATTTTCATTGCCAATACAAAACATGATTATGGTTATGCTGGCCTAACTTGTCTGCTGACGTCAAACGTTATTGAACGGTGTCGATTTCTTTAGCGCGAACGTTAATACTTTGTACGTATTAACATTAATATTAATACTGTATAAATAAATATTGTCCTCGGAGATTATTAATAATGCATTCTTAATTCTAAGAGTGTATTGGCTTTCAACAAAATTATATACACCAATGTGGTATAAACCTACAATCGATTGATTTACAACGTGTCATAAAAAAACATTCTGGAAAGTGAATGATGCAATCGATTACTGCGACACACAATTACAAAATAGGTGTCAAACACACGCTTTTGTTCCGTTATGTTTTGCAAATTGTGATTTCTGAGGGAACTGGGGCGGGATGAAATGCATTTGCACGGCACCCGGACTATCGATGTCTATTACAAATTTATACATGTACATGTACATCCAAACTGGCCCTCATCGTGACAAGGCTTCGTGGTTACTCCGCTGTCTTGGGCATACAGTGTAGCTAGATACATACACGTGGGTTCAAATCCTATAATGTTACAGGCAACGTATTTACTAGAGATAATTTCTAAAAAAAAATGTGTTTGATTACTATAAGTTCCCCAGATGCGCGGACTCTCGTGGTTCCGTACAAATTACATTTTGCATAAAAATCGGTATAGTTTAGCATAAGTGGTCCAAACTTGAATTGATTCAGTAGCTTTCTCGTTATAACATTACGTCGAACCACCTGTAAACCGCGTACAGCAGAAAGAAATGGTATCTTCTCGGCGGAACTATTTGCCAAATAAGTTTTTTCCTCTAAATTCCCATCATCGCAATTACCTGAATGGAAAGCGCACCCGCCTTTACACATTTAAACTTTTTTTAACGATTCCAAATTCCCTGGGGCTTGCTGAAATTTAAACCGACCCGGTGTGAACCGCCTTTGATCCCATTGTGCTCTTTAACGTTATGGGTGAAGCCAAACTAAATCTCAGCTAAAACAAAGTCACAAAAATTATCTATCTAGGAAAGTGTCGGCTTCTGACCGTGACAAGGTGGAAAGTTTCCATTTGATCAGGTGCCTGCCAAAGAAGCGTCTGCCGCTCCGTGGTAACTCCGCTGTCTTGGACACAGATGTTCACATACATAAGAGGAAACACACAGGCTGGGCGTGCCGGTCGCGGCGCAGTCGGTGACGTGCATGGTTGCAAAAAATTGGTAATTACTCAAAGTTACGAGTTTAATTCCCGGAAGAGGCATGTCAGTTCACCGCAACAACCACCTGGCCAAGAAATCGGAAAGTCGCGAAAACGTGGGTCCAGGCGAATTACCTTTTGCATAAAAAACGGTATAGTTTAAACAAAGTGATCGATTTGACAACATCTTATTGCTGGTCATTTTCATAAAGTCTGGGTCGTCAATAATATTACCTTGCTCTCTCCACTTTAAAGACCTTAACATGATGCTTAGACTGAGTAGTGATATGCATTTATGAATAAGCAATTTCTAATCTCTGAATCATAAATCCCTTCATCATGCCTAGAGCTTTTTTACATTGTGCCTTATTAAGCACATTTGAAAATAATATGTTTTGTATAAACGGCTTGCCTCAGCTCTTGTCGAAGAATAATCAAGAACCAAACACGATTTTGTGAAACAAAGATATGTGAAAAGCACTCAGCGACATGAAATCCAATAGTTCCGAAATATCCTTAAACGATTTGTTATTTTTAACACCTCTGAGCGCTGTTCTCGTGTTAACTAAAGCTTTATTCTATAAATATGACATCCCTTTCATAAATACAAGCACCAGACCAAAGTTATTGTGCCAAACAGCGCACGACGTTCTTACATAATCGGTTCCGTGGAAGTCATGTAAACTCTAAATGTCTAACAACTTTCTAGTTGTTTCGGGCTATTAATAAGTATTTACCAGCATAGAGGAGGCTTCTGAAATAGTTTTACCTTTCTTAAGCGGCTGTTTACGACGCTGCACTAGATAGGTATTCCCGTAATGTCCGGCCGGAACGAATGAAAAAGCAAGATAAAGCTTTGCCATCTGTCTGACCGGTGATTAACTGATCTTTTACAAATGATAACAGGGAACGAGTATGAAGGTATCTGGAAAGAAGGTGTTTCCAGCCGGGGGCCATTTCATAACGTATCTCCAGTCCAAAAAGTAGTTCAGACGCATTGACCAAAAAGTTGGTCTCTTTCGGTACAAGATAATATTCATAGTCGTCCACTTTCAAAAAGCAAGTGTGCTGAAATATGTCGCTACTTTATTATGGTAAAAAGGACTGCTGCTGATTCATCTTTTATCAGAGTAAACTAAAATATTGGGCTAAAAGTTAAGACCAATCACTGGAATTTAGTTATAAAAAACAGAAATGGTTTTCGTAATTAGTTTAGATATTTATCGTCTTCGAAGCGTTGCCCTACCCTTTTTGTGTCAGACAAAAAACATCGGTTCCACTTCTATCCGGCGAGGGAGGAGCGGGGGAGGGCAGTAGTCGGGAGCTGCTCATTAGATAGAAAAAATTCACATACAAACATTCATTTTCTAAAGGAAAAAACATTTTTACTTTATGATGAATGCGATTCCTTCCGTGATTTCAGGGGTAATACTGTAAATCCTTTCTGGAAAGGGCAATGAGAGGGATCAAATAACTAGTGCAAATTGTACTTATAAAGTATACAGCACTGCTGTTTTTTTATATTTGCTAAAAGCAAACACGGATGTTTTCAAACCAAGCATTTGTCTGTTTTCATTTTAAATTGTACAGGACATATACAGATATTTGTAAACAATATCATGTTCTATACAAGAAATATATACCATATCATATGTTATTAACATCTTTTTGAACAAGCGTTCATCGACACTGTTCATAACAGACCAGATTTGGTAGGTTATTATAAACACGCAGAAGACAATTCACAAGTCTAAACTTATTAAAGATAAACTCGTTCATTCTATTATATTATACACTTCTGACGCTTGTTTTCATATAGCTATAGAACTTGCAATTTGATTTAGTTGCTATTTGCATCATGTCCACGTAAAAAGCAAGCACCGTTTTTTTTAGGGAGGGGGATTCAGATCAAGATGATCCGCTTACAAACAGATCTGCGTATCAAATATGGCTGACCCACTTGAAAGCTTGCCGCATAAACTCCTAATAGACATTGAACAGATTCCCTGCAGGGATTACACGGCAAGCTTTAAAGTAGGTTTGATCCTCTGATCTGTTAGTTCGCGGATGAACTTTGTCTGTGACTTAGGCTACATATGTGGCTAAAAAAAACAGGCGATTTTGTTTAAAAAAACACAATTTCCTGTTTGCTCCATGTCCATATATAAAGCAAGCACCGTGTTTTAACAGCCTACAGCCTGGACGCAAGAGACGTACATCAGTCAGAACAACCTTTGGGTGATCTCTCGGCACTTTGTAAAGCCCTCATCTGTCTCACATAACACAGTGTGTTCAATCATTAACGGACATCATGTTGATTTCCTTGATGTGTTCAAAATAATTAGCCACAGTACCGAACAACCCCTTAAACATACAGAACCATATCAGCTGCGTACTTCCACCGTGGCTGCAGACCTTGACAGTCGAGGGGGGCTGAGACGTGCCATTTAGGCCGGTGGCCAAAAAAACGAACCCCACCCCCGTTTTTTTTTTTTTTTCATTTCCAGATACCTTATAGCATAAGCTATCAGAAGCTGCTTGCAAAGTAATTGGGAAAATACAAGTATTTTCAACAAGTCTAGCATTAACAAGTCTAGCATGGTCGCTTTACCTTTGTGTACAGTGTTTATTAAAACCGCACCTTTCTATTTAGATGTAAGAAAAAACTGAAATTCAAAATAGCTATCAAAAAGTTGACTGCAACATACTGCTTTCCCGACAAGCCATATGCTTCATTTATCGTCCATAATGCATTTTTTATCATTTTTGATGTACTGGATAACAACTAGGATTTTTTCAATAATTTGGGCTAATCATTACGATTTCACTGGAACTTCCTAAATTCATAATGGTCACCAATGATCATGAAAAACTATTTTAAACCAGCAGGCTTCGATACAAGAACAAGATATTTTAGATTTAAAAAAACGTTGAAGGTTAAAACGAGTGGTTCGCTATCCTTGATATAACGCTGGCAAGTCATTTGCTGAAAAAAACTAAAAGCAGCTATGAACCGTATCTGGAATACGCGTGTTACGTCCTGAAAACGGTTTCAAACATCAGCCAGCTAAAGAAGTATTAGCAATAGCCAAATAGCCCCAAGATTTCTCGTGAAATATATTACTTGGAGTGTGCAGGGAAAATTACTTTAACTCTTTTCTTATTATGTCACGCAAATTTCATGGGTTTAAGGAAAGGGAAAGGAGGAAAGATTCTTCAATGTTTGTTTCTGTTTACTTGAAGTTAAAAAAAGATCAACTATAAGTGCTACTGTCATCATGTCAGTTTTCTTTCCTCTTTTCCCTCTTTTATTTGGGGTTGGGGTGGGGGTGGGGGTGGGGAAGAGAGACATGTACAGTTTAAGACGCTTGGTTTTGAATAATAGTAAAAAACAAGTGTAACTTCAAGCACATTCTCAACAGCAACTTCTTCCACCGTGCAAGACATATTGGTTCAGCCACTGTGAGATGGCTCACACCTCGGGACTTCAAAGTGATTCGTATGTCTATACATGGTTTGGATACAGAATATTGGTCAGGTAATGTCAATACAGCTACAAAATTCACTTTTTTTCTATTCAGAGAACTATACAACGGTAAACGAGACCGGGGTTCAAAAAAAAAAAAAAAAATTACCACCTGAGATACCAACCCCCGTAACTACAATGAAAACCATCAGCTGTCTGTAAATCGTGATACACTGTAGTATGAGGACGGCCACCGTAAAAGAAGCATTCACAAAGGAAAAGAAACTCCAAATTGTCAGCAAAAAGCAACCCTACATTTATATTCCCTTCGTTCATTGATACATGCTACATTTTACCAGAAATACATTACGATATCTGACAAATTTCCTTGTAACAACTTATTGATCTTCAGTCCGAATTGAAACTAATGATCTATAGTTAAGTGAAGGGGATTTGAGAGCCATTATTCTCTTACCCCTCTCTGAACCAGCTTATAAACCCTACGGTTCTTTAACGGCGGCATTTTTATGGATACTAATAAAGATATCATTTCACCTGCCGACATATCTCTAATGATGTTCGCGCACGTGCCCTACATTGGCTAATGGGGCATAAGTCTTTATAAATTATATAATATCATTAAGAAGATAGTATCTACGAAATTGAATGTTTCATTCAAAAATGTTTAGGTGCACTAATGTTTTCCTGGTGCTTCTACTTAGAGCACTAACGATCTTAGACGCGCTTCAAAGCACATGTTTTGGTAGTGAATTTAATGAATGCAAACAATTAATTGTATCAACGATAATGAAAAAAATGCCGTTTACCACGCTCTACTGTAACAAAACGGTCCAGGGACATATAAAGCCTCACAATTACTTTGAACTTAAAAAGAAAATTTGGTCTACTTCACGTAAAAACTTCATCACTTGATACTAACAGGCGACATTGATGAACAAAATATACCGCCAATTCCAATTGTATTCCGGAGCTATAGAATATCGCAATAAGCGCCATGTTAAAGTCTTCACCAGCGACAAAGCAAGGCATAGCTGGGATATTTGACAGCAATTGACACGGAATTGCAATCAAAACCTTCAAATGATTACGTTTTGTCGTCTGCAACCATGACACATTTACCCAGATAACTTGACAGTAATTGATGACACCTAATTTTACAACGCGACGTACAGACTATTCAGATCGTCGGTTACAAGAATTCCGTTACATACATCGTCCAAATACCCGGTTTGAAATTGACAGCATATTAATTGACAACTCTTAATACACTGACACACTGATTTGATTTGATTTTCATACAGAATGCCAGTTAAATCACCCGTGTAATAATGATTTTCTCATCCGTTTATAAAAGACTTGCATCAGGCAGTGACAGACAAACAGGGAGATAAGTTGACAGTGAGTGACAATCAACTGTTATGATAAGAAAATTTGCCTGTCGGGAAAAAGTAATATGTTTTCTTTGGCCATTGCGTTCACGATCGATGTTGACAAACCAAAATCTCTCTCTCTCTCTCTCTCTCTCTCTCTCTCTCTCTCTCTCTCTGACGTGCACAACACACGCGTGGACATGCGCGCGCACACACATACACACTATCACAGCCAGTTTTATTCGGAGCCGTTTTGTTGATAGAGAGTTTTAATCCACTTTAGATTAAAGTTATACTGCATCATGTATCATTATGCATCTGACTCCACTTCCAAACCTTATCTGTAGATTGACATAAGTTTTTTTTTCTTTTAATTTAACACTACCCCCTCACCTTTGCTGCCTGTCATTGCCCTTTGCGTCTTCCCTGTTTCCCCAGTCCCCAATAACAACTTACACACAAATCAGTTTAAAATGTACATGTTGCTTTACATACCTAAATTGTATTCCAACTGAACACGTTACAACAGACAGAATTCCCCTCAGGAAGAATCGCCTTTCTTTTCTTTCAAATGGCGAATCGGAACCTTGAAGTATGCTTCCTGCTCTCTAAAGCGATGGTAAAGAAGTTCACCGCATGTCAAACGCCGTTTTATCTATCCACTTGAAAGTGAGTTCAGACAAGGCATTGCTTTAAGCTGTTCTGAAAACACAAAGCGCGGTCACATCTAGTCTAACTTGTTTGCGGAAATAGGTTGGTAAGCATCAGCAGAAGATAATGATGATTAACTCACCTGAATAAAGAACACCACTGCGCAATCAGGTTTCGGATCTTTTTGAGAGCAATGGGGTGGGGCCGTTTGGCGGCGTCATTTCCCGCGTGCATTTAAACTACTTCCGGATCTAAGAGTGCACTTGGACGCATCGTTTGTCAACAAGAGGTATGGGGCAAGTGTTGTCGTAAATGTCAATCCGCTGACACGTGTTGGAAAAAATTCCAATTCCAATAAAAAACTCGCCTGTGCAAATACTTGGTGTCCTTCAAAAACCCCTCGCGTGAACCATTAAGATAAGGATGCCTTCTTCAAGTACTCTGATTATCAATTAAGATAAGGTAAAACGATCTATTAACAGGATATCCCAGTAACAGTCGCTCCAATTTTTATCTGAGTTGAAGAAAACGACAAGCTTCATGTTTGTAGCTAACTTTGCAGCACGCGAGCGTTTTGGTTATTACGGCACGTGGTTTAGTTGGTGCCATAAAGGTCATTTGTGTTTTGCTTCTTTTTTAGCTCTGCTCACAGACACAAATCATTTATAACTCTACTGATCTAACTCGATTCGGTAATACTTCCGACCTTTTTTTTTTTTTTTTTTTGCTCTTTCAGTTTGCTGCTGTTGCGCTTAAACGGAAAGACGTGATTGCTTCTTATATTCTAGCTCGCAGAATGCAATCGTAGAAATCAATGTTTAACATAATTTTGAATATACAACATTGGTCAAAAAGGTTGTCCCACCCCCATTTCCATGTACTTTTATTTACAAATGATCACCTCACAGCTGTAAACTGTTAGAAATAATGTTTTTTATTACGGATACCGTGTCTAACATGATTAATGGTTAAAAATACAAAATAGTGGTGAAAATATACATATTTTATACCATTTAGTAAAATTTATAAGAGGTACCCCCTCAAATCGACTGTTTCACTGTGACTTCTACAGATGTAAAGAAATGTCTATAAAATTGAAAAGACGCCATCAAATGTCACCAAATTCACACACAATTAGCATTAGGTGGTGCTCGTTAAAGATCACGTGCCTAACAGCGTGTGCGTCTACCGCGTACTGCAATTATTTCCTGTAGACGGCGCGACAAGCCTTCAACATTTCATCGGCTGCTTTAACACCGACACTATATTTTTGCATTCCACAATAATGGCACTATCTGCATGACCTAGATAGTAACGTAAAGTTGCAACATGTAGTTCATCACTGTTTGAAACGAAGTTATGTGCGATAGCTTCCCAATACAAATACCTAAAACACATATGTGAGAATAAACACGTTGATATGCAGAACGTTCGTCTTTAATTTATGAAAGAGAAGCAAACCTATATGCGGCAATTTTCTCTGTTTTCTATACATCTTCAAACCAGCTCACCTTAGTATACATGTATAGGGATTAACTTGACACGAATATTTACATTCAGCAGTGACATTAGTGCATTCATGTATGTCAATCTAAGTCACTGTGGGCCAATTGTTCGTACTCAAAGTCCTTGGACGAATATCGCAGAGCCGGCTTCCCGCAGCTGGCCGTCCATGAAGTTAGGCAGTTTAAACTTATTTTAATTTTTGTTTTTTGTATAACAAGTTTAGTGTTTGAAGGGATAAAAAGTAATATCTCCTACTTCACTTACCGACACTTATAAACAGCACAGAAGTAAACTGACAATCAGTCGTAACATTTTAAGCCGTTTGGCGTGCTTATTTTTTCTGTACAAGATAAAAGGTTATTGGAGACTGTTTTTTACTCTCCCAGTGAAGAGGAGACATAAACTGAAGTTGGGTTTTGAATTAGGAGAATTTGCAAGTTTATTATTTCCGTAATACTTGTATATACAGGATTATCGTGTTCCCCGTTTAAACATACTTTCATTGCAAAATATCGCGTAAATGCAATAATTAAAACTACTCAATGTTGTGCTTTTAGGCTGATTAGGTGGGTAAATGATTCAACCAACATCAAATATCAATAACACATGTAACCACTTAAATCATTCCTTCGATGAACAGCGGCAAAAAGTTGAAGTCGGTCTAAAAAAAGAACTTTAGATCGAAGATGTGTCTAAACAATTACGTCAAAGGCAGCGTCTACCTCAGTTCAAGATAATCAGTATAGTAAAAACATGTAGTATTCCACTTACAGAAGTCAAGAGGCTCATTCCCGTTCTGCATAGGTCGATCCCACTCCTCAGGGACTCTTGCTAAAGACAGTCAGATTTACAGATTAACGCACCTTTTTCATTTCCAAATTACTGGTGCAATCACCAAAGTTTCTGTATTCTGCTCAACACCATGAGGATGCATGTTAATCTGTTAATCTGATTGCATTCAACGAGAGTCCCCGAGAGTTGGATCGATCTACGTAGAACGATAGTTTCATTGGAAATGAGCCCTAAGTGTTGCTCTGAAACATTAGCTGTGTCTATTTGTGTTATAAAATCAACACAATATTGTATTTAATTGAACTACTACTGATGTCTTAATTGGGTAAATGGAGGTTTCGTTTCGAGAAGAAACGCTTCAGCTGGTTTTAAAACTAGGGTTTAATGACGCGAATACCCACATACAATTATAATGGAATAAAACTGATATGGCAAATGATGTTTGCCGCCAATAAAAGCACCGTAACCAGTAGCGGTCCCATCAACAATATCAATTACCATAGCATTGAAGCAAAACTCGATTTACTAATAACTACAGAGTTTATCTTTCCAATCTAAAACAATAAGATTCAATTAATCATTTATTTTATAGTTCGACAATACCATTAGGTAGCTCGTTTTAACAAAATTGAGATTGATGTACGCCACTAATAGAATCCGTCATCAATACTTCATAGGCAATGAAAAAGAAACTGCCATATGTCATCACTATCATCTATTCAGTAGCAATGATTTATAATGAACATTAATGAACAGATCCAAACCCTGTTCGCAAACCTTAAAGGCAGTGTAGAGCCGCATTTTGCAACCGACCGCATTTTGCAACCGGTTGCAAAATGCGTTCAGTTGCAAAATGCGGTCCTACTAAGTAGAGCCGCATTTTGCAACTGAACGCATTTTGCAACTGCAACACATTTTGCGACCAAAGAAAATCGTGAAAACGCATTTTGCAACTGCAACGCATTTTGCAACCAGGATTTTTTTCTAAGTCCCTGAAACAGCTTGAAGTACGAGACAGGTAGAAATGAAGTTGGGACGGGTTTGCTTCGACTATGTATGCTGAAACTGGCCAGGCTGCCCCTGGGGTGGACGAAAATATAAAACTTATTGCACATTGTAATTTCCTAAACCATTAGAGTTAGGAACTCTAAACGTTAATAATTATAAACATTTTGTTAGGCATGTGCATGGGACTTCGGATTTTTTTTAATTGGGGGTGTGGCCGTCCCTAGGGTGGTTGATAGTTCTTTTTACTTCGTATTTTTCTCCTATCTACCCTTATATCTTAAGAATTGGGAAATAAAAAAGTTGGGGATTAATACACTATCGTAAGAAATGTGCATGGGCACTTCGGAAATTTATTGTGACATGGGTGTGGTTGTCCCTGGGGGTGGTTGATACTTATTTTACAACGTATTTTCTGCTATCTGCCCATTGTATCGGCCATTTGAGTTAAAGCATGAAACGTAGCTACAGTATAATTTGGGACGTTGAATGGCATTTAATTTTTTTGACTGAGGGTGTGGTCCTGGGGGTGGTTGAATACAATTAGACGTTATATTTTCTGCTATCTACCTTTAGACCATATAATTCAGGAACGGAAGGCTATGGGAATTGAAAACATGTCTTTAGGGATATGGATCCTTCTGGGGTATTGATGGGTGTGGCCGTCCCTGGGGGTGGTTGATTCTATTTTTTGCACCGTTACTTCTACTACATGTATCTACCCTTAGAGTTAGGAACATGAAATGTTGGGGATTGATAATGAATGTACATGGGTTTTTGAGGAATGTAGAGAACAGCAGCGGCGCACATAGCACTAAACGCACTTACAGTCGTAGGCATGAATATAGGTCAAGGAATCCAGTTAAAGCTGTCCTTTCGACCCATGCCAACCATAAGGCCCTACACACTCAGAAATCCTGGCGTTAAACTAGCCGTTGTGTTTTATATGTTAATTAATCATAAATAGTAATTAGCATGTGTGTTGCTCTACAGAGGCTATGCCTGAAAGTACATGTATATGGGGTCTTGCATGGGTTTTTAATTAACTTGACCTATATTCAAGCATACCGCTGAAGGTCTGTTATTAAGTGCCGTCTGCTGCGTTCTTTGCATTCCCCTTCCTTCTTAACTCAAAGACAGCTTTCAGATTCATACATCCTACTAGCTGGGTCGGTCCAACTTTGCAGGGGATCTCACTTAAGTGCAATCAGTGGAATCAGCTTAATTGTCTGACGTACCACCAATCACCCCATCCCCTGAGGGACAATCACACCCAAAGTCACACTAAAATTCCCCTGTACCCATGCACCAAAGACTCGTGCTCCTAACTCGAATGGTCGAGAAGGAGATGAAAGAAATTACGGTGAAAATATTACAGTCAAGTAACTATCCCCAGGGACGGCCACTCCCCAAGTGACTAAAAAGTCCAATGTGCCCGAGCACATCTCTAACGATCTCAACCACCCCCAGGGACAACTACACCCCAAGTCACAAAAAATCTGGAGTGCCCACGCACATTTCTTACGATGGTATTAATCCCCAACGCTTTTATTTCCTAATTCTAAAGATATAAGGGTAGATAACAGAAAATACAATGTAAAAATACAATCAACCACCCCCAGGGACGGCCACACCCCTATGTGCATGCCTAACAATATCTTTTTTACTCCCTGACGTTTTAACCTCCTAACTCTAATGGTTTAGGAAATTACAATGTGAAATAAGTTTTATATTATCGTCCACCCCAGGGGCAGCCTGGCCAGTTTCAGCATACATAGTCGAAGCAAACCCGCCCCCACCCCAATTATACCGTAGCCTACCTGTCTCGTACTTCAAGCTGTTTCAGGGACTTAGAAAAAAATCCTGGTTGCAAAATGCGTTGCAGTTGCAAAATGCGTTTTCACGATTTTCTTTGGTTGCAAAATGTGTTGCAGTTGCAAAATGCGTTCAGTTGCAAAATGTGGCTCTACTTAGTAGGACCGCATTTTGCAACTGAACGCATTTTGCAACCGGTTGCAAAATGCGGTCGGTTGCAAAATGCGGCTCTACAGCAGCCCGCTTTGATGGATAGTATGTTCAATAATACGCACATGCAATCGTATGCTGATGGTTATGCCTACACCTCTGGGCTATACACGCCTAGATAGGGACACTATATTTAGCTCTGTGCCTGCTGATAATTTTAGGTAACAGACATGTACCACTTTGTAACGGAAACGTAGTCAGAAGTGTCACTTCATTTTGCTGCGGCTCTTTTTATCAAGCCTAGATTAAACCCTGTTGCCCCATGCTAAATGTACCCTGCCTATCCGAGTTCTGGTGATGGCTCTTTTTTAAAAATAATACCCCGTCCTTCACCTCGCGTTTCCGGGTACTCACGCTGACTGTCCATTACCAACCATGTAACCTTTCACTACCAATGAGACATTCTTGCTTTTAGCTATATATTTTGATTGGGATTTCCCAGAAACTTACACTTTCTATTATTTACGAGGGTCAATGCACATGCATTACTCATAACACAATATGAAGCCATTTATAAAACATTTACCTATGGGGAAAATGAAGATGCAAACGGCATGTATAACCAAATACATGTATGCGAACTTTACCTTGTCTAAAATTCAACAACACCCCCCCCCCCAAAAAAAAAAAAAAGAACATGTACTTCCTCCATAAAATTTCAGCAAGATTAATACTATGCTTTTGCTGTCTGTGAAGGGTTTGTAAAGGTATTTAAATCACATCCTACCTGCTTCTTCAATCTATTGCGAATTCACTCTGACATAACGCTTTGGTAGTACACTGTGACAGAACGATGTTCTATGCGCTTCAGTTTGAGCTTCTTTCGTTGTTTCGCTTATAAATCTCCTCTCCTTTCATACAAGTTATTTTCGCTATTTTTCTCCCTCCTTCAGTGTTTTATACTGTATAATAAGATGCAATTAGTGCATAGGCACATATTTCCTTTTTCTCTCATCTTATTCTTATCAACATTGTTTGCTGTTTGGTTAGCTTTGTCAGGCAATATCGACACCAATCTGCAATTTGTTCCAATACACTGAGGCGAGGGAACGGAAAGCCTTATCGGCGATCAGAAAAACCATTAAACTGGGAGGACTGAGTTTCCATTTCTAGCCTAGGATTCACCCCAAAACACCCCACGATCAAGGCGCACTCACATCCCTCTATCACTCCATCAATTCTACCAGACTCATGTTTTTTATTCCATTTTCATTTTTCCATCATTCTGTTTTGATTGCCTAACGTTGTAGACATACATTTGTAATCCCGTCTGTCGCCTGTGCTGATTTTTTTCAAAGAGCTAGCTATTTTTCAGGAAAAAGCATGTAAATCAAGGCTGACAAGGTTACCGAGTTACAGTTATGTACTTAAAGGAAACTACTGCTGTAAGCGCATTGTAAATTCATTTGCACACATTATCTTCTTCAGCATCGCTTCTTACGTGGTACCTTCGTTTTGTACCCGGTATATCATGCTTTGTCAATGTAAATTCTAAGGAACGCTTTACCGGATGAAACTAGGATGAAAAAAGAGCAATACTACCCTTCATGCGACCACGGGTGTTATATTTCACAGTTACAAAACATGAAAAAGAAATAATAATAATTTTTACATTTTGGTGGAAAACGGCCGCACTCTTTCGTAAAATAAGTTTTGACCATGGCTAACTAGTCCGAGTGGACTAACTAGTCCGAGGGTCAAATATGGCCAACCCACTTGAATACCTCCCCACGGGACATCTACTCAGCGACTATTAGCAGATTAGACGGCAAGCGTTGTAGTGGGTCGCCATATTTGACCCTCGGGCTAGTTAGTCCACTGCTCTGAATGCGGCCCATGTCACCATAATGTGCTAGTAACAGACCACCTTCCCCTCACAATTTCCCATAACAGTACACCTCCTTTGTACTTTTTCTGAAAATTAGATTCCGTCAAACCGGGCACTTTCCTACGCCGTCAATATTCCATTATTAGGTTTCGATCGCCATCATACGGTAGCGCAACTATCTTAATTGGCCTATCCTTCACTCAATGACATTTATTTTTCTATGGTGACGGAGTGTCGATGTAATTACCTTTATTAGTCTAGTAAGAGTTACAAATGACATTTTCTCAATAATTGATCGAATTTGACATTCTGACTTCGCAATGTTCTCCAATCCACTGGGAAAAATAGCGTTGATGGGTATTCTTTCAGTATATTAACAAAGAACGAATTGGTTTTACTGGTCTGGAAATGTGGGTGTCGCATAATGTCTAACTAATATGATTATGTCATTAATGTGTAACACGTGGGGGGCAAATGACAGTTAAAATGGATAATCAAGTTTATTTAACAGACAAGTAGACTGTAAACGTCAAATGGCAGGTATCGTCTGTTCATCTCTATTAATTTGGCGCCATTGAAATAAGTATTCTCTTTTGCCAATTTCTTATCGCTAATTTGCTTGTACATTTCTTTCTGTCTTGGAAATTAAACGACCATTTACTTTGATACTCTTGGTTATGTCACTTTCTCATTTTAATCATATGGACAAAATAACCAAAGGGCCCCATTGGTTATATTGCCCATGGTTTAATGAGTTACAAATCGCATTGACCAGTTTAATCCACCAAACACGGCACATATTTCGACAAAATTCAGTTTTGTATGCGGTAGATAGCTCGAGGGTCACGGGTGCGCTTCGCTATGCCGAAGGTTCGCTATGCCGAAGGTTCGCTGTGCCGAGGGTTCGCTATGCCGAAGGTTCGTTATGCCGAGGGTTCGCTGAGCCGAAGGTTCGCTATACCGAGGGTTCGCTATGCCGATTGTTTTTAAAAAGATGTTAATTTTACACACACCCAATAACTACAACAAGTTCGCCAAAAATAATTAGAGAATGTTTTCTTGTCAGTAATTTCCTAAATGTGGGTGACGCCCATAGTGCCAAAAATAATTAATAAATTAACTTACAGAACTGATTATTTAAAGCGATTTAAGATGTTTATGTCCATAAGGATAAACCTTCAATGCGCAGTTTTAACAAATCCAAATGGTACGGATGGAAGAAGAGAACTTTTAAAACTCGTTTATTTTCTAAAAAGGCCACTGCTCGCCACGTTACATAACAAGCACAATGGGTGATGGGTGGCCGACTTTTTCGGCGCAGCGAACCCTCGGCGCAGCGACCCTTTCGGCACAGCGAACCATCGGCATAGCGAACATTTGATTTTGGGGCTCCGGAAAAACTTAGCCGATTTTAGACCAATTTTCCGGTTTTGTCGGCACAGTGAACCCTCGGCACAGCGAACCTTCGGCACAGCGCGCTGTCAAGCTGTCAATTTGAATTTGAATTGCGCGTGATTGTGCACCTCAGAGTTTGTGCGGATTGACAAGTCCAAGGAACCGGATTTAGAAAATTAAAAAATTAGGTCTTCACACATGCAAAGAATAAATAAATAAATAAATAAATAAATAAATAAATAAATAAATAAATAAATAGATAAATTTCTGGCAGAAGTACGCCCTGGGCTGTTTTATCTTAAGGTGGTAGCTTTTGATTTGACCCTTTACATCACACAAATATCGATCTAGAAGCTTGCAAACGATGCAGATCTTTTTCGACTCTGAATCTGCCTTCTGACGGGTTTGGTCGTGGTCGACATATCACTGCCACCCGTCTTGACCGCCAGATGGCAGCAAAAAACAAACTGACAATTAATTTATTTTAGCTCACAATAAACTAATTTTTTGTCCTCAAAGTTTAGATCAATTCTCGGGCTGAATATATATATCTATATACGGGTCCCAAGATCGGTCAATGGCGGCGGGAACCGTAAGGGGTCATCCATATTTATCATCATCAACACAAGCTAAGTCTACAAATCGTAGACTTCCCAGTCATGCCCCCTTCAGAGCGTAGAAAGGTGAAAAGTTAAAATGATGACCTTTGACAGCAATTTAGGTCATCATTTTTATTATTTTTCAAAAGCATACAGCTGGTATTTACCCTCTTCCCCTAAGCGTACGGTTTAAAGACACGTGAAAATGGTGATGTGAGAGAAAATATAGGCCTACACATTTTAGCTTTGGTATCCAAGGTCTTTTAACTTCATTTTAGTCTCCATGCCGAATAAGTTAGCTCCTCTCTGGTTGCACTAATCTCATAACATGTCAACAACACCGCAAATCAGTTACACAAATCTTGCCCTCGCGGGTAGAATATATTCAATTACTGTGAATTACCATGACGAAATGATGGATAATTTCACTGGAGCACCGACCCGTGGTAATTGGAGTGTCTGACATCCATGATTTAAAAGGAGCACGGATTATTAATGATTGAAAGCTAGTCTGAAGGCGAGCAACTACTGTAAAAACCAACCGGGATTATGAAACGATTGCGCAATACATTTTATATACTTTGTCCTATTTAATTTCTGTTTGTTTATTTATTTATTAATATATTTTATTATTATTTATGTTTGTATAATTTTAAAAATAAAGAGAAATGCTACCGTCATTATCTTTTGAAGAATATGTACCATATTTGCTTTTTCAGGAATTTCATTGGAGAGATAGGCCTTGTGGACGAACATATCAATATTTTCCCCTTATGCTCTTTATAAATTCATAACCGGTTTATTACATCTGATGCTTTACATATACTTTATAAGGGCTAAACTCATTTTTGGCGAGTCTCTAAATAATCAAATTTGAGGAAGCAATCATGTTACGGTAAATCATTTACCAAACGTAAGGTGCCATGTAATTTTTTCCCTTCAAATTAACTCTAGCGGTATCATGCCAAAAGCACATCCGTTTTGTTCTTCTCTGGAGGGCAACGTTCTTGCATCTTTGAAGATATTAGCGGATGATATCAACATAAGTACTTACGTTAGAAATATGTTGCTGTCGGTAAACGTATTTGAATAGTCTTTTGAAGCCGGTTGGCGCAAAGAAAACAGCAGCCGGTTACTCCATCATCTTTGCGCACGCTTACTTATACCCCCTTTACACTGGACGGCGTCCTTTCTGCGTCCTTTCTGCGACCATGGAATTTGGCATCGCTGTGGTCTTAATAAGGAGGCACAAGCATTGATTTTGTATCAGAATGAATGCTCAATGATCGGCCAGTTGTCGGCACGTAAAGTATTATAATTTTTTAACTCTCAAATGGGGCCGTACTGCTGGACGCAGAAAGGACGCCGTCCAGTGTAAAGGGGTCCTTAATGGTTTACTTCAGTGCTGAGTTTAAGTGGAAAAAATCAATTTTCTGATAACAGCAATAGCAATAATAATAATAATAATAATAATAATAATAATAATAATAATAATAAACGATTGAAAAAAGCACTGAGTGATGCGCCACTTACTTTTAGTTTCAACAGAAGTCGGACTCCTTTTTAGAAAACGCAAAATGGGTAAGTTTTTAAGCCTGATGGCTAGTGCTAAAAGCATTTCTGATGGATGGTCGTAATAAACCTTTCACATTAGCTGTATTTTCCCCAGGCATCTGTCTACAGCACCCTACGTTTGAATTGCAAATACAAACAAATAAATTAATTAATTAATTAAGATTGACTGTTGTTTTCAATGGTGTACGATAGCGAATACCTAAAAGTCATTCAGACAGCGACATTTGCAATAGCTTTCGTATCAGCGGAAAGAAAATAACCACATAAAAAGTGAACAAAAATCGGGCACTCATTAATCAAATGTTTTAATTTCCTAGCTGCATATAGTGTCCATGCGGGTGACAGGGGAACAACTGAGCGTAATTTTCTTGTCATGTCATATCGAGATTACATTCATTTAAATGATCCAGTTGTGAATCATTCCCTTGGAAACTGATACCCATAGTGCATTGCTCTTTTTTCTTTCTTTCATTTAAATCAGGGGTCAAGTCACGTCCTAAGGATTTTCCAATCATAAAGGAACGTGATGAAGTTTTGTATATCTAGTTTAGTTTGCAGTTTGTGACTGGCGAAGAATGATTCCTAAGCGGAGGTGAATTTCTTTATTTCCCTGAAATTCGGGGTCCATACGCTTATGACGAAATGAAGATGTCACACCATGAAATTCAGAAACTGGCCCTGGTGTTCTACCTAATAAATCTGTTTAAATTCAGGTACGATTTTTTTAGTTATTGAAAGCAATGTTTTTTTTTCACTTTTTAAAAACAGTGCAAACTAGAGGATCAGAGAGGCGATACCGCCTCCGAATATTGTACCACCAGCTGGAGCAAGCGCATTCGTATAAACCCCCACATACACAAAATAAGGGACATAGCCACCAGTCTTGTGCTTGACAAGCTGTAAAAATGCAATCAACAAGAATTTTCAAAATATGCAAAAAACATATATGACTAAAAATGGTACAATCAAAGTTAAGTTCATCGTAAGGTAGGTCAAAGGTCAATTTCAAGGTCACAGTAAATTGCCAGTATATGAATTCTTATTCAACTTCAATAGTAACTATGGATCTATCTCTGCCAGATTTGGAGATAAAAGGGAACCAAAATTTGCAAAGTTCACTTCATGGTGAAAAGTAGGTCAAAGGTCAATTTCAAGGTCACATTTAGATTGCCAGTATATGACTTCCTATTCATGTTCAATAGCAACTATGGACCTATCTCTGCCAGTTTTGTTGATAAAAGGGAAGCAAAATTTGCAAAGTTCAGTTCATGGTGAAAAGTAGGTCAAAGGTCAATTTCAGGGTCACATTTAGATTGCCAGTATATGACTTCCTATTCAACTTCAATAGTAACTATGGACCTATCTCTGCCAGTTTTGGAGATAAAAGGGAAGCAAAATTTGCAAAGTTCAGTTCATGGTGAAAAGTAGGTCAAAGGTCAATTTTAAGGTCACATTAAGATTGCCAGTATATGACTTCCTATTCAACTTCAATAGTAACTATGGACCTATCTCTGCCAGTTTTGGAGATAAAAGGGAAGCAAAATTTGCAAAGTTCAGTTCATGGTGAAAAGTAGGTCAAAGGTCAATTTCAAGGTCACATTTAGATTGCCAGTATATGACTTCCTATTCAACTTCAATAGTAACTATGGACCTATCTCTGCCAGTTTTGGAAATAAAAGGGAACCAAAATTTGCAAAGTTCAGTTCATGGTAAAAATTAGGTCAAAGGTCAATTTCAAGGTCACATTTAGATTGCCAGTATATGACTTCCTATTCAAGTTCAATAGTAACTATGGACCTATCTCTGCCAGTTTTGGAGATAAAAGGGAACCAAAATTTGCAAAGTTCAGTTCATGGTGAAAAGTAGGTCAAAGGTCAATTTTGAGGTCACATTTAGATTGCCAGTATATGACTTCCTATTCAACTTCAATAGTAAATATGGACCTATCTCTGCCAGTTTTGGAGATAAAGGGGAAGCAAAATTTGCAAAGTCCAGTTCATGGTGAAAAGTAGGTCAAAGGTCAATTTTAAGGTCACATTTAGATTGCCAGTATATGACTTCCTAATCAACTTCAATAGTAACTATGGACCTATCTCTGCCAGTTTTGGAGATATAAGGGACTAAATGTTATAATTTTGGAGTTACCATAATGTGCCATAAATTTCGTACAGAAAAAATTAATTTAAATAAAGAAAAGGTCATTTTGGTCAAAATTCTTGAAATGGGAGGTGCTCTGAAGTTCCAGATGTTCAAATTTGATGAAATAATGTCATTTTTGACCACAAGTTGTCTGCTTTGCCAAGCCTTATGTTTTATTTTTCCGGAGTTCAAAATTTATTATCCATTACCGTACTGCACATTTTGCTTTCACCACCAATATGTACTTTTTGATACAGTGTAACTCGAAAATCGTATGGAATACAAAAAAACCGAGACCACTTCCAGTGTTGGGCTTTACATGCTCTACAAAATGCAAAAAAGAATGGGTCTCTAGCATTAACGGTTCCCGAATTAGAGACAGTTTTCAGTTTCGGTATCTTATGGCCGCTACTCCCGTGAAAATGCACCGATTGACCCCAAATTCACTTTCCAATAATATTATTGGTTAAGTCTGTGTGGTGTCTGAATAACAGGGCAAATAATTATTTTTTCGTAAAAAAATTCATTTTTTTGAAAATTTTGGCCCGTTTGACCTTGAAATAAAGGTCAAAGGTCAAATCCAAGGGCATATTTGAAATCTACACATATGACTTTTGGAAAGCCGTCTGTAGAAATTTTTCCCATAATTCCTTCCGTAGGGTAGATAATTAGCATTTAATTTTGCCATTTTTAGACAAGGGTGCATTGTAATGAGTGCCACACCTAGACCCCAAAACTGACAAAGCCCAAATTTTACGTGGAACGAGTTGAGATTATAGGTGACCTAAATCAAAGAGATGGGTACAGGGGCCCTTACCGTCTAGGAGGAGAAGCGGTAACGGTAGCCGTCCGGCGGAGCCGGCGGAGCCGGCGGAACGATCCGGACGGGACTAAAACCATGTGTACCGCCAGCGCTAACGCTGGTGGTACAATGAATTATGTGAAAGGTACGAAGAAAAAAATTATATCAGGCAAAGTCGGAGAAAAAAGCCAGTCGAAGGTGCAACTGAGAACATCAGGCACATCCAAGACGTGGCACAATAATAAGAGGAAACAAAAACGACGGATACTCTGAAAAGCATGCTTTAATATAAATTCAGGAATAACTAGAATACAATTATACAATAATTAACAAATTATTCAATAATAAACACTTGTACTACATTACCGTGCCCCAGAGTGAGCGCCTGAATACAAAACCACGTGGAATCCATGTAATAATTATGTACACATATTTTAAAATCTAACATTAAAATATACAGCAACTAAATACAACGACTGGCAATTCATATATACACCTACCAATAATCCAACCATTTTAGTGCATTATTAAAAAGCTATCGTGTTCCGCTCTTCTAAAATTGTTAGAGAATTCACCAGTGCAACGTCCTCCTCGTACACGGAAGTCTTTTTGTGGCTTAGTTTAGGATCAATTCTACACATTTCATGAAATAGATCTTTATGCGAAAAACCACCATTCATTAAAAAAGGGAGGCTGTGGCAAACTAATTAAACTGAATAGACACACACAAAAATTTTTCTGTAAATAAAAGGCCATTAACGTTCACCAACTGCCGTCCCATTAAAAATACCATACATTGTTTACTATCGGCCTGTACCCATTACAAAAATCCAAATAATAAATATACATAACTGCTTTCATCATAATGCCTTGACACAAAAATGGCAAAAAGTTAGTTGATTGAAGATTTTACTTCTTACTTTACGTCATCATCATCAACAATAACAATAATAAGAATAATATTATTGATTTACTTAACAATTCACATGCCACTATTAACACTGAATAAATGTATCGTTTGCCACATTCTGTATAATGTTGATAACTAAATAACACAAGTGACTATCAACATCAGTAATGTATAATTATATTATAACTGCTCCACCACGAGCTAATGTTGGAGAAAAGGAGAAACGAAAATCTCGTTCTTGAAACCACGCCCACAGATTCAACGTCAGCGAGGCCAAGAAATTCCCTTTCTGAAACCATCGTTTCGCATCTAATATAATCAGAACAGCAAACTAACAGATCTGCGTATCAAATATGCCCCCCCCCCCTTTGAATGTTTGTTGCGTCATCCCCATAATCTATTCAGTATCTGATCGTGTATTAAGCGGCAAGCTCTTTAGTGGGTCGCCAAATTTGATCCGCGGACCTGTTAGTCTGCTGTTCGGAAAGCGCTCTAAATATCATAACTTCCTCTCGGTTTCGCATCTCCAGATGGCTCGACCGCGTGTAAAGCTTAGGCATGGTGCTATTAGTACTGCTGATTACATATATATCCCTATGTGACAAAAATATATATGTTGATACACGTTTTCATTTTTTTACAGTACCCGTAGTTTTTATCCAAACTTGCTGTGAAAAATGTGGCAAAAATGACTCCTGTCAAAAGTTCAAAGCTGGATTTAACATTTACAAATATTGTCAGCAATAATGGTATATTTTTGTATAAAAAAGCAGCTAGTTACATATGCAACATTTGCTTTCCTCAACCCTTATTTCCATCAAAGAGAGAAAAAATTGGTTACATTTTATTATTCATGATAACTCCTGTAGTTTCTTCTTGCAGCGTTAGTAATTGTGGAACAATGAACTTTGGCCGTGTGCTTCGTAAATAAATAAATAAATAAATAAATAAATAAAAAATAAATAAATTCCTGCTTCACTAGAATCTTTCTTATCCTAACTGATCATCCTTTGATGAAGTTTTAACACAAAGATACCCAGACTCATCTTTTACTCCTCTCCAAAGACAACTCTTATTTTACTTGGCATAAGCCAAATTGAATGGTTATACAAATTCACTACAAATTTGCTTTGTCATCAAATGCATTTGTAGCAGGAAAAAATAATTAATAGCCTCCCCCCTCAAAAAAAAAAAAAAAAAAAAAAAAAAAAAAAATTAATACTAGCACAGGCCAATATGAATGAAATTTGGAAGACTAAACAATAAAATACCACAGATCAATCACTATGAAAAAAATAAACATGATACTTCTGCCGCTTAGACTTGGCCAGAAATTCCAGGTATTAAACATTCACAACAACTGTTTGTATATAACTTTTTTTCACTAAAATTATGAAACTTATAATAAAAATAAGTTTTAGTGAGCTTGTAGAAAATAAATGTAAAGAATAATTATAGTAATTAAAAGTTGACCCTAAAGTAAATTAGGAATATTTTGATATAATTCTGGTAAAAATAGAGAACCACATTCTATCATAATGATCCTGTTAGTGTTACAATATAACAATTCCCAATTTAACTGAATTTCTTTTCTGAATAATTATAATAATATAAGAAATAGTGTCATCTTAACACCAGTACCCAAGTTAAAAACTTAAACAAAAAACGCTTGAGAAATCATACCTTTGAACTCTTTAATAAACTGACTCAAACAGAATCAAATTGTAACTTTGTTCCAATGGAAAAAAGAACAGTACCAATAAAATGATATATCCTATACCCAACATTCAGAGCTCTGCAATTACTACGCATTCTTTGGCTGTGGCTCTTGCTTGGATACCGTTATTTTTCCGCCTCCTAGAATTGGAGTTGACGCTGGCCGACTGGTCTGTAACATAGAGGGCGTAGGAATGAAAGCGCCTGGGTGAGGAATGGGATAAAGTAACTGGTGGTTCAGTTCCTGAAATATGATGAATGCTTCTCAATAGTAAACATTTTCTTAAAACACTTAATAAATAAATAAATAAATAAATAAATAAATAAATAAATAAACAAATAAATACAAAAGGGTGCTTGTAACACTGGTATCACAAATGGCAACAAAGAAAAAATAATAATTTATTATAAATAAATAATAAAGTAGATAAAATCAGTTCAGTTCTGTCAATCACAACTAACACAACTGAAGCAAGTGACCATTTTGCCTCAGATGTCAAGATGAGAACATTGTCTTGCAATGGAGATCACCCACGAAAACCCACGATTCAGTCTTCATACTTAATTCCAAATCAACGTTTCCCAGGGTTTAAAGGAGAGTGAAATTAAAAAAAAAAAAAAAAAACGGCTACTGCACAACAGTACAAACTCACCATGATTTGTATCAATCTTGCATTTCTTTCTATTTCAACATTCCCAGTAAAAAAGGTTCACCCATTAGGTTCATATGGATTCAGCACATTTTTTCCTCCCATATGGTATGATGCCACACAGTGCTGAATCCCTGCCCTTTAGGCCACCTCAGTTGATCCCCACTGAATGGAAAAGCCAACCCAAGAAAAACAAAGCACAATCCATCAAGGAACAATAAACGCAATCAGACTCACCAGTGAGTGTGCCTGCAGCGACCTCTGCTGCTGTAACAAGTCCAGATAGTACTGCTGGGATGTCATGCCAGCTAGCTGAGTGGTACTCAGAGTTCCAGTGGATCTTGCAGTATCCAGGAAACCTCCTGGTATCACACTTCCACCCCCTGTTGTTATGGCAGCACCTGGGTTTGCACTCTTTGCCGTAGATATCGGCATGGAAACTGTTGCCATAGATGCAGTTGGCATGGACACGGTTGCTGTCGGTCTGTACAAAATGGGGCAAAATAACATGTCCTGCTTTAACATTTAAAATTTTTGTTGGCTTGCTTTAAGTTTTTATTATTATTTTATATAGTGTTCAAAGAGGTTCTATCATGATTACTCTAAATTAACAGTTTTCTAAAAAAAAAGTGATAATAATTATAATTTATACAATATATAAATAATACTTATAAATAAAATAAATCTAAAAAAAAAAAGCAAATAAAATACTGAGAGAGAACGAGGGAGATGTAATGTATACCACTGGTCCTAGTACTATTCAACCCGGAACAGTATTCCATCTTAAAATTATTTTCCCTCAGGACTAGCTTACTGACCTATATTCTACCGTCCCAGACGGTGCCGTTACTGGTGCTGCTATGGAGGTGGCTGCTGGTACAGACGATGATAAAGATGATGCTGCTGCTGCATACGGACTCCCCCTCTCTGGAGCAGGGGTGGTTCTGGGGCTCTTGCTATTACCTGAACCTACATAGAGAAATCACCATCTCATGACGTGAACCAAAATGAAGTCATTTACCATCATAATTTTCCCTTTTTTTTCAATTTTGCCAATAACTATAAATCACACACTGTCAGATAAAAATGAACAGACCTTTTTTTTCATCAAGTCATCATTTAGAGAAAAAGACAGAAAATATGGCATGGGGTTCAGGGGCAAAATAGTCCAATGGTATTTTTGGCTCCCAAAAAGTTGGAAATTGGCTGAAAGTTGAAAACATCTCCTCACTGATTTATTCATTTTTTGTTACATGGCTTACAAGTAATCAAATTTCAAGACAGAAAAAGAGTTGGGCTAAGATAAGGTTCAGACCTTTCCCCACAAACCCGTCCAGCTGTCACTTGGACAATCTTTTCTTGGGGTTTAAACCCAAGGGCAGATGAAAGCAGTCGTCTGGGTGTTCCGGTAGACAGTCAAAATTTTTTCAAATTTAAGTTGACAAGCATCTAATTTTTTTCTTGTTGGAAGACTGTCAAAAATGGTAGACGAATCAACAAAAATAATTTGAAAGACTGTCAGAAAATATTTCTGAATCTGTCTCTGTTTAAACTATCCACCCACCTGCTGGACTATAAGACTGACCAGTGTGACCGCCATGGACTGAATTGAGGGGCGTGGTGTTGTTGGACCTCCCTGGACTCCTGGACAAAGACTGACCATGGTTGGAGTGACCTGTATCAGAGTTCTGAAGAAAAGAATCATAGAATGTTCTTACTGTTACCCTAGAAAACATCTAACAACATACACTTATCATTCAGTTTTTGTTTAATTTGTTTTGATAATTTTGGTACTGGGATAAGATTTTCAATTTAAGCTATAAAATATCACTGATGTTGACTTAATATAATAATAAGATAAAAATAAGAGAAAGACAAATTTAACATCTTCCCACTCCAATCTTCATTTAATGTGGTGAATATTTATTAACTGACTAACCCCAAAACTATTCTAACAAGTCTAAAATGATGGTTAGTTATAATGTAGTATTTTTCACAGTGCTATGTACAAACCCTTACCTGCAGTGTCAAGGAACCAGTCTCTCCAGCGGTTGGTATCACATTATTCACCCGTGGACTCCGAGACGCTTGTGGGCTGACGCTCTCACCAACCCCATGTCCAGCTTGCTGACCTGGTTGACCAGTGGCACTGTTAGCATTGGGCGTGTTTGGGAGTGACAGAGAGAGGGACAGACGAGCGTTGATCGCCAGAAGATGATCGCGTCGACTGGCCAGGCTACGGATGTGGTTTTCCAGGCGCATGTTTTCCTGGCGGAGCTGGTTCAGGCAGCTTAAGAGCGAGGCAACTGGAAGGTTAAGAACAGGGGGATGTGTTAGTTGTGTCTCAACCAGGGAGTGGGGAAACTTTTGGAGGAACCCATCTAACACATTGATTACTGTATGACACACAACGACATCATGTACATTTACCATAAATTGGACTAACAACTAAAGCATGTGTCCGTTTAAATGTGAAAATTTCATTGTTAAAAATTAAAACTAATAATAATAATAACAATTATAAGCTAAATCATTTTTGAAACTAAAATGCAGACAAAACTTATCTTACAATATCTATGGAGAAATTATGCTACACTTGCATAAAGCATGTTCCCAACACTGCTATACAAAAGGATTACAGCAAAATAAAAAGGAACTTACATAAAGTTTAACGAGTATACTTCACTGTTATATCAAACTAATTTTACACCTCTTAAAATGAAAATTATTCTCATCAAATGTCTGAAAGCAGGCATTTGCATGTGACATAGTACTTACTATCAAAATGCTGTCCTTGGTCAATGAGAAATGTGGAGCCCTGCTCCCACTGCCGCTCTAGCAGCTCCTCCATAGTTTTAGGAAAACTGGAACTATAGATTCCGAACATTAAACATCATTTGTGATGTTGCTGTAATAATTTTTCACAGTGGGATGCAAACAGGTAAAACTATTTTCAAAAACACCAACAATATCTAAACATTTCATACAAAATCCTGCAATCTTATCAGGAATTAATACAGACAATTGTGGTTAAAAACTCAAAAGGAGACAACTTCTCATAAATTGCCTTTGCCTAATAACTTTTGTTCTGTCCATAGAGTGCTTACTTTGGACTGTGCTCAGATCCTCTTGGAGAGCTGCTGGAACTCTTCGGTTTAGGAGGCGAGATATAAGGACCACCATTTAAAACAATCTCAGAGGTAGGATGGCTGATAAAACCTCCCACAGTCCCTGCAATAAAAAGACAAGTGCAATAGAGAATATCAAGTTTGTATTACTATTTAAATCCTTCTCACAGCCTTTTTAAATCCAATTTGTTGCTTGATGATGAATTCTAAGAAAGAAATTCAATAGTCAACAGTGATATCTTTATTTTTTCTCTTGTTATATCCTGTGTACCTACAGTCACTAAATTAGTTCTTGTCATGACAGTTGACCTGTAGGTCACATAAAAACTGCCTTAGATAGGAATAAAATAATATCTGTAAAAAAATAATAAATATGCACATACACCACCAAAGTTATACTGTTAATGATCTTTGGTCACCATTAATTACAAACTTTCCAAACTCCTGAAAAATTACTTTATAGCAATGGACTTGCAATAGAGTTTCAGTATTCATGTGATAGACTCAAAGGTTTCTGAGTAAAAACGGTAAGGGTACTGGTAACTGACCTGAGGACTGTAAAGAGTCTGGACTCAAAAGACCACCAGAAGACCCAGTCTGCTTGCTGTAAGGATACAAAATCAAGTTAACACATTTTCTAAACTTTAAGATAATTGACTGAATGTCCAAAAATCTGTTATGCAAGTGCATAAATTTTTATACCACTAGCTGCCATGACAGAAATATTGTTTAACAACTGTCCAATGATTCCAACAGGCTTAAGACAAAAGGTACAATTTAATAAATCAATAAATAATATAAATAAGCATTAAGCAACCGAAAAAAGTACATATAATACTTTATAAACTTTTATACATCAGTAATCAGACCTACATTAGAATATGCATGTCAGGTGTGGCACCCAGGTCTTACACAACAACAAATTGATAAAATTGACTTCCAGATTAGAGCATGTAAGATTATATTCCCAGAGCTGTCCTACGATGGGGCACTTGAAACATGTAAACTTATCACTCTTGCTTGTAGAAGAGATGAACTATCGAAAACATTATTGCATAACATGTACTAGTACTCTGAAGGACACAAAATCCATCATTTGCTACCAGAGATAAATGAAAGTTCCTACACTTTGCGCCAGGTTTATAAGTACACTGTGCCAAAATTGAGGACTGTATGATCATCAAAAACTTTTATCCCATGGGCTTTATCAAATTTTAAGAACTGAGTTTTTTATGAATTTTTAATGTGTATCGAATCATTTTAACACTTACAAGTATATTTTAAGATTGTGCATCTCACACGACTATTTGCTTTTATTGTAAAATCCAACTTTTTAAAGTTGCAAATAAATACATATTATTATTATAAAGTCAACCTTTTCAACACCTCAATTCTAATAATGCCAACCTTGCATTCCAAGCACATTACACAACAAATCCTCGTTTCAAAAGAGCAGCAAAGGCAAAATCTTTTATGCCAAATCAACATATGCTGCC
The DNA here is from genome assembly GCF_051362555.1 of Lingula anatina. NCBI lineage: Eukaryota > Metazoa > Brachiopoda > Lingulata > Lingulida > Lingulidae > Lingula > Lingula anatina. Next base: position 13,140,488 of record NC_141771.1, on the reverse strand, counting down.
ACCTATTGGTTTCAAATGGATTATGGATTAACATTTCATTTTCTATCACCTGTTATTTTTCCCCTTCCGTCCTTGTTTCTTCCCTGCAGCCAGCATCTCCTTGACAGTCTTAGTTTTAGGCTGCTGCTGTAGGGGTAACTGGGAATCTGGATGCTGCTTTGATTTCTTGTTCTTTTTCTTTTCCTTCTCTTCTCCTTCCCCCCTGATTAAAGAAAAAAGTTGAAATGAATGAATGAATGACTATATCAATAAATAAGTGATAAATGTGCCCAATTCAAGAAATATACCTTTCAGAATTACAGACGTTATCCAAGATATCATGAACAAATATTGTAATATTCAAAACAAGGTTTAATGAAGAAAAGCATTTTCATATTTTAGCAAACCTTTTAATCTGAAAGAGTCACAATATTTCTGGAGGCTACTTCAGTGCATCTGCCTAACCCTTTGTTCTGGATGGATGGGGGGGGGGGGGGGGGGGGGTAGCCTTCAGTAAAACAGTTTAGAATTCAGAGTTTTAATTTAATTATAAGAACTTTATATTACTACTCAGCCAGATGATTTTCCACCAGACAAGAAGTTACCTGCTTCTCTTTCCAGATAATACAATGTGTGGGGAAACAGTAGCGGTGGGTGACACTACTGTTGCCGTGACAACAGTTGGAGGTCCTGTATCCACGGTTACATTCAGTGGGGCCACAGTGTTTGCTGATGCTGCTGTTGGCGTAACTACAGTCAACGATGCTGTTGTCGTCACTGATGCAGAAGTCACAGAATTGTTTGCCGTCTTCACTTTACTTTGCACAAAACATTCAAACTGCTTATTAAATTCTGACTGAAAACTGGGAGACCCCACAGTGGAATTCTGGGTCACTGATGAAGCAGACGACACCTTGCTCTGCTCAGAGTTGCCATGGTTACTAGCCTCAGAATCAGAAAAATTTGAATTGGATGTGTTTTTTATGTTTTCCACTTTCATTCTATCAACTGTAACATTGTCTGCTGATGACGGTATTGCTGTTGTTGTAGGAACTACAGAGGTTTCGGTAAAATTGGCAGTCGTAAATTTGGTTGCTGCTAAAGATGTAATTGTGGAAGAAGATGAAGTGTGGGTCTGTTTGGACTTGCTGTCCTTGTTCTGAAAAAGAAATGCATCGTTTAATGCAGCTTCTAGAACAAGGATTCTTTGTCACTCCACTTTGAAATGCAAATTATTTAACTAGATTCTTCTTTCGTTTATACAATGGCCACAAATTAAAAAAAAAATCATGTATCTTTCAGCTTCATACAAGCTATACTGTCTAGCAAAAATGTTCACACTGGTAAAAGGATAGCATTTTTATCAAAATGCATCTTTGCTCTAAAATATAAAATAATGTTTGTATGGTACCCTATACAACCATGCAAACAAGTACTAGGCAGAAAAAAATGCCAACCACACAGAAGTAAAGTACCACACATTACTCAGACAAACAAAAAAAGACATGCAGATATTTAATATTATATAGCTCGTCTACTAACCCTTTGTTTCCCAGCATCCGTCTTCTCTGGTGTGACATCTGGCGTCACACTAGCTCCTCTGATTGGACGATATGGTGGGATCACTTTCACATGACTGTCCTTGTTCTGCAATGCATAAAACAGTCCATTTACAAGCAAAATTGTAATGCAAAAACAGACACGCGAATTTTAAAGGAGTTGTCCATTATACAGAATTACCTATATTTATACATCATAAAGTTTTAATAAGTGTGGAATAACAATACCCTTTGTACAAATGCAGGTATAAATTTACCACAATGCCCCCTTACCAGTTTCTTGTAGTGATAAGCACAATATCCACAATATTTGACATTATCGTTGTAGTTGCCTGCTTCTTCACACAGCAAGCCTTGAGACTGGGCACTGAGAATGAGAACAACACAGCATTAACCAAGGCAAAAATAAAATAAACTAGAGGATCAGAGAGGCGATACCGCCTCCGAATATTGTACCACCAGCTGGAGCAAGCGCATTCATATAGACCCCCACATATACAAAATAAGGAACATAGCCACCAGTCTTGTGCTTGACAAGCTGTAAAAATGCAATCAACAAGAATTTTCAAAATATGCAAAAAATATATATATATTACTAAAAATGGTACAATCAAAGTTAAGTTCATCGCAAGGTAGGTCAAAGGTCAATTCCAAGGTCACAGTAAATTGCCAGTATATGACTTCCTATTCAACTTCAATAGTAACTATGGGCCTATCTCTGCCAGGTTTGGAGTTAAAAGAGAAAGATATTAGCAGAGTTCAGTTCATGATAATAAGTAGGTCAAAGGTCAATTTCAAGGTCACACTTAGATTGCCAGTATATGACTTCCTATTCACGTTCAATAGTAACTATGAACCTATCTCTGCCAGTTTTGGAGATAAAGGGGAAGCAAACTATGCAAAGTTCAGTTCATGGTGAAAAGTAGGTCAAAGGTCAATTTTAAGGTCACATTTAGATTGCCAGTATATGACTTCCTATTCAACTTCAATAGTAACTATGGACCTATCTCTGCCAGTTTTGGAGATAAAAGGGAAGCAAAATTTTCAAAGTTCAGTTCATGGTGAAAAGTAGGTCAAAGGTCAATTTTAAGGTCACATTTAGATTGCCAGTATATGACTTCCTATTCAAGTTCAATAGAAACTATGGACCTATCTCTGCCAGTTTTGGAGATAAAAGGAAGCAAAATTTGCAAAGTTCAGTTCATGGTGAAAAGTAGGTCAAAGGTCAATTTTAAGGTCACATTTAGATTGCCAGTATATGACTTCCTATTCAAGTTCAATAGTAACTATGGACCTATCTCTGCCAGTTTTGGAGATAAAAGGGAAGCAAAATTTGCAAAGTTCAGTTCATGGTGAAAAGTAGGTCAAAGGTCAATTTTAAGGTCACATTTAGATTGCCAGTATATGACTTCCTATTCAACTTCAATAGTAACTATGGACATATCTCTGCCAGTTTTGGAGATAAAAGGGAAGCAAAATTTGCAAAGTTCAGTTCATGGTGAAAAGTAGGTCAAAGGTCAATTTTAAGGTCACATTTAGATTGCCAGTATATGACTTCCTATTCAAGTTCAATAGAAACTATGGACCTATCTCTGCCAGTTTTGGAGATAAAAAGGAAGCAAAATTTGCAAAGTTCAGTTCATGGTGAAAAGTAGGTCAAAGGTCAATTTTAAGGTCACATTTAGATTGCCAGTGTATGACTTCCTATTCAAGTTCAATAGAAACTATGGACCTATCTCTGCCAGTTTTGGAGATATAAGGGACTAAATGTTATAATTTTGGAGTTACCATAATGTGCCATAAATTTCCTACAAAAAAATTAATTAAAATAAAGAAAAGGTCATTTTGGTCAAAATTCTTGAAATGGGAGGTGCTCTGAAGTTCCAGATGTTCAAATTTGATGAAATAATGTAATTTTTGACCACAAGTTGTCTGCTTTGCCAAGCCTTATGTTTTATTTTTCCGGAGTTCAAAATTTATTATCCATTACCGTACTGCACATTTTGCTTTCACCACCAATATGTACTTTTTGATACAGCGTAACTCGAAAACCGTATGGAATACAAAAAAACGGAGACCACCACCAGTGTTGGGCTTTACATGCTCTACAAAATGCAAAAAAGAATGGGTGTCTAGCATTAACGGTTCCCGAATTAGAGACAGTTTTCAGTTTCGATATCTTATGGCCGCTACTCCCGTGAAAATGCACCGATTGACCCCAAATTCACGGAGATGAAAGATGACCTGAAGGGTAACACTTTCCATTAATATTATTAGTTAAGTCTGTGTGGTGTCTGAATAAGACCGCAAATAATTTTTTTTTCGGCAAAAATTTTGTTTTTTTGAAAATTTTGGCCCGTTTGACCTTAAAATAAAGGTCAAAGGTCAAATCCAAGGGCATATTTGAAATCTAGACATATGACTTTTGGAAAGCTGTCTGTAGAAATTTTTCCCATAATTCCTTCTGTAGGGGAGATAATTAGCATTTAATTTTGCCATTTTTGGACAAGGGTGCATTGCAATGAGTGCCACACCTAGACCCCAATACCGACAAAGCCCAAATTTTACGTGGAACGAGTTGAGATTATAGGTGACCTAAATCCAAGAGATGGGTATGGAGGCCCTTACCGTCTAGGAGGAGAAGCGGTAACGGTGACTTGGCGGCGGAGCCGCAGGAGCCGCAGGAGCCGGCGGAGCCGCAGGAGCCGGCGGAACATACGGGTCGGGACTAAAACCATGTGTACCGCCAGCGCCTACGCTGGTGGTACAATAAATAAAATAATTATAATAAATAACACATACAACAAGTGACAAGCAGAGCTTAAAGAGACCTCCTAACTAGTGAGGCTTTCATGCGGTTGATAAAGGACATCTTTTTGCAGCTTGCACCTCCATAGTGTGTGTGTGTGTGTGGGGAGCCGCAGGAGCCGCAGGAGCCGGCGGAACATACGGGTCGGGACTAAAACCATGTGTACCGCCAGCGCCTACGCTGGTGGTACAATAAATAAAATAATTATAATAAATAACACATACAACAAGTGACAAGCAGAGCTTAAAGAGACCTCCTAACTAGTGAGGCTTTCATGCGGTTGATAAAGGACATCTTTTTGCAGCTTGCACCTCCATAGTGTGTGTGTGTGTGTGTGTGTGTGTGTGTAAGCACCTGGTTGGGGGGGGTCAAAGGGGCATACTTAGAGGGTACCCCTCATCCCCTGGTTTCTGTGGCTATCAATCACTTACCAGGTGACATGGAAGTACATCTTACAGCCAGCCTTATTACACTGCATGCAGCCTCCAACACTGCCTTTAGAAGCCTGGTTCTGCTCCTCACAGATGTAACATGTCTAAATATATTAGAGAATCTCATTTCAACTTTAGCATTCAAATAGAAAATATTATATAACTTTTGCTTTAGTCAGTGATTTAAGCCATCCATCAGAGGCAACAGACTCGTGGATTTGTGGAGTTTTTATCTCCCTCCCCCCCTTTTTTTTTTGGTAAACAGTCAGAAATTGTGTCAAACACTTTCAGCCTACTTGTTCTTCTAGCAAAAGTCGTCTAAAAATCTTCTGTCATTCCAAAGTATAAACCACTGCCAGTCATTATAATGTAATACAAATTAACAAAATGTTACCCATATGCCCTCCAGTCTTACTTCTTTCCCTCTTTTTCACTTTCAGACTGGTAAATCTCTTATAGATATATATATATATATGTAGACTCCCCCTCCCTCCCCATCCAGTCTCTATTTCTCTAACCCTGGTATATCCCTCATTGATATATAAGTAGAATCCGTCTCCCCCCCTCTCTCTCTCTCTCTCTTATCCAGGCATATCTCTAACAGACATATAAGTAGAACCCTCCTCCCTCCCATCTCTCTCTCTCTCTCTCTCTCTTACCCTGGTGTATCTCTCATGAGGGACAAACTTCAGTATTATTGGCTCCATAGTGGTCACATTTCCAAAACGTACTTCAGGAATATATAGAGCGCATACAACATGGGCCCAACCTGAAATATATTATGACAAAATTTTAAAAATCTTTGCTAAAATATCTTGTTATTCTTTATTTTATTATCATTATTATTATTATTATTATTTTTGTTTTGTTTTGTAAGGGAACTTCAGAGGTTTAACAATAAGACTGTTTGCTCAATAAACTTACTACAAAACTGAATATATCAGAAGCTTGTCATAGGCATAAAATGTATTACTCTTATGTCACAGAGTTTCTTTTTTATTGAAATAAAGAAAATTATTTGTTCATCTTTTAGTATTATAGTTAATTCTCATAAAACACAATTACTGAATTACTGACTAGGACACTATTTGTTTATCTATTATTATTATTATTGATTCTTATAAAGTACAAACAATGCGTACATATATTTCTCAATAATTTTTCGATTCCCAAGTTAATTAATGAAATAGGTAACAATTTAAAGCAAGTTATCTTTTTATTTGTTTATCAATATTATTTTTCATTTTCATTTTGCATTCTCTCCTGTGCCTGGTGGAAAACAGGTGGAAAAGTGCTTTTCAAAAATGTACTTGTCTTTCACTCACCATTATTGTCAGTTCTTTTCAATGCACCTTCTCTCTGAGGACACAGCTCACAGCGCTGAAACAGAAATCAAAAGTGACACTGAAACCCGATTGACATTGGTGAAGCAGCCCTATCTGTAGAATTCCTGCACAACACTGTATAGTGCTGCCCTCTGTGGGTGAAATAAGGTCACATGGATCAATACTGACAGATGTGTAATGTTATCTGGGGTGAAGAGTGCCATTAACATACAATAAAACCAAAAGGACAAGATTTATCACTGAATATATATTAGTGTGTCCCTGCGAACCTCTTGTATAGACTATGGGTTTGAATGAACTGGCTTAAAAAGCACCCCCTCCCCCTTTCCCAGCTGAGAGATCTAGATTTCCAATGGTTTTCTAAATGTTGAATTTGTGCTGTTGTGCAATAACTTGATATTTCACAACACTACATAGAAAATAACAACAAAATGTGGATAAATTTTCAGCTTTTATTTGTTGCACAGTAGATTTGCTAGTCGGTTAGTAATTGTGGCCCCTCTTCCCCAATGTTACAAAATTACACTTGATATTACAATTTAAGCTGTCTGGGCTGATTTCCATTCAGCCTTAATTTCATGGCAGAGCAAGTGAAACTCAAGATAGCAGAAAAATGATTCTTTACTCAAAGAATCTAACACATCTGCCCAAATAAATGTATGACGTGAAACCCTGGGTGAAATTGCAAGTTAAAAATACCTGATTTTCTTTCTTGCTACATAACTGTGCAAAACAACTTATTTGGCATCTACTACTATGGCATTTCTTAGCTGCCAGTGATGCATGTGCAATTCCCTTCTAAGATTGTGTGTGTGTGTGTGTGGGGGGGGGGGGGGGGGGATTTTGTTAAAATAAAGGACTTACCACTTTTGCTGCCCTTTCTTGCGATTCACATTTTCGACAAAACCATGGTCCAGTGGGAACATGTACGATACCATAACATGCTGGGTAAAAAAAAAAAACAAAAGAGCATACAAACACCTGAGAATATAGACTGTTTATATGCAAATTCACTGACTCTACGCATTGTACACAATCAAAACAAGTGACCACGTTTTTCCTTTCATTCATTCAGTTTCTTTAAACTATCCTTGATCTCCAAGATCATCGATCATTTCGTCTCTTTGGCCAAATAACATATACATCACAAATACTTTTTTTATTTATTTTGCTGAATAACAATAGCCCAGGTAAGATAAAACTAAGTAAACTTCTTGATTTGGCAGAGGAACATGTGCGTAACGCCGTAAGCGCCGACAAACAGGAAAATGGGACAATTTAAACCGATCGAAAACTACCTTGATGAACGGCTACATTGCACCCATGACCGTCGCAATAAACCAGGGGATTGTCTGCCCATCCGTGCTCGTCTGAACAAACACAGCAACCACCAACCATCTCCTTCATGTTGGTCAAATTCCAGCTATAATCACATCCCGCCTCTCACAAACAAAATCTCCTCTGTGCATTTTCAGGTCACTGCACATGCGCATTGAGAAAACAAACCACTGCGCACCGTAAAGTTGAAACATCAACGTAATTTTTTACTTATCAAAAAACAAGTAGAGTAGCTATTCACAGATAAATTTCCAAAATATCAAACAATAGTATGCAAAATAACAACATAGGGACACTGTAGTAATATGCATTTCATACAGATATATATTTCGTTTAAATTAGATTAAGACAAAATATCACGCGGAAATACATTATGGCCGGCAGAACCCACGTCAAACGCTACATCTGTGTTATTTTCTTGGTTTTACTCTGTTTGTCATATGTTATTGCTTGGGACAATGAAGATTTAGAGGTTTTTGACGCAGTTGAAGAAGTGAATGAAAATTTCTATGAACTCCTTGGTGTAGACCAGGTACAGTATGATCTAATGTGTTAGATGTGTCAAACTAAAAGACAAAAAGTACATGTAAAACGCTAAATTCCTATAACTAAATTAGTTAAAGATGTATTTGACGTTCTGGCCAGTGCATGTATGATTAGAATATCAACATTATTATATTATCACGTTTTTAATTGAGAGGATCTTACAATTTTCGAATGTTTTCTGCTTCTATAGATTTCGAAAACAAATATACTAGTAGTTTGCTTAAACATACAGTATCACTGGTAGTTTGTTAAACACAATTATTATTTAATATTTGCTGTCAAAATTACAACGGGCGTTGAAGGGTTTATACAAAATATCATTTCCTTGGTATCATTGTGTTAAATTGTTGAGTGTGATCAGTTGTGAAAAGGCTGAGTAGCATGAAATTCATGTTTACAATTTCTAATATACCGTACGTTTGTACCAGCTGTGCTAACTAACGTAAGGAAGCAAACGGTCCAGAGGGTGTAAAATCTGTGATTTTGTGACAGACTGTGCTTTTTTTTTTGCACATTATACAGATCTATGTAAACACTTTTTCCACACAATGAATACATTTTTTTTTATCTTTCATTCACTGATTTTTTAGACTGCTACAGCAGGTGACATAAGAAGAGCTTACAGAAGGTTATCCCTTACTCTCCATCCTGATAGGAATAAAGAAGATGATGCTGAGATCAAGTTTAGACAGGTAATTTAAAGTAGTGTGTGGTTTTCATAGTGACTGGCACATCAGGCCTATAGTCAACAGGATTCCATCTTCCCTTTTTGCCAGTAAAAAAGGTATTTTTGGGTTAAAAAATGATCTAGGTGCACAATGATTTCATGGTAAAATATAAACGTTTTCAGCTCCCCTTCTCTCCCTCCTTATTTCAGCTATATACATTTAGTGTGGATTGCAGTGGGATTTTATTTTACTTGAACTTGCCTAAAAAATGTAATTGTTATGGTTATACTTTCTTTATGTTATGTTATGGCGTTTATTATTATAATTTAACAAAATAAGTTTGTAATATTCAAAAACAATTTTCTAGAAATAATTTCAATAATTAATGTTAATTCAGAGATGCTTCATGCTATAACTTTATTTCTGTGACTAATTAAATCATAAAAGGTAAATCTTGAAATATGTAAAGGAATGAGTAAAAAGTTTGGAAATGTGAAGTAGTTGTAACCAAGCATGGGTTCTTGAACTTTTGAAGTGTTGGAAAACGAGTCACTGATATTTTTATCATACTATGGGTTCCTCATTTATTAATTTATTTATTCATTTTCAAATTCCAGCTGGTTTCTGTTTACGAAATCCTTAAAGATGAGGAGAAAAGAAAGAAGTAAGTCGAAACATTAAGTACATACAGATTTTAAATAAAAACTAGTAGAGAAATATCAGCTTAGAAAGTTTTTTTTGATGATTTGTATAAATTTACCACAATCAGGTTAAGCTCATGAAAAATGACACCAATCAGTTTTATTTATTTATTTATTTATTTATTTATTTATTTATTTATTTATTTATTTATAGGTATGATGAAGTTCTGGTTAATGGACTACCAGATTGGAGGATGCCAGTTTATTACTACAGGAAAGTCCGTAAGATGGGACTGGCTGAAATGACTGTCCTTCTTCTGGTTATTTTCACCATCGGTCAGTTCTTAGTCTCCTGGGCTGTGTACCTGGAGAAGAAATTTGAAGTGGTTAGTATGAGAAGTTATATTCTGTCCAATAAGGTTTGATAGGAGAAGTGTTTGGATTGGCATGCAGAAAAAAAAAAAAGCAGACGAAAATTTAAAAAAAAAAACATTTTCATTTATACTGTCTAAATGCCCTTCTTATATCTGGGAATAGTCATCGTAAATCTATGTAACAATGACTACTAAATGATATTTTTATCAAACAGAGTAAAGTAAAAGTAACGTATTATTAATCAGATGACATCATTGTTGTATGACAAGAATGTCGCAACTTGTGTATATTGACTTTTGCTTTCTGTCAATTTATTTTAATTGTATATGAAACTATGATGCTCAATCTCTGCTACATTTAATGAATTGTATATTGAAATGACTATTCAAGGAAGAAGTTTTGACATCAAGATTCAAGAAAGAAAAGAGAGGCAAAAAGGCCAGATTAAAAGCTGAAAGTGAGCTTGATGCTGTGGATCAAATGATACAAGAGGAGCTGGAGTCTATACCCAGACCCAAACTGCAGGATTTATTTATATTAAGGTATTACTAATGCATATTATAATAGTATAGTATATGTCTTGAACTGATAAATCGATAATAATAATAATGGAAATAATGATTAATATATTTGATACTTGATGAGATTGGAAATTCATGACATGTTATAACCCACCAACAACAACACCAAGGTCTCATTCATTGTGACTTTTATCAGTTTTTATCAACTGAAAAAACCACCCTTTATGCTGAAATGATCCAGTTCGATTCAAAATAAGATCTACTCGGGTTTTATGCAATTTCTCAAGTTGCATCAAGTAAAGGGGTGAATGATCCACCTCCCTATCCAGAAACAGAACCCTCCCTTTTAAACTGCTGGCCACAGCCCTTTTAACAGGCCCTGCTTCTGCTTTTCATTGACTGCCATGTGGTGACAGTTGAGATAATGCTGCAGAATGCTTTGCATATGTTTAGGTTTCCAGTGGTGTGTGTCAAAACAGTTATTGCCAGTCCCCAGCTGGTTTGTCTTATCAAGGAGAAGTGGGAAGAGCGCCAGGCCATGGAGAGGGCAAAGGAGAAAGAGAGAGAAGAGGAGGAGGAAATGAAAGCTGCGGGTACGGTAGTTACTTTCATTTTTCAATGGGCAAAAACTATCAAACTTTCAGATAGGTTATTTTATAATCACAAAAATTAGATTTCTATATGGCAATTGTGGTGCTTATGCTGCATAGGATAGCACTAAAGAGTAGCCTGATTTTTAATTTTGTTGCTACCACTCAAAAGGAATTTTCTAATTTTAAGATATTATGACTAAACAGTATCAGTGAAATTCACAGTTAAAAAAGATCAAATAATTACGCTTTCCCCTACCAGGCAAAAAGAAAGATAATAGACTGAAAGAAAAAAAGAAAGAAAGAAGGAATAAATAAGTTAATTAAGGATTGGTGGAACAAGTAATTGTGTTTTAACCTTGAACAAATAAATCAATAAAGAAATAGAAAATGAAATAAAGATTGGGTTAGGTCTTGTGAAAAGTACCAAAAGGTCTAATTTCCTATATAACGATGCTTGACTTACTGCATTCAACATGATTGAATTTTAAAAACTGCCTTTATATTTATGTAGAACCAACAAGAAAACCAAAGAAGCGCCAAAAGATAGAACTGCCAGAGTACACGGCTCCCGAGACTGACACTGTTCCTGTTGTATATGGTGTGAATAGCACTGGAGAAGACAAAACAGAAGAGAAGAAGAATTCTAATTTAAAGGTATTCTAAGTACTGTATTAGGCTGGGTATTTTATTTTTATTTTTTTTTTTTTTTCATTTTTTTGTATAGACTAAATGATTGTGTTTTTCAACCTAGCAGCTGTAAAATTTTGTGGCTTCATCAATTTGAAAGAGCTCTGATTGCATTACTCACTTTTTGTTGTGATGTAATGTTATGAGATCAAGGTCCTTTAATGAAGGGTTGGAATGCCACGTTTCATAGATAGAACGCATGGAGCATGTTTAGGCTTTTTAAAAAACAATTTACATTTCACCATCATTACAGACGAAACAATAAAAAACCTACCTCACAGACCACAGTGCTAGGATTTAAAAAAAAACCTACGTGACTTCAATATCTGATGTAACTTGAGGGGGATCTTTATGAAATGTTACCATATCCCTTTCTTCCAGTCAATCAGAAGTATCTGTAGTTATTTTTTCTTCAACCTAGAGGAGTATCAAACATTGTATAGGTCTTCAAGTACTGCCCCTACAGTACAAATCCAAACATTTTTCTCAGCCTATGGACCTTCTCCATGGGTGAAAGTTTTCAAGATTATGCCTGATTTCGGGATTTTCAGTCTCGCAATATAACTACATCGAGTCAGTTGTATCACCATTATTTTTTAATTTACCAAATAAGTCTTACTTCTAAAAGGAAAGTTAAATGAGATAATTTGTAATTATATGGTTATTATGCACAGTTGTAGCTTAGTGTTTTGTGTTGTAGCCTACTGTCACATTCTTACATATCTATGTTTGTATTACATATATTTAAGCCATTTTGGCACATAAGATTCATTAAATTTTCTCTATAATGACAGTTATTTTTATTATTTCTCTCTCCATAGACTGGTGAGTGGACAGCAGATGACCTGTCCATTCTGGCCAAAGCTGTGTCCAAGTTCCCCAGCGGGACACAGGAGAGGTGGGAGAAAATAGCCGAGTTTGTTGGACGTTCCACTCCTGATGTAATCAGCAAGGCTAAACAGCTTAATACTCAGTCTTTGGCAGGGTCTGCCTTAGTAGGTGAGGTTTCATTTTATATTTCTTTATGTTTTCATAAATCTGTAATTTCTATTTTGGCATAATTTTTTTTGGTTGATTTAAAAGAAAATATTTTAATTGACTTTTGGCATTTTTGTTTACTATATTTTAAAATCCATTTTTGAAAGAAAGAAAATACATAGTCAAACTTGATTAATCTAATTATTTTCTAAACTAGGACAAAGAAATGTTTGCTTGATATAGCTTTTCATGCTAGGGTAAAAAAAATCACTGCTAATATGATGCATTAAGTTTGCTGTAATTGTTATTGATTTGATTGGAAATAAAACTGATAGATTCTTTCATTTTTGCCCACCAGATGACAGCAGTGTCATAGGGAGCAGAAAGCATGCAGTCATCAGTGACACAACCATTAGCAGACGGCAGGAAGCAGACGACGGTGTGTCAGCTGAAACAAACAAAGTGCGACGCAGAAATAAACAAACAAAATCTTCAGAAAGGACGTTGCTTATTTCTGAAGTTGAACCCAGTCAAAAAACTAAAAATGAAACCGAGAAGGAAAATTTAAAATCTGATCAAAATGTTCCCACCCAAGCGGGTGATGGGAGCCAAAAGGAATCAGTTCAGTTTTGGAGCCAGACACAGCAGAAAGTGTTGGAGTGGGCACTGGCGCAGTATCCTAGAGGAACAGCAGAGAGATGGGAGAAAATAGCCGAGCATGTGCCAGATAAAGATAAGGTATGTATGGCATTTTGAGATTTCAGTTGCTTTTTTTTCCAATGCTTGTACAAGTTTATGATCCTTTGAATGGTACATAGTTATGTGCTTATTTATTTATTTATTTATTTATTATTGTCTCAGAGTCATTTTGATGTTGTTGTTGTTGTTTTTAAATTTTATTCTAGTAAGAAAATGATGGTTATGAAAAATAGTGCTTTATCATGTTCTTTGAGTGAATTGCTGCTGTAACAGTAACATTTAGTTCCATAATATTTAGTCATTTTCAAAAATCTATATAGTGAATTCAATCACACACTATCACAGATTCATTTAATTTTCTTTACTTTTCAGGATGACTGTGTTGCCAGAGTCAAATACATCAGTGACATGATAAAAAAGAAAAAACAAGCTGCCAGCTGACAACAAAGAGAGCAGCCCAGTACATATAAAGGACTCAGTCAGATTACTTACTATATTGTTTAGATCTGAGATAACATATGTCATGAAATGATGAGAAGATACAATACTGTGTAGAAAACCACTAAATCTTACATTTCATAGGTGCTTTGTTTCAAGTCTAAAATAACTTAGAGAGAGTTTACCTGGTAGTGTTACTGCCAGTCGATGACTATTGCATGAATATTATCTGCATATTGTTTTATCCTGGTCACACTTGTTGAAATCCATTATTATTTATTTGTGTTTTTATTTATTATTTTTAATTTTTTTTAATGGATATGTTCACAAACCACACCGATACATTGTCTTTTACATTCAATTATAAGTCGGGTGTCTTGTAAAATTTCACCCGCTGGTGAACAAAGACGAAGTCAAATTATACCATTTAAATTATACCATAGAAAAAGACTAAAAAAATGAACAACAGTGATATATTGCTGCTGGTGACATCTATAGGTCATTTGCCACGCCTCGTCCGTTTTTCGCAAGATATTCACGTAGGCGACGACTGTAGACGACGGTGCTTTCAGATTGTTTTATATGTTGTCAAAAGTTCTTAATTCAACTTTCAGTGCAATGAGACTTCCAAAAAGATCAAACTCATAGTTTTATTGAATGCTGGTCATCGTGAAGTATTGTAAGAACGGTGCATGTAAGCAATAAAGATGGAGATTTTAAACTTACTAGAAAATAAAATTTTAATAGGATATCGACACATTTCTTGTTTTGATTATAATCTACAGAAACCCACCACCACCTTCGCTGTGACGCTGTGTATTCACTCGGCACTTTTTTAATATTAAATTTATTGCGCTCATTGATGCCGATAAAAACCTGTCGCTTTTTTAATTGTTGCCTAAATGCATGAACGTTCTATTAGTTTTAAATAGCACAATGTATAATATATTTGTGCGAAGCAAAACGTGTGCATTTATCATTTAGTATGTCCTCGCCCCAGTCCACCGAACATTAACAAGAGATTTAATCGGAAGAAATAGAATCCGGAGCATTACGCTTCAAGTCCCATTAGCATACTAAATAGCAATTTGCAGTAATCTGCCACGTGTTGCTGAATGCATTTGTCAAGATGTTGCTCATGTGGCCTAAGAGAGGGCCATCAGACCGGCCAAATCCCTCACAAATAATATTGGTTCTTAACCTTTCATGAAAATATCTGTCTGAAATAAAAATATGAAAAAAAGTGAAATGTGATAATAATAAGAAGGCCATAACTTGTCGAGGACTAAAACAAAAGCAGGATCGTGTCTCTAACACTATTTACGCATACATGTCAGGCGAATGTTAAACTGTTGTCGGAGATCATTATTGGATAATTGACCTATGTAAAGTGATCCCAAGACAAATGATATCACAAGATGTATCCCATTTAAGTTCCAAGAACCAATTACCACCTGAGGCTGGCTCGATGGAATTAGCTTGGTCTTCAGTTTTGGTAAATTAACTTGCCAATGTGGGCACATTTTTGTGCGTGTGGGGTTTGGGAGAGGGGCACAATGCCTCGGCAAATAAAAACTACTATACGAAGACAATTTTAGTTTATGACAGGATGGGGACAGTGTTTTGTTGCTGTCTTATTTTGAGGGACAAAGGGTACCCCTTTACCAGGGCGTCAGATTGATTTTCCACAGATATTCACAGATATGTCTCTAGATAAATAGACAGTCATTTGGCTCTGTGTGGCTCTGGATTTTTCCGTCTTTCTCTATATAATCTGCCACCATGGTAGAGGGTAGACAAGAGGTGCATATACAGGTATATCCAAAACAATCGAGAGGGGGGGGGGGCACGTAGAAACTTTGCTCACCGCTAGACCACTCCACCCCCACCTGGCCCCCATTGGGTGCCTCATATCCTCCAACCTTTTTATACCTTGAAGAGCGGGATTCTTAATCGGATCATCCTCTGCACTATAAATACCTGCCTGGTGCATACTAATCTAATATCTGAGATCATTATTGGATAATAGCCTGACGCAATCGCTCCCGAACGATTTGATGGAATTAACCGGGATTCCAGATTTCGTAATGAACAGTGCAATGGGACAATTTGTCTCGCCAAAGTGGCATCTCTTGCGCGATTTAATTAATCTTTTACCTCGATTGTGAGCGCCTCGCATGCTAAGTTTTAATTAAAAGGGTGTCATTTGAAATAATTAACAGAGGTAAAATGAGTGTACTGAACAGGCTAAGAGAGGTACTGAGACGTATTCAAAGAAATGTTATATAATTTTGTTGCTACCACTCAGTACGAATGTTCTGATTTTAAGAATTCATGACTTGAAAAAATACGATATCAGTAAAATTCACAATTTCCCCATTGGAAAGATCGAGTCAATACGGCATATAAAGAGACATACAGGTATATACTGCGTAAAAGCGTCATGTTGTTATTTAAGTGATATCTGAATGGAGTCTGGTGTACTAGTAGTTTATGTTAGATATTTGTCATCATAATATGTACATATTATTTGACAAAAAAAGAGATTTTTGTTCGTTTTACTTAATCACTTTAACTCTCCAAATTCTGCGGATCGGTTTTGTTTGGTTGTCTTCGTAAATAGCATGTGTAACATAAGTTATTTTTCTGCTGTGCGCCTTCTTTCTTACAGTTTATAAAAAAAAAATCTGTCGCCTCCCATTCTTATTTTTCATGCTTGCCTTTATTCCCACGTGCATGGTACACATAGGATGCAAACGTCAGCGTAGATGTGTACCGGGTTCATGTACATATGATCCGAGAGAGAGAGAGTTCTGACTGTGAACCCCAGCCAGCGAGGGCGAAATAGAAAATAGTAAGAAGACATATATGTTTCGACATAACAAAAATCCATTTTTAATACCTATCCGGAAAAAGGACATTACAGTGTAAGACAGGATAATCCACAACAGCATCAATATTCGCAGGAAAGAAATTAATGCTAGACAGGATTGATATAAGAAGACGATCGACATATAACGCGAGTCTCACATCAAGAAACACCTGTTTAGACAGAACACGTCGCGGAAACTTGCTGCCATGGAAGGGAATGTCACCGCTACGAGCGAAATGGGCAATTTTTCTACAGATCCCTACAGGACCCTGAACATTTACCCAGAGTCGCTGAACTTTTACACGTTTCTTGTCGGGGGCGTCATTGGAAGCATCATCTGCCTCGTCGGTATCATTTTCAATACGACTTCAATCCTGGTATTCGCGAGGATGGAGGTTCAATCTGGAACTTCTTTTCTCCTCATCTGCCTCGCTGTGAACGATAACGCCATGCTGTTGTGCCAGTTCATTATGTATAACATCCCGTCACTCTACCCCTACACAGGCTGGTTCGAAAGCTACTTCCATTCAATACAAGGGTACTACAAGTACGTCTGGGGTTTGAATTTCATTCCGGGTACGATTGTCATTTATCTTGCCGTGTTTGTGACACTGGAACGCCACAATGTCGTCTGCTCGGACCACCTGGATGCCGGCCCGCAACAAGCCCCTTCAAAATGGTACCTTCCCGTGTTCGCGCTTGTTGTTCTCGGCACCATCTTCAATCTGCCAAAGTTCTTAGACACAGATTTCCAAGGACATCGTTTGTGCGGGGACCCCAATGCTTCCACGACGGTCTATTGCTTTATGGTTCCAACAATGAAGCAGTCGCCATCTTGGAGATTGTACCAGATTCTGTACCGTTTCGCCCTGTACGTGATATTTTTGTTGTTTGTGCCGGTGTCGGTGGTGGTCATCTTGAATGTTAAAATCCTGAGACGTTTGAGGGAACGCTCTTCTGCATTCTCTAACGCGAGGCGGAACGGCAGGGCGTCGGCAGTGAGAAACCTGAATCAGAATGAGCTGACGAAAATCGTGGTCATCATCGTCGCTCTGATGTCGTTGACGCAGTTCTTCACGTCGGTAGCCCAGTTCATGCATACATTCACGGAACCCACAGAGGCCAACCCCTATACCTTCCCCTTACTGAGCGACGTGGTCATGCTCAACTCGGCCGTCAACTTCTTCATTTATGGTCTGTTTGGGAGCAAATTTCGTGAGCACCTTAAAGAAATGGTATGTTTTTGTAGGGTTCGGTCCACGTGTTGGAGGAATTCTAATCCTAGGCCAGCTACCAATGGAGAGAGGAATGTGAACGTAGGGATGAGGATCCAATCTGTTACTATAGACAACCGGGCTTTTAGTGGTGACTAGCCTCACTTTGTTATATTTAGTAAGTCTGCTATCTTGGACGAAGCTAAGATTAAAACCGCGAATGCCACCCATACTCAATTAAGCTTTGTACGGCATCACGGAAAACGCGGCTTTGTCACATTTTGCCAGGCTTTTCCCGGGTGAACTGTTTATTGCGGAAGCTGGAAGCCGGTTCATTTTCATTAACTCAACATGGGCCGATAAATGCTTTTTTGAAGCTTAATTGGGATACATCTCGAGATTTAAGTATCTTGAGATTGCTGTACATTTGCTAATGACCTATTAGTAATCTCGGAGACTAGATGAATGTCCACAAGGCATGCTCCTTTTAAGTTTTATTTCAGATAATTAATGCTCTTCAGACCTGTATCGTTTTTCATTTTATTTTATTTTATTTTATTTTATTTTATTATTTTTTAATTTTATTATACATTTCCCATCAATTAACCATTCTTTTCATTAAGTTATTTTTTCTGGTTCAAGTCGGTTTTGCTAAACCTTTTGTCTGAAGATGTGCTTCTTTAAATATTTTAAAATAAATCAATGGGATGAAATCGAAATCGAGTACTCGAAATAACTCGATCAGAAAATCGCCATTTTACCTTTGAAAATTCAACGCATATTAGTTTCGTCTTTCTTGAATTCCATAAAATATTATATCGTAGATCTACGAAGATCGCATTGGTCTACATAAAAACCTGGGGTACCAAGAATATTGGCAATCATTCTGAAAATAAATGTGAACCGTAGCCTGTCGCAGCAAATAGAAACACGTACTTCCTTCGGTTGGCATTTGATGCCAGGTATTAGTGCAATCTATCTGCTTGATCTATTAGAAATTGTCATGGAAAGGTCTGAAAACAATTTTGTGGAACAATCATCATAACAGCTACAAGCACAGTGTATCTCCTTTATTGTCCATGTTAGACAAGGATACAAATGTGTAGTCTTGGCTTAAAGATACTGCTCCAAAACAGGTCTATATTAAATTATGTACTTGTTAATCTTGAAAAAAAAAAACAAGTCTTCATTCAAGTCTTCAAGTCTTCATTCGCTGTATGTCTTGTACACAAATCCAAGACATGTACACTTCGGCACGTTTGCTGCACCCGTTACAGATGCCAGTACGTATTATTATGTTAAGGGTGAGGGTAACGGCTTCAACGAGTCTTTATTTGACGTTCCGCTAGAGTAAAAAGAAATCCAAAATGCAAAGCAGCGATGTTCCATCAATTAATTTTTATTTATTTATTTATTAGCACCTCAAGGGTAAAAGACGTAAAAAAGTAAATTACTAGAATTGTACACCTAATAAAATCACGTCCATCTAAATTTTTTATCACAAGTTTTTGCTGTCTTTTCCTTTTTTTTATCAAGTCTTAAAGATATGCCAGAAGTCCTCAGGCGGATACGACAGCACGTCGTATCCATGACCACAACTGATGCTATACCAGGATTATCAAATTTGGTTCCCTAAGGTTGGAGATGTTTTGACTGTCTACAGTACGACTCCAGAACTTTGATCCCTTCTTCTTCATTGTGCTGATAACGTTGAATCCAGTGATGGAGGAGGAGGTTATAATATCTGAAAAAAAGTAGAACAGATTTAACAGAATTTTTACAAGGTGGAGAGATCTTCTGAGGTCACGTATATTAAGATAAAACGTCCAGGTTTCTGCAAATGTGGCACTGTGTGCGTACATTACCAACATCCCATGCTGTGCACGTACATACAATACATACGCCTACATACACGTACATACAGAACAATCCAATAGAATCCTATTGCTAGAATAAAGACATACCTTGGGCCCTCAAATAATTTGTGATATCTCTTTGTGTCAGGCGTTGGGAATATTCTTTCAAACCCGCCCCTGCGGTTGTTTTCATCCATAGTTTCGATCAAGATCCGGATATCATCGGGATTCAGGTCGTCCAGCATGGCTTGTTGGAGTTTCTGTAGATGAACAGTTACATCTTCATATAGATGAATTTACTACAGTGCTTTAATTCTCTCAAATACATCATCTACACAGAGTTTCAGTTTTAATCTTTATTTTACTTTGCACGCAAAATTTGATGGACGTTATTTGACAAGGAAAAAAGAGGAAGGTCTAAAACAATCTGCTGCAGATAAGAAGTGAATGAAATGAATTAGACGACCTCTCTCTCGCAGGGAGATGAATTTGTTAAAACAAACAAGAGTGATCAACGGCAAGTGACACAGGGATGTGATTGCAACCTTGTGAAAGTCAAAGGACAGTTTGTTTTGTTTCGTTTTTCTTTTCACTGGCGTGTCTTAAGTTTTCTTAATTGTTAGAATCTTAAGGATTTTTGGCTTATTTTAGTCGGCATTTTTGTTTGAGAAACCAGTTAATGGAGCCTGCCCTTCGAAATGCGCACTATATTTGCTGCTTAATGCCAAAATCAATGACATTTTAAATAATCTCTAGTATGAAATAAAAGTCGCAAGGCTTTATTTTTAGGAAAAGGGATAACCTAAAACTAATGATTTTAATTTCAAATATAGCTACCTCGTCTTTAATGGCTGTGTAGGTATCATGTTTTTCCCTTTCTTCGTTAGTTAGAGAGTAATTCCACAGCCGGTGGTCCATAACAAGGTGTTTTGGAAACGTGTCTTTGCTGGAAAAAATATCAAGATGAATGGTAAACAACAGAATTATTTTTGAATGTATTATTATTATTTTTATTATTTTATTTCTTTTTTTTTTTTTTGGGGGGGGGGGGGGAGGAGGGCAAAATAAATATTTCTGCCGTATTGTAATACTGCAGCTGAATGGCATGTTATCGACAATTCTGTAGTGCACATTCATATGAGCTCACATACAAACATGCACGCCGGCAACTGTGTACGGATATGTGTCCCAGCACATGATCTTTTTTTTAGTTCTGTTAATATCAAATGACATCTAGAAATGCCCGAGGAGATTTGAAAAAATTCGGACAAAGTTTGGGTCTATGAAAGCCAATTTTAATCTTAATTAAAATTAAATTGAAAAAAGATTAATTAACAATATTGTTTTTTTTTTAAATGAGCGAAAAAGTGCGCATACTTTTATGATAATAAGGTAAAAGTGGTGTTATTCTGGTGGACTAAACATATTTATTCTGAATTGAAATGAAAAAAAATTACGACTCTAAATTAAGGCACACTGTCAGTTTTAGGCCTAGTAATGAAAGTCCGGGCCCCATATGATAACTAAAGGTTAGGGCTAGTTGGAGTATTGGCTTTACTATATGGGGCGAATGTCACCCTTACAAAGTAATTGGGAACAGACTACGGTTCCTAGCGGACTAACGCACCGGTCCTATGGTCAAGTTTAATGTAAAGCATACCGTTACCTCTTTTCCTTCGGATTCGCTAAATCTTGGTCTGGAATCTGAACGCCAACCAGGTTCAACAAATCTCTGTACATGCGGCTCTTCATGTCTTTTAATGTTCTATAAGTCATTCTAAAAGAAAAATAAAACCTAATATACAATAAAACTATTCTATTTTCGTTCTGAAGACATTTACAATGCACTGCGTAATGGCAAGTCTTATTATGATGCAGTGTGAAAAAGAATAGAATGAAATGAAATAAAAATGAAAAGAGAAAAGCTGAATTAGATCGTACAGAGACAAAATATTTCATATATCAAATCTGTTGATTTATCTTGGAACAAAGTAAAACAAAATTATGGTCTCTTACGTTAATTTTGTTAAGATTTTATAAACGGAACCCTGAGTTTTTTTTTTTTTTTTTTTTTTTTTTTATGTTGTCTGCCTAGGCTCGGTCTTTTTGGTTTTAAAACAAAACGAACTTTAAACAAACACGTCTTCAAAACTAAAAAAATAAAAAGGAAGAGTGCAGCCCATCGAGTAGCTATATGAAACCAACGGTCTACTAACCTGGGCGACGTATTGATTTCCATAATCCAGGGTTTTAGATCATCGTCAAGAAAAATGTCAAATCCCAGATATTCATAGTTGCTGTATCTGCTTGCCATGTTCGATAGGGTTGCGTCTCGTATCTTTGCTTCACCGCTGAATGCAAAATATACACTTTTTTTTATAATTAAAGGTACACTCTGTGGATATGAACATCCTCAAAATGCTTATTATTATCATCCCTAGCTTCTTATAAAACCTTACATACACCTTTAAATGATTTTCCTCCTGGAATATATATATAAAGTAAAGATATACAAAGTAAATGAATTCCAAGCAGGCAGCACGTCGCCACAGCATTATGTGCTCGCCTGCGTTATCATAATTAATAGTAGCTAAATGAATTAATTATGATTATATGATAGTAATAATTGTGATAGCACTATTGATACTCATATTATTGTAAAGGAGAGCAACAGGGAAGGGGGGCATAGGCACGGGGCGATATATGCGGGAAGTGATAGACTAGTTGATCAGAATATTTTTTTCTGGAGCGTACATGATGTAGATATTTCTATTGGGGATTATAGGAATATGGTCTCTTTTATAATGACCGACCAGTCATTTTAAACTTAAATTAAAACTTTATAAATTCAATTAAAGGTCGAATATGTAAGTCCAGGGAGGTTTAGATAATGTTTTGTAAGTACGACAAATTCGCTTATTTTCCCGGGAAAATCCATTTTGGCGACTTAATTTCATGGAGTGTACCTTCAACAATGACAAAACAATCACAATGTTTATTTCCGTGTCCGTGGCAAAAGCACGGATTGCTTGGAGAATTGTTCGTGAGGTTAATGACAAAATTGAAATTAAAATAAAGTTTAAGTAGAAATAGATTTCAATATATTGGGGATCAGTTATGTTAAGTGATGATCATGTCTGTGAATAGGCTAGCTATAAAATAATGTGATAGATATTCTTAAAGAAATACCATCTAGAAAATGAGGATGTCACGTGTCAAAGCTTAAGATTGTGCCCACTATAAAATATCATAAAATGGATGAAAAGTAAAAGAAATAATGATGACCTACGAGGGTTAAGTATACAATCTAATTTTTTTAATTGAATAATTTCGTAATTAATTATAAATGTTCCAGGTCTTACTCGTACCTAATGATTGACTTGATAACGATGTCCTTGATTTTATCCCACACTGGCTGTCGTTGGACACCACTGTGCTCCCAAAACCACGACAGCGGTTTGCTGTAGATAAATATAAATTAGTCATTATTTAAACTCATTAACACTTGTTCGTTTTTGCGATATCACATACATTCTGCACAGTACAAATAAATAATAATAAATAAATAAAAAAGCGGAGGCAGGATGATCGAGGACCCTTTCCTTCTCGCCATGACTTTTTTCACATTTTTCAAAGAAGATGCTCTATATTTCCAAATTCACAATTTTTTACCAAAATGATTTTGGCAGTGGAAGGAGGTGCTTAAACATCCTATCCAGTTTCACTAGCTTACCAAGAAATGCTGCAATATAAGAAAAATTTACAATGGAAGCGATTGCTATAAATGTGTTCCACACAATCAATCCTAAATCTATCTTCTATTAAAATTTCAATCATTTCTTTCTTTGGGAATACCAATGTAACAAGGCTTAAAGTGGTATTTCACCGTTTGTGTTTGGCGGCGTTTTTGACGTCGTTGTTAATGTTCGCAAGGGTCACGTCAAAGTTGGTTAGATGCGTCGTCAATTTGTTGAAGTTATCCGTGGAATATCTGAATCAAAAGAAAGATGTGAATAAACATACATTTTTGCTCTTGATTTAGCTTGAATTCTCTTAATTGGTTTCACTTAATTGGTTTCACCACAACAATAGAATAGAAGAATAAAATAGAATAGAAAATATATGCATGTTTATGCTATCCTGATTATTACTGTGCATGCACATAACAGTGTCACAAAAAAAAAAAAAAAAAAAAAAAAAAAAAAAAAAAAAAAAAAAAAAAAAACCTAGAAGCATTCAGAGGACCAAATCTCTCAGAGTACCATCTACCAGGAAAAACAAGGCAGAAAAAAATTAAAAATGTGAGATGTGTTAAAGCACCGATAATCACCTTTGCTGTGATCCATCTGACCTCTCATCACTATCGGTCAGCTTATCGCTGACCTTCTGAGCCCACAACCAAACTGGCCGATGATCTTACAAAGCACACATACAGGGGTTATTCAACAAAAAATATATCTAAAAATTTCAGTCGCGTCTGTAACGCATACATTTCATGTAAAATTTGCCTGACAGTGACTTGTCCCTTTATTATATTTTTCGCCGTTTCACGGTGTTTTACTCTCCAATGGAGAACAAAATCAACAGGTATTTAAAACAAACTGAAAAGTTATGCAAATATTACACAAAACGTGTGAGTTACCGACTTCACTGAAATGCTCCCCTATTGTGGTACATGTACTAGTACGACACCGAGCGAGAGGGCGGTTGTACTAACCTTTCATGAGCTATCCGTACTTGCCCTTCCTCATACATGTAGATCCTCAGAGGATCTATACTCCCCACGAGGACGTAAACTCGGATATCCATCTTATGTCCGTCTATCAATATGGGGTTAGGTATATACCTGGTGGTGACGAGATATACAATTAAGAGAAAGAAAAAAATAACAGCATCTTTATGATCAAACATGGAAACTTTTTACGTATTTGGTTCTTTTTATGTAATTCCAACTGTACATTATACTGAATTTTAGAATTCAAATAAATCAAATAATAATATTATTATTATTATTATAATTATTATTATTATTATTATTATTATTATTATTATTCGTAATACAAAAAATTAAAATAAATTTGTGTCCTGCTAAATAACTAGAGTCAGTAGATAAAAAAATATTATTGCCATAATAGTTTCAGATCCCTCCTTATTTTCATAAGTCTATTCGGCGAAATATGACGTCATAAACATGCTGTCATACATGTAATGTGCACACGCCCATAATAAGACATCATCTTTTGCACTCCTTTAAGTAAATCATTCCCAAACGTCCTCCCCATTTCCAGTCTCAAAAACGGCAGTCAACCATTCTCATATTCGGTCGTTCCACCCATGCGGTTCTGTCCCATACATTCCATTATTACCTTTGTACGACGGATTCTTGTTTTACGATCACCCGCTGCCCTTTGGTTATCACTTCAATACCCTGCCCACCATGACTGCAAGCCTGGAGAATGGAAAAGTGTGTTACCACTTGCCAATAATAATAATAATAATAATAATAATAATAATAATAATAATAGTAATAATAATAATAATAACTTAAACAAGGCCTCGGCATCCATTAAAGACATTTCACTTGAATATTTATTTATTTATTTATTTATTTATATTTTAAATATAATTTATTTACTGCATATTGTTGAATGGCTTATTCAGTTCACTCTTATAATGATAAATGGATTTTTTTACACTACTGACCCCCTTAGCAATCCAAGAGAATGTCTTGTTTTATGACGTTCTTGTTTTTATTTTGATTAACACTACCAGCATTATTACCGGTTTAATTATCCACGCTTGATCTTCGTCGCTTTCATCCAAAGTTTGCAGGAAAACATCCTTGTCCCGCGGTAAGACAAAAGTTTGGGGAGCGAAGTCAAATTCATCTTCGCCATGTCTAAGTTTATGTCTTTGTAGATTGTCTGCGAGATGATGTTTGCAACCAAGTGCCCAGCAGTCTGGGAAATGATTGAACTGAAAATATCGTTGACACTTTTTAGTGTTATATATCCTGAAAATAGGGTCTCTGTTTCAAGTACGCTTGCAAAAAGGGACAATAGACTACAAAGAAACAAATAACAAACAAACAAGTAAAATAAATAATAACAACTTATTTAGTTTAAATTACATGCAAATACAAGCTTTGATTCAATTCGTTCACATGCTGTTTTTTCTAATTATTTAATTTTTTTTGGTTGTATTCAGCACATCCTGAAATTGCTGTTATTAATATTGACAATTTTTAAGCCAGAATTTGAAGCTAAAGCTTCAATTACAACTTTATCCATACCTTTTGGTGCGGCTTAACCGTCTGATAGGAATCTGTCCGGTGTAGCTGGTAAGGTTGGCCAAAGTAGAAGCTGTGTATCTGGGGTTCTGTAAAGGACAAGAAAAAATTTGAAATAAAATTTCAGGCACCGAATACTACTAGTAGTTTTTATTGCTAATTTAATATGTCACTTATGATGTGATACCAAATGGTATACTGTCATATATTTTGGCTGAAGGTAAATTTTTTAAAAGAATAAACATGTTTACGAAAAATTGGGTATTTATACAATGTACCAGTATATTGGACAAATACAATTATCGAACATTTCTTCAATCACTTTTAATACATTCGTGAATCTCAGTCATCGACAAAAGAGGGAGCAAACTTTTTGTACAATTTTTATACCTTTGGTTAAATTTGCCCCCTCCTTTTTTGGGGCTGGAAAACAGGTTATGTCCGCCATTTTGAAATCGGGAATCAGTTCTACGGTCACGGTCTAATTTCGCTTATATATCAGTGTACAAAGACTCAACATACCTTTTGTTGGTGTGAAACCAACTCTGGTTACGAACTCTTCAATGACTTTATTTATACTGTGATAGTATCTTAAACGTTTCTTTGCAGCAGTCGGTAGTTCCTCCACTAAAATATAGGGAAATTAACGTCACTGCGTGATTACAGTTGACTGAAATAAATAAACTGTAAGATTGAAACTGAAAAAAAGGAAAGAAGGAAGGAGGGTAAAAAGAATGTAAGAGAACCAAAAAATTGAAAAAGATAGGGAGAAATGAGAAATAATGAATCTAGGCAAAAAAAAAAAAAAAATAAATAAATAAATAAAATAAATAAATAAATAAATAAATAAATAACAAAGTAACAGATGTCGAATACAAAAATACGAAATGAAGTATATGCAATGGAATTGAAGTATATTCTGCAGCATCACAATGCATGAGATAAAATGAATTTAAAAAAGTTACCTTGTTCCTCTTGCCTCACAAAATGAATGGTTGGCGGGACGTTAGAAAACAAGCTTGGAGTTAGCGCACGCTGTATGACGTCATCTTTACGCTGTATGACATCATCTTTCAATACTTCCTTTGCTTTATTTATGCTATCACAGTCGTGGTGTTGATCTGTCATTGCAGGTGTATCTGGCTTTGTATCTGTAGCCACAGGCCCTTTACGTCGTTTTTCTGAACACGCATCCGCTGCAGAGCTCGTACGCGTCTCGGTTGAGGAAGCCAATCCCGTGGGATCCGTCCCCATGGATACGATACTGTGGACATCGTTTGCTGGACGAATACCATTTATTAGGTTTTATATATACAAGAAGCAATATTGCCAAAATTAAAATAAGCTTGGCATTTATTTTGAAAAAAAAATTCTCCGTGACATTTTACGAGTCAACCTACGTATTGCCCTCTACTGTAGGTGGTAGATGGTTCAGTCAGTATATTCACAAATATATTTCTTGTGCACAAATAATGATCGTTGAACATAATAATATGTCCAGGGATATTTCCAATAAATAAATCAGCACAATATTTTTGGCAACTTACCTGTAATGTCCGCACTTGATCCAAAAACTTTCAAAAATATAACGACCGCTAATAACCGTGCGTTTGTCATGTTCTTGGAAATAAAACTCAACGGTCTAAAACATGCAGCTTACTGTGCACTGGTACAATGCGAGTAACTGGTACAATGCGAGTAAGGCGGACAGTGGGTATAGCAGTCTTGAATATGAGAGCACTGAAAGATTCTTATCTGGAGCCTTTCTATAATGGGGGAGTTCTTGATTACTGGTCTACGTCGTCTGCAGCCTTATCTCACAGTCGAGATACCAATTAGGCATACTGATAGTTTATTCACTTCTCTTACAAATAATGTGCACTTGTGATATCGTATTTGAAGAAGAAGAGACTAACGACATCAAAATATATCGGCTGAGACGCAAATTGTGAAATTAAACGTGTGAAACATTGGGAATGTCCTCAAATGCCTGTCTTTACTCTTATCGAGGAAAACGTTTTACAAGAGGGTCTTAGTATATGAGTGTGCGGAGAGATGGAAAAATACTTAACCTAGAGCCTGGGCGATCATGTACGCGCGCATGTTTCAGATGCGCCGCTTACATATGGTAAATAATAAATGTACACAAACCGATTTCTTGTGGCTTAACCGAGAAGATTATCGTTGTCACGGGACCGGCACTTGTGTTTTCATGTTATATGTGTTTTCATATCAGTTTGCCCTTGCACGTATTCAGTTCCGCTGCATCTACTGTAGATAAGGTGTTTTTCTTCTTATCAGTCGAGTTCAAACACCTTTATGTAGCAGAAATCTAATCAGGCTAGACCTTTGCTTATTGAGCATATTCCACAGGTAATTTCAGAGATCCGACAATTACGCCATCTACAATCTAAACCAGCCGATTATGGAGATGGGGACTTCCGATACCCGACAAATGTACATGTGGTGGGCATGCATGGATGCATAGATAATTTCAATAATTGCGGACTTGAACCAGTCTGTACCTAGATGGTGTGCCAATTACATATGCATGGGTTTGAAGAAGGCGGTCACACATGTATCAGACTCCGTCGCTTTTCTTCAATTGATAAAACTGCAAAGTCACTACTTTAACGGTGGACGACTTCTCTTAGGACGCTATCATTTACGCACATTGGCTGCATAAGCGCGTGTAAAAGGTTAATTGTATTCAAACTTATTTTTTCTGCAACGTCATCGAACGAAATAAGGATTTAATGAAAATGTGCAAAGGCTTTTTTGACAAGTTTTTTCGCATTTTTGTATTAGTGATTTTAGCTTCAGGTGAACATGTTTCAGGTACGTTTTTTCACATTCATATCTGTTTGCCCTATTTTATTTATAGTAATATTGCACATTTTACCAAAGTAATACATTCACATATTTTAAAGCTATATGTATCACTGGCCTTCATATATATATATATATATATATATATATATATATATATATATATATATATATATATATATAACCTGTCATTGGATGGTTGATATAATTACATAGTCAGAAAAGCAGTACTTTACTGTAGTGTAGGGTACTATACTGTCTACATGTACTTAGAGGCAAAGTAAGTCAGATGGGCTAAATACGTTCATTGACATGAACATGTGTAACGTACATTTTCTCAGTTTGATCTCTACCATTCTTCACACTCTTGTCGCATAAATGTACCGCACGGTGGTTACATCTGCTGTGCGTTGATTCGCACCTCAGCATTAAGCAATGCCATTTAAAAAGTTTTTTCTTCTTTTTTTTCGAAAAGGTGACCCTGCGGTAACCACAGATGGTCAGTGTGCGACCAAGGCAGGTGAGGGCCAGGAGTCATCGTCTGGAACCAACGACTGTCCCTCCGGGAAACCGGTGTCGCCTTTAACTGAAGAAATCGCCAAAAAGCACGAAAAAAAGAACATCGCTCAGCCCGCGTTGACCCTTAGTTTATTTTCTAATGTTCCACCAACGATAAACTTTGTCAGGCCAGACCAGCAAGGTAGGGCCTACGTACATTGGGGTGGGGTGGGGGGGGTTACTGAGGAAATTTGCTTAAATTAGAACACATTTCATATTATTTTTTAATTTTTAAAAAAATCCTAGCAACCTTTTATAATTTAGTGCCACGAATCTAGTAGTAAATGTTCTTGTAGCAGTAATAATATCCTTATATTCATGTAATTCATAATAATTATAGTTTACAGTGTATAATGTACAGATATCACCAAGGCGAGTAGAGAAAAAATAACAGTTTCTACATGATTGAGAAATGCTGGCGATTTTTCGTTAATAAATGTATTTCCTTTTATTGTGCAGCATCTCAACCGGAAATGTTTTTCCAATCCATCATAAAATTAATTTCTTATTTAGTCATTTTCTCATATTACAGTGGAGGAATTACCACCAGCCATACGGAGCCGGCTAAAGTATTACGGTGATCCGTCTTCCGTCATAGCAGGTTATATTTCACGGTCTGGTTTTACACATAGTACAGGTTAGTTGATGATAGTTGCCATAATTATGATAACAGCCTTACAAAGAAAGGAATCTGACGTTTAAGGACATGTTCTTCACTCTCGTCCAATGTTTTTTATTAATTGTTGGCCTTAATGATGATTAATGTCTATTCCTCTTGGAAGCAAAGGGGGGTCCATGTATATTTCAGCTGGCAGTGTTCATATGTTATACTGCTGCTTTCAGTATTTTGCCTTGGAGCCTGTTTAACAACATGACAATACACAGGCATACAAAAGACTGTACATTTTCAAATTTACAAGATCGACTTTGGCATTAATCTCTGTTAAACGCTAAGAACAAATGTTCCCTTTTTCTTATTACACATTGAATACAAAGAAAGACAAAGGTGGGTCCATAATTGTGCGGAGGGCGGGGGGAGGGATTGTCCAAGGAATGTTTGCCTTAAAGAGCACAGGAATTGGCAAACTACTTTTTTTATCTCGTTTTTCCCATTATACTGTTTTTTGGAAAGAAGATAAAATGAAGGGGGGGGGGGGGGGTGTCCAAAGCCTAATCAAGGGGAGGGGCTGCGTGACGCATTTGCCATCTACTCAAGTCCTGAATCCGCAATTATATGAACACAGTTTAACTTTAATGCTCTAATAATTCGTTTTCAGATGCAGGGGAGTACACATTCTATTTCAGTCTTCCTTATCAAATCAACGAGACAAAGTACTATCAAATGGTCCGTCCGTATCAAAAGGTTAGAAGGTGCATGTAATGACGATTTCATTTAGTATCATAATAATAATAATAATAAATACCTTCGGAATTGAACCATAAGAATTTAATCCAACTATTTTTTTACCATACCAAGGGAATCAAGCGTGTTTCAAGATTATCAGATCATAGAATAAAAGGACTATATAGATAAATCATTTCAATTCAATAATGGTTTAAATTCTATATGTTTGGTTTGTGGGAGGCCCGTATTACCCAACATCCTGAAGGGCCCGGGACTTCACGTTCAAGGTCACTTCAAATTACAATTGTCTAAAAAATTACGGAAGTTGTATTTCTTTCTTTATTTATTTTTGACATTTTGTGCCATTCGCCTCTCAGAATCGGCCTCTTGCTGCAATATCAAATATTGTGATGTGAATCATAATAATAGTTTTTTAAAAGAATGTCTGTTTCTATTTCAGTTTAATCACTTTCCAGACAGTTGGATCTTGGGTTGTAAAGATAAACTCGCCGGGAATCTTCTGCATTTTAAGATCAAATACGGTAGTGAAGAATATGGGTTCTTTCCTAGAACGTTTATTTTACCCTTTGATAGGATATCATTGAAAAGGGCGTGGGACAGCACGGAAAAAGGTGCATGGATATTGAAACCGGTATGTTGTTAAAATGAATAATATAAATTATTGTCAATATAATTGATTTTCATTAACGCAGCAATTGAGCTATGTTACGCTCATGCCTTTCACTTTCAATATCCCTCGCGTCACATATGTGAACATATATTGAGAGCGAACAGAAGAGCAAGTGCTGGAACATTTATAGCTCAAACACACGTTAAATCAAGCACGTGTTAAAAATCAAACTCGAAAAATCAGCAATTACGTCATTTCACATGCTGTATGAACCCCTGAACCAGCGGTGCGGGTGCGCAGGCGCGTGCGTGCACACACATACCCACTCAGCCAAACATGCACACTCGACCTGCGTTCGGTGAAGTACAATGCTGTTGTTTTAGTATTGGATTATATGTTGGATGATTACTTTTGTAGATGATACATAAAATATATTGATATTCATGTATGTCAATTATCTTTTTGGACAGTCATGCACATTTGGAGGAAATGGGATTGAAGTTGTAAACGACTGGAAACAGATTCCCGAAAACGAATATGTCGTTGTACAAAGGTAACATATATATTCAAAAAAATCAAAACATTTTTAATATGACACACAATTTTGTAAAATCAAAAATTAATGTTTTATAGGTCACTTATATTTATTTGAACCTTATGTCTGATATCAGGGGCCTCTAAAATAGCATACAAAATTAAAATAAAGGCCCGGTGCAATGATTTTGTACCAGATTATTAGCGGACCCTGGGGTCAGAGAGTAACTTGAATGCATGGTTATTTACTTGCAGTTATCTTATTAATCGTTGGATTATTATACATGTACAGTTTTGGTTAACATCCTGTTGCGTTGAAGCGGAAAAAGTCGAGCTAAACGCGTGACCACAACTGGAAAACCTTCTGGTCTTTTCATCAAAATAATAATAATAATAATAATAATAATAATAATGATAATAATAATAATAATTCGCCCATAGGATTGATGTCATAAAGGTCGAATAGCATATTTAGTGTTAGTTATTTACGGTTAGGTATCTTCTTCTAGGTATATCCCTAATCCAATACTTTGCGATGGCTTTAAGATGGACTTAAGGCTGTATGTTCATGTCACCAGTATTGATCCGCTGCGGATATATTTGTTAAATGAGGGAAGTGTTCGAATATCCGCTAAAAAGTGAGTACATCTTACTTTCTCTCTCCCTCTCTCTCTCTCTCTCTCTCTCTCTCTCGTGTGTGTGTGTGTGTGTTGGAATCTTCAAATGCATACATGCTTTTTAAATTCTTTGGTAAGGAAACTGGACGAAGTATTATTATTATTTTTTGTTTTATGAAACAGTAACAAAAATATGATAATTTTAGAAACGTTGCTGTTGAACTTAATACGCTTTTGTTAACTTTTCCCA
This sequence comes from Lingula anatina, assembly GCF_051362555.1. Lineage (NCBI taxonomy): Eukaryota > Metazoa > Brachiopoda > Lingulata > Lingulida > Lingulidae > Lingula > Lingula anatina. The sequence continues at coordinate 13,107,885 of NC_141771.1, read as the reverse complement.
TCGTTTCATTAGACAGTGCAATCTGTGAATCAAATCAAAATTTCCTGTGTCATTTATATGGAAATGCCAGATTAATTCTTATTTATTTGGTTTTCACTTACTAGATACACAATGGACGACCTACACAACAGAGCGATACATTTAACAAACCGCGACGTGGTCCCAGAAGACTCGGGCTACTTCGTCGATGAAAATATGGAACGCGGAAATAGACGGTATGGAAGACCCAATTCCCATACCTGGATCGATCTAGCAGGATCGACCCATCTCCGAGGAGTTTCTTGCTAAATTGCTTTAAGCTTAAGCGGCCAACATGTAGATGTTTGGCACGCCCACTGAAGCTGCTTAACGAGATTAATTACCACCTCACAGCCTCAGTAGGCGTGCCAGCCATTAGAGCCGCTTAAGCTGAAAGCAATTTTGCAAAAAAAAAAAAAAAAAAAAAAAAAAAAAAAAAAAAAAAAAAAACTCAGCATTGGGTCCATCCTGCTAGATCGATCTAGGTATGGGAAAGGTTCAAATGCTCATGCACTGTGTCTGTACACACTGTATGTACACGTATATGGCAATGTTGATCACACTTTCGTATTAGGCGTCAGCAACTTCAGCCCGCCACTGGCAATGGAATTATTAAAGAGAAGTGTCTCCTGCGCGGCAATTCACGATTAATATTCGTCTTTAGAAAAACTATGATTGTACGTATTATTATACATGTACGTATTATTGTACTGTACGTATTATTTGATACTACACTTCTCATTAAACCATCTTCTTCACATTTTCTAATATATAAATGTATATTTAAGTCATTTACGCTGATTTATCAATGATTTTCTATTATATATCCCACGCCATTTTCTTCCTCAGGTCCTTTACCTGGCTATGGGGCTATTTAAAAGAGAAATATGGTGTTGAACACCAACCTATTTGGGACAGTATAAAAGATGTGGTTATCAAAACTATTTTAACGTAAGTACACTTTAATCTTATTCTAAAAAAAAAAAAAAGTGAGATAAGAGCCGTGAGGACAGCTAACCTGAACTCTGCTGCCAGACAGGTTTGTGCGCTTGAATATATGATACACATTCTAAGTACATCTGTTTTGAAAGAATTTACACTGTTTGTCTGTAGGGCAGAGAGTACACTCTGTGATATTTTGTACCACTCTAAAGTTTATAAAGGAAAACATATTTTTTACGTTATCAAACTAATAACGTCATGCTCACCCAAGAAAAGTTAATAAATTAATTGTCAATTTTTGCCAAATTTTATTAAATTGGTTTACGATTTATTTTGGGTCAATTAATGTTTTTTTAGGGTGCGTGTGTGTGTGTGTGTGAGCAGTCCTCTTTCCTTTTTTTATCCAATATAAATTTGCGTTATAGATGCATTCATTTCTTTCTTCCTTCCCAATTCAAGCGGTGAAGCCAAAATGCGAAAAAGCACTCGTGCATTCATAAAGAACCGATACAGTGTACATGAGTTATTTGGATTTGACATTCTCCTTGATGAAGACTTGAAGGCATGGCTTATGGAAGTAAACGTATCACCAAGGTAAAAAAAAAAAAAAAACTCATTTAAATGTTACATATATCTATTTTGAACAGTTCCAGACAAGAAGCGACGTCCTAGCAACATACAGGCTTGAGCTTGCGTTACGCTTTGTAGAGTCTCATATCTTTTCTTCATACAAAGGGGCGGCGCTAGCTACATGTATAGGGGGAAATGCAAGGTTACTATAACAGTTAATTTTCTAACAATAGTCATAACATAACAGAAATGTCTTTATTGACTTTAATTAGGGTTTTTAATATTTTGATAAGAAAAAGTCTTTCCTCAGGTTTCCGCGGAATATTCTGAAAAGGGTGACGCAGCCCATGCTGGCGTCTATGCTCAACCTGGCTGGGGTCCAGATTCCCGCTGCAGAGATGCTACCAAAACTGAAACACAGGTGACCTAGTGCTATAAATAATACAGAGAATGAAACGCTGATACATGAAAAGAATAAAAGGTTATTGTAGTATAGTGATTTGAAGGCTGGGCGAATGCCAATGCTGGATTGGAAGTATTTTTGAATTATTATTATTATTATTATTATTATTATGAAAGATGTGATCAGTGTACAGAACAAATAAAACCGTACTAGATTTTAACATTGACAATGAACGTTGCTTATGTTTAAAATTGCAACAGAATGACAGCGAAGCAAAATAACATCATCAAACCAAAACTGCCTTAAAGATCCAAAAGAAAAATATTGGCGATCATTGAAATAGAGCATATCTGTTTGTGCCTGTCACTTAAATTATTAAAATTACATGATCACTCTTTTAGACACTGTGATATCTTTTAGACACTATGATATTGTGCTATAGGCAAAAAGGGTAAAATCTATTTATCATTCGTTTTTCGCTTTCCGTGCATTAATTAAGTCATTGTTTGTTTTAGCACTGAAGAAGACGCGGTTCCAGAACACCTTGTAATGAATAGAAACCTTTGGACACAGCCGCTCACAGACGAAGAAAAGACAAAACATGCGAAATACACTGGCATCACCGACGAGGTAATTTCTAACCTTCTTCATCTTTGCTTGTCTGAAAGAGTCCTTGTTCAAAATTGTAAAAGCGCCTCAACTTCAGGCATTTAATTATATTCTGTCTCATCTACTTTAGCTTCAGGGCGAATTTTCTTTTGGATTAAAGTTCAAGAGCTCGGTGACAAATTCTTTCTGTTCATTTTAACAATTTAATGAAAGAAGTCCTCACCAGGAAGATGTCATGACCACAGTAGTAATCCACTGACGAAAAAGCATATAGTGAAGAAATATGAATATGAAAATTTTGTATGCAGCACGGAAAATATTCAACCCATCAGTCCGTTGTTTAAAGGTCTGGAGAAATTCATTAAATGATACTCTTGCAGGTAGCCCAGCAAAGTATACTGGACAAATTGACCCCAGACGATATCAGGATGCTAGTTGAAACTGTGGGCGAATACCATCGGAGAGGTGACTTTGAAAGAATTTTCCCCGCGCCAGATACAAAGAAATATCATAAATTCTTCAAGAAACCAAGGTAGCTAGTGAAAATTGTCTCATGGTAAAGAATACATTAAACTGAGTGATAAAATGTCTGTAAACACATGGGGCATATGTCATATAAAATTTACCTACTTGTATTGGCTAATAACCGAAGCACTAAGCAATGTGGTATAACGAAACAACACAAAGATCAAACTGAACGATGCATAGAGTTTATTATTATTATTATTATTATTATTATTATTATTATTATTATCACGATTGCATTAAATTGATCATGCTTCTTATAGACCCTGATATCTTTAAGGTTTTTGACAGATATACTTGTGAATTTTCCCAGGTACTATAACCTTCTCCTTCATCACTGGATTCAGCGTTATCAGCACAATGAAAAAGAAGGGATCAAAGTTCTGGAGTCGTACTGTAAACAGTCAAAACATCTTCAACCTTGATGTGGATTAGAGCGCCTACCACGCTTATTGTTTTTAAATCAGTTAAACATATACGAATATGTTGTAACAGTACATGTAATACAATATGCAAGACGCAATCTTGATGAAAAAAACTGGCAGGGGTACGTTAAAAATACTACGTTTGACTTTAAATTTATTATGGTACCAGTCCTTGCAGCAGAAGTGCGATGATGACGATAGGCACGTTTGCAGCTTGGAGTTCACAGGCGCCACTTTTGATGTGGTTGTCTTCCTGGAAAAATTATATTATCAAAAAGGAGTTGTTTTAATGAATTCATCTACGAGTCTGACTTTCTCTTTCTCTTTTTCTCTCTCCGTGTACAAACGGAGTAAGTGAGAGAGAGGAGGGCATCCGTGAAGACCATATTACTTGCTGCTAAATTGTATATGTATATAATCAAAGTACAAATGCAACCATTGAGAGGATAATTACCTCACACATCATGACTAACATAATAATAATAAAACTTAACCGGGAAAAACAATTCTAATGATTATAGGCCTACGTACATGGATGTATTTAACCGGCCAGATTAAATATAAACACATGGGTATATTGCAGTGTACACTAGTGTTTCTCGATACGTAGGCTTATGTATTTAGTTTTACATATATTTGTGCCATGAGGACTAACAAACACACAATCTAAGTTTGCACAGTCCTAAATTTGAAAAGTCGTAAATTTTTTATACAGTCTTAAAACTGTAGCGACACTCTGCAGTGTATATCTATTCACAAACGACTTGTTTCTCTGACTGTATGGTACCGCACAACACAATCTACTAGTATATTTTACAGGGAGTTCCGATTCACTACAGCTCACTATACACGCGCGTTGCGAACTGTGGTTATTAATAAAATGATTTACCTTGTTTTCTTCAATCATGTCGGTAGTCATTTTAACCCAGAACACGCTGTAATTTTGGGCCACGGTGGCACTGCAAAATAAAGTTAAAATTCATTTACAAATTCAGGTTCCAAACGCATGGATATTGCTCTTTTAAATGATAATACATTTACTTATACATATAACTTAAAATTCCGAGGCCCGGATGCGAAAAAAAAAACAACAACAACAACTAAGGACATTTAACAAATCATAAGAGAGTGACTGTAATAAGAATGCCGTTCCCTAGCAGTTGCCCAAAGAATCTATGCAAAACAAGGCAGCAAAGCTGTCAAATGTACAGACAAAAAACAGAAAAAAAAAGATGCAAAATAGGTCATTTTGTCAATTTTGATGCAATAATGAATGCTTATAATAGCACAGTCAGTCAACACTGATTTTTAATCATGCACAACAGGTAACATGGTCAATAACAGGAGCAGATCCAGAGATATTTTCTGACAGTATTCCTTTGTTGATCCATCCTCCATTTTGATGGTCTTCCAACAGAAACCCGTTAGTATAAACTTTAAAATCTGACTGTCTTCCAGGAGACCCAGAAGATGGTCTCAATCCACCCTTTCAATAAGATTACAGTGTCAGGACCATGAGAGTTAAAATTCACATGATGAAAGTCCCAATATATGAAAAATGATGACAGTGCATAAAATAATATTACAGCGTGTTTAAAGACATAAATACCAATACAGCTGCTTATGTGGAAATACTGAAAATTTGCAGAGCCTCAGGTGGATGGGAGTTAAAAATCACATATTAAAAATGCCAGTGTTGGAGAAAAAATTAAAAAGAAAACAACAAAAATATAATTCCAATGAAGCTGCTATTCACTGCTTTCTTATTATGGACACTATGTTATCTAGCAGAGAGCTTAACCTTTGGGAGTTTACAGGGAAATATCAACAAGTGTGCTTAATGAAATTTCATTTTATGGCCACTTAATTAGGCAAATGAGTTTATATCACTGAAATTAGCCTAGTGAATACCCAAGGGGAATTTACAGACCGACCACACAAATTTGTCTATCAAAGGTCTTCAGGCCCATAAGTCACACCTTAAGAAAAACAGAAAACAATAATGCACAAAAACAGGAGACTGCCAATTCTGATGCAATAATACATTATGTTTAACTGCACAGTCAACATCAAATTTTAATTATGCACAACAGGTAATACTGATGAAAGTAAAAGCATAAGGCTCCAGGCCCATCAGAGTTCAAGTTTTCAATTAGAAAGTGCCAGAATGAGAAAAATGAAAATTTCACAAAAAATGCATAAATTTAATAAAAATGATAATCCAATAGAGCTGGTTTTCTAATATGAGCTGTATGTCAATCCTAAGAATCATTCTTGTAAGAATAGTTAAAAAAATAGAAAGTAAAACTTTACTCTTTTAGAGTCAGAGTCATACTTTGAAAATGGTGGCAGAGCACAAAGTAGGTTTTTTGTCAATTTTGATGCAACATTACATAATGATTAACTAATTAAATACCACCAATTTTAAAATATCTACTATTAAAAACATGGACATTAAGAAAAAAATTTGATTACCACTAGGCTTCCATGCCCAAGGGAGCTCTAAGTCCCACATTGAAAATTGCAACTATGAAAGATAAAAATTTTCACAAAAAACCTGTATTACTTCATTATTGTTAAGAAGCAGAAAATGTCAAAACAACACTTTTTCATATCTAATTAGTTCCATAATGAGACTGTCAACATGCCTAAGAATTAAATCTGAAGAAAAACCACTTGTATACAAAAGGGCTAATAACTTCATCAAAACTTAACTGATCAAGCTTATTTTCAAACTTGATCTGTATACTAGTAAGACTGATCACTCCTGTGAGTTTCAAGACAAAAGGCTGATTGGTTTTCCTTAAAATGTGTTATCAATGTTGCATATATGCTGAATAATGGGAAAAAACAGCATAACTTTAAATTTGTAAAAATAGTCCAATCAAGCCAATTTTCGAACTTGACCTGCGTATTTTTAATATTCATCAGTTCTGTAAGTTTCAAGCCAAAAGGTAAAATGGTTTTCCACTTATCATGTTATCGTTGCTGCATAAATGCTGAAAAAAGTGAAAAAACAGCATAACTTCCCCACAAATGGCCCCATCATGCTGATTTTCGAACTTGACCTGCGTATTATGAATATTCATCAGTTTCATAAGTTTCAAGCCAAAAAGTAATATGGCATATATACTGAAAAAAGTGAAAAAACAGCATAAATTCCCTAAAAATGACCCGATCATGCTGATTTTCGAACTTGACCTGCGTATTATGAATATTTATCAGTTTTGTAAGTTTCAAGCCAAAAGGTAAAATGGTTTTCCACTTATCGTGTTATCGGTGCTGCATATATGCTGAAAAAAGTGAAAAAACAGCATAACTACCCTAAAAATGGCCCGATCATGCTGATTTTCGAACTTGACCTGCGTATTATGAATATTCATCAATTCTGTAAGTTTCAAACCAAAAGAAAAAACGGTTTTCCACTTATCGTGTTATCGGTAAAAGTGCACGGCGACGACGGCGACGGCGACGACAGACGCAGGTGATGGCTATATGTACAGACACATCTGTGTCTGTACATAAAAATCGAATTGATTTAATTGACGTGAACGTATGAACTACGAACAAACGTATTACCGATAGTAGCCTACATGTACGTATAAAAACCAGTTCGATTACAAATGCAGATTGTCCCTCAAGTATTTAGCAAATCTGTCTGTTGTCGTTTGAAGGGCGCGGGTGCCTGAAACACTTACACAAATTTCACGTCCCCGGTACCGACAGGGGGCGCATTCCACATAAACGTAAGGGCTCTCTTATCTGTATTGTTCCTGTGCGTCACGGCTCCGTCATGGCAGCCGCATGCCACGTGACGCGCATGCGCAGATATAGCACTGGGAATAGACCACGTGCCCACTTGGGTGTTGCCTTTCGTTACTCTCGCTTGCAACAAAAAGCCTTTGAAAGCAACATTGCCAATGAGAGTCACTGAAAGAAGCGCAAGTTACATACATGAATTGGACATAACACAATTCATATTACCGGTGCAAAGGTACAAACGTTTTAGCAGGGTGTAAGTTTCTGTTTGAGACGGTATCACGGTTTGCTGATCTTTTCTTATAGAGACATATCTAATAAAAATAAAATGGAGCATTGTAATATCCCTATTTCCTAGCAAGTAGCTACATGTAGTTACAGATGTAGGTCGCATAAATTTTTTAAAATGACAAAAGATGTTGATATAAGGCCATCAAATGTAGAAACGCCATAAACTATCAAAACGAAATCTGTCATTAGCCAATATACTGTCATGGTTGGCTGAGAAATGACCACTAAAGAAAATACTTTAAACACAGTTATTTCACCGACTCCATCCCCTTCGTACAACTCTTCGTATGAGATCCATATTTCACATTAAATACATTGTAAACTACACAAGGAAATATAATAATTTCTATTTTACCACCAGTAAGGTCGGAGTATTAAGACTGAGGATGCAGAAAGCCTTCTCAATCCTTAGTAAGTAAAACAGACTGCAATAAACGTACCGTTCATCGCCTTGCCCGGCAAGTAGGTCCCATGATGGGATGCGACTTGTATGGTGTAAGGAGCTGGGCCTGTCTGGCTGGGATATAATTGGTCGTCACCTTGAGGTCCATGGTAAGGCAACATAGCTCCACACGCGTCCTGTGGGGCGCCCGTGGGGTACCCTTTCACACCTTTGACACCCCAAGTCATCATCGCTAAACAGAAGGCTGCGCCAAAATAGGCTGAACGGATGTTGGATTTAAAAAGCATTGCCGCGATTAACGACTTTAATTATGACGACATTCAAATATCTACTGTCGATTCTTAAAGGATGTATTCACCACAACTCGTTACTGCCAAATGAAAATTACTTCAAATTCAGCTAATGTTCTCTCTCCTTATTCGTGACGCAAGCTGTTATAGAACATGTAGCTTAGTGATGCGTTTGCGTAAATATACATGTATGTTTAACAGCGGTGCTTCATTCAGTCTGGCGTTGCAAAACTGCGGAATATTCTGATTTAACAATAGGTGTTTGAAAAAGGTTTGCAGCGACACGTGGCATTCTTTAAGATGCTGTCCATGCGAAAGCTTACCAATGTGGTAATTACCTTTTTTTTTCGTGTACAATCTTAAGCCTTTTTTAGAACGGGTGATCACTTCCCCACTGCCCTATTTAACAGACTTACCCGGTTATTGACGTTTCAGCTTTACACACACATTTCTAAGGCTCTGTTCTCACAACTTTTAGATCGATCTATCACCGCGGGGAGTCTCACTAGATTACTGTCAGATTATCCCCCTTAAGTGTCCGTCCCCGCCTACTACAAGCTTTAAGGGGTAATTAACTTTCGTGTCCGCCCGGCTGACAGCTATTTAGCGTGAACCCCCAGGGAGTTAGGTCGATCCAATGTAGGTCGATCTAATCTATGAGAATGGGGTGTAAGTTGCTAAAATATGCTTACTTTTGACTCGCAATGCCTTGGCCAATGATCATACGTGCTTAACAGTAAATGTGCATTGGATGTATGCAAATTTTAGGCAAAGTGCTCTGGTGGGCACACAGTGACAAAGACCTTTCTTCACGTGGAATTTGATTAAGGACCATGTACATTACAGCGGCAATGTACATGCAAAGTGGGTGGGCCTTAACTCGACCTTCCATCTTTCCCGTCCATCCCAGCAGGCACAGAACGTTTTATAACGTTACCATAACGTTTATGTAACAAAAAAGCGTTATGGTAACGTTATGTTGTTTATCTCCCCACAGCACTATTTTAAAACAGCCCATTAATACCTCACTTTTGTTAAGCCTAACAAACTGATTGCATACTAACACATCTACCTGTAGTAGAAAATATCCCAAATTGCAATCAATAGGTTTTGTATCAGATCACGTGTTAATTTGCTGTGAAAGTGACGGAACACTTTGTCTGGTTTACGAACTTGAAGACATTTGTTTTGCGCATGTATAGAAACCAGTACACGGTAGACAAAAGACATTCCTCTCAGAAGTTTTATTGGTAAAAGAGCTTTCCTCGTCAGTGTTTTCAGTGATTGACAAACCGTATTCTTTAATCTACAGTTTATGAATTATTCTAAGTGTGTTTCTATATTTAGTCTGGCACTCATAATGGACACACCAGTACAGCTACTAAGGATTTGTTTGATTGTTCTAGCGACAAATTACGTTTGTCCTATATAGGCTGCCCTCTATCGTAGACAAAAAACAAAATGGCGGGGTTCGGCCAGTAGTAGTTAGCGCCCTCTGGATCTCCTTCCTGCGAGACTTTCCGAGCTTTGCCTTTTGCACTTGAGCCAAGGAACATGTTACTTCCAGCATTATTAATGTTGAATCTAGAATGTAGACATTGTGCATGTTATTGGGGAATACTGAAACTCAGGCTGAATATGCAAAACTAAAATGAGCATAATTACAATGGTTAAGTAGGCCTACAGCTACATGTACAATGTACATGTACAGCTAAGCTAGTATAGCTATACAGCTACAAAAAAGCTATGTAAAACTATACTCTGTAGCCTGCAGCTGTTTCACAAATTGAATCTTCGATGGTGACCTAATTGGCCCATGGCCAATTAGGTTCATGTATGTCGACTTTAACTTCTTGTATTTCAATGTTTCAAAAAAAAAAAAAAAAAAATGATGGGAAATGATATCGGGAAATGGGAAATGATAAAATAGATTTTACGCAGTGTATTATATCTGATTAATAGGCCCATTAACGTACTGGTACTAGTACGTTAGATGATTTTTTTTTCTTGGATGGGTGGTTTAGGTTTGTTTATGTACTGTGATTATTCATTACTTACCCTTGGCCTACCTTTTAAATGCAGATATAATCTAAATTTTAATTTCATATGAACATTATTTCTATCATTTTCCCCTCATCAAAAGATACATGTACGTGTATTCAATTTCATAGATATATCCTTTATTGATGTATGAAAGCATATGTATTATACGGTAGATATGCTGGTGCTTTGGAGTCGCACACGGCGTCAATCAAGCTTACCTGATATTCCGCCCAACCTCTGGCATGCTATATACCGGCCACCTGGACGGGTTGAATATTTGGAACTGATTGGTCTGTGTTGCATCCTCTCCAGGGAAAACATTCTTGATTTGAATGGAATGGAGAAATGCACATGTATGCAATACAATACATGTATGAAAATGCAGTTCAGGAGTAAGATCATGTAAATAGCAATGACTGATAGAAATATGGCACTAGTACGCGTTTTAAAGTTCTTAAAGTAAAGAGTGTTTTCCATTGCAAATTTGCGTGAGTTGATTGAGATCCTCTGTTTTTTGTACATATATGCAGATACCATATAGTACGGTGCCTGTATTATTGAATTTAAAGGCAAACTAAAGAGCCAAGTCATCTTCATTGCAGAAAGGTTCTCACCTCTGGTTTCGCAACGACGTCATCTCCGTCTACAGTAATAATGTACCAAGAATTGTCGCCATCTTGTTTAAACTGGGTTCCACGGATTTTCAGGATAACTGGGTCAAGGTCGGTAATATTGATCCAAGGGTGAGCATTGCCAGGTGAAAACCTTGTCTGCCACATGAATTTTGCTAAATATCAAATACGAAAAAATAATTACAATAATAATTTTAATAATAACGATAAGTATTACGTCTTGGGTGGCTTTTCTACTGATGATTGTCGAAAATAAACTAGACGTCGTTCCAAACGATCTTCATTAAGGAAAGTCAACATTATTTGAAGGTCAAAGCACATACTCGTATTTGAGAATTATGATGCCCTAGTAGATTCAATTTTAATGCTTTCTTTTCAGTGAGGAACCAGCTATGTGGACGATCGTGCATTCGACGTGCGTAACGCACACCCTCTTGTATGCAATTAAAAACAATAAATTCATTTATATTATAACCTCTTATGTTTATGTCTCCGTATGTCTGGCTGTTCGTCACCAACATAATGCAAAAAAAAGTTACGTATGGATCTTTCGTGAAAATTTCAGGACAGGTCAGAAATGGACCGACTTAAAAGTAGATCCTGGAATCTTACAAGGATTTTTTAGTATTGCGACAAAGGGGCCAGTGGCCTTCATCAAAATATAATGAAATGTGTTATTTGGTCGCTGTGCAATGGATCCGCTCGATCTCAGCTACCACAATTTATCTGTGTGTATCTTTGGCAGTGATCTTTGCTCCATGTTTGTGTGTTTATCTAGTTGGAATGTTTTCAAATAAAACACTGTTGCTCGAACTTAAAATATGATGAAATACTAACTACATGCTTTGGATTCTTACTTGCGTCCGTGTCAAGCTCTCCAGCTGTGTTGACCACGTATTCGTCTTTGTCAAGAAAAGGGTCCACTTTCACGTTGGTCACTTGTAGGAACCCATCTCCTGCATTGGACATCACTGACCACAACGAAACGATATCGCCGTCTCTAGGCTGAAATGAGCCATTTCATACATTATAGTGTGGTGTAGTGTAGTTTAATGTAGTGTAGTGTATCGACTTAAGCTGTTGTTGATAATTTGTTTTGCAGACTTCAGAAAAGTAATTTCGACTTTGGACGATTTATTTATCTACGTTTCGGCCTTGGCACACACATACATGTACATGCGGTTACATTCATGGGAATACATGCAAACACACACACACACGCACGCACACACACACACACGCACACACACACACACACACACACACACATGTACGGCTAAATGGACTTCCATGTACACACGGCCTGTTACATGTACATTTACCTGTACGTAAAAACCAGAAAGACGTGACAAGGGACAGGCAGACAGACATACAGACAGACAGACCTGGTTCGACTGCGGCCGGTTCCGCTTGTCTTGAACGATAACTCTCACTCCACAGTGTGGCAAGGGCACAACATCAATCTTGATCTCATCATTTGCACAATGCGGCAGATGAAGCGGAACAGCAGCCGCTCCATGAGTCAGCTGCAAAGGATGATAACCAGCTAATTATATTAAAAAAATAATGTACCTAGGTTGCGGAGCCCGATACTCATTTACCCATTTGTTTCTTGCTAAGTTCTACGTTACGCAAGCCTCAGACTCAACTTCAAACGAAAACTGGTCTCAGTTTGCAAAATGTTGATACGTAAATTATATAAGAAAAATAGAATTTTCTATCAACAAAAATCCTGTCTAGAGAGAGAGAGAGAGAGAGAGAGAGAGAGAGAGACCAGATATAGCATGCCTGAATGCAAATGGAGATATCTACAACTAGGGTGCTAATACGTCTCTACTTGCTTTTCTTACCTGTTTCTCTTCACTTTCAGTCTTCTCACTTCCTTGGTTTTCCATATCCTTCCCAACACTGGAATGATTAAGACCTGATCTGACAATGCCCCGACTTAATCGTGTTCCTTGGTAAAACTACAGTGTGTTTACAGACGCTGGTACATTACTTCACATTCACTAATACCGAAAAAAAAAAACAGGCTCCGAACAGTGTACTCACAAATGTGATGACATAAAGGTTAAGATCGCGCGGATAGATTAGAGTTAAGAGCCGTGTAACATACATAAAAACCAGACATTTTTGTACCTTGACTTGCCAAAATTCAATGTACCGCACAGTACCATAATCTCGTGATTGCTTTTAAGTAGACGTATGTCTGGTGCTGCTAGACATACAGACGCATTTCACCTTCCTCTCAGACATGAGGCAGCGATTCTTTTTTTGTCATCTATCTAGAGCATTAGCTTTTAATTGGTTGATCAATTATATAATACTTAATTATATAAATATGCAGTTACATATATTCCTGTATACTGTCTTATCAAACGAACTGAATTAAATCATTAATCTGGCTAGACAAACCAGTACACCAGGTCCACGCTCTTCTGCGCACCAAGACATCCCATTAACTTAGTCAACGAGGAAATATGTTTTGATTCATGAAGTGAAATAGATAGCCTTAATAAGTGTTTGGCACACTGTTTACCTTGACATTTCGAATGAAAGAGTGCGCACAGAAAGTTCCACTTCTGACATTTTGCGAGTGACGTCACTCGCCTGAGCAATGTATGGCGGAATGGCTGGATTGACTGAACAAAAATCAGATAGAATTTCATTTGCGATTGCTGTGAGCTTCTCTTCTCTCTAACAATGCTCAAGACGGCCCCAGCACTGTTACTTAATTTTAAAACGTGGAGTCCTCTGCAGTTGGCACCAGTAGTTTTGTTTCTCTCTCTCTCTCTCTCTCTCTCTCTCTCTCTCTCTCTCTCTCTCTGTGTGTGTGTGTGTGTGTGTTCGTGCTGAGACACGTGTTAATGTGAAATGCTACATCATTCATAGTTAAAGTCCTCGCACACATGATATTTAATATACACACTGGACAATAGAAGTGTCACCCCTACTGAACCAATACTTTGGGGGAGATAAATGACTGTGGAATGATATGCTCCTGGTATCATTTTATTAACATAAAATTTCACAAAAGAAACGGTTCTGACTGAACAATTCAACTATATCGATATTCTGACATTGCTTATATTCCGCCTTTTCAGGATAATAAATCTGATTACTCTGATTCATTGGGTGACACTTCTATTGTCCAGAGTGTTTATATGCTGAGTTTATATATTTCAGCGTTTTAAATCAGTATACCTATTTTACCCGTCCCCGGCCAGTTGCTTCCACCAACGAGTTTCATACAGCATTCAAGCTAACCGAAGTTAGAGACATATTTACTGTCCCAGATAACCTTTGTAATGGAATACAACACAAAGACGATGCTCTGCATTGCACTGCATAGCGACTTTAAAAAATGTTTTAAGCGGCCTCATTGCAGTATTTGATGTCCTGCGGCAGTTTCTACAGTTCCGCAGAGCTAACATATTAACATGCCTAATTGGATTGGATTTTTGGGCCATATATTATTCAGCCTTAGCCATAAATTACCCAGTCTAATCAATAAAAAAATTTCACCCTATCGCTGGACTTCAGTTGCAAACTGGACACAGATGTGCTACAGTCCCAACTGCCACGCCTGATAGAGACAGTGAACTAATACAGTCGAGCCTGCAAAGTGATCAATTAGGAAAAAGGAAATCAACTGGTATGTAAAATCGGTCCTAGTTGGAGGTTTATGTTTGGGAAAATCTATTTTAACCAGATTGGTAAATTTTCCCAACGTACGCAAAATACTCCAACGTAAAACTTTTTATTCTTTTTGTTTTTCTTATCATTATTGACATGGCAGCAATTCGCGTTCGGATGTTGGTAAATTGCCGTTTCGTTAAACTAAATGCTTACCTCATGTGACTCGTGTGAGGGATTAAATAAAAACAAATATATATAATACTTACTAAAACAAAGGACTTTTTAAAAATTATTTTTCTAAGTCCCGTTTTTTATATTCTTCTGGGCCCAGTTTTATAAAGGACGTTTAGCACTAACCAGTGGATAAGCCTAACCAGTGGATAAATTCTCCTAACACCCATTAACTAAAAGATGGTTAAAATGTGTTTCATATACAGTGTTCTGACTAAAAACAGCCAATTAGTTAACTGGCCAGTGTTTAACTGGATAAAATAATTATTTAAAGGTCAGTTAACTAACAGACTGTTTAAACACTGTTTATGAAACACAATTTCATCCGTCATTTAGTTAACGGGGTTTAGGGGAATTTATCCACTGGTTAGAGTTAAACACTGGTTAGTGCTAAACTGGGCCCTGCATTGGAAGGTTTCCCTTGACTTGTTGTATACCGTTTGTATTATCTATCTATCTCCTTCTCTCTTTCTCTCTCAATTAATTTATTCACAGAGGCTGATTAATATCAAGTACTTTTGATATCCAGGGTAAAAGTAAAGTATAAAGGATATATGACAACAATAATGGAAGTGCAATCAAATACAATTTTTGCAGAGTTGGAATGTTATAAAAACAAACCTGGTTAAGTGAACAAGATGAGATACTTTATTGATTTGGGGTCACTGGTAATATTTCGGACTGAAATAAACAAGGACAGGGCCCTTAAATTTAACTCTGGATTCTCTAAAAGTTACATAAAAACGAGATGGGTTCTCCAGTAACATATTGGAGCACAGTTTCTTATACGACTCAAATAAAGTTGACATGCCAATGGATAACCCGAATGCGTCACTCGATTAGCCATAAAAAGATTTAAAACTCCACTTTCTTCAAATTTCTGGTCGTAGATTGACCTACGCATCTGTCCCGGTTATATACAGCACAGAAAGCAAGCAGCAATTATCCTAAATGTCATTTTTCGGGTGACAAATGAAACGAGGTCTTTTGGAATTTTTCTAAGTTACACTACTATAGTCTTTTATAGCAAAGAGTGACTTCAAAGACATCTTTAAATGCTATTTTTGTCTCTTAATGCTTGGTTTTTTATCCAGAATTTAAAAATAACCAGTTGCCGTGATCGAAAGACGAACACATTTAAAGACACATATATTTAAAATCCGTTGGTATCTTTTGCTATGTTAAAGGTACATACGAACCGAGCATCGGTGGAGCGTGGATTCCCAGTAACACATGTAAACCACTTCTACTAGATTCTTATATGACTCAAATAAATTTGACATGCCAAGGGATAAACTGAATAGATCACTCGATCAGCCATAAAAGACCTTTAGACTGCTCCTTTCTTTAAATTTATGGTTGTAAATTTAACCTACTCCCGTGACCTACTTTCCTTTCCCATTGACAAACAGCTTAGAATGCCAGCAGAAAAATCTGTTCAAACATCATTTTGGGGTAAAATTAAACAATGCCTTTTGGTTATTCTCTTAGTTATACTACTTGAAACTATATGCTGGCATTTGGTTGGTTTTTGTGACAAAAAATTGACTTTGTATGCATCTTTAACACAATGGTTTTCGAATCTTAATTTCTGACACAAAGTCTCCCTTATCTTTTAGTGGATATTTTGACGTGAACAAGAGCTGAAACATAGAATGAAGGCGTATTTATTACTTTTGCTTGTCTTCGTTGCCATTGCCGCCGTGACCCCTGAAAGTGGAATGATCGAATCCGATGTTGAAAGGTACATCAGACAAACATTTTCATCTCTCAAATGAATCAAGCTCAGAAATAATAATAAAAAAGTAAGGATTGTCTTTGAATTTTTTGTATTAGTTTTACCTATTTTCCTCCATAGTATTTAGTTTTTCTTTACATGAAGGTCGGCAGGAAACCAGAAGATAACTAGCATCTCAGAATTCCTGCAGCGATTCCGTCGATCGTGTTGCCTTACTTGTCATTCGTGGTGCAAGTGCTGCTTAGCGTAGAAAGACATGCTTCTTCGTGCTTGCACCATTGCATACAAGATGGAAACCGCTATAGCTTTTGTTCAAACAAGAGATGAATGAGCTCGAATTTTAGAATCTTTCTCGAAATTTTATGTGTATTGCGTGCTCTTTGAATAAAGTTGAATGCGGTAACATATAGTCTCTGCATTGTTGTCCCATATCAACTTGAGATCAAATATCAACTTGGTAAAAGACTGCGGATTGTTGCAAGAATGTTGTTATTCATGTATAGCAAATAATTTGAAAATGACATTGCGTACTTCATCAATACATCAGTCAACATATGCCACACATCTGCTACTTTATCAAAATCTGACTGTTACAGAGACAATAATATAAAGCAGCGGTTTGGGCAATTTCATTGAAATTTAACAAACAGATAGAGAAACGAGAAATTGGGAAATCACTATTAGACCAAACGTGTTGTAAATGCACAGAAACATAAAATTTCAGTACTGCCATTTCGTGTCATCAGGGCAACTTGTGTACATTACGGTGTACAATGTATGTGATCTCCGTGGACACGGATAGTACCCTCACAGATGTATTCAATGTAGTACCGTAATTTTCAAATGAAAGTTGCATTTTACTAGCATTATTTGTACTTCGTTTCCTATAATTGGAAGGACGCTTGATAAACGTTGTATTTTGCATTAAAACAAATACTCTAAACGGAAACATATAGAAAAAATATCATTATAGATTGACATACTGCAATCAATTATATATTGGAAGTAGTGTTTTGTTGTTTCATTTCCTGTTCAAGAGATCAATATTTGTCCATATCTTAGATTAAGTGTTTATTCGTGATTAATGTAATATAAATTTACCCATTTTCATGTAATTAAGCCAATCAAGTGCTCGTTTCGTTATCAAAATGACCACATAAATATATTTCCGCTGGCGAGGTTACAAAGTACTGAAGTAATAATCGAATCCTGGACCTGTTTTATTTAACAAATATCATTTGTATTTTACCAGGCACCATTTCCAATTTGTACTTCCTTTCCTATCATTGAAGGGATACTTAATTAACGCTACATTTTGCACTGAAGCAATCTAAAAGGAAACACACAGAATAAATGGTTAATTTTAGGTTGACATTCTGAAATCAATAATATACTGGTAGTAGTGTTTCGTCCTTGCATTTCTTCTCCGAAAGATATTTATCCATTCCTCTAAAAGGTGTTGATTCATTGTTAACGTAATGCAAAAAATCGAGACACGCCGGATAAAAGCACCGATTTTGGATGTGGGTACCTTTTGACATCTTAATCAGATTAGGGGCGTTGTCCTCTGAAAAAAATCATCGTTTTGTCAAAGAATCCAAAATAGCTGCCACTTTATGGAATTCTATGGACAAATATCTTTATTATTTTTTTATCAAATAAAGTGAATAAAATTTTACTCTGTGTTTTCCATACCCTTTCGACCAATATAATACATATCTAGCAGATAGCAACCATGTATCCTAGAACTTATTAAAAATCCTAGGACTAATTAAATAATATATGTATGTGGGGAGTAACAGTACTACGTGCAATCTTGGGAATTTTAAGAAAATCCACGACGGCCGCTGTCATGTGCCATATCCTTATTACCCTTATGCTTTAGATTTATAGTGTGTAGAAAGTATATGTATCCTTCAGTACTATTATGAGAAAAACTAACATGGCTGCCAGTTGCCATACATTATATCATACAAATGAACGTAAAACTGGTGTGTTTCCATAAATTGGCAGCCATTTTGAATATTTATGGACCGTGATTTTATCCTTCTTGTTACTATTTTGCCATTTTCTGACCCTACGCCATCCCACTAAGTTGCTTTAGTGAACTACTGAATTTTTTAGTGAATTTTCTTTAGTGAACTAGTGAATTTTCTTAACATGTTATTCAGAAATACATTCCAATAAACTTCCTTGCAAGGTCAGCTAACACTAGGATGAATAAGTCGCTGTAAAAGTGATGGAGTGAAGTTAACAAAGTTGACAATTCTTGGTACCCTGTTATAGATAGACAGGTTGAGGTGACTGTGACTTTGCTATGTGTGTGTGTGTGTGTGTGTTCTTATATATATATATATATATATAAACCTTGGAAATCCTAACTTAAAGGCCATACATATATACCCTACATATATTTAGCCATCAAACACGTCCTACTGCTAAACACATCCAGTCTAAAAGGGTGTACCATGCTTAGGTGCAAAACATACTAAGGAGCTAAATGCGTTGAAAAAAATCAGACAAAGCAGGCACTTGGATGTTTTTACAGTGTACGTTATAATTGTGTACCTGTGTTTTGTACCGAAAATAAAAAAAACATTTCAGGTCATTTTATTGTCTTTGCATGCAAGAGTGTTGTCTAACAACTGGGGTTGATACAATGTTGTTATCTGACGTTGATACAACATTGTTATCTGACGTTGATCCAACTTTCAAATCCAACGTTTATCCAATGTCTTATCAACGTTAAGGTTCAACGTTGTTTCAACGTTAAAACAACTTAATTTGCCCTGTAGGTTGCTTTACATATTTCTTTTAAATTCTAAATTATCAAACACCCCGTACTAAAATGATGCTACCCATAGGATTGATTTTCCTGTTATGTAACGACTAGCGACTCTTATTTAATTTACTTTTGAAACTGGTCTCGGAAACTGGCCTCACTTTCTACAAGTGTCACAACATGGCGGGCTGAATTGATTAAAAGAGACAGTGAGTCCCTTCAACGACCAAAAATATATCTAAGCGCTCGGTGGTTGCCGAATCATGAAAATTGTGCCTCTGTGCAAATGCCCCGGCGATCCATGTGCCTCCTTTGAACGTCCAAATCTAGACTTTCCCTATAGAACTACGAGCGGTGTCCAATAAGCAATTTATGTGCCCTCACTGTACGTTCCCTGTGCAACAGACGACGTTTTGAATGAAGGTAATTTTAAATAAAGTTTTGAATGTCCTAAATCAATGATGACTTATTCTTCCTTTTGTTCATGTGTTTTGTCTTTTTGTTTTCTCACATAGGCTGAACAAGAAAAATACATAAGGCATGCGTTTTGTTGCTAATGCAATCTTGTTTGAGCGGTATCTAATACTTAATCCAAACAAGTGTATAACTATTTGGCCCAAAAAGGAGTGTCTATCTGCTCACTGAAATACTATTCATGTCACCCATGAGACGCCTGTTTTTAACAAGGTTTTTATAACTTGACCGTCACGCTTTTCTCAACAGCTAGGTGAATGAATTGCATTTTAAATGTCACAGGCAGCACTTACCCAGCTAATGCCATAATTGCGTATCAGTAGTGCTATAAATACTATTGAGTATGACACCCACCTAGGGACATATAGACACGGGGGTATTATGATGCACGTCGTCATATACCGCCATCTTGGACAAATCAAAAAGACAAAAAATAATTACTTAGCCCATAAACATGCTCATTTAACTGCTAACAATGCAAAAACCGAATATGGATCTGGCCTAGATCAGGCCCCAATTGGGATTTGGCCTTGTCCAGTTAGTAACTGGATAAGATAAATTAAGGTCTGACCCATTCGCTAAATATCCATGGCAACAACGGGACAATAAAGAACGAGATAATTAGAGAGTTTCGTGAAACAGCACTCATAACTAACGAGATGCTATATAACGACCGATCGCTAACTAACGAATGCTTCCTGAAACCTCTGGCCTGTGACATGTTCAAACAGAAAAGAAACAGACAATAAATTTGATTGTTTTATACGATTCACGAGGTTTAATTTTTGTGCACAAAACTATTCTTTTAATATTGAAAATTAATATGTTGATAGTTTGCAATATAGAAACTGTTTTCACCTCAGCAGATTCATAGCATAAAATAACAATTCACTTGACTTGCACATGTGACAGCACAATTTAAGTGTTTCCTTCCCTCGTCTTGACCTGTCACGAAATGCAGCACAAACAGGATCCACATAGGCTGATGCAAGGGCATGCTCGACTGCCAACGGCTTTGCTGCCAACCTTATTGTGATCCAAAAAACATTAAATCACCCGAGATAATCCGAAGTCTTGCGACCTAGCGGAAAGTCAAACAAGAAATTCGTGGGATTTTGGAGAAGAGTGGGGCCAGAAATAATGGTAGACAAACGAATGTGGTAACGAATAAAAGTATACAGAATTTATCCACGTTCATTTTTCTGGTTGTTACATCTTTAGTTCTGTCGAATTACGGACTACAGTATATTGCACAACGGTACGAATTCACCATTCTAAGACTTGCCTACAGATTTGTTATAGGTTACGGCCCGGTTTCATCAAGGCTGGATAGCGCTATCCTATGGATAAAAATGGCCGCTCTCCTCTGGATAGAGCTATCCAGAGGATAGTGCGTTTCATCAACAGTGGATAGCGTTATCCCGGGGATAAATCAGCTTATCCAGAGGGTAAGGTTGTCCGCTCGAAATAGGCGGGATAAATCTGCTATCATGCTGTTAAATCATCAAAAATGACTAACCTGCTTGGTTTGGCAGTAAATCCTGTGAGATTTCACAGGCGGAGAATAATTAGAAAGAGAATTTTAAAAGATGTGTGTGTTTGCTTTTAATTCTTTGAGTGATGCTGAAACAATAGATTACATAACAGACTTGATCAAAGTTGACAGCGCGCCTGCTACGAACAGAACCCATGCAATCTCCATGAGAGACCAATTATCTTTTATTTTACTAAAACATACCTTTTAAATCGACGAAAAAACTCTACACTGCTATTGACATAATCTGCCAAACTTGCCAAGTCAGCCATTTTGTTAGAAAGTATGTCACGACCTTGCCCTTCAACCCTCGCCCTTCAAATTGTAAACATAGCATGAGGCACAACTAATGCAATGTGATGTGTTTTTGACACTGACACTAAAATATGCTGTATATATTAGTCCCATTATTTTAATGAATGTACCATCTTGAAATATACTTAGAATATTGTTAATCATGGGTAATTTATTTTCCAAATATGCTATAAATCACTTTTTTTGTTAGCAACTATCATGGCTTTTATAATGTATATAGCAACCAACTGCATTATGGGAATGTCTTTTTCTAAATATGGTATTGGATAATCTTTTATCCACTGGATTACTATCATGCTGTTTATCCAGCCTTTGTGAAACACGAATTTATACAGAGGATAACTATACAGAGGATAAGAAATTTATACCTTGGATAGTGTTATCCATAGGATAGCCTATCCAGCCTTGATGAAACAGGGCCTACTTGTATAACGTTTTTTCATTAGGCTATCATAATGGACGAAAATAGTTAAATGTCACTTTGATGCACTGTCACTTACATGTACTATTAAACATATTTTTGTCAGCGAAACTATCCATTTATTTTGCCCTGCACGGCCAATGTGCAGTGAAATCTCTAAAAAGTCTCGGGTCTGACTGGTTATGAACTCAACATAATAAGTGCCTTTAAAAAAGACATTGCCTGAGCTTAGAGCAGACCGCATTCAGAATCGCCTTATTATGATAAACGCAAAACCTAATTCTTGAAATTTGAAGTGTTTCTTATTGCAATCAAAGAACCAATTAAAGAAAAATTAACTTAATACTAAAAGTGCATGTATGCGTGTTTTGAATGACCTTATATGTAAATCAGTAATACAAACGTTTGTCAGGATTCAGCTGGAGTCGTTATGTCTGCAGCGTGTTAGCTGACTCTTTGTCAACCTTATTAAAGTCCAGTGAACGAACGACTTAGGTTAGAAAAAATGTTAACAAAGGTTTCTCAACTCAACCCGGTCCTGTTATGGGCCAATAAAACTCATATAATTTTAAATTTATAAATATATTAAGTCTTCTCGCTAGCCAGGTAGTTCTGTCGTTACTTGTTATAACTAACGACAGCTTCTTGAAACTTGCCCATGTCATGTGACATGTTCAAACAGAATAAAAAAGAAACAGACATTTAATTTGGTTGTTTTATTCAATTCAATATGGTTTATTTTTTCGCACAAAAATATTCTGAGAATATTGAAAATTAATATTTTGATAGTTTAAGTTCAACATAGAAAGTTTTTGCACCTCAGAAGATCGATTGCCTACAATAACATTCACTTGACGTGCACATGTGACGGCACAGGTTAGATGTTTCGTTCCCTCGTCTTCACCTGTCACGAGAGGCAGCAGTAACAGGTCCCACACTGTCCGTTGCAAGGGCATGCTCGTCTGCGACGGCTTCTCAGGAATATCTCAAAGTTAGAATTTGAATTCAAGGGCTTCACTGCCAACCTAAATGTGACAAAAATGATACTTTAAATCACCCAAGATAACACACAGTCAACGAGATTTCGTGGGATTAATGAGGAGAGTGGACAAGCAATAATGGCAGACTGGCAAATGTGGTAACGAATAAAGAATGCATCCACGTTCATTTGTTCTGGTTGTAACATGTACTTATGAAGTTCTGTCGAATTACAGACTACTTCACATCAGTACAAATTCACCATTCACAGACATGCCGACCGTTTTGTTATAGGTTTTATATATTCACATTATCTCATATTTCCATTGTTTTTATGGTATCAGAACGGACAATGTCATTGGGTCACATTATCAAAAGAAAAAAAAAGATGAATGCCACTTTCTAACACTGTTACTTGCATGTACTGTTACACATAAATGTATTTTGTCAGCAAAACTATGCATTCGTCTTCACAAAGATTTTAAAAGTCTTACGGTTTTGGAAAATATTCTAATAGACATGTTGAGACATCCGTTCTTTCGGGAGCACTTAACAATGTTAAAACCATCCTTAATTACAAATAAATGTCACAAATACACACCTGTTGGTCTCGACACTTGTACTTTCCACATTAACGAGTGTAATGGTCACAAAGACCACCAATAGTATCAAAAAGGTCTTCATATTGCGCCCCACTTATTGCTTCTGTTCGAATATACACTGCAAAGAATGAAAAAAGGTAATCGTTTCAAAATACCTCATTACGCATATTGAACAATGTAAAATGAAGGTGGATATTTTTATTGATTCAGCCAGTTGGAGTTTTAAGCTCACCGAAGCTCACACCATCTATTTAATCCATAATGATGGCGCCTTGTAAAGGATGCATTGTTTGATTTTCATAGTCAAAATGTTCACATTTGGTACTGTAGATTAATATGTAAAAGGCAGACGAGATCACAAATATTTAGGAATGTACTAATTATATTGTGATGATATCAGAAGCATTTTAACTGCAGTTCCATCTTCATAATTAAAATAAATTATTTTGTCTAAAACTCATACATGTGCATATAATGATGAACATTTTTAAGATCGGTTCCATGTTACTCTTGAGGACAGATCAAAATATGAAAACGGGAAAACCTTCAAAATAAGTAATCACCTTGCTCAGATTCTGTTATCGCTATTAACATTTCTAATATTTTTCTCTTTATATCTATTTATCCACAATCGCATATTCAATTACACGAGACAAATACGCATAAGGATGAAACACCTTTTGTTACGGAATTTCTTGTTAAGATATTGGTTCCAACCTTGAAATAAAGCAATATATACATATCGAAACGGTAAATATCAGTCACTTACCAGTTCTTTTGTCCTGCACTGCCAGTGCGCAGTATGATCTCTACAGAGTTTCGGGTCTGACCGGCTATATATATATATATATATATATATATGAGCACAGCATAATAAATGCCTTAAAAAGTGCACTGCATGACCCAAGTACAGTCCGCATTCACAACCGTTCTCATGAAAGAAGCGCTTTTATCTCCACGGGTGATAGCAAAGAGTCCACTACTTAAAAATTAGTCTCAGAGTTTTGGGGCTACAACGGTGGTGAATGTGGACAGGGCATTTCAAGTTTTTTCAACCAAAGTAGTATCTGAGGTCGTGCTAGGTTGAAATGGGTACATATGATGTACAGCCGCTTGGGTGAAGCACAAATTACCCGTGGCTGACATTAATAGTGGTTCCCATGCGATGGCCAAAACGTTGACCCATTTAGCTACTGTGTTCGCTCTGTATAACGCGTTAAAAAAAGATTTAAAAAAAGGAAATTGAGATCAATGTTAAATAGACAAAATGTAGATATTGGGAGAGAGGGTCATCAGAAACCAATTCCCGCGCGACAAAAACAATGGTCAAATATTTACTTTTACTGAGTGAATACATGCGTGTGTCAAATGACCTTGAAAAATGCAATGCAATCTAGAAAACATGTTTTTAAAGTTCAGCGGGGGACGTATTTCTGCAGCGTGTGAGGTGCTTATTTGTCAACCCTGTTCGTATTGTTTTGCCAGGTGGTAATTAATTTGCGATGTATTGACATTTTCTGTCACCGTCTGGTATAGAAGTACTGCCATGGAGGAAAACAATTGACGTAAATCACTGCCTGAGGACAATTTTGAAAACAGTAATAAGTAGAGTTAGCTGTGCTTTTGAAATACCAAATTTTAATAGATGCCCCTTGATCCCTCTGCTATAGACATGACTCTATGAATTTTGTTTTACAAGTTTAGATCTGGCATGTCAAAGTCTGTTCAAAGTTTCTCCCCGATCAAAGAACTTGCGTAAATGTATGTAGCTACACCCTTGCTGAACAATTCAGCATAAAAACTGGTAATGTTACATAAGGGTTTTCTTTATTAAGCAAAAGCGGCATGTCCTGGCGTATTTGGGGAAAGCTGCCATCGGCCGTGTGCCTATTCAGACTGCATATATAAAGAAGGATTGCACACTCCCTGGCTTGATTCATCAGTCGTTTTACCGAGCAGGCTGGCGATGCAATGTCCAGTAAATGTAATGATATGTCGAGAGAGCTCTCATTTATTCCTCTTGATTTTCTTGGCTGAACAAAGCTACGCCGTAATGGTCCGACACAGTGTCATCTCCATCAAATATTCTCAGTGGCGTGGCCTGGAATGGGTTAAGTAGTGTGATTATTTTAGCAATACAAAGTACTTTCTTACGATTCGTATCTACTTTGGTGTCTCTGCTTCAGGGGACTGCAAATGAGCATTAAATATGTGACGAGCCATTTTTTTCAGGTTTCAGATCGAATTTTAACTTTGCACAAACTCACAATTTTGTTCATGCCCGAACATAAATCAATCCTCATTAACAATTGCAAATTATTGTATCAAGTACCAAATAGAAACCAAAATGGAAGAATTGTTCAAAGTCGGGTGCGAAATAAATAAATAAATAAATAAATAAATAAAATCATACAAAAATAAAGATATATAACTGGTGTTTAATTCTGACCAATGTTCGCAGTGCTTGCTGCTGTCTCCTTTTAAATCACACGTGTAAGATGCTAACCTCTCTATTTACCTTCGCCATTATTAGGTCCCTCCAGGATTTGGGTACAAGCACGTGATCTATAATAACATTAGACAAATTATACGTCAGCCAGTTGTCATAGCAGAACGTGCATAACGTAACGGTTTCCAAATAAGGGGAAAAGTAATTCTGGACCAAGAGATCATAGGACAGGGGTAGCTGTGACGTAATGTTTGCATCCGGGATACTCGGAGAAGTATTAAAGTCTCCAAGAAGAAGAGATCTCTCGAGGTCAGGATTTGCGGCGTTCAGGAGCGTTCCGAGTTCGTATAAACTCTGCTCAGCGTAACTGCTGAAACGGCCTGGAAAATGGATTTAAAATAATGTATTATTGCTCATTCATTGACTAACTAGTACAACTTATGAATATTTAAACCCCAGATGGAGGATGCCAAGTACAATATGAAAAGAGAGTTAAATACTTAGGAAGTGAAGGAAACATAGTCTGTTCAGATGTACTAGTAAACAAGGCATACTGAGCATACAAACAAGGTAATTCGATACAGGTCCAGTTTCCACTGATTTCTAGACCTTACCCCGTCCTAGATTTTGACCCACTTACTTAGCGCACGTCATGTGCTGTCGCTGACTTGTGTGAAAAGACTAAAGAATTCAATTGTCTCTTTAGCTGTTACACGATCCCTGCATTTACTTTTTCTTTCAAATTGACATTCCAAAAAGTATAAATGGGGATAGTAATATTAAATAGTCTATTTTTAGTGGGTATACAGTTCCTAGCCACATCAAGAGTTTCCTTTTTTATGATGAAGTCTGTGCAAGAATGGTCTTCTTATAACAACACGTTGAGCAAAGGTGGCAGCGGAGAGGAGGGGGGGGGGGCAGTTGCCATGCACCCCCCAACCTCGTCCAGCTCCCTTTCCTAAATGCACGACTTAAAGGGATAACAACTCTTCGTATGGAATCTTTATTTCACTATAAAAACATTGTAGACAACTCAAGGAAATATAATATATTTTATTTCACCACCAAGAATGGCAAAAAAGCAATTATTCTAAAATTTGTGATTGTCATCCGATCATGTGACCTCCATAGATGGCTATAGCTTACGAGATTATTACAAAAAGCAAACTTTCTAGAAAATAACCATGGACTAAATTTGAATGTAGAACTGGATTCATTAACCATTGGTAAGAATGGGAAAATTGTTGTTTACCCCAAGAAAATTCATTTTTTAGCCAAAATGAACAGTTGTTATCCCTTTAACCTATGATGATCCTATACTCACCATCTATGTAAACATCAGTCAAAACAGGGGTGGTGTGAGTACAGAACACATGGATATCACTGACCTGCAGAACAAATGTTTAGTTAAAAATAAAAGTGTATTTAATTGTGACCATTGACCTACATGAATTAAGTAAAGTTCTCTTTTAGAAAATTGTCACAAAATTTGGTATGATTATGGTTCGTGAGCGGTAGCGGTGATCGATAGTACTGAAACTGAAAAATTTAATGCTTATTGATTGGTAACTTGACAACACTATACGGTGTGCAAATAAAACGTTTGGATATCTATTTCAAATTTGACGAGAACCTTTAGCTCACACTGACACCTACTGTGTGTATTATTTAAATTTTGAATAATTAAATATGTAATGACAAAAACATCGTTACACTATTCGATCGGTTAAGAGATCGGGCATTATTGTGTTCTGGTGGACTAGTATAGTGTCATTTTTGTGGTTTTGTAGGTCCATTTATTGGGTTGATAAAACAAAGTCACAGTCGAGCGTGCTTTTTTTACATATAGACCTGAATTTTTTCATACATACAGACTTGACATTTAATATGGAATATTTCAGTTTTAAAGGTATACCTAGGTAAAAATGCGTTCTTTATTGAAAACACTCAGATCTCATATAAGATATCTGACTGGGGAAGTATGAAGAAAGGTGTGTCTCTACCAATTAACTGCTTACCAAGTCTGATGCACTGCTGCATTGTTAAATATGCATTGATTTAACTGGGTAGTGCTCCTTTGGGCTGGTCAAAGCTTGGCTTTGGCGAGGGATGGTTCTGTCAAAAAAGTATCCATATGTCGGCAACCATTGCATAGAAGAAATTGAAATTTTGCATGCAAGCGGTCGGTTTTGCAGTGCGTAAAATGAGTTAAGTATTGTTTTTCAAAATTGTTAAAATGTGCCAGAATGGCGCGAAAAAGAAAGACATTGCCAGACAGACTATTGCCCCAAAAGAAACGGTCCGCACAATTTCACAGACTTATGCCCAGGCTCATGTACCCACACAGACACCACGTCCAATGTATCGATATCTTACCACCAGAATACAGGACTCAATTTCCTTCAGGATATGCTGCTGCAATTAAACCAAAACCACCCAGTCCGTTTTAAATGAGGGGCAAATTGTCACTAAAGCGCGTTTTTCAAGTCTCTTAGCGAACACCAAACTGGTTTAAGCAGATTAAGATACCAGCCCACCTCTGAGGAGGCCACTGTAAACAGCAGAACAGCGTAGTCTGTTTCTCTAATGAATTGGGGACCATGACCGTTTCTGGGTAGAACATTGAAACCGCGTTGTTTTCTTTATTGAGGTCAGATTTCGCCTGTACCGCTAAATTGGTCAAAAAAAGAGCTTACAGACATCTTCAAGAGGTCTACGACAAGGTGTGTGCCGCTTCTGAAGTGACTAGAGCCATTAACAGCGTCAGTATTTGGAGTTGATACCACACTGGTGCCAAAACACCAATGGAAGTCATTGACTAAAACCTGAACCAGATCAAATAAAGGAATAATCTGGGAACCACTTGACTATCATTTGATAGGGGACACCTTAGGAACAGTTTTAGGTTGCACGATCAGATTGCTGGTTCACACAGAGCACTTTTATTAGCAGATAACTTACAGAACCAAGGGAATGAGCAGCTACCTTGGTCATCAAAATCGCCATATTTGATTCACTTTGACAATATGTGGTTAGGTCAATAGTCGCCAAATCAACGGCCAGCATGTCCTACAACAAAATTGAACCAAATTGGACAAGCTTTAACCGTTGCCTGGACTTTTATTCCAGATTAAATTCTTAAAAAACTATCGCAAGAAATGCCTTGCCTCTTGAAAGCTCTGGTAGCAGAAGGATAAGGTCAGGCATAGCGGCGACCGTTACTGTGACTAGACGCTGACATGAAGGTTCTTTGTGGGTCGTGTAACTCTTTTAAAGACGATAATTTGGAAAATATGGAGATCCAAAATATCGCTTTCAATGGTTGTCGTATGACTTAAGATTGGCAATGTAGTTTTGTTTGCTTCATTGGCGAAGTCAATTAAAGAACTGATGTCACAATGACATGGAACAGTTTATCATAAGTTATAAAAACACGATTTTGATCCTTATTTTCATTTATCAG
The DNA here is from genome assembly GCF_051362555.1 of Lingula anatina. Lineage (NCBI taxonomy): Eukaryota > Metazoa > Brachiopoda > Lingulata > Lingulida > Lingulidae > Lingula > Lingula anatina. The sequence goes on along the minus strand of NC_141771.1, from coordinate 13,078,349 downwards.
TCTGCAAAATAGGAAAAAAACTGATGAATTATGATTTGGAAAAAATATTCCATATTAAATGTCAAGTCTGTATATAATTTTTTACGCATAAACGAATACGGGGTCCAGATATACTAACCTTGGCACGCAGATACCCGCGTGGCACACTCACTGAATATCCCTCGTGGTAGTCCACGAACGAGGCGTCCTCTATCGGTCGTTTGCTAAGTATCACCAAGCCGTAGGTTACTTCGTACGGGGTTGTAGCACAAAACTCAGTTCTATTGAAAGAAGCAAGCAATTCTTTGGGATTGCGGCTCTGCCGTGCCAGAAGACAAGCTAAACAGACTTGGGAGAGCGCCTGGTACTCTGGTACGCAGTTCCCAACGAAACACAGGAACAAGTCTGTCGCATTGTTCGCCAGGCAGTTGTTAAAAAAACACTGGGATACCGCATTCACCTGCAATTTCATGTGGGACTAAATGTAGATGACAAAAGATATCCGTAGGATGACGGTACTCAGAAAAATTACTTTGAATACAGTTATGTTACCTGATAAATTACCATCAACATATTATTTAGGGGTTCCTCTATTAAAGGCTACGTCGACCTAAGTCAGGGAACACATACGTTCACATCCTGTCGGAATCAAAGCCAAAGGAAATGCCAGCCATAGTACCGTAGCTTATACAGGTAGATTTGGAGCACGGTAAATACCCGGGGCATGTAAACAATTTACTACAGCACTATATCAATTGTTTCGCATTATTTATGGATTTCCCCACTACAATGACATGCAAATGATACGGTGTTGCTATTCGTACACCAGGTCCTATGAATGGTTACTGTCTTGCCGACAAAAATATAATGCCTCCGAATTGGAAATCACGTCGACGACAAACCTTCTAGTACAGTATAGAGGCTCATCTGCAGGCATTGAACTAAATTGAATCAGTATGAAGTCACAGCGTGGGACTTCGTTTGTGTGTGTGTGTTAGAGAGAGAGAGAGAGAGAGAGAGAGGGAGAGAGAGAATGAGATGGCACTTCAGTTAAAAGGTAAATTATTTTTCATATTTAACTTTGTAAGTATGATTTGTAGGTATGTAAGTATGATGTAAGGCTGTAACAGATTAATCATATTCACCTCAGCAAGGGTACAAGCAGGTATTGAAGGATTAGCAGTAGGGAAGACAGTGTCGCCATCTATAGTCTGATGCAGGGCGCTGACGGAAAATGGAAAATCTGTCCGCGTCTTGGAGATAATTTCTCTAAGATCATCTGCTTCCCAAACCTCTTGCAAGCAGACGACATCTCCCGGAAGAGAACCATTTTCTATTATTTCAATAAACTTTGCTCTTCGCGTTTCGTATCTGGAAAGCAATGTACAATAAATGTATTTAATCCAAAAAAAAAAAAAAAGATATATACAGAAATTCTCGGTTAAGTTTGCAGAAGATAAGGAACATCTGCTCCTACACGAGTATCGGTGCCAAATGCTTACAGATTTATGTAGGTTTCTAAAAATCCATCATCCATAATTGAAAAGGAAAATAAATAGATTGATAAATAATAAAAAAATATATTTATTTGAAATAAATAAATAAGGCAATGACAATGCGATTATTCGAAGGCAAAGAGGGTTATTTTCTACATAGATATCAAAGGGGTTTCGTGACTGATTAGCCGTTTGACTTTTAATATTAGTGTATTATTATCGAATATTGTGTAAAGGATACACAGAAAATAAAAAAAAAGTCGAGCGAAATTTCTAAACTAAAAAAATATGTTTTCATTGTGTAATTCTTTTGTGGCATCAGAATACCTAATGCCGTTCAATAATGATCACTTCGGTTACAAAAACTCCCTTTTTACCTCCGCCAAGGAGGTTATATTTTCACCCTTGTTTGTTTGTTTGTCTGTCATCAACATAACTCAAAAAGCGATGGACCGATTTTGATGAAATTTTCAGGAACTGGGCCAAGGGCCAAGGAGCAGATGGTGGTGGTGGTGATCCGGATCAATAATCAATCAATAATCAATAATAATCAAAAATTGCTGCCTTGGCGGAGGTCTGCGCACTCGGAATGCTTTTCTAGTTGTTTAAGGCACTTACTCAGGCACAACAGTAGGATGGAGACCTACGTTGAATGTCACTGTTCCCAGCATTGCGTTCACAATGCGATCCTTGCTTCCACGTTTCTTTGATTTCTTTGTTTTCTTTGATTTCTTTATATGACGTTTTTGTATTCTCTTCTCCATAGCGTTAGCTGCACTTTTTCTGCCTTTGCTTAGATGACCTTTTCCACTTGACTGATCATACATCAAACTGGGCTTCATTTCGCTGTAGCTTGGGTCACTTTCTAGTTCTCTAATAAGTTGGAAGTTCTCCGTATCTTTGAGAGTCCTGCCATTCCCAACCTCTTGACCAACCCGGCCGTTCAAACCTGCGAATTGTTTTATTATCAGGCCATCAACACTGTCGGAGTAAGTTTTGGGATAAATAGCGTGATTGGCATGCGCTTGGCGGTGTGGACTAAAATACAAGTGAAAAGATGATACATAAATCAAACGACTTGCTTCTAAACAGACAGAATCATGCGGTTTTAAATACCTTTTTCATTTTTTTCACGCAAAGATTCATCTATCACTTCTTGGTGAACTCATTTAAGGACTCAAAGTACGTTATTGAATGCTAAATGTTGTGAATTAATGTTGCCAAAATTAAGGTGATTAATCACCTCTTGATTCTTCGCCATCTGTCAACAATCTTGACAGAGTCAATGCTAAAAAGGATAGCAGGATTTGAAAACCTGTCCTCAAACGAATGTTAAGGACTTTTAAAACTCCTCAAATTGTTACAGAGTTACAGATATGGTGAGTGACAAAATAGGAGGAGCAAACGTTGGTTGGTTGGAGAAAATGCCGTTTGTCCTAAGAAATACCAATCAGTATGTCTTTCGAGGTAAAACCTAACGATGGTCATCTTTAAAGAAGATTTCACATATTTAATGGTATTGAAGATCGGTAGTGGATTCTTAGAGAGGAATGCGATTGGTTAATCAACAAGGTAACATCTTCGGTTGTGTCAATCGGCTGAAGGGATGAATTCTTTCCAATTAATATCGACACGTAAATACGTGAACGGGACAATTGGAGGAGATAATTACATGCGGAATCTTCAGAAATCTACATGGCTTTACAAAGGACAGCGAACTGGTATCTTTAGACCTACTCTCTGACCACAGGGCGCTCTAGTAGCCTGTTACACAATTTATTGTAACGCAGTCCCTATGCTATTTCACGAAAATTTAAACCTCGAAAACGAGATAAAATCCGTTGAATCAATAGACCCCTACAGGCCTGACGCGTGTGGTAGGCGGGGAGACTATTAGGGGTTAGTTGCATCGTTTTCAAGTGGGGTCGGCCATATTTGATCCGCGCACCAGTTAGCCAGCGGATCATCTGTTCTGAATGGACGTATTCAGAACAAAGGACTAACTAGTCAGCGGATCAAATATGGCAACCAACAAGAAAGCGTGCCATCTTATCCCCTTGTAGACACTGAATACTTTCCCCAGGCAGGAGGATAACGCAACAAGCACTCAATTGGATTGGCCATATTCGATCTGCGAAATGGTTAGTCCACTGTTATGAATACAGCTAATGCGGCCAAAGTATGGAGAACAGTAATTGGTCTTACACCGGAGCATGCAATATCTGAAAGTGAGTGGCTGCTAAAATTTTCTTCATACGCTACGTTTTAACATCTCTAATATGTCTTCAAAGTAGTTTTATTTCTTACCTCCCAAATGTAAGAACCACCCATAATATTGCTATAATGCAAGGTGCATTCCTCATTTCTTTCCTGAATTTGTCTCCTCAATTCGTCCGCCTCTTTTCAGTTGAAGACTCAGATAATACAGAACAGGAAATAGGTGTGCAGGGTACGCCTTTCTTGGTTCTACTCACAGATTTTTTTTCGGCCTCTGCTCTTATAGCTCGCCACCGATTTATGATTCATTCCGACGAACACAATAGCTAGGGGCATTGTCCTTTATTAGAACCAAGTCACTCTAAGCTATTCGTACTGAATCATATCTTATGTGCCAGAGGCCACACCTTTTAGTAGTATATACTGTAATTATTTATGATAGACATGTCATATACAGGAAGTATATAGTATATTTGCATAAGTAAAGCCCGGAGAAATATTTTTCACATTATGTTACAGCAACATTTATATATTACACCGCAGCTTTTCTTTAAAGATGAAAATATATATAGATACTGTAGATCACAGGCTGTTCGATCGCTGCCCGAAAATCTTTCTGTTTCTCAAAAAAAGAAAAAAACGCATATTACACAGGTTATGCAAATAATGGTACCTATATCATTATATATACAAACTCAAACAACCACAGTAAATCATCCATAATATACTTCTGAAATAAATATATATTGCTTTCTTTAAAATATCATTATTGTAGGTTTTGAGAGAGGTTTGACTTAATAATAGAGTAATACTATAAAGTTGGTACTAAATTCCTATGACCAATAGTTTCATTCTTTGTTAGACTTTGGCCAAACACACCGAACATATTATATTGCATAACGCTTTTGTTCCCGAAAATTGTATTACTCGTATTACACTGCTGGAAAGTCGCCTGGGAAAAGGGTTATGCTTTCTCTACAATTTTTCTTACCTCTTTGTTTATTCTCGTAATTGGCAGCTCGGCAGACTCATAACTTTAAAGCAGTAGAATTTTCTGAAGGTCGTTTGTTCGATCCTCCCCGGGGGTAGGACGATTGCTTTATACTTTAATATCCCTTTTATTCATTTGTTCATAAAATCCCAATATATATTTAGGAGTCACTCAACCCAAAATACATGGGTCGTAATTGCTTATGGTCCAGTAGAGATTTCCCATTGAGAAAAGGTTAATTTCTTATGATGAGTGCCTGTTGCAATAAGTCAACTCGACATTTGTCAATGAAGACCCCCCAAACTTACACCTCACACTTTGTGTTGTTTACTTATCCTAAGAACTCATTCACGTAAGTTAGGTAATCAAGCAATAAAACTTGTCAACCCTTCCCAGGAGCTAAACGCAGTGACGCCATTTCAAGTGAGGGCCTGACACATGTACACGTGATTTCGTAATTGGGGCGTAAACGAACACATGCCACAAGGATTTATACATTTTATTTTGTCTAAAGGAATATATTAACAAACAAAGTGCAAATACAAAATTGGACTCAGAAATAGGAATAACACAAAAGCACTAACTGAAATACACTGTACTACATACATATACACACACATACACACACACACACACTCACTCTTTCACCCCACTTGTCAACGTACAGTACAAAAGCCAGGGGCGGATCCAGAGATATTTTCTGACAGTCTTCCATACTATATTTGTTGATCCATCCTCCATTTTTTGACCGTCTTCTGACATAAACATATAGATACCCGTCAGCGTAAACTTGAAAATCTGACCGTCTTCCGAAAGACCCAGAAGACGGCCTAAATCCGCCCCTGAAAGCGGTTTTCTTGAGAAAATTTGGTCAGGACATAAAATGAAAACTGCAAAAGCCATCCACTGATATTTTTCTTGTTATCTTCTCGTAACTACTGTCGAAGTTAGTCTCTTGCACAATCATAAAAATCCACCATGCTTTGCTTTTAACTTTTGTATTGCTTTCTATGACTTCATTTCTAAGACTGCCTGCCAAAAAGCTTGCGTAAATTGAGGCAGATTACAGGAACATTTTCCAACACGGATTGATTCATCAGTCGATTTATCGAGCAGGTTGGGGAATGGAATGTCAGTAAATGGTATGATATATTGGAAGTGCTGATCTAGTCTTCCTTTCTTTCTTGGTTGAACAAAGCTACGCCGTAATGGTCCGACACAGTGGCATCTCCATCAAATATTCTCACTGGCGTGGCCTGGAATAGGTTTAAGAAGTGTGATATTATTTTACTAGTGTAAAAAGCCTTCTAAATCTTTTTTTACTCATATCTATGTACAAACTGCAGCTGAGTACAGACTCAATTTGAAAAGTTTCATATAGCAGCACAACTTTACCATGCAAATTATAATACGTATACACTAAACATAAATCATTTTGAATTTACAACCGTTAATCTTTTTGTCAAGTACCAAAGGGAATTCAAAAAGGAAATATGTTTCATAGTTCAGAGCACAAAAAGGTTACAAAAATTAAGATATATATAATTTAATTAGTAAAAATCAACACTAGTATTTTATTATAGCCAATGTTTGCAGTGCTTGACGTGGTCTTCTTTTAAGGTTGCGGACATAGGGTGGAAAGTAAGTGGCTCCCTTCTTAACCGACCAAGATATTCCAACAAGTATTAAATCAATAAAAAGCTCACTTCAACAGCTTTTCATTTCGTTTACTTATTACATAACAGTTACAAAAAGAGATATAACGCTGAATAGCTTTCCTGAGCCTGATCTTCGTACCGTAAATACTAGAACTCCACTAAATTTGTACAAATGCACATGTGCAGACAACACTATGATATTTTGCATAAATAGAAATGTGTATCAAATTCTTTAAAACATTTATACGTATTTTTAAATACGTATAAGTGTTTTAAAGAAAATTAAAATTGCCAAAGATAACTTAATTTACAAAATTGTTTCTTAAACGCAACTCCTTTTAAATGAAGTATTCATAGTTCGAAAACAGAGCTGGTATTATGACAAAGCTAAGATCTACCGAATCCATGCAATCTTTAGCCACGTTCCTGCCCGCACGAAAATGCGAAGTATCGAAGTAGCAAAAAAGCATTAACGCAGTAGTGGTGTGGAGCATATTTGCAGTAGAAATGCAGCACAGCCTACTGCAATTCTACTCCAAAAAGTACATAGGTTTGTACAGAGAGGAGCATTAATGCAGTAGATTAGCAGCATGATAGAAGCATGTTTCAAATATGCTAATTAGCTCCCAAATCGAAGCAGATTTGAAGCATGTTTGCAGTATGATTGCAGTAGTCTGCTGCGGTTTGCAGTATGATTGCAGTAGTCTACTGCGCTGGAGTAACTACTGCGTTTTCTTGCGGGTGCCCCCCCTTCCCCCCCCCCCCCCCCCCCACACACACTCCCACACACACCCGTAACCTTAAATCACGCGTGTACGACTAATATCTCCCTTTACCTTCTCCATTATTTGGTCCCTCCATGATTTGGGTGGAAGCACGTGGTCTATTATACGGTCAGAGCGATTGTTAGTCAGCCAGTTATCATTGCAGTATGTGCATGACGTCACTACCTCCAGATAAGGGGAAAAGTAGTTCTGGGTCAGGAGCTGATAGGCCACGGGAAGCTGTGACGTAATGTTTGCATCCGGGATACTCGGTGAAGTGTTGAAATCGCCCAGCAAAAGTGATTTCTCGAGAACGGGATTTGCAGCGTTCAGGAGCGTTCCAAGTTCATATAAACTTTGTTCCTCGTAACTACCGAAACGGCCTGGAAATTGATTTAAAGAACACACTATTGCTCATTTATAGACAAATTATATAAAGATAAACCATGGACACCATTTATCAAAAGATGATGTATAACAGTTACAATATGAACAGAGATTAAATTACTTAGTAGACAAGGAAATACATTAGGTTTATACCGGTTATCAGTGTTAAGCGGACTACTCACACATAAGGCAATTCGAGGCACTACTCAAGGTCACGTTGATGCAATAATTTGTAGAGCCACCCCCCCCCTACCCCGTCCTATATTTTGATCCACTTGAGTCACATCGACACTGACTTGTTTGAAATGAGTGAATACCGGACTCGCTGTTGCACAGACCTTTCATTTCCCTTTCTTTAAAATTGACATCAAAACGAATACATAGCAGCCAAGCCATATGACAAGTATTTTTTTCGTAATTTTGTGAAAGAATGCCCTTTTATAACAAAATGTTGAGCAAAGAAGGGGGGAAGCAGACGCTAAGCCCATTACGTGGGTCCAACTCCCTTAAGTAAATGCCCCTCTTAAACACTTGTTATCCTACTTACCATCTAAGTAAATATCCGTCAGAACAGGGGTTGTGTGAGTACAGAACACGTGGACACCACCAACCTGTAGGAAAAAAATGTTTGTTTAAATACTTAAGTGTATTGACAATTGACCTATAGACGTACTCCCCTAGCAAAAAAAAAAAAAAAAAAAAAAAAAGTGTCACCCATAATGTAGTGCGTAAAGTGATACAGAAGGTAATGTCATAATCCATTGTTTTTTATCAGATTCTGAAGGGATTGTTTTACAATTTTTTTTACTGATTGTGCAAGAAATTAATAAGCTTATGATAGTAAATAAATTCCACGATATAGTATATTGTACAGTATCCTCTGGATTGGAAAATGCACCTGACGCGAACTGTGCTTTTTGCTAAAAAGTTTTTAACGTTTGTAGAGTGTTGGCGTTCCTCAAAGAATGTGATCAGTTTTGTTTGCAAGGTTATCCTTCAGCTATCTATTTCTGAGGATATCCCACACATTTCTTTTGAGGTTCTGATCTAGGGATTGAGCTGGCCATGGGAGGGGGGAGGGGGGGGGGCTGAATCTGAATTTGCATATAACCAGCCTATACTGTTACATTGACTGTAAGTGGGGTAGCATAGTCATGCTGAAAGAAAAGATATTCTTGACAGAATTCCTTATTAAGTTTCTTTCCAGAACTTGGATGTAATGTTCTGCGTTACGCTTCCCGTTGACCAATACAAGCACAAGTACACCTAAGAAGCCGATACACCCCATACCACTAATTATGTGGGCTGCACGATAATCGGTTTCCTAGTTGTTATGCACTAGTAAAATTATACCTATGGGTATCTTTCCCCAGTAGCAATGTACATCAGTGCGGCAGGGGTAACACCTTTTTTTTTCTAGAGGAATATATTTAGTGCCAGACAAAATTTGGCTTTAGAAACTTTTCATAAAATTCGGTAAGAATATGGTTTAGGAGCGGAAATTGTGAACGATGCAACTGGAATTGAACACTGAAATTTTAATACTTATATTCATATTGATTGATACCTTTCAGAACACTCTAGACGGTATGCATATAATTAGTTTGAATACCAATTTGACAAGAATAATTCTCTGATATTGAAACCTCAGCGGTGTACCATTTTAATTTTTAACAAATTAACCAAAATAAATTTTGTTTATATCATGTCAGTTTAAGATAAAAATGCCTAATTGATTTTGCTAGGATTTTTCATTTCATGAGGTTTTGTAGGTCCTTTCAGTAGGCTGATTAATCAAACAAGGTGACAGTCGAGCGTGGCTACAGCCAGGCTTGATTTTATTTAAATCATTTACACTTCCATGCATAAATGATTTCTGAGGATTGAATATACGTACCTTGGCACGAAGATACCCGCGCGGCACACTCACTGAATATCCATCGTGGTAGTCTACGAAACTAGTGTCATCTATCGGTCGTTTGCTGAGTATCACTAGGCCATAGGTCATCTCGTAAGGGGTTGTAGCACAAAGCTCAGTTCGACTGAAAGCATTCAGCAATTCTTTCACATTTTGAGTTTGCCGTGCCAAAAGGCAAGCTAAACAGACCTGGGAGAGCGCCTGGTACTCTGCTGTGCAGTTCCCAACGAAACACAAAAACCTGTCTGGCGCATTGTTCGCGACACAATTGTTAAAAAAACACTGGGATACTGCATTCACCTGTAATTAAAGGTGGAACCAAATGTTATGCTTTCCCACACAAGGAAATGACAACAAATAAAAATCTTTTGACAGAAAACGTTAACGTATTGCAAGCGCACGGTATTCACCATGGAACGATTTATTCCGTATTGAATTTATGTTTTAATATATATATATATATATATATATATATATATACAAACGCTTAATAGGTATCAGCACCATACACTGCATGAAAAAACACCTTTTATCGCCTTTCAGTTATCTACAAAATGTTATCGAAAGATGATCCCTCATCTTTCATCATCCTTTCCTGACGAAAAGGTCATCTTTCACCTTTTATTTGTAAAAGGTCATCTTTTTATCAACTTTTACCTCTCGGAAAGACCGTCATTCACATTTTAATTAACTTTCAGTTTTCAAAAGTTCAACTATCACCTTTTACAGTGCGAAAGGCCACCTTACATTCCAGCTTTTGTTGACTGGAAAGGTCACATGTTGTGAATGTTTTTATTTTTTGAAAGCTTAAGACTAATTTCATAATATTGCGTGGTGATCTTTTGTATGTATACTAGTTATTCTATGTACATGACTTAATTCCGTATCTTACATTAAGCACAGTATGAAAAAAGCGAATACTTTTGCAAATTGTTTGCATGATAAAATGTTTTGCAATTTGATTAAAGTATTTAACAGATAGATTGAATGTGGTGATTTGCATGTCGGAGAAATAATTATGCAATCTTGCATTGGCTGGAGTTTATGTATAAATATATAGCACTCAGTGCAGTGGAAGAAGTGTTCACCGAATTTCACTTGGGGTAGACATAATTTTGACGCTTTAAACGACAAACAACTTTAGGAATCAAAAGTAACTTATATTTTTATTCCAATATTGTCAGGATTTAAATACAGCAAATAAAAAAGTTATATGTCAGAGGTCACATCTCCATATTAGCCTAGATAATTACTTTCACAGGAAATGATCTCCATGCCTCTGGATATTAGCTTATTATGTCAGGATTATAGCACTAATTGTAGCAAGTCAAAATAGTGTTTGAGGTCACCTCTCCATAATTTGCCTGGCTAGAGGATTGTCTCTAAACAGAAAACCACCTCTCCTTGACAAAAAAGGCAATAGGATCTCTCATCACCTAACTTTGTTATTTTCAGTAATGTCAGGATTTTAGCATTGATTGTACCAAGTCAAAATAGTGTTTGAGGTCACCTCTCCATAATTTGCCTGGCTAGAGGATTGTCTCTAAACAGAAAACCACCTCTCCTCGTCAAAAAAGGCAATAGGATCTCTCGTCACTAACTTTGTTATTTTAAGTTATGTCAGGATTTTAGCATTGATTGTACCAAGTCAAAATAGTGTTTGAGGTCACCTCTCCATAATTTGCCTGGCTAGAGGATTGTCTCTAAACAGAAAACCACCTCTCCTCAACAAAAAAGGCAATAGGATCTCTCATCACTAACTTTGTTATTTTAAGTTATGTCAGTATTTGCACTAATTGTATCAAGTCAAAAAAAAAAATTACAATAAATGTCAGAAGTCGCCTCTCCATAGTTTGCCTGACCAGGGGATCGTTTCTAATGAGAAAACCACTTAAAATTGTTATGATGTGTTTTAGACTCCAGAGAGCAAGTTTTACCTTTTACATAATCCCTAATAGTAAGGCCCTGGGCATGATGGAAATATTTAACCGAAGTTAGATAGGTAGTAATCAGCTTTGCAATTTGAATTTGTTTATATTGGAACTGGTTATATTACTGACACACTGTTACTGTTTGCATATCCTTAATTCATCTTGCTTACACTGCTGTAGTTAATCTTAATATCAAAGGAAAATTATCAACCATACATAACTTTTTACTTATTCTCTTGCTCATAGCGAGCCAGTCTTCCCTTTACCATTTCAGCATGTTTAATTCTATAAATTTGACAGGGGGTCTGAGGTAAACACAATGAGGTTATACATGTAGGTTAACAATTTTTATTCTAGCTGCAGACTGGGAATTCATGTATAACAGGAGCACGGGAACGCAGCCTTCTTTTAGATGTTCATCTCTTTTCTTGTGACGACAGGCACTCCTTTTTCTTCTTGTGACGCCCCATTCCTTTATAAAAGAAAAGACATTGAATAATAGAGACATAACAAAAACACATGACAATATTTTCTGAGAGCCTTAATTCTTTTCTATAATTAGCAACTGCAATAGAGAGTGCTGTTTTAAATGGTGTCATTTTCGGTTGTATAAGGCTGTATTCCAAGAGTTTTTAGATCAATCTATCCCCGGGGTGGGGGGGGGGGGTCTCCCTAGATTACTGTCAGATAATCCGGCTTAAATGTCCGTCCAGCCTACTACAAGCTGTAAGGGGGTAATTAACTTTCGTGTCCCCTCGGCTGACAGCTATTTCGCGTGAACCCCCAGGGAGTTAGGTCGATCTAAATTATATCAATCTAATCTCTGGAAATGGGGTCTAAGACGAATCCATCCCCTTTCACATTAAAGCACCCCCTTGTAATCCAACAAATGGGAATATTCTAACACTTTTAAAAATGACAACCCCTTGTTGTTACCCCGTATCGTGGACGTGCATGCACATGTCATATATTTCCAAAGTTCACAGTGAGTAACAGGTCAAACGTTAGAACAGACAAAAGCCAAGCCCTATGAAACTCAGTATAACTCGATCCTTTCTCGAGAGACGACTTAATTACCTTGCAACATGCAGTGCTTCGAGAAAGATTCCCGCTTTAATCACAGAAGCATGCTTTGGCTCTAATTTGTGTTAACACACACTGTGAGAACATTACTGAAATCACTATATCACCTACCTTGTAAAACGATGACCGGCTGCCCCGTGTCTAGTGATCTATATTATTGTGTCTTGCTGTTTTTAGTCTTGAGTAAAACACGAAGTAAAAGGTTGCCGTGCGCGCTTTTCTGTCATTAATACTGCGCTATAGGTCAATGGTAGAGAATCGGCGCGAAAGATATCCCATTACAGACTATCTGCGCATGCGCAAGGCCAGGCGGTTGAAAATGCGCGGACTGAAAGACTGTGCAGGCCGGTCACAGAAGATAATTTCCAAGCCACCGTATTGATTATGGTCGACTTCTTTGCAAGATGGCAATTGTTGCGGCGATAATTTAACTGACGAGGATGAAGAGAATGAGTAAATGCATCAGGTAGGTCTAATATAACATGTGAATCAATCATATTTAAGGGAACATACAACCGTGTCACGGAAGCCCAAGATGGGTTTTATGCCCGGAGAACAGACCGCGCCGAAAAAAGGTTATCACGATCGTGAAACAGTTGTTAATCAAACACTCTGACCTATGTATTAGAACACTGCAAAAAGTTTACATCAAAGTACGGCCCCGCGTACAAGTAAAGATTCTGTACATGTATATAACTGGCCTGTATTAATCCCATATAGTCGACCTACATTCCTTGACCTAAATTCCAGGCAGTGTTATATAATCAATGCACTGGTTCACTCGCAGGGTTCATACCCCGGTACAGCACTTTGAGTGTTTGAATCTAGTATTGCCCCTTGTACATGTATTCAGTCTGTTTATGACATAAAAAGTACTTGAAATTGTTATTAAGCTTAGAAAGGGCTTGTATTCATCATTTTTCCCTAAAATATTCTGGGATTTGATCAGTTAGAATTTGTCGAATGATTATTTCAAACCTTGTTTTTAACCTGAATGTAGACATGCTGGGGGAATGCCCTTTTTAATCTGTCAATTTTTTTCTCATGTTTCATTATCATTTAAGTACAAAGTTTGTGTAAATTGATGCTCCTCTTTTCTATGTAAACTTTAAAAATGACAGTAAGACGCATTGAGTTATTGAAAAGTTATTGATTAAGAGCCCCAGAAGTCATTTAAATTGCTTTTATGTTGCTGTATGGACCCTGAGCAGTAATAATGAATATCTTCATCATTGTATGACAATGTAGTTATTTCAGCATTCATATTTTCATAAATGAAAACTTTTTGTATGATATTACACTAAAAGAATTCACTATCTTAAAATCACTATTTCTTTTCCAGATGCTATTAAAAGACAGGCTGTCTGAACAGCATATAAAAGCAAACAAAGTGGATGAGCTAAGGCAAAAAAAATTGGAAGAGAAGAATGGGGTATGTAATACAGGAGCCTATCTAAGTTCTGTGCAAGGCTCAATCAAGTTGCCTAGCAGTAATCATGAATGCATATTTTCATCATTACTTGTAGTTATGTCATTATTCATATTTCCCTAATTGAAAACTTTTTGCATGATATTACACTCAAATAGTTCACTCTTTTTATTTCTTTACTAGGTGCCATTAAAAGATACTACAGATCTGAAAAGTAGGAGGATGTTCTAAAACAAGCAAAAGGACTGGATGAGCTGAAACAAAAAATATGGAAAAAAAGTAAGGAGGTAAAATCTCTTTTTTAAGCCGTTTGATGGCTTTAAGTCCATAATTTGAAAATACTTCTAACATCATTATTAGACATAAAAGTTGCCCTTGTTTTTATCATATTTGATTAGCATTAAAATGAACTGTTACCCAAAACAACATTTATCATTACATGCATCCTATTTTTCAGGAGGCAAAAGGCAAAGATTTGTGCAGGCAAAGTGTTCACTTGACAGACGATTCCAGGAATACTACTCCCACGAGAGTGGGAAGTTACGCATATATAGTAGGACTAATGGATCTGGCTGAAAGTACATTTAGAGAACATTTCCTGAGCCTTTCTTGGATTATCAAAACAAGAAAATTAAATTTCCTTGGATTATCAAAAACTTTCAAAAGACAAGCACAACCTGCACAAAAATGTTATAATGGAATAAATTATTAAAATTTATACCATGTGTTGTTCTGTTTATCAATATATTATTAAATTGCCGCAATAAATATTACATTAAAATACGTAACAAAAGAAGAAAAAACACAGTCTTTTCTTAAATAAAAAGGTTTGAAAAGGTTATCTTTTGTATCTGGAAAGTTGCACAAAAGGCATCTGAAAGTTGGACTTTTTGTCAGGAAAAGGTAGAGAAAAGTGGATCATTCATATGCCATTTAGCATGCAAAAAGCTGATGAATGATGAACTTGAGAATACCTTTTCTTCAAGCAAAAGATCGTCTTTTTACATCAAAAGGTTTATGAAAGTTAATCTTTTGTGTAGAGAAAATGTAAAGAAAAGTGGGCCATTTGTATACCTTTTCGCTTATACAAAAGTCATTCAAAAGATCGTCTTTTCCTAAAAAAACGAAAGGTCTAGGAAAGGTGTGAGAAGGTGAATAAAAGGAGGCCTTTTGATCATCTTTCAGGATATATAAAAGCTGATTTTTCATGCAGTGATAGCCCTTTGAACGACAACAGAATTCAAAATCAGTAGGATAATGATGATATTCATAAAAATGACTTTGAATTTAGTTATGTTACCAGTTTTTATGTTATCGAGCAAACCAAGTTCAACTTTTCTAGAAGCCCATTTCTTAAAAGGTACATCACCGTATCCACCCCAGGGAGGAAATAACGATGACAAAATATGCAAGCCATATTATTTTTCTACTGTTAACAGAAGCAGAGCTCAAATAAATCGAGGTAAGGTTATATACATGAAGTTAAAACTTTGAGAGTTATGATACTCGACTGTAACAAATGAAGTGTATTTACCTCAGCAAGGGTACAAGCAGGTACTAAAGGATTAGCAGTGGGGAAGACAGTGTCGCCGTCTATAGTCTGATGCAGGGCGCTGACTGAAAATGGAAAATCTGTCTGTGTCTTGGAGATTATTTCTCTAAGATCGTCTGCTTCCCAAACCTCTTGCAAGCAGACGACATCTCCCGGAAGAGAACCATTTTCTATTATTTCAATAAACTTTGCTTTACGCGTTTCGTATCTGGAAAGTTAAAAAAAACAAAACATATATTTTATTATAAGTAAAAATAATACGCACAGTTAAGTGTAAGCTATTTATTGCTTGAAATCACTACTTTGACGACCATATTAAAGGATGACAGCTTATATCGGTCCCAAATGAGAGGCAGCTTCATGTGTTTCCGAAAAAAAAATACATAATCAAAAAAGGAAGTAAATAAATAAATAAATAAATAAATAAATAAATGGACAATTACTCCCACCCATTGTCTTTGAAAAAAATAGTAACCATATCATCACTCAAATGTAAAGAGGACAATTTCTTACATTGATAAGGAGTTTCACCGTTTCAATTTTTTTCCCGAATACTTGTAAAGGAATACATAGAAAATCTAGAGTCGTACAAACACAAAATTCATTAATGAAAAATTCTTTTCAATTTCCGATCCGCTTGTGCAGTAGTGCCTTATTTCTCTCAATAAAGAGTTCTAGACACTTTCTTTTTTGGTGATATTTGTCTACTTATTACTTCACAGGGGCGGATCCAGAGATAATTTCTGACAGTCTTCCAAATAATCTTTGTTAATTCGTCCTCAATTTTTGACCGTCTTCCGACAGAAAATATTAGATACCCGTAAATGTAAACTTAAAAATCTGACCGTCTTCCGGAAGACCCAGAAGACGGCTTAAATCCGCCCCTGCTTCAGGCACTTACTCGGGAATAAGAGTAGGGTGAAGCCCTACGTTGAATGTCACTGTTCCCAACATTGCGTTAAGAATGCGGTCCTTGCTGTCACGTTTCTTTTATGTCTTTGATTTCTTTGTTTTCTGTCTATGGCGTTTTTGTCTTCTTTTCTTGATGGCGTTAACTGCAATTTTTCTCGGATGAGCTTCCCCACTTGCCTTATCAAAAATCAAACCGGACTTCGTTTCGCTGTAGCTTGGGTCACTCTCTAGATCTTTAATCAGTTGGTCATTCTCCGAATCTTTGTCGGTCTCGCCATTTTCAAGGTCTTGTCCAACCCTGCCGTTCAAGCTTGCGGTTTGTTTTACTCTCAGGCTATCATTTTGGTCGAACTTTGTTTCGGAATATATAGAATCATCGGCAAGCGCATGGCAGTGCGGGCTGAAACACAAGTGAAAATTCAATTATGATGATGATAATTACACAATTTGATTCTTAAAGTATAAAAACATATGGTCATTAACATATTTTTCCTTTGTTTACATAACAGTACATCTACCAATTCCTGCTGAACTTATCTAAGGACAAGAAATATTTTTGATCATTATGAAGTTGTTAATTTTACGTTATTATTATCATTATAATAATAATTATTATCATCTCAGGAAAGGAGAGGGAAAGGTTGGTTGGTAGAAGAAAAATACCGTTTGCTCCAGGAAATATAATTTAGTATTAAACTCACGAGGGAAATTTTTACGGTGGACATATTTAAGGAACATTCTCGACCCCTTGTGATAATTAAGATTGGGGGTGGGGCCTGGAAGATGAGTTTAATTGGTAAATTAACAGGGTAACTTCTTCGGCTCTGGGCTGGTTGAAAAGGTGGTTGAAAAGTGGTTGGTTGCAAAGTTGGAGAGGTTTTGATTTATCGCTGATAAAATCAGCATCAGCTTTAGAAAATCCCCCTGACGGCTATTGATTGACGCTCAGTACCTTTGTGAAAAGCAAGAAAATGGTTATCACAAGTAATTGAACAAGCATTGCTAGTAATGGACGCCACTGCTTGTTTTACCCCAGTCTTTCATGAGAGCCTCTGTCACGTACGTTACACTGGGGTGCGTCATGTAGGTATAATGTAGTCGGCTATGCTATCCGACTATAGCAGTCTAAATCTTCCATACTATTTATGTGACATATAGGACCCTGTACTTTGATTCAAGGGAAGAATGATCAAATAGTCAGGAATTTGGCAATTTTCTGATTGCCTTTTCATCATCTATATACTTAATAATCGGACTAAAATACATGTACTTCATGTATTAATGTACAAAATTTTCCAGCGGACTTCTTGTGTTCTGAGACCCAAGTGAACTGTGGACTGAAAAACCAAATGTGCCAACTACCGGTACAGTATCGTACGCAATCTTTCTGTGTAAGTGCTATATATAAGTGTGGAGAGGAGTTAAATGCGTTGAAAATATCAGACAAAGCAGGCACTTGGATGTTTTTACAGTGTACGTTATAATTGTGTACCTGTGTTTTGTACCAAAAATAAAAACATTTCAGGTCATTTTAATGTCTTTTCATGCAGGAATGTTGTCTAATTACAACTGGGGTTGATACAATGTTGTTATCTGACGTTGATACAACGTTGTTTTCTGAGGTTGAGTCAACTTTCAAATCCAATGTTAATCCAACGTATTATCAACATTATGGTTCAACGTTGTTTCAACGGTAAAACAACATAGTTTGCCCGCTGGGAATTTATTGGTCTTACACCGGAGCATTGTCCGATCAGGGAATTCCGATATAATTCCCTGGTCTGATACAGGGTTATCGCTTAAACACTTGGATGTTCTTCTTACTCTACGCTATATCACTTCAAAGTATTGTTTCTTACCTCTCAAATGTAAGAACCACCCAAAATATTGCTATAATGCACGGCACAATCTTCATTTTCTCCTCAGTCCGTTCTCTCAGTCTCTGTTCGGGGCAGGTGAAGAATCAGGTAATAACAAGATAGTGTAGCGATTTGGGGTGAGTGCGAAAAAACCACCAGCCAGACCAGGAATCGAACCCGGGACCCCTCGCTTACAGGGCGAGTGCTCTTACCTACTGAGCTACCCGGCCGGTTCTACCTGCCCCTGGCACTACACTCCTCCCCCCCAAATGCCGAAAGACACGAGCCCTATCTCGCAACACCGCTGCCACCATTGTAGCGATTTGGGGTGAGTGCAGAAAAACCACCAGCCAGACCAGGAATCGAACCCGGGACCCCTCGCTTACAGGGCGAGTGCTCTTACCTACTGAGCTACCCGGCCGGTTCTACCTGCCCCTGGCACTACAATAGAGATCTGCACATGTACGGTCCAGACTTTGTCCCCTGTACATCTACTCAGTTTCCTTTCGGTCTCTGCATTTATAGCGCTATCGTTTATAATCGACCCCGACGACACAATAGCTTGTAGCGGAGTCCTTTGTTTGAACAAAGGCCTGATGTTACACAACGTTTTAACTTTTTAAACAGTAAATACTGCACTGGGGACAAAGTAGTATATATTGAAATTGTAATATTTTATGATGGACTTGTCACTTTCGGTATAGTGAATGATATATATTTGCTCCTCAAAAGTAAAGTAAGGAGATACATGTGTATTTTTCGAGTAATATAACAAGCAAATCCACGTATCACATCATGTGCAGTTTTTGACCATGAAATCATAAAAACAGTCGATCATTGTCTGTTCAATCACTGCCTGGAAGTATGTCTGTCTCTTGTATTTCTCAAAACCGTACTCAAGTTGGTTAAGTAATCAAGCAATAAAACTTGTCAACCCTTCCCGGGAGCAACAACAGTGACGACATTTCAAGTGAGGGCGCGACACAGGATCACGTGATTTCGTGATTAGAGCGTGAACGTTCACATGCCACAAGATGCATCCTTTCTCCATTATTCATCCAATTAAAGTGTTGCCTCTTATTTTGGTACTGGCAATACGTAGGGTCTCCAGTGAGACATGTGCTAAGATAGATTCTTGCAGCTGTAAACACGCAAATGGTAACGTGGACCTCCATCCTCTGGCGCTCAGCAATGGCAAAGCGAGGTGGGTACCTTTGAATTATTAGTGCGCGATGTTCTCACCTCTGTCTGCTGAACGGTGTGAGGCGACATTACATATTTGATAAGAACTTTATTTTTAAGGGGTTGGGATCTTTAAGTTAATTATTGGCCTCATTACACATATGCTGGGGCAGTTTTAGGCTGTCTTCTGGGTCTTCCGGAAGACGGTCAGATTTTAAAGTTTACATTGACGTGTATCTAATATTTTCTGTCGGAAGACGGTAAAAAATGGAGGATGGATTAACAAAGATAATTCAGAAGACTGTCAGAAAATATCTCTGGATCTGCCCCTGATATCTACCGGTATATTTATAGAGTGTTTTTTACCAACGTACGTTTTTTATTGCCAGATTTGAAAACATTCAAGCCACTTCCGGCACAGACAAATTCTCCTGGAATCCTTGCAAAGATTTCACTCAAGGGTCATGTCAGAACGTAGCGGTAAGTTTCAGCAATGACCTAGTTCTCTATCTCGTTCATTATTCACAGATGTAAGTGCATGATAAAAATGATCAAAACTTATTCACACTTCCGTTTTCATTAAGGCTGTATAGTTAAAATAGAGCACTGTTAATAATTTTTCTGAATATTTTTCTTGGGGGAAATTAATTTTCTCTGAATTGTATTTATATCAAAGTTATAGTTTAAAGATATATATTTTGTTTGAGGCTGCGATTTAGGATATGTTAAATCAAGGAGTTATAACTCCCTGGTTAAACAACCGCAGATCCCGGGACCTAATCTACTTCGTTATAAATAAAAACGATCTACCATCACAACCGTTCCACTTTTTCCAAAACAAAAGCACCACCCCTACCTGGCTCTCCGTCCCGTCTTCAGCCAAACGAGAAGCAAATAATTCTAAACAATTCTAATTTCTTGATTTGTTAATGCCCAAAATGTAGTTATCTTTTTCAGTCTTCATCGGATTATAAGATTCCTTCTCCACCATTGATATATACACCTACTGTGTCTAATGATTGTTTTGCAATCTTTTATTCACAAAGTACTTTAAATTCTTATTTCAACCCATGATATTGATATAAACTGAAGTACTATTCTGGTATAAAATAATCTCCGTTGTAGGCGTGTCAAATACAGAGCAGTGGCTCTTGGTGGTCCAGCTATTATCCTATAGGAAGCCAGAACACAGCCCAGTTTACGTCAGACGGGTCCACGAACATCATCCTCACGTACACCAACACGCATTACGGCGTTACAAGGTAGGTGCAGGATCTTCGTATCACGCTGAACGCGCACGTGCACACATGCACGCACGCAAGCACGCAAACACTGAAACACGTGCAGACAAACCGAAACACGAAAGCCCACGCACCGTGTAGACACATAAACACACAATTAGAGAGAGAGAGAGAGAGAGAGAGAGAGAGAGAATACAAATAAAATATTTAATTATACAAATATGGTCTTAGTTATTTTTTCAGCTAATGCAGCTTACTTAAATATAGATGTAAAGTCGACGCCGGTTATTTTAATACATGTAGGTTTATAGTTGTATGGACACCCCTTAAAAGTCTCACATCCTTGTTTAAGAGCAATTTTCTTGTTCTAGGTTTACGTACATAACACTTATATGCGACTCCAAAGTTGATGCCCAATTGACCGCCGACGGTGAAAAGTCGTCGAGAAGATACGTAAGTACTGGAAAGTACGCCCCTTTAAAAAGTTCATGCATTTTGTTTTAAATTCTGAGTTTACCCAGCTTAAAAAAGAAACAGTCAATTTCTACCACATGGCCGAGTGGTTAGCCTTTGCTGTTAAAGATATATCAAGGTGATATTTTTGCATGTTTTTATTATTTTTTTCTTATTTTCTTAACATTAGGACTTTTTGTGGTCGTATGCAAGTAACTACATGCAAATAATGTAAATGCATGACGAAGTATAGAAAGTTTTGTCTCCCATGAACAAAGGGCTTTCGACAAGAAGAAATGAGTACAAGCCATTTGATATATCTGATGTGATTTTTTTATCCCCTATAAACATGTTTATGAATAATGTTAAAAAAATAGATAAACTTATTCACATAATATTGTGTTTTATTCTGATTAGTATATGACCCTAAAGAGCAAGTATGCTTGCCCTGGAGGCGGCAGTGACAGTGGCGGCAGCGGTGGGACCGGCGGGGGAAGCAGTGGGGGCAAAGATGACAAGGCAGCCAAACAGGGAGGAAAGGACAAGTCCGAAGCCAGTATAGGAGGAGGATCAGTTATGATGATCATGTGGGTGGACTGTGTGTGTGTGTGTGTGTGTGTGTGTGTGTGTGTGTGTGCGTGCGGGCGCACGTGTAAGTTTGACAAAATATCCTTTTTTCACAGAAAAAATATCAGCTTGGAATAATACGCACCATCCGACTATTTGTGTGTTTTGTCTCCTGTCCAAATGTTGACTATGTAGGTTTGAACATAAACACATACACATACATGTACCTGTATGCAAACGACATGCAGGCGAATACATACAAGTTTCTGGTGCGTACGTGTGTGTGTGTGTGTGTGTGTGTGTGTGTGTGTGTGTTTGCTTCCTAGAGAGAAAGGAGGGGTGGAAAGGATGGGAGAACTGACTTAGTTTCGTGCACATGCTATTACGCATTAGCTATTTCTATTATTTATTTATTTATTTATTTCTTTATTATTTTATTTTTTTTTCTTAAAAGTAACGCTACATATTTTTTTATTCTGGGCGTATAATCTCAACACCTTTCACAGAGATTTTATCTCAAAGGCATGGCATTTCACTTCCAGCTTGGTCACTGTGATCCCCATATACCTCATTGGTGGCATCCTTACTCAGAAATTCATTCGCCATAAATCCGGTACAGACGTGATTCCAAATAAGGACTTTTGGACGGATTTTCCATTTCTAGTTAGGGTATGTATATGCTGTATGTAGATTGCTATTCAAGCTATCCCTTCGTTCATACTGGCAGCGTGTCAGTCTTGTACAATGTAGCAGTGAGGTAGGCCTACGTTTTTGACGAAAGGGGGTGATCACATGTAGGCCTTGGGACCATTTTATTTATTTTCGGGAAATGTCATGTTTCATATTACCGATTAACTTTGAATTCTGGTCTTTAAATGAAATTATGTCTGATCTGAGGGTAGATTAATTAGTAGGAGACTGTTTTTAATTAATTAAAACTTTGCGCCTGTTTTATATAACGAAATAAATGGCAAATGGCTTACTTGCACGCTACGTATACAATAATTATTGTATTTTAATGGAATGTCCCGAATATACTTTTCATTTAACCAGATTAATATATTCATTCTACCATTACTAATCTGATGTCATCATTTTTTCTCCACCAGGATGGTGTGTTATTTGTCTTCCACAAGTGCAGACCAGGATCTACGTATAGTAATGTGTGAGAATTGTGAGCGAACGTCCGTTACCTGTTTAGATGTGCTCTGCTGCTACATTTAAGGCATGACTATATGTGACTGACAAATAATGGCTTGATTTAAAATAAAAAAAAAAAAAAAAAAGAACAGTGCATTCTGCAAGATTGGAATATTATAATTATTATACCGTTGGAATATAAGTTGTATTTATTTAATAAATAAGTTATGTATATGCATTTCTGCATGGGTAAAGTTTGGCTTGTACTAGTATTCCTACCTGTATGTGCCGATACCAGCAGGGGCAAAAGAGCGGGGGGGGGGGTACAGGGGGTACTGACCCCATTTTCGTCAGCCACCTCATTCGTAACCACAGGAAATACGGGGGCTAAAACTATCCCCTCGTAGTCGCTTCCTCCTACACACTTCCTTCGCACCCTCATAGTCGTGAATTTAGAACGTGTTACTGCTTTTACCCAGTACTTATCTATACACTGCTTCGTTGAAGTGTATCGGTAATTATATACAGCACCCCTGTCAAGTTCCATTTCTCACAGGTATCATGTTGTTTTAAGGTCGCCGGGGCACCGTGACATACCTGAAGCTTAGGCTGTACAGTGTGTGTATAAGTGTGTGCATAAGAGAGAGAGAGAGAGAGAGAGAGAGGGGGGGAGAGAGAGAGAGAGGGGGGGGGGGAGAGAGAGAGAGAGAGAGAGAGAGAGAGAGAGGGGAGGAGGAAGAGAAGGACTGCCGTGTGTGTTTAAGTGTATAAGTAGAAATTAACCTTTTAATCATATGTAACAGCAATATCCAACAAAATGACCAGAAGTAAGGAAAATGAACAAATTTCGGGATACGAGCAAGTTATTTCACAGCGGCTGAACATTGTATCCTATCATTCTACGGCGGATGAAAACAAGACCTTGAAACATGCCTTACGCCCACGCACGTTCTATACATCCGGATTATCGGGAAATGACGACAAATCAGGATAAAAAAAGAAAGTGCTTGGTACATGTACTAGCGTCCTCTGTGGGTTTCAGCTGTACGTCAGTAGTTTGATCTTAATGCTACGACCTACTGCAAATACTTCTCCGTTACGGTTCAGAAAGCTGCATGAAGTGGTTGCACTTTTGCCCCCCCCCTTCCCCCCCCCAAAAAAAAAAAAAAAAAAAAAAGAAAGAAAGAAAAGATTATTATTTGTGTAAACAAGTCTATGATGAACTTGGCACTAAATACATTGCCCTTGCATTGAGCTGTCACTCTGCCTATCTCTTAAGTTCAACAGAATGAAATCGCTTAAACATGTATTTATACTTTCGATTATCCCCTGAGCCCTATTCTACGTAACGTTTACAATATCTTGAATGATCAATAGAATTAAAAGAAAAGGCCTCCAACAAGCAGATAAAAATATGAAAAATATGAACGTACCGATATACTTTTCTACGCTGAATTGTCAATTCCCGATAATCCGGATTACATCTTGAACCCTTTGCCACTGTACATAAAGTATACAAAATCTTGAGTGATCCATAAAACTAAAAGTAAAGGCCTCTAACAAACAGATAAAATATTAATTTGAGGTGCCCTACTAGCAGGACTCTGATAAGAGAGGTTGTAAGCGTATAGAAGCACAAGCTAATTACATGTAATTATCTAGCAGGGCATTCTTCATATTAACCTTCAAACACCCACGCATACTTCAGATATTCTGTGTATGATTCACTTGCCTTTATTGATCTTTATTTTTGGATTTCTTTGAAAACCGTTCCGAACCGGATGTAAAAAAAAGGGCATGCGACAATGAGGACTTACCCTCTTCCGCATACGACTCACGCCGTCGGGCATAACTGATTCGCACGTAGTCAATGCAATGCCTACTTTCTAATCGACTTGACTCCATGGGCGGTGGGTTTATGCTGTGACAAGGCGCTATCATATTTGATTGTGTTTGATCTATTTTCTTAAGACACAAAATAACAGGGTCAAAATGTGTTGAAAGATTAAGCGTGTTCAATCTCAAATATCCAAGTGAAGGGGGTAGGCTGGCCCAATTTTAACAGTGCAGAGGGAAGCAGCCAAAATTTAAAGAGACGAACGGCAAAGATCTGTGTCAGTTACACACAGGGCAGCCAGCTGAAAGGATCTCGTGGACAGTTTCATTGTAAGTCATTCTATGTGGATATTCTAATTTGAAAGAAATAGCTATGATACAGTTTATATAGGTATGTCGCCCGACATGTACTTGTGTCTACATTTCAGAGCGTGTGTGTACGCGCGCGCGCTGGTGTGAACTAGTGCAATGAATTTAAGTCAAGGTTGCCAATTCTTTTACTGCCTGCGTATCATATACTAGCGGACTCGATATATAAATAGGCTTTGTTTGTTAAACTGTGCATGACATCGCAGCTAGGTCGTTTAACGGTATTTTCCTTCGCAGTGACGATATGGGAAACCGCAGCGGTTCAAGGGCTAAACACGACGATGAGCGTCAGGTAAATATACATTCATGGCTATCGTCCCTCACCTGTGCACATGCTTGTATTTGTACATAATTGTACGTCTCTTGTTCTCTCTCTAGTTTTCCTTCTCTCTCTCTCTCTCTCTCTCTCTCTCTCTCACACACACACACACACTTAGCATGTGTATGTACACACTTTCCTCCACTGTCCTTTTCTTTTACTTATGCCCTTCCCACTAATGTCTTTCACTTTCTAGAAATGCGTCATTCATGTGACTAGGACATGCGTGCTAGTACGCCTACTAATATCTTTCACTTTCTAGAAATACATCATTTATGTGACTAGGACATGCGTGCTAATTTCAGGCGAAGCCGAGTATTCTACTTTGTTAATTATCCATAATTTATACCCAGGACTTATGTTACACTAGATGGACATCTTCCTTTAATCCAAGTGCCTTTCGGGAAGGCATATCCTATTGTTGTCATACAATACTTTCGGGAGCCTTACTTGGTTGTTATCATTGTCCCAAGGTTGTTATCACTGACCACGCCACAAAGACGATTTTGAAGTCCAATTTTTTTACATAAAATGACAAAAATTAAAAAATGAAACAAAAGAAAAAAAACATACATTCCATATAGACGCTCAAGGTAGGCTTTACAATGAAAAATTGAAAGTAAAGTGTACGCGTTGGAGAATGATCCACAGTCCTAATTTTATCCCGTACAGTTTCTTATATTTCCTAATTTAGAATTCAGTGTCGAAAAAAAACAAACCTTTTTCACTATTTCAGGCCTACCCAACTACCAGACTCGGCACCGAATGATCCTGAATTCGCCGGTAGATCAGACCACACTACCCGTTTTCAAGGTGTGTGTCAGATCACATTACACAGTATCAGACGCGACACCGCTCTTGCCTAGTACGCGATGTGATAGTGACGATTCTCAGCGGGGTTGAAAAGCATTGCATCACTACTCAAAATTTGTTCAGGGTATGATACTGTGTAATGCAATCTGACACACACCTTGAAAACGGGTAGTGTGGTCTGATCTACCGGTGAATTCAGGATCATTCGGTGCCGAGTCTGGTAGTTGGTTAGGCCTGTATTTGCATCTTACCCGTTGCCTTTAAAATATCCCGGTGCAACGTGACAGAGAGTCCCCCATGATAGTTTTCTTCCCATTCATTTGTACAGGTAAGCGTCGCCCTGTAGATTCTGACCTACTTAGATCATTCCAAACCTTACCTAGCCCATAATTATATGGAGGGCGGACTTTCTGTTACACGGGCCCTTAGTTTCGTGACACCGGCCTTTTCGGCGTGCAAAGTGGTTGCCTTGGCATCTGGGAAATGCACGCGAGATATGAAATCGTTCGTATGATCAGGGACGATATAATTCCCTGGTATAATACACGATCGAGCGGGTTCAGTACCTGCGACGGAACTACGCCGAGTATACTTAAACTTTTGACATTTTGTCTCTTTTACACACAGTACACTTCGAATTGTATGTGCACCGTGTACGTGTCTATCTTGGCTTTCTCTGTCCCAAATGTGCCCACGAGACAGAGACTATTGAGAATGAGAAGACCCGAGTGCTAGCTAGGCCTCGACATAAAAATGGCGGACCTACATCAAAGGAAGACTGCTTAATCCTGTAATGGTCTTTCCGCCTCTCCCACGCGTGTTCCCCCGACCGTTTGAGTTGAGCCGAGATTTATTTACTGTGCTCCCGAAGGGACGACGCGTGGGGAGGCGTGAGAGGCGGGGAGACCACTTACACCCTTACTTACACCCTGATTATAGTGCATCCCGATCTGGCTCACCAAATCGGGAGATATTGTTTACTGTGGGAGAAAGCAGGCCTTTGACGCAGGGTGCAACAGTGCATCGTAGTTCCAAGTTAATACTGATGATTTGTCTCCCTAAGGGATCGATACAATTTATGATACGACCTAGGCCCACAATTATTTCATTATTATTATTATTATTATTAACAAAAGCACATTAAAAAATGTCCCTACATTTTCCCTACATCTTCCCTAATTCAATCCTTCAAAAGTGGGAAGTCTACATCTGTTTTCACACGACGTCATAAAACCTAGACTGTGATTTAATCGATTTGCATCATGAGGGTATAGAGACAAATGTATACCCGGTACTGTATTGTGAAAGTAGCAGGATCCATTTATAGTATAACATTGTCCTTTTAGCCTCTGGCGAGCGAAAGCGCCGAAGATCGGGTTCTGCCACGCCCACCACGTTGTGACACCGAGGATTTCAAGATCGACATCGTGCCTTTGCCCAATTGTGGAGTGCAAGTTGTAGTCCATGACAATAGGAAGTCAGCACCGTCCAATCAGGTGCGTCTGCGCATGCGTAAACATTATCTGTTTGTCTGTCCCTGTGTCTGCCTTACACTCGTTTCATTATTTTCCACGTTTGTTTGTTTGTATCCACCTGTGAGTATATTTAAAGCACATGTACTATTTCATTAGTATTGCACGAATAAACATAACTATTTGTTTTATTCTAAATATACATGATGTTTCATAATCGTTTACTTTATTTATTTATCCATGTATTTCTACGACTTGTGTTTATCGTAGACTTTGTAGATTTGTCTGCTTACTGATTCAATGTCCGTCCATTTTTGCTACTTTAAGCAGGATCTAAATGTATTGACACCGTTGTTTTAGTGTAATGTAAAGTAATGTAATGTGATGTGACGTGACGTGATGTAATGAAATACAATACATGTGCAGTACAGTAAGTACAGTACAGTACAATACAAGATAATACAATACAGTACAATACAATACGGAAAATTGCCTCATTTCAGCCTAGAGACGGTGATATTGTGTCGCTGTGGTCAGTGATGTCCAATGCAGGAGATGGATTTCTGCAAGTGACCAACGTGAAAGTGGACCCGGACAAAGACGAATACGTTGTTGATATGGCCGGAACATTGGACGCTGATGCAAGTAACTGCCAAATTTTTGTTTATGGAATGCTTTTTTATGTCCCTGCCTATTTTCATTAAGTAAAAACAGTGATTTAGCTCTTAAAGTGTGCATATCATTTTACGGCTTGAGGTACATGTATTGAGAAAAAGCGAAACTTTTCCTCTTTCTATTTATGTAGTCTTTTTAATGTCGTTTGTATTTTTTCCCTTTTCCTATGTCCGCAGTCGTTTTAATATCGCTAAACTTGATTAGGGTATTTCTTATCACATACGTTTTGTATCAAATGTGTCCAAGGCTTAGACAAATGTCAATGTATGCATCCTCCTTTTTCAGCGAAGTTTACTTGGCAGAGCAATTTTCCTGCAACTGCTCGGAAGACTGATTCTCCTCAAGATGTGCCTTGGTATGTAGTTACCGATCTCGACCCAGTTATTTTGAAAATCCGCGGCTACCAATTTAAGCAAGATGGAGATAACACATGGTATACAATTACTGTGGATGGCGATATAGTTGTCGCAAAACCTGAGGTAAGATTTGACATTCCCTACAGGTACGTTACGATAGTCCTTTGGATAGTCCTTATTGACATAAAGCACACCATAGTTCCATAATCAATTGATGGTACACCGTTCACGTTGATAACAAAGCTCATTAAGGGATGACCAAGGCAGAGGTGCGTTTAGAAAGTCATTGTTAAGTCCTGACATTCAAAGACAAACATAGTATTATCCTATACATGTACCAACCTGGACATGACTGTTTTTAAAAATATGAAAATTCAACCATATTAACAGAAATGCTCTTTTTGCAATTCATTTTGTCAGAAAGTCACATACCTGCAGTTGTACGGTGGAGGATATTAGTCTTCCTCTTTGTCTGTTCTTTGCAAGATATTTTGAAGACGCTAAATAGAGTTTTTGTATTTGTCTTGGCTGAATGAAATGTTGCTTTTGTTCAAGAATTTGCTTGGTGCCGATTTTTAGGAGTTTTATCAAGTAGTTGCACAGTATAGGGCCTATTTCTCCGTGAAACAAAATGTCACATGATCGTTACATTTATATTTTCGTGAGTATAATGTCATGTTACTGAATATTTATCATTTGGAATAGTATCCAAATAGTATCAGTAGGCCTACGCCTTTCTCAGCTGGCAAACCTTGGCTGTGTCACGATCAGATCTCCCCTAGAGAAGTTTTCTTTCATCAGGGTTAATTACTCGTTTGAATAACACCAGTTTGCTGTTTATTATACACGTTTCCATTTTGTTCAAACAGAACCCCTCAAATGAGTCAAATGACGTAGACGCTTCACAACCGACCCATTCTCAAATATTCAACCCGTCAAGGTGGCCAGTGTATACAATGCCAGAAGTTGGACGAAACATAAGGTACTTATAAGCATGATTACAACATTTTATCATTTTTATGCGCAATAAATTAATAAATTGCCTACCAGAATTGCTAGTCATTTAACTTGACGATTCGATGGCAGCAACTTCTTTAACAAAACCGAATTTAGTTTTCATAAATGGCGTCTCATTTATTAACTTTATTGCTATGATAATTATATACTATTGGCTGATTTATAAATTTCAGGTTCAACATTTACAGTGCCGGAAGTAACGTGTTTCTTGGGGCAAGCGCAGACGGCACAGCTCGCAAAGTCTCGCAGGAAGGAGATCCAGAGGGCGCTAACTACTACTGGCCGAATCCCGCCATTTTGTTCTTAGTCTACGATAGGGGGCAACCTTAAAATTATTACTGTCAAGGATGCAACGGCTTTGCACCGAAGAAATAATGCTTCCAATTCACCTGCTTGGAAGATAAAACTTTAATTTGCATTAGCCAAGGACGGAGATTAGACAATTTTTCCTGAAATACATTACTCAAAAGTAGTAAACTGTTAATCATGTACTCTGGTAGATATGTTAGACCCCATTCCCATAGTACCATCATTCACGTGGACCGATCCAACTCTGGGGTGGGGGGGTGGTCTCTTGCTAAGTGCAAGGAGCTAAACTGAATGACATGTCTCCTCTTTTTCTCAGCATTCTCGTAAAGTCACCACCTTTTCTGTATTGTACTTAACGTCAGGAGGAGGCAGACAGCGAGATCCCTGCAGAGTTGGTTCGATCCACATAGACTATGGTATCTATAGGATTGGGGCCTTATAGTGGTGAGGAGGTGTTTTATAATATACCGGTGCCTGTAGGTTCAAGACTTTATGTCGTCTGATGGCCAGTGCACTACACTGTAAGTGAGACTAAAATGACTAATATCAGCGATGAGAGTTTGCCCCTATTTTTGGTACATGATTGCCATTTACTAAAGAGAATACATTTCACGTGCATTAACTTTAAGAGAGAGAGAGAGAAAGAGACAGGTGATTAAGTGTATAGAAGCACAAGCTAATTAATTGTCTACCAGGGTATTCTTCATATTAACCTTCAAACACTCACGCATACTTCAGATATTCTGTATATGATTCACTTGCCTTTATTATGAATTTCTTTGAAAACCATTCCGAACTGGATGTAAAAAAAGTCAATGCGACAATGAGGACTTACCCTCTTCCGCATACGACTCACGCCGTCGGGCATAACTGATTCGCGCGTAGTCAATGATATGCCAACTTTCTAATTTATGCTGTGACAATTAAGGCACTATCCTATTTATTTTTGTTTGATCTATTTTCTTAGAGAAAAAAAAAGATGAAGAACAGGGTCAAAATGTGATGAAAGATTAAGTGTTCAATGTCAATATCAAAGTGAAGTGGGTAGGCTGGCCCAATTTTAACATCGCAAAAGGAAGCAGCCATAATTTAAATGCACGAATAGCATAGATCCGTGTCAGGTACACACCGGGTAGCCAGCTAAAAGTATCACGTGGACAGTTTCAATGTTAGTCATTATATGTGGATATTCTGATTTGAAAGGAATAGCTTTAATGCAGTTTATATAAGTGTGTCGCCCAACATGTGTCTACATTTCAGAGCGTGTGTGTACACGCGCGCGCTTGTGTGTACTTTATAGTACAATGAATTTAAGTCAAGGTTGCCAATTACTTTACTGAGTGCGTATCATATAAAAGCGGACTCAATATATAAATAGGCTTTGTTTGTTAAACCAGGGAATTATGTGTGAGATAATACACTGTCACCCGAGCGATATATGCCATAACACCTCGAGCGTCAGCGAAAGGTGTTCATGGCATATATCGCGAGAGGGTGACATACATACCGAGAAAAAATACAGTCATTTCATCCTAAAACACCCCTAAAACCTAATAAAGTGACCCTATATCACTCTCTAGAGATGTTATACGGAATAAACTCGTCCACGTGCGCTGGTCACCTCCCGCATAATTCTTACGTAATGTCTGACCAATTTGGTCAATTTTTGTTAAATACTTGTCGTGGACGTTCATTTGCTTGAAAAGTATTTAATCAACCGTCGACGCTGACCATGCGGGTCTCAGCTGAGCCACACCAAGCTTGGACTGCTGCGGAAAAAAGGTCCCAAGGCAAAACCTCTACTTTTTAGTGACATTTCTAATAAAAAAGGAGCGTCGGACCGGAATATAGTCAAACTAATTTTTCACAAGTGCAAAGGAGAATGAAATTTACTTTTTGGTGATATTTCTGACAACGAGGCAGTTTCGGAATATAGTCAAAATCGACGGATGTTTATAACAAGTTCACGGGAGTAATAATTCTAGTATTTTATTGTTATTTCTGACGACGAGGCGGTTACGGAATATAGTCAAAATCAAACGGATGTTTATTTCAAGTCCACAGGAGTAATAATTCTACGTTTTGGTGACATTTTTTACTGCAAGGCGGTTTCGGAATATACATGTGCTGGTTTTTAGAGCATTCATATGCTATTTGTAATTACAAGTTCGAAGGGGGAACACATTTGATTTTTACCAATGTAAGGTTTGCTGTGTTTGTTGTGTTAGCTATGATTGTGTTCGGTGTGTATCGTATATGTTCGTATGTGTACGTGGAGGTCAAGGGTTGAAAGACCGCGCCCCATAAAATTTGATTTCCACCTGAGAGTCGGACGGAGATGCAGGTTGAATAACTGAAATAGGTATTCCAGTGAGCTTGCAGGTAAGTTTAACTATTGTAGCGATTTGGGGTGAGTGCAGAAAAATCACCGACCAGACCAGGAATCGAACCCGGGACCCCTCGCTTACAGGGCGAGTGCTCTTACCTACTGAGCTACCCGGCCGGTTCTATCTGCCCCTGGCACTACACTCCTCCCCCCCAAATGCCGAAAGACGCGAGCCCTATCTCGCAACACCGCTGCCACCATTGTAGCGATTTGGGGTGAGTGCAGAAAAATCACCAGCCAGACCAGGAATCGAACCCGGGACCCCTCGCTTACAGGGCGAGTGCTCTTACCTACTGAGCTACCCGGCCGGTTCTACCTGCCCCTGGCACTACACTATATTTAATAAAGGACCAATCCATAGTTTAAATTCATACATTTCTAAATTGATATATTTATTTTTTATGGTGTTTTTGGCATTGCTATATTTTTATTTCTTTGTTCTGTCTTTCTTGTCTTTCGTCAGTGTAAATTTTGTATATGTAATTGTTTAAAATTAATTTGTTTATATTGCTCTTGCAGATATTTGGAGATATTTGCAGATATTTGTACAATAACAATAAAGAAACATCAACCCGAGCTATCGGTCTGTTACACCAATATATCTGATAAAGAGGAAGAATGAACAGCTTAAAAACAAAAGGTAAATAATAACACAACCCTCGTTAAAAAATTATAGATTTAAAAATAATTTGTATACACGTGTGGCTTCAATGTTAACTAATTCCCGTTTTCGAACCATACCCATATGACATGACTTAATGTAATAAAAAGATAATTAATAATTGTTAAACGTGAAAAGTTTATGCTAATTTTTTAAGGGTGTGAGAGATTTTAAATTTGTCTATTGGTAGGTATATAACGTAAGCAACGTCACTATTCTCTTGATGCCAAGAAGGTCACACGATCACTGACTTTGGCTTTCAGCATTTAAGAGACCTCGACTGATTTAACCAAGATGTAGTCGTGAAATTCTAGACTACATCGAGGTTAAATCCGTGTTCTCCGAGAGACGCTACGCAGAAATGTCGAGTGAAGCGAGACATTTTTGGTAGCGGCTCGAGGTTGCCCTCGATCTTCACTGAAGCTTGGCTAAATGGACAGGCTTCAGTGATCATCATATCGCCACGGTCATATAACATCCCTAGGTATGTATATCCGATATAATTTCCTGGTTAAACTGTGCATGACATCGCAGCTAGGTCGTTTAACGGTATTTTCCTTCGCAGTGACGGTATGGGAAACCGTAGCAGTTCAAGGGCTAATCATGACAATGAGGGTCAGGTAAATATACACACGTGGCTATCGTCACTCACCTGTGCACATGCTTACATTGGTAAATCACTGTCTCTTGTTGTCTCTCTAATTTTCCTTTCCTCTCTCTCTCTCTCTCTCACACACACACACACACGCGCGCGAGCACGCGCACACACTTAGCATGTGTATGTACACACTTTCCTCCCTTGTCTTTTTCTTTTATTTATGCCCTTCCTACTAATATCTTTCACTTTCTAGAAATGCGTCATTCATGTGACTAGGATATGCGTGTTAATTGCAGGCGAAGCCGAATATTCTTCTTTGTTAATTATCCATAATTCACACCCAGGACTTGTGTTTAAATGGATGGACATCTTCCTTTAATCCACATGCCTTTCGGAAAGGCATATCCTATTGTTGTCATAAACTATTTCTGAGAGCCGTACTTGGTTGTTATCATTGTCCCAAGGATTTAGAAAACCAATGCCACCACATTTCATTCGATTAAGTTTGACCACGCCACAAAGACGATTTTGAAGTCCAAGTTTTTACATAAAATGACATCAATAGAAAAGTGAAACAAAAGAAAAAAAAAGCATTCCGCATAGACGCTTAGGGTAGGCTTTACAATGAAAATTTGAAAGTAAAGTATACGCGTTGGAGAATGATCTACAGCCATAATTTTATCCCGTACAATTTCTTATATTTCCTAATTTAGAATTCACTGTCTTAATTAATTAGTTAGTTTCGTGACACCGGTCTTTTCGGCGTGCAAAGTGGGTGCCTTGGCACCTGGTAAATTTATGTGAGATATGAAATCGTTCGTATGTTCAGGGACGACATAATTCCCTTGTATGATACACGATCAAGCAGGTTGAGTTCCTGCGGCGGAACTACGTCGAGTATACTAATACATTTTATGTTCTAATTCATTACACTCAAACGAACATAAAATATTTATAGTATAAACACAGACACAGTGTTAAGGGCGGAAGAGATCGTTTCGTTCCGTGTGCTTTATTTCCGGTTGATGGTATTACAATAAAGACAGTCTTGGTGAAAATTGAATACCATATATTCTTGCTACTATTATTACTATTACTATTATTATATCTGAACACACTTTGAACAAAACAACGAAATCTAATATCTATAAAACGAAAATCGTCTTTAAAAAAGATAATCAAATAGTAATTATAATGATCAGTTCTTGAGTATAGTATTTTTTTTTTTAAGAAAACTCCATCTTGCTTTATCTTCTGCTGTCCTTTAGAACCAGGATCCGAACTGAAAAATTGAAACAGTTTAATATGAAACAAAACACTCAAAAGCTTGAACTAAGACCAAAACTAATTTTTTATGTACAGACACAGATGTGTCTGTACATATTGCCATCACCTGCGTCTGTCGTCGCCGTCGTCGTCGCCGTCGGTGCCGTGCACTTTCCTTGTAAACACGATAAGTGGAGGGCAGTTTTACTTTTTGGCTTTATATTTACAGAGTTGATGAATATTAATAAAACGCAGGTCAAGTTCGAAAATCAGCATGATCGGGCCATTATTGTTTAATTATGCGTTTTTTTTAAAACTTTTTAAGCATATATGCAACACTGTAAATATATTTCAAGGAAAACCCTTAAGCCTGTTGTCATAAAACTCACAGTAGTAATCAATCTTACTCAAACGCAGGTTAAGTTCGAAAATTGGCATGATCCAAGTTTTTACATAAAATGACATCAATAGAAAAGTGAAACAAAAGAAAAAAAAGCATTCCGCATAGACGCTTAGGGTAGGCTTTACAATGAAAATTTGAAAGTAAAGTATTCGCGTTGGAGAATGATCTACAGCCATAATTTTATCCCGTACAATTTCTTATATTTCCTAATTTAGAATTCACTGTCTATAAAAACCCTTTATTTATTTTTACTATTTGCATTTTACCTGTTGCCTTTAAAATGTCCCAGTGTAACTTGACATAGAGTCCCCCATGATAATTCTCTTCCTATTCATTTGTACAGGTAATTGCCTCATCTAAGATTCTGACTTACTTAGATCATTCCACCCCTTACCATTATAATTATGTGGAGGGCGGACTTTCTGTTACACGGACTTAATTAGTTTCGTGACACCGGTCTTTTCGGCGTGCAAAGTGGGTGCCTTGGCACCTGGTAAATTTATGTGAGATATGAAATCGTTCGTATGTTCAGGGACGACATAATTCCCTTGTATGATACACGATCAAGCAGGTTGAGTTCCCGCGACGGAACTACGTCGAGTATACTAATACATTTTATGTTCTAATTCGTTACACTCAAACGAACATAAAATATTTATAGTATTAACACAGACACAGTGTTAGGGGCGGAAGCGCTCGTTTCGTTCCGTGTGTTTTATTTTCGGTTGAACGTATTACAATAAAGACAGTCATTGGTGAAAATTGAATACCATATATTCTTGCTATTATTGTTACTATTACTATTATTATAACTGAACAAACTTTAAACAAAACAACGAGATCTAATATCTATAAAACGAAAATCGTCTTTAAAAAAGATAATCAAATAGTAATTATATTGATCAGTTCTTGAGTATAGTATTTTTTTTTTTAAAGAAAATTCCATCTTGCTTTATCTTCTGCTGTCCTTTAGAACCAGGATCCGAACTGAAAAATTGAAACAGTTTAATATGAAACAAAGCACTCCAAAGCTTGAACTAAGACCAAAACTAATTTTTTATGTACAGACACTGATGTGTCTGTGCATATTGCCATCACCTGCGTCTGTCGTCGCCGTCGTCGTCGCCGTCGGTGCCGTGCACTTTCCTTGTAAACACGATAAGTGGAGGGCAGTTTTACTTTTTGGCTTTATATTTACAGAGCTGATGAATATTAATAAAACGCAGGTCAAGTTCGAAAATCAGCATGATCGGGCCATTATTGTATAAATTATGCGTTTTTTTTTTCACTTTTTAAGCATATATGCAACACTGTAAATATATTTCAAGGAAAACCCTTAAGCCTGTTGTCATAAAACTCACAGTAGTAATCAATCTTACTCAAACGCAGGTTAAGTTCGAAAATTGGCATGATCGGGCCACTATTTTAGTATTTATGCTGATTTTTTTTATTTGCAACACTGTAAACACAATATAAGAAAAACAGATTGGCCAATTGTAATTTAACTCACAGGAGTGCTCAATCTTACTAAAATGCAGATTGAGTTTGAAAATTAGCATAATCGGGTCATTGTTTTAGAAGTTATGCTGTTTTTTCACATTTCCTCAAATTCAATTCTTAAGCATGTTAACAGTCTTATTATTTAACTAATAAGATACATAAAAGTGTTTGTTTGACTTTTCCTGCATCTTTACAACATTGCTAGTTGATTTTGTAAAAATGATGGTAAACTTGTTATCGTGTATTGTGTAATAAAGTGTTAAAATTGGAAATAAACTCATATCATTGCAGTTTGTTAGATTCAATCATTCACTATGTTCAGAATCTCAGAATGAAAGAAATTGGCCATTTAATACTGCTCTATTGAAATTTTTCCCATCTCATCAATCTTCTTAGTTGATCATATAAAAATGGCAGTAAACTGTTAATTTTTGTTTTATGTTAAAAATTGTTAAAAATGGAAAATAAAAAACATTTCAGAACAGTGCTGTCCTGTCTACATTTTGGCATTTTCGAGTTGTGACTTTGAAGTTCCATGGGCCTGAAGACCTTTGCTAGTCACCATCCCCAGAAATGCCCTGCATGACGTCACACTTAGCCCACTGCGCATGCGTGCACTTTTAATGAGTTGCTAGATTGCCATAGGAAAATGAATGGGTTCGCGATTCGTGGGTAATTCGTGATAATTGACAAACTAACGGCCTGATGCCGATAGACAGGAACGATGTGCTATGCTTCAAGCAACTCCTGACCAAATATCGCTAGGGTTTTTTTTTTTTTAATTCTGTTGTACACACGTACTAAGAAGTTTGCCGTGTATTCCCTAGCCTACCCTCAGCAAAACGCACATATTTTCAGAAATAGTGATTTTAGACGGTAGATTCACTCAGAAACAAAGGCAAACTAATTCGTTGTCGATAGCACCAGCAGATAGCAGCACCATACAGAGTCTGATTAAAAACTTTCATGGCAATTGAAGAACTTTTACCACTGTACAAAGGAGTCCAAAAAAGCACTTGGCACAAATGTGAAATTGCCCAGTGCAAGGCCAAGAATTCAAGCAGTATTTTCAATTATATTATCAGATTCTACATAAATTGACTGACAATATCACTAATCAGTATTTAACTAATCTCTTAATCCAAAATTCCTATCATCATTTAATTATAATGCAAAATTCTTCTTTCAGATTGCTATTTATTTTACATTTTAATGCCGCAACTGTTGTAAAATAATCTTGTGGTAAAGGAAAAATGCAAATAAGAAGTGGAAGACCAATTTTACCCACATTTTTCAATTATTTGAATATAAAAAGAATAAGATCACGATTTTACAAATTAAAATAATCTTTCATTAACTCTTTCATGAATAACATATTAAACAAAATTAAAGTTATAAATTAGTGGTAATGGCTTATTCTGGAATATATGACCTCTCCACGTCATCAGTACCTGACTTGGTACAGTATAGTTACTACTTGGATACAGAGTTAGATTTAATAATGTAACAATAAGAGCAATGTATATTAAAATAAACTCCTCTGCACATGTCAGACGCTTGTTACCATGAACTAACACTACTTGACAATGGGCTGAGCACTTATCACAGAGACTGTGTGCGATGACATTGTTGTGCTGTGATTGGCTAGTTGAGTCAAGTGAAGCCCTACTGTAGCGCCCTCGCGTAATGCGTGAATGCTGCGCATTTCTGGCCATGCATTATCTGAATATCCATGATCTAATATTTTATTATTAAAAGTTGATGGTCATTATGCTGTTAACCATTATGTAATATTGCATCAGGATAGAAGAAAACATAATTTTGGGTGCTGCTACCATGATGACCATTATGGGAAAACCATGTTACTTATGATTGCCAAACTTTCAAAAAAGAAACACAGGACTAAAATGCAGCCGGAATTGGAAAAG
Source organism: Lingula anatina (assembly GCF_051362555.1). Lineage (NCBI taxonomy): Eukaryota > Metazoa > Brachiopoda > Lingulata > Lingulida > Lingulidae > Lingula > Lingula anatina. Next base: position 13,039,682 of record NC_141771.1, on the reverse strand, counting down.
CAGTCTAATTGGCTTCTTTTTCTGGAAGTTATACATTTTCAAAGTGTGAACTTGAACTCCCATGGGCCTGAGGCCTTATGCTTGTTACACATTTTACTTACAATTTTGCAGTTTAACATAATTTACTTTTGCATCAGAATTGACAGTAGACTATTTTGTTATTTCCTGTTTTTGTCTGTACATTTGACAGCTTTGCTGCCTTGATCTATGAATAGGGACGGGGGTTAATCTACCCGACATTTATAAGAGGGTCCTGGCCGCTATATCACCTAGCTGTCAGTGAGTGTGAACAACTACTCACGTTAGTCTGATGAAGGCCTTCGACCAGGTTGGCCGTGAGCTAACTAGTCCGGTGGCTTAAGGAAAAAATCGTGACACGGCGGATAAAAGCACCAAATTTTGCATGTGGGTACCTTTTGACATTCTAAATCAAATAAGAGCCGTAGCCCACGGAAAAAATTTACCGTTTGGCCAAAAAATCCAAAATGGCCTCCAATTTATTGAATTCTTTAGAAATATGTACATACCTATGTTGATTTTTATCAAATAAATTATTTTCTCAGAGTTTTCCACACCCTTATTACCCATTTTATTCATATATGTCAGATAACAAACAAGTTCCCTTGGACTTTTTGAAAAAATCCAAGATGGCTGTCATTTGCCATAGAAACAGCCATAGGAATACTAGTGCACAACTATTTCCAGCTAGAACGATACGTTGTCCACTATCAAATTAAGTCTGTTTCTCAGATCTTTGTTACCCACATAATATGTTTGTGGTGAGTAACTACGAAGTGTTCTTGGGCATTTTGGAAAATCCAAGATGGCTGCCATGTGCCACAGGAATTCTAGTATACGGGGGATTCAACTAATGGCAACTGGAAAGATTAATTTTTCACTATCAAATTAAGCTGGTTTCTGAGTGTTTTCCACATCCTCTCTACCCACACAATATGTATGTGGTGAGTAACTAACAGTATTCTTGGCCATTTTGAGAAAATCCAAGATGGCCGTCATACGTAATAGGAATACTTCTGGTATTACAAAGGGTTGGAACTAATGCCAGCTAATTCACTATCAAATTCAGTTTATTTTTTAGTGTTTTACACATTATTATTACACTGTGATACATATCTAGCAGGTAATAAATGTGTATATTTGATCATTTTGAGAAAACCCAAGATGGTCGTCACTGGCCATAGGAATACTACTGGAATTACAACTGCACATCCATGGCTTTTCATCTACTACCAGGGTGAATTTGTGTTTGCTTATCAAGTTTTGCCCATCGCATCCTTATTAGTCCTATGATATATATCTGGTGGGTAAATAGTGTGCATCCTTGGATATTCTGAGAAAAAGATACCTACAATTTAACATAGGAATACTAATAGGTAGGTTTCAATTGCTGCTAGAGAGGCATATGGTTCATTATACAATTATATTTCCATGGGTTTGTTTTAAAAATAATTTATGTTTTTCATTCCATTTATTATTACCCCTATGATGTATACCTGGTCTGTAGCATGTGTGTATCTTTGGGTATTCTGAAAAAATTCAAGATGTCTGCCTTTTGTCATTAGAATATTCGAACACATAATCAAATAATGCTAGAGATACACTGAGTACGATTTAAATGTAGTTAACTTTGGGTCGTTTTTAAAATGTTTTTCATATCCTATTTATCCTTATGAAAGACTCTGTGTGTTTTGAAAGTGTATGTATCCTTGAGTATTATTCGGAGAAAACCCAAGATAGCTGCCAGTTGTCATAGGAATATATCATTCAAATGCACATAGGTGTCAATTAATAGAACAGTTCAGACATTGATTCCAACATGAAATAAAGCCATTTGATGTTTAAACACGTTGACATCCTTATTAACCTTACTCTTTATAAATCTGGTGTGTAGCAAGTGTGCATCTTGCGTATTTGAGAAAATTCAAGATTGCTGCAATTCACAATAGGAATAGTACAGACATGCAACTACTGCCAGAGAAACACTGGGTTCAATATAAAATGAATTTTGTTTCTCGGTATTTCCCACATTCTTTTTGGACTTTTAGATATCTATCTGGTAGGTAACAAGTGTATACCCTTAAGTATTTTGAAAAAAATCATGATTACCCTCATTTGCCTTATATTAGAAGTGCCTATAAAATCTAATGCACCAGTTTTCCTATGGGGAAAAGACGGCCATCTTGAATTTCCCCAAAATGATAAAATATGGACATTAATTACCACACAGATATGTATCATGGGATAATAATACAAAAAAAAAAAAACAGAATAACAACTGAATTAAGCTTCATTTAATTGTAAGCCTATCTCTCGCAGGTATTAACTGAACTCCACCTTCTATGGCTAATGGCAGCCATTCTGTTTTGTTTTGTTTTCAAAAAGGATACACATAACATTCTCATCACATATGTATTATGTGAATTAAAAAGATGTGGAAAATACTCAGAAACAAACCTAATTTATCAATTAATATTATATCTCCATGGCAGAAGAAGCCCTATGTGTACAGTATACTAGTATTCCTTTGATATGGGGGCCATCTTGGATTTTTCTCGAATTGCCTGTGAATAGAGGTTAGTTACTCACCACAAATTTATTATTTGTGTAATAAGAAACCAAATTAATTAGATAGTGGGCAATGCATCTTCCTAGTTGGCATTAGTTAGTTGAAAACCCTTGTACATGTTCTAGTATTCCTATGCCATACGGCGGCCATCTTGGATTTTTCAATAAGTCCAAGGACACTAGTTTGTTATCTGACAAATATGCATAATATGGGTAATAAGGATGTGGAAAACATTGAGAAAATACTTAATTTGATTAAAAATCAACATAGATATGTATATATTTCTACAAAATTTCACAAATTGGCGGCCATTTTGGATTTTTTGGCCAAACGGTAAATTTTTTCCGTGGGCTACGGCTCTAATTTGATTTAGTATGTCAAAAGGTACCCACATGCAAAATTTGGTGCTTTTATCCGCTGTGTCACGATTTAGCCATTTTTTTGCCCTAAGCAACCGGACTAAACGATACGGAAAATTTTAGGCTTATGTTTAAGAATTTTCATGTATATCCAACAACCAAGCTAATGAACATTTTTTGCTAATTTCTCTTTTCTTTCAAATCTCAACTTGTATATCACGTATTTATTCATAAAATACATTTATTTAAACAAACAAACTTATAACAGTTTTTTTAATTGATAAAGTAAAAATCCTTCAAAATTGGGTGGGTAGGAGGGAACATTCTCTGCTTGTATCACGGAAAGCGAAAGAGTCTTCGAATGACCCAACTCTATAATCTGCTTTTCCTCATCACTTTCTATTTGATAACACCACTCTAGTGACCAGTCACATGATACTAACACTACTCAGACCGTACTGGACAGTTCACGCAGAAACATAGCACGTGTCTGCGTACCCACAACAAATATATTGACATTTTGTCTCTTTTTCACACAGTACACTTTGAATTGTATGCCCACCGTGTTCGTGTCTATCTTGGCTTTCTCCGTCCCAAATGTGCGCACGAGATATACTAGTAGCATAGGTGTTGCGCTTACCTCCATGTACACCCTGATTGTAGTGCATCCCGATCTGGCTCACCAAATAGGGAGATATTGTTCACTGTGGGAGAAAGCACGCCTATGACGCAGGGTGCAACAGTGCATCGTAATTCCAAGTTAATACTGATGATCTGTCTCCCTAAGGGATCAATAAAATTTATGATACGATCTAGGCGCCTACAATTATTTCATTATTATTATTAACAAAAGCACATTAAAAATCTTCCCTACATCTTCCCTACATCTTCCCTACTTCAATCCTTCACAAGTGGGAAGTTTACATCTGTTTGCACACGACGTCAGAAAACCTAGACTGTGATTTACCTGTAGGCCTAAACAATTTGCATCATGGGGGTGTAGAGACAAATGTAAACTGTAGGCTAATGTGAAAAAACGAACTTCGTAAAAGCACCCGGATTCATTTATAGTATGAAATTGGCCTTTTAGCCACCGGAGAGCGAAAGCGCCGAAGATCGAGTTCTGCCACGCCCACCACATTGTGACACCGAGGATTTCAAGATCGACATGGTGCCTTTGTCCGATTGTGCAGTGCAAGTTGTGGTCCATGAAAATTGGAAGTCAGTACCGTCCAATCAGGTGCGTCTGCGCACGCGTAGACCCTATCTGTTTGTCTGTCTCTGTGTCTGTCTGACACCCGTTTCATTATTTTTCACAATTGTTTGTATCCACCTATGTGTATTTCATGCACATATATCAGTTAATCAGTATTGCATTAACATTTTAACTTTTTATTCTAAAGATATATAATGGTTCATAATCGTTTACTTTATTATGTATTTCTACGATTTGTGTTGTAGCATTTGTAGATTTGTCTGCATAACAGGTTCGAGGTCGGTCCTTTTTTGCTACCGGTACCTTAAGCGGGGTCTAATTGTATTGATACCGTCGTTTCCTTGTAATGTAATGTAATGAAATGTAATGTAATGTAATGTAATACAACACGATATCATACAATACGGAATAAACTGTCTTCTTTCAGCCTAGAGACGGCGACATTGTGTCATTGTGGTCAGTTATGTCCAATAAAGGAGATGGGTTCCTACAGGTGACCAACGTGAAAGTGGACCCGGACAAAGACGAGTACGTTGTTAATATGGCCGGAACATTGGACGCTGTCAAATTATTGTTTATGGAATGCTTTTTATGTCCCTGCCTATTTTCAAGAAGTAAAAACAGTGAGATAACTCTTAAAGTGTGTACATCATTTTAAGGCTTGATGTACCTGTATATGCATTGATATAAAAAGTTTTTTTCCTTTACCTATGTTTGTAGTCTTTTTGATATCGCTTAACTTGATTAGGGTATTTCTCTTCACATACATTTTATATCAAATGTGTCCAAGGCTGAGACAAATGTCAATGTATGCATCCTCCTTTTTCAGCGAAATTTACTTGGCAGAGCAATTTTCCTGCAGTTTCTCGGGAGAGAGATTTTCCTACAGATGTGCCATCGTATGTACCGTATAGCTAAAAAAAAACACGACTATTGGTACGCGTATGATTGATAACTGATTTAATTCTCGTAAGATTACCATCCGCCCCCTTCCTTATGAATAGGTATTACTTTATTAACACAATGCAACCGTCGTGTAGCCGCATGTAAGAAGACAATGTTTGATTACGCACAGCAGTAGGAGGCCGCTACCCCTTCCCAGCAAGGAGTCAACACAGCAGCGCGTAACCCGGGGTTAATTAGGGGTTATTAGCTGTCCACTTATGATCGGTATTGTTCGTCTTGATTGCAGCACACTTCCTACTCACTATTGGTTCGACCGCCTCTTCTTTAAATGCTCTCTCAAACCTTTCCTCAGTCAGCCGAGAATGGAAACATGTTTATCTGCCGATAAACTACGTCGTTGATGTATTATTCGGCATCATTCTACAGTGGGTCATAAGGCTCTATCTATCATTTTTTTCGTCTCGCATTTTACCAGATTAAGCTGACGCTCGAAAACTAAATTTAATGAATAATTTTCTCACGTGCACCGTATCCAGCTAATTTTACGACAATGACTACCACGGCACCTCCGCCATTTGCAATTGTAGACGAACCACGTGTTTCCAACTGATAGGCCAATACAACTATACCAGACCCATTGTACGAGAAAAGACCGTTTATATTTAATGAATTAAAAAACATTTGAGGATTGCGATTTTCTATTGATATACTATCGATGGTATCCCTGTATTAAATCATCCACTGCTACCCCCTCTTTTGTAGTGTAGCATGACTAGTATCACAAGATGGCCTTAGAAATGAAGTAAGACAGGCCTACACTCTGATAGTTTTTAGTCTATTATTAACCCTAATGTCGTTGCTTGTCATTCATTCTAGAACTCTCTGAGCCATCGCAAAATTATTTGCCAGGACATTTAAAGGCTACTTCTTAACGGATTTTTTTTTATTTGCACTGAGTCCAAAATGTTCGAGGACGTCTCTGTCGTTATCGCCGTTTCTCGGACGCAGTCCCAGACAAAGGATTGGAAAGTTTCTAAATAAAAGAACTTATAAATGCTGCGACTAGCCATCCTTATTGTTCCTAAGTAAAGAGAGGCGATAATGATCTTTTCTTTCTTCTAGCTTAGTCTGTCGACTAAAATGAACAAGGTTAGGCCTACAATGCAACCACCTATTATTACGACCATTAATGAGGTTCTTTGCTACACTCCCTTTCTTCATGATCGCGAAACCAGTGGGGTGCTGTGTTTTAGATATATAAAAAAGGGTCTCGCGAGGTGAAGCTATAATAATGAAATAAAAAAATCCAATGAATAGGCCTATCTAATAAACCATGAAGCACGTAGTCTAGGCCTCTTCTTTGACCGACATCACATTTTTACATTCTTTGTTTTAATAAGAGGACGAACGTGGTCTAATTTGTCTTTTGGTGGTGTGTGATTTTGCTCGAAGTAGCGGAGTCAAGTAAATCGGTGATTTACCGTTGGTAAGAGTAGCGATCATCGCTCCTGCGTCCTCATAGATTACTTTCTAATCACCCGTAATTAACGCAGTCAGGAATAAGCGCTCAAATAGGGGTTTTTGTATCAGGGAAAATTTTAGTATTAATCTTATGTTATTATGTATCTGTATTATGTAATCATGTAACTCATTTTCCCAAGGCAACCACCAATTATGACGACCATTAATGAAGTTCTCTGCTACACTCTCTCCTCATGATCACTTGCTCGATCGTGAAACCCTGGAGGTGTTGTATATATATTTGGGGTAGTTTACTATAGCATGCTACACTCTCCTCATGATCAGCTGCTCGATCGTGAAATCTGGAGTGAAACCCATGGTTTATCTAACAATGGTTTAAATAAATAAAAAGGGTGTCACGGAGGTGAAGCTGCTTAACTCATAAGAATAACGAACGAAAAAATACGATGAACATTTAATAAACCACGAAGCACGTATATTTTGACCGTTATCGCCTTTTTTACATAAGATGTCTCAACAAGAATGCAGATGTAGTCCAATTTGTCTTTTGTTGGTGATTCTGCTTCAGGTGGCTGAGATTAGTTGATCGGTGATGCACCGTTGGTAAGAGTAGCAATCATCACTCCTGCGTTCTAACGGATTACTTTCCAACCCCCCATAATTATCGCAGCCAGGAATAGGCGCTGAAATAGGGGGTATTAAATCAGGAATTAATTTTTGTAATTATGTATCCGTAAAATAAGAATCGTAACATTATCACGTATTTTTCCTGATGGAAAATATCATAATTTATGCACACTGATCGAATTATAAAGAAAATCTCCAGATGTAAACAAAGGTCAGTCAAGTATCACTCATCCCAGGCTGCAGGGCAGATATAGAGAATTGAATGAAGCGCCAGTGATCTGGCAACCCTTCAAATTTGTCATAATGATTCATGGGCAAACAATAGAAGCATGAAATTAACACCTTTTACAGTGTGAATGACGACACCTTATGAGGCTTTTGTTTCTTCCCCTGGGTTGGTATTACAAAGTAAGTATGTTGACGTAAGTGTGTTGACTTTTGCATGTTCAAAGGAACAATGGAAATGTCATTTCAAAACAAAGAGCCACATTTCCCTACTTAGGTGGCCAAAATATTGTCAATGAAACGCAAAAAAGACAAAATCACCAGCTGTTACTGACGGAGTCTAACTCAAATGCAAAAAAGGTACGCACAGCGACAAAGCGCTATTGTAAACAATGACCCGACGATGAGATCAATAAGATGTATAAAATGACTATTTGTACTATAAAACTGTACCCCTGCCCCTACTTGTATATTATTACACACACAAGGCCACCCTATACCAGAGTTACAGATTGATTTTTCATTACACAGTCTCTTGCACTGAAGAAAAATACTCATAATTAATTTGCGGCCCTAGTAGAGGGTCTTCTCTCGCTTTCTCTCAAATCAAAATAAACTAGCAAACATGAAAATTGGCAAAATGTATTAGAATGTAAAGTGTTGCGAACCCTTTAAACAAGGTGAATGGTAATATGCACGTTTAGACAAATTTTAATTTTAATTTCAATTAAATTTAATTTTAATTAAAATTGATATTACCAAAATTAGTAAATGTCGTTTGCGTCATGTATCAATATTTTTGCGCATAATAGTACCTACGTTATAAACATTCAGCAAAGATATTTGGAAGGCCGCTCTTTTGTTGTTTATATCAAAGGAAAACTATTTTATACCCATCGTATCAATCATTATATCATGATAAGAGATTAGCATACTAATTTATGTCCCCAGTAATAATAACTTTAACAATAACAACGAACCTTCCTACTGTGCTTTCCGTTGCAAAAACAATTAGCCACGACTGTTTTATATATTAATAGATATTTATAATAATGACAATTTCAAAATCTTCAAAAGTACCGACAGGGACACGAACTCCCGTCGGGTAGGTTGCAGACGACTCAACGACGTTAACCGTTGTTCCACCAATTCTATTGTTCACGCTTACAGATATCGACAGCTCTGTATTGCCGCGCATGCCGAAGCTTTGCGGAAATTGCCGAAGGCTAGGAAAATTCTTCAAAATATACTTTTATTACATTTAATCAAACCCAGACTATCTCCCACTGCCCTGAGGTATGGCTAAAGGCTTTCAGTTGTCATCAGACTTTGTAATTTGGGAGAAAAAAGTGAAACAGTAACTTCTGGTGATGAATAATAGGTAATAGTGCTGCAAGGTGTTGTTTTTTATCCCTGATGTACGAGTAGCTTTTTCTACAGTTTCTATAATTCTCTTAACGTATGAAAATATGCAGGTTTTCTGATATAATAAGACTTTGATAAAATCAAAACCAATAATACTTTTAAAGTCGAGAGTCGGGATAAATATCGGCAAGGTGGAGATATGTCCCGCCGGCGCTTCCGCAACAGCAAGACTGAAGGACGCAAGTTACAAAGCGAAACATGTTTAGTCAAGTTAAAGACTTAATTACCGGTTTAACTTCGGCGGCAGTGCCTACTGCTGTGAGCAACATGCGCTGTCCATCGTAATCCCCCTATCATTAACACTGTCGGGGACGTGCGCATTAGCGCGTCTGATGTAGACAGCGTGTGCTATTAAAGTGACCGGGGACTTATTAGCTATAGTGTAGTTACCGACCTTGACCCAGTTATCTTGAAAATCCGGGGCTACCAATTTAAGCAAGATGGAGATAACACATGGTATACAATTACTGTGGATGTCGACAAGGTTGTCGCAAAACCTGAGGTAAGATTTGGCCTTCCCTACGTTACGATGAGTTGGAACTTTTGGATAGTCCTTATGAACATGAAGCACACTATAGTTCCATAATTGATAGTACATCGTTGAAGTTGATAACAAAGCACATTAAGGGATGACCAAGACATGTACCAACCTGGTCAATACTCTTTTTCAAAATATGGAAATTCAACCATATTAACAGAAATGCTCTCTTTGCAATTCATTTTGTCAGAAAGTTACATACCTGCGGTTGTACGGTGGAGGATGTTAGTCTAAATTCCTCTTTGTCTGTTCTTTGCAAGATATTTTGAAGACGCTAAATAGAGGTTTGTATTTGTCTTGGCTGAATAAAATGTTGTATTTGTCCAAGAATTTGCTTGGCGTCGATTTTTAGGAGTTTTATCAAGTAGTTGTACAGTGTATTTCGCCGTGAAACAAAATGTCACATGATCGTTACATTGTCCTATATTTTCGTGAGTATAATGTCATGTTACTGAATATTTATCATTCGGAATCAAATAGTATCAGTAGGCCTACGCCTTTCTCAGCTGGCAAACCTTGGCTGTGTCACGATCAGATCTCCCCTAGAGATGTTTTCTTTCATCAGGGTTAATTACTGGTTTGAATAACACCAGTTTGCTGTTTTTTATACACGTTTCCATTTTCTGCAAACAGAACCCCTCAAATGAGTCAAATGACGTAGACGCTTCACAACCAACCCATTCTCAAATATTCAACCCGTCAAGGTGGCCAGTGTATACAAAGCCAGAAGTTGGACGAAACATAAGGTACTTATAAGCATGATGACAACATTTTATCATTTTTATGCGCAATAAATTAATAAATTGCTTAAAGGCCTACCAGAATTGCCAGTCATTTAACTTGACGATTCGATGGCAGCAACTTCTTTAACAAAACCGAATTTAGTTTTCATAAATGGCGTCTCATTTTTTTAACTTTATTGCTATGATAATTATATACTATTGGCTGATTTATAAATTTCAGGTTCAACATTTGCAGTGCAGGAAGTAACGCGTTTCTTGGGGCAAGCGCAAACGGCACAGCTCGCAAAGTCTTGCAGCAGGGAGATCCAGAGGGCGCTAACTACTACTGGCCGAACCCCGCCATTTTGTTCTTAGTCTACGATAGGGGCAACCTTAAATTATAACTGTCAAGGATGCAACGGCTTTGCACAAAGAAATAATGCTTGGATTTCACCTGCTTGAAAGATAAAAATTAAACTTGTTTTAGTCAAGGACGAAGATTAGACATTTTTTCTTTATATACTTCAGAAATAGCCTACACTACTTAAAAGAAGTAAACTGTTAATCATGTACTCTCATAGATATATGTATATAACACCCCATTTCCATAGATTTTTAGATCGATCTATCCCTGTGGGGAGTCTCACTAGATTACTGTCAGCTTGGCCGGCTTAAGCGTCTGTCCCATTCCCATAGTACCATCGTTCACGTGGATCGACCCAACTCTGGGGGGGGGGGGGGGTCTCTTGCTAAGTGCAATGAGCTAAACTGAATGACGTGTCTCCTCTTTTTCCCAACATTCTCGTATAGACATTTTTCATCTTTTCCGGAAATGGAAATTGCATTGTGGGTAGGGGAGCCCTGCTACGCCGAAACACTTACAGCGGTGCTAAAAACCATGGCTGGGTTTACGTGCTTTTTGTCCCGCTGCTACAATAACAGTAAGCGAGATCGACACATGAGGTTAAATAAGTTCCCAACAAACCCGTTAGAATGAAAAATATGGTAGAAAGAAAGGAAAATATAGCAGGTTTGGATCAAAAGCAGGGCACCGCGTTTGCGCTGAACATTTCGAAGGCGGGAAGAAAAACTATAATATTAGGAGATCAACGGTGCTTTAATAAAAAACAGAAATGCTTAGTTAATCAACGGATATAACGAACTATCGGCAAATAGAACTCGGGGGTAAACAATGCGAGAAAAAAAAACATTATAAAGATCTGAAGAAAAAATTGAAGAATAGGCCGGGGCCTAAAAAGAAAGAAAAGACTTCAAGCATGAGATTATGGAAAAAGAAAGTAAAAGCTGTGAAGTTTTACACGGGGATTCTACTTACAAAAAATTCAAGAACTTTCACGACTTTTTGTGTAACAACAAAGAGAAGGTTTGAAAAGTTTTGTATGTTATATCCTTTTTGTGTGTGTTTTATTGATAAGTGATCTTTTTAAATGTATTAGGCCTATCACAGGTTTTAGTCTCTCATAACCCTTAGTAAGGTGGGTTCTATTTTTTTTAACGTGAGACGTTAATAAAATTTTTATTATTGTGTATCCAGTCCCGTATACGTATTACTGATTTGTACAAACGGGGCTCATATTATCAAGATTAACAGAGATATACGAAGAAGAAAGTAGGCCTACATCGGCTCTTGGTGAACACGTTATCGGCAAAATAAAAAGTTATTTATTTCTGAACTCAGTGACAAGAGAATTGGAAAATTCAATGGGCATATTTTTTACAAAAAAATGCAGAAAAGCCTTTCCGTAAGCTACACGTACATAATACATGTATGGTAAAGACAAAATGGATAATAAAAATAATCTAACAACGTATTTGTAAAGTAATACAAATATGCTTAGTATTAAAGTAGGCCTACGTATATTTAACTGTCTTAGATAGTTGAAAAGTATTAAATGTGTGGAAAACACTTTATTTGAATGATTTTGTTGTCTTTGATTGAAAACAATGAAAATACGCATAAAAACATTTAAAAATCAAATAATTTGGCCTCTTGCTATAATTTTGTATTTGCCTGACGGTTTTGTTTCAGTTTGACAAAATTTCCATACTTGTCAGACCGAAAGTCTGACATTTTTACCTGTCGTAAATTTTGAACATATAGGGGAGACCGGGGCTAGTTGGACCCCGGGGTAAGTTGGCCCCCCGTCAATTTATGAAA